>NC_141874.1:85609014-86234014 GCF_056163025.1 Triticum urartu
TGCCTTTCTAGGTTGGTGGGCGCTTTCACCATTCAGCCATGGATGCTTTAGCGAGTGAACTAGGTTTTTATTTGAGAGCGAACTAGGTTTTTAGTGGTATTCCTTCTCGAGCTTCTATTTCTTCCGTTAAGGGAGATTCGGGAAAAGATGGAATAGGAAGACGTGTTTCCAGAACGAACAAGATACGGGTAGAGAAGGGGAAGTTAGCAAAGTTAGACAAGATTGGAATGGGCATAGGAACATGTATTGATGTACCAGATCGGCTAATGCTCCCAGGTTGATGCGATGTATTCCACCAGTTGACTGGAGACTTTATTATTGGTATATCGATCGGTCCAGCACGGATTGAAATAGGAGCCGGTTCGACAGGAAGCTTTTGAAAACGCAGTGCACCCAGGTAAATAAGGAACAAGATGAATACAAAAGTTAAACGAGCATCCCACACCCGAAAGGTACCCCACATAGGCCTTCCCCGAAACCCCCCAGTCACTAACGTAAACAAAGTAGAAAAAGCACCAATTTCTATACCGGTTCCGGAAGAGCGAAGAAAAAGGGGATGTTTTGTTAATGGGAACAAGGAACTGTTTATAGCTGTCGCGATATAAATAACTATACTCATCCGAGCCGCAGGAACATGTACATACGAAATACGAGAATTTCCACCTTGTTGAAGATCTGGTGGTGCTACCCGAAGACTTAAATGAATAGCCATCGCTGTTAAGAACAACCGAGATCCAATGAGAATTTGCGCGTAGCTTTTTGTCTTTGACATAAAAAATAAGGTTGTAATAACAAAACTGACATTTTATTTTCCTTGCCTTGCAAGTGGAACAAGAAAGACTATATAGTTATTTTGATTCTATAAACAATCAAAGGATTTCGCATGCTTTCCATGGAATGACGGAATTCCCCTTGCTTAGTTTTCGCTCCGCTCGTGCGTGGCACTCCTTGCTTGCGGAGCGGCATATCGGAAAAAGAAGGATTGACTTTCTATACGGGCCCGTCCCCTCTTACCCCTAACTAACAATTATGCTGCTCTCGCCTTTTTGTAATCTTATCTTTCAAAAATGCACTACTAATTTTTACGGCCTCCTTAGTCACCCTATCCACTCTCGTCCTGTTTTCGGGTTCCCTTTCAGGGGATGAGGATATTTCGATGATTTCTCCCTCCGTAGGTGGAAAACGCGTGGGTGAGTAGAGTCTGTGCTTTGCTTTTGGGGGCACCGGCAAGAAGCTTCTCGGCCACCCTACTCTGACTTGATTAGCTACTAGTAACTAGGATCGTTCAAACAGTCAGTCAGCAATGCGTACTTCTTTCCTAGTTGAGTGGATCTGCGTAGCAGAGCCCAATCTTCTACCACAAGCTCTGACCTGACTTGTTGTACTTGATTCACCCACGTAAATAGACAACTTGGATAATAAAAGTCATCCCATAAAAGAGAAGTGAGTCCGCATGTCGGCAAATGATTTGGAATTGAAACTGGCTACAGAGGAAACCGAAGCCCTAACTCCCCATTATTTCTATCTTACATCGCCATCGAGCCCTAGCTGTAGAGTCACTGGTTTCTAATCGCAATGGATTTATGTTTTCTTTGGCTTTTCCATTCGCTTCGTTCAACCCTGATCTGGATAGATAGCTCGGCTTCTATTAGCTGAGAATGGTTTTGTCAAGGAAAGGTTTCGCTATACAACAACAATGAACTCACTTCTGATCAAATTGGATTGGATTGGATGAATCGGTAATCTTTCTCTGTCTTGTGAGAGAGAGTCACTTGCTGTATTGAGAGCGGGCGGGTGACATGCATTAAGCGAAATCAGTTGTTATGTTTTTGATCTTATTTGCGCGAGAAGACCCTTGACTGAGGAGACATGTTTGGCTTGGATGATGCCGCTATGCTCCTATTCACTTTCAGAGACCGCTCTGAGTTTGCCGGTTTTGCGGCAACCCTTTCACTAAGAACATTTTAGCCATTAACGAAATGCCACTATTCCACAATGCTTCTTTGATTTATGTGTAGAAGCGGTAGTAGTGAAGAAGATGGAGGGAGAAGAAAGAAAGCGATGTGACACGAGAATAGATCACATCCGGCAGCCAGCCATGCCATTAGATAGATCCGCTCTGAGTCTTCTGCAGGATGAGATCCGCTTGGTCTTGTGATAGGGGCTTGAGGAGGAAGAAGAGGGGATTTCTGAAAAAAAGAATGAATCTCCTTATTTATAGGGAACAGGACGTGTGACTTCCTCAAACGAAACGAATGTGGCTTTCGTGATAAGGCAAATCCTTCGTTCGGTACAATCAACATATTGAATCTACGCTCGCTCGGCTCGGTGCTGAATGAACTCCTTCATTGATTCCGAGCTGCTCGTAGGGGGACTGTGAAAGCAAGCGTAGGAGATTAAAATGTGAGTCGAGTCCGATGGGTAAAAAGGGGAAGCAGGAAAGGGTTCTGATGTGAATTCTTCTGGTTTGTATATCTATCTCAGCCCTTGCTTGAAAACCTCAAAATTGACTTGCATCTTCCCTTATCACACTACACTTTCTCTTCCTTATTCCATTTCACTGAGCTAAGCAACACTTTTTCACGTATTCACCCGAGATATTATAGAAATTGGTCATATTGATCTGTCGTCTTGTTCTCGATAGGAACTTGCTGCTGTCTTGGTTGGTTTGAGAGCAGGCACTGTCTATATATCCAAAACCGGAGGAGAGTTTGGGTTTGGATCATAGACGATCGGAGATTTTGGATTGAAATGGATGGTTGTGCTTGAAGTTACGAGTTGGGTAATGCTAAGTTGAATCGGCTGATCCGTTTCATCCTATTTCGGCAAAGGAAGTTGGACTTTAGTTAGCTAAAAAAAGTACCAGCAGCCTGTCTGTGCCCTTTGAGTCTATAGCCGCCAAATCTAAAGATTCCTTAAGTTGTCGTACGGCTTCTTTTTCTTCTTTTTTCAATGATCGGTGACAATGAATGCTACGAATGTTCGCTTCCACTAATGTCGTATAAGAATTGTGAGGTGCCCATAGCTTCCCAGAAAGAAGAAGAGTCATTGTCGTTTCCTGACCGATATGAATGCACATATTTACCCTCGCCTCGGGAAATACCACCAGTAGAGTCTGCAGAAGGTGTCGTTCAGGAGAGATGCTGGGCTCTAGATATGCGAGTGAGATACCCGCCCTCGGTCATGACCTGGGTTGAAGAAGGAATCTATGTTCTTGGAAGCAAAGAAAGAACTCCGGTATTCCGACCTTATCTTTTTGCTCAAAGAACGAGTCAAACCCCTTGTCGAAGCCCTTTATGATATATAACCCTGGATTGAGTCAGATTTGGGGCGGCTGAACCCACTTAAGCTGAAGCCTTAGTAGATGTCGACGGAAAGGTGAGAAGAGCTGATCTGGTCAAGAAACAGGGTGATGCAGCGGTCTGAGTCGGTGAAGACGAGGTTTTCGACGGTGGCGGCGGCAGAGCTCGAGCGGCAGAAGAGGGAGTGCGAGGAAGAAGACGACCGAAGGAAATGAAAAAGACCTAGGTCGCGCCTATTTATAAGGAGGACCGACTGCGACGGTGCGAGAAATGAGGAGACCAAGACATCATAATCCAGCGGCCCCGACGCCTCGATTTTCGGGAGGGTCAGTAAAGGCAAAGATCCGTTGAAGATATGATGAATTAAAATATAAGTTTTATTGAAGATGACGTCACGATGATTTAACCCGGAGCCAGAGGATGACGTCACGGCGGGTTACAATTTTCACGTAAGACAGAAGACTAAAGGCCAGTTCATAAGGTTTTCAAAGATTGACATGAACCGGTTCAAATCAATCTGGGGCCTAATGTTGGGGATATGACTATTTATGTAAGCCATCCAAGAGGGGCCGGGTTATGCAAATAGAGGTTCATCAGAAGCCCAAGACCAAGGCATGAAGATGGCGGTTCACTAAAAGGCTTAAAGGCCCACAGGCGACTCTGAGGCCCGTAAAGATAAACCGCCATGATGGTATAACTTGTACTGTAAGGTAGAAGTAACTAGTCGCCGAGCCGGACACTGTTTATAAGCCGGCCGGGACTCTGTAGGCCGGAGGGCGTCAACCCGTGTATATAAGGGGACGACCCACCAGCGGCTTAGGGAAAGAAACAACTGATCGAGAGCCAGGCATAGCGTATCTCACTCCCTGGTCATCGAAACCTCAAGCAATTCCAAGCCAACTAGACGTAGGCCTTCCTTCACCGTAAGGGGTTGAACTAGTATAAACCTCGCGTGTCCTTGTCCCGATTAACCCCTTTAAGCTTCCTAGTTGCGATGGCTCCACGACTAAGTCCTTGCAAAAGGACATCTGCCGTGACAATTCCACGACACAACCTTCTTCTTGTAGACGTTGTTGGGCCTCCAAGTGCAGAGGTTTGTAGGATAGTAGCAAATTTCCCTCAAGTGGATGACCTAAGGTTTATCAATCCGTAGGAGGCATAGGATGAAGATGGTCTCTCTCAAGAAACCCTGCAACCAAATAACAAAGAGTCTTTTGTCCCTAACACACCCAATACAATGGTAAATTGTATAGGTGCACTAGTTCGGCGAAGAGATGGTGATACAAGTGCAATATGGATAATAGATAAAGGTTTTTGTAATCTGAAAATATAAAAACAGCAAGGTAACTAATGATAAACGTGAGCGTAAACAGTATTGCAATGCGTTGAAACAAGGCCTAGGGTTCATACTTTCACTAGTGCAAGTCCTCTCAACAATAATAACATAATTGGATCATATAACTATCCCTCAACGTGCAACAAAGAGTCACTCCAAAGTAACTAATAGCGGAGAACAAATGAAGAGATTATTGTAGGGTACAAAACCACCTCAAAGTTATCCTTTCTGATCGATCTATTCAAGAGTCCGTAGTAAAATAACACGAAGCTATTCTTTCCGTTCAATCTATCATAGAGTACGTACTAGAATAACACCTTAAGACACAAATCAACCAAAACCCTAATGTCACCTAGATACTCCAATGTCACCTCAAGTATCTGTGGGTATGATTATACGATATGCATCACACAATCTCAGATTCATCTATTCAACCAACACAAAGTACTTCAAAGAGTGCCCCAAAGTTTCTACCGGAGAGTCAAGACGAAAACGTGTGCCAACCCCTATGCATAGGTTCATGGGCGGAACCTGCAAGTTGATCACCAAAACATACATCAAGTGGATCACGTGATATCCCATTGTCACCACAGATAAGCACGGCAAGACATACATCAAGTGTTCTCAAATCCTTAAAGACTCAATCCGATAAGATAACTTCAAAGGGAAAACTCAATTCATCACAAGAGAGTAGAGGGGGAGAAACATCATAAGATCCGACTATAATAGCAAAGCTCGTGATACATCAAGATCGTACCACCTCAAGAACACGAGAGAGAGAGATCAAACACATAGCTAGTGGTACATACCCTCAGCCCCGAGGGAGAACTACTCCCTCCTCATCATGGAGAGCGCCGGGATGATGAAGATGGCCACCGAAGAGGGATTCCCCCCTCCGGCAGGGTGTCGGAACGGGTCTAGATTGGTTTTCGGTGGCTACAGAGGCTTCTGGCAGCGGAACTCCCGATCTAATCTGTTCCTCGATGTTTGCGGGGGTATATGGATATATATAGGAGGAAGAAGTACGTCGGTGGAGCAACGAGGGGCCCACGAGGGTGGAGGGCGCGCCCAGGGGGTGGGCACACCCCCTGCCTTGTGTCTGCCTTGTTACTTGCCTGACGTATACTCCAAGTCTTCTAGATCATGTTCGTTCCAAAAATCATGCTCCCGAAGGTTCCATTCCGTTTGGACTCCGTTTGATATTCCTTTTCTACGGAACACTAAAACAAGGGGAAAAACAGGAACTGGCACTGGGCTCTGGGTTAATAGGTTAGTCCCAAAAATGATATAAAAGTGTAAAATAAAGCCCATAAATATCCAAAACAGATAATATAATAGCATGGAACAATCAAAAATTGTAGATACGTTGGAGACATATCAGGGGGCCCGCAGACCTTAACCCTGACACTATAAATTCCTATTTTAGGAGAAAAAACCAGGGAGAAAGAATTATCACGATCCATGAGACGAAGCCGCCGCCAAGCCATGTTCTTCCTTGGGAGGGCAGATCTGGAGTCTGTTTGGGGCTCCGGGGAGGGGGTCTTCGTTCTTCGTCAGCACCAACCCTTCTCCATCGCCAATTCCATGAGGCTCCCCACCGGGAGTAAGTAATTCCTTTGTAGGCTCGTTGGTCGGTGAGGAGTTGGATGAGATTCATCATGTAATCAAGTTAGTTTTGTTAGGGCTTGATCCCTAGTATCCACTATGTTCTTAGATTGATGTAGTTATGACTTTGTTATGCTTAATGCTTGTCACTTTGGGCTTGAATGCCATGATTTTAGTTCTGAACCATTTATGTTATCATCATTATATCCATGTTCTAGATCCGATCTTGCAAGTTATAGTCACCTACTACGTGTTATGATCCAGCAACCCCGGAGTGACAACAACCGGCCCCACTCCCGGTGATGACCGTAGTTTGAGGAGTTCATGTATTCACTATGTGTTAATGCTTTGCTCCGGTTCTCTATTAAAAGGAGGCCTTAACATCCCTTAGTTTCCAATATGGACCCCCCTGGCATGGGAGGGTAGGACAAAATATGCCATGCAAGTTCTTTTAATAAAGCACGTATGACTATTTATGGAATAGATGCCTACATTCTATCGATGAACTGGAGCTAGTGTCGTATCGCCCTAGGTAACTGTCACATGATGAATATCATCCAACAAGTCACCGATCCAATGCCTACAAATTTATTCCATATTGTTTCTGCTAAGTTACTACTGCTATCATCACTGTTACACTTGCTACAAAATTACTGCTATCA
This sequence comes from Triticum urartu, assembly GCF_056163025.1. Classification (NCBI taxonomy): domain Eukaryota; kingdom Viridiplantae; phylum Streptophyta; class Magnoliopsida; order Poales; family Poaceae; genus Triticum; species Triticum urartu. Next base: position 85,615,920 of record NC_141874.1, read on the forward strand.
CTGTTATTGTTACTATTGCTGATGTTACTACTATCAAACTACTTTGCTACTGATCACTTTGCTGCAGATAATTAATCTCCAGGTGTGGTTGAATTGACAACTTAGCTGCTAATACCTTCAAATATTCTTTGGCTCCCCTTGTGTCGAATCTATAAATTTGGGTTGAATACTCTACCCTCGAAAACTATTGCGATCCCCTATACTTGTGGGTTATCAAGACCTTTTTTGGCATCGTTGCTGGGGAGCATAGCTATATTTGTCGAGTCAATTGGGATTATTATCATATTATCACTATGAATAATCTGAAGGATCCTAAGACTAAGATATTTCCCTCAAGGACGAGGGGAGGTGAGGAACTGCCATCCAGTTCTGCTTTAGATTCACCTTCTATTATGAATAAACTTGCAACACCACCACATGCTATCAATTCTGATATGTCGCAAGTTATTGATGATGCTACTTCTACTATGAAGCATGCTTATGATGATGCTAGTACCTTTCTTGATAATGATGACGTGCCACTTGGTGAATTTCTTGATAAACAAATTGCTAGAGTTATACAACATGATGTTGTTGAATTTGATGATGAGCTTGAAACTGAAACTCCTGAAACACCTGCTAGAACTAGACTTCCTAGATATGCATTGCCTAAGGTACCGAAAGGTTATGTTATGAGTGAAGAAACAACTAGAGATATTCTTGCTTGCAATGATAGATATGATCTAGAGAAATTACTACACAAGTTTAAAGAAAAATCTCTGAATGCTAGGATGAAGTGTGATCCTAAGTTTGCAACTTCACATATCTTTATTGATGATAAGGATTATGAATTCTCTGTCGACCCAGAGTTAATTACTTTGGTTGAATCTGATCCTTTCCATGGTTATGAAACTGAAACTGTTGTGGCACATCTTACTAAGTTGAATGACATAGCCACCCTTTTTACTCATGATGAGAAAACTCGCTATTACTTTATTCTCAAATTATTTCCTTTCTCATTAAAGGGTGATGCTAAAGCTTGGTACAACACTCTTGCTCCTAGTTGTGTGCATAGTCCCAGGATATGATTTATTACTTCTCTAAAAAAATATTTTCCTGCTCATATGAAACAAGCTGCCTTACAGGAAATATTTAACTTTGTGCAAACTAAAGAAGAGAGTCTCCATCAAGCTTGGGGGAGGCTTTGCCAGTTACTTAATGCTTTGCCTGATCATCTGAAAGGATCGAGAAGAGGTGTCTAGAGGGGGTGAATAGACTCTTAACAAGAAAAGGTTGCAGTTTTTATTTTCTTCAAGTTAAGGTAGAGTTTTAGCATAAGTTTAAATATTCACAATACATATCAAGCAAGCATGACAAGAGTATATGAGCAGTGAAAAGTAAAGCATGCAATTTGCAAGAATGTAAAGGGATGGGATTGGAGTGTGCAAACGCAATTGGAGACACGGAGATTTTTGGCGTGGTTCCGATAGGTGGTGCTATAGTACATCCACGTTGATGGAGACTTCAACCCATGAAGGATAACGATTGCGCGAGTCCACGGAGGGCTCCACCCATGAAGGGTCCACGAAGAAGCAACCTTGTCTATCCCACCATGGCCATCACCCATGAAGGACTTGCCTCACTAGGGTAGATCTTCACAAGTAGGCGATCTCCTTGCCCGTACAAACTTCTTGGTTCAACTCCACAGTCATGACGGAGGCTCCCAAGTGACACCTAACCAATCTAGGATACACCACTCTCCAAAAGGTAATAGATGGTGTGTTGATGATGAACTCCTTGCTCTTGTGCTTCAAATGATAGTCTCCCCAACACTCAACTCTCTCACACAGATTTGGATTTGGTAGAAAGATGATTTGAGTGGAAAGCAAGTTGGAGAAGGCTAGAGATCAAGATTTACGTGGTTGGAGTGGATTATCTTGACCTCAACACATGAGTAGGTGGTTCTCTCTCAGAAAATGTATGATGGAAGTGTAGGCATGTTCTGATGGCTCTCCTCACGAATGAAGAGTGGGTGGAGGGGTATTTATAGCCTCCACACAAAATCTAACCATTACACACAAATCACCAAACTCGGTGGGACCGAATCAGAAAATTCGGTCAGACCGATTGGTTCATAATGTGACCATTAGGTATTTCGATGGGACTAACATGATCAACTCGGTGGGAATGATGTGCTAGGGTTAGGGTAAAACCTCATCTCGGTTCGACCGATTACACAAACTCGGTGGGACCGATTTTGGTAACAAGCGAAACAGAGAGTTGGTCAGGCAAACTCGGTGGGACCGATTGCATATCTCGGTGAGACCGAAATTATTGCAATAGGCAACAAAGAGTTTGCAAGCCCATCTCGGTGAGACCGAGATCCCATCGGTGAGACCGAATCGATTAGGGTTTGTGGCAGTGTCTATGTCAAGAGAACTCGGTGGCGTTGGATAGAAAGTTTCGGTGGGGCCGAGTTTGACTTTTGGTTTGGGACATATGTGGATATGGGAAAGTGGTTGAGGGTTTTGGAGCATATCACTAAGCATTTTGAGCAAGCAAGACATTAAGCAACACCTCATCCCCTTTTGATAGTATTGGCTTTCCTATGGACTCAATGTGATCTTGGATCATTAAAAGTAAAATGTAGAGTCTTGAGCTTTTGAGCTTGAGCCAATCATTTGTCCTTAGCATCTTGAAAGGGTTCCATATCCTCTTGTCCACGCCACTCCATCTGTTGAACTTGTCTGAAATATACTAGATGAAAACATTAGTCCAACAAGAGATATGTTGACATTAATTACCAAACCCACCCAGGGAGCACTTCTGATTTCAACCTCCCCCTTTTTGGTAATTGATGACAACATACATCAAAGCTTTAGATAAAGATATAGAAGATAACAAGTAAAGCTTTGGAAAGACATGTAACATGCATAGGCTCCCCTACATGTATGCAATCATGTCAATATGAAATGTAAGAGCATGTGAATGCATAATCATGACAGAGCAGGCAAGGTGTTACATGTATCTTGGCTATATGCATCAGGGCAAATGATATGAATATATGAAGTGTAACTTCATGTTCATGATTCCTTCTTGCAAAAAACATGTACATTAGCAAGAAATCTTCATGCACATGAGTGTTATTCATATACTTACCTTGTGGTCTTGAGCTGGCTTAGGAAGAGATGAACTTGAGTAAACAAGGTTAGATAACAGTGATACATCTACTAGACAGAGCAAACAAAAGAAGCCACAAGAGTACCAAGACTAGGATGACATGTAGAGTGTGAGTATTGGGTACTCTATTGGATATAGACATGTCTCCAAGGGTAAAAGATATGCAATGAATTCAAAGACTTCCTTCTGATGAAGCTATGTACCTAGGGTAGGGTCATAGGCCTGACCTAGACACCCTCCCCTAGGACACCATCTTAAAACCAGAAGCATTCAAGGGATAGCATCATCCACTCGACTACAAGTTGTTCCACTTGGAAGATTCAAGGTCACTCAACCGCAACAATTATCACTCGACGGACAGAAGACCTAAAGTCACTCTGCACGATAATGGTCAGACGTTTACTTCATAGACTTAATAGGCATTTATGTCACTTAATTACTAGCGTTACCAGTAACGCCCCCTTCTTAATGTACTTTAAACCCTTTGTAACATGGGCTGGCTGGGGTCCTGGCGCACTCTATATAATCCACCCCCCTCCACTGGCACAAGGGTTCGCACCCCTTGTAAACACACACTTACATAATCCAGTAGACCGCCTCTGGGCACCGAGACGTAGGGCTATTACTTCCTCCGCGAAGGGCCTGAACTCGTAAAACTCATGTGTACAACTTCGCCATAGTTAGGATCTTGCCTCCTCATACCTACCCCCATTCTACTGTCAGTCTTAGATCCACGACAGTTGGCGCCCACCATGGGGCAGGTGTCTTAGCAACTTTCTGGTGGAGTTGCAATTTTTCCGATTCTCATCATCATGGTTTCCGCCGGCGGACTGGTTGAGGGCCACGAGATCCATCTCGGCGCGCTTGTGTTCATCGCCGACGATTCCGCCTGGCTCCTAGAAGCACCACTCAACGTCGATGCGCTCCCCGTCCGCGGGGTGACGCACTTTCGCGTGTGTGTCTGCGGTGTCCTTCTCCGGCAACCGTCGACTCAGTATCGGTCGGTTCCTACGGTGTCCTCATCCCCCGCCACTCGACGACACAAGCGTTCTGGTCGGTCACGGCTCCAGAAGTGGGTGAGTCACGCGGTGGCCCGCCAATCGGCCACCTCACACGTCGCAGCAATCGAGCCCGACGAAACTCTCTACGGCATGTTTGACTGGCTCCGTCGAGACCGCATCCGAATGCGACAGCAGCGATCCCACGGCAGAAGTCTTGATGGTCGACGGACCACCCAGTCCTCCTGGCTTCCCCCGCAACGACGATGGTGATGGTGGCGGCGATCGGTCGCGTGTCCACGAGGAGTACCGCCCTGAGCCCCTTTCTTTGCAGTGGAGGGAAGAGCTTCGGCGCCGCAACATGGATGCACTTCACACTCCTATCGTTGGAGAAACCCCCGAGGCTCGGGCCTTGGAGGAAGCGCGCCTGGCCAACTTGGCTGAGCGCACTCGACTGGAGAACCTGCAGCATGCACTCGACGAGCGTGCTCGACGGCAGATCCCTGAATCCAGTCGACGGCAGCTTTTTCCACCTCAAACTCAGGTATACCGCACTTCGATCCAAAATCTCACAGCCGCAGCCCGAATAGCAGAGTCAATCCAGCCTTCCCAGTCGGAGGCAGGCAGGGGTTTGATGCAGATCCGGGCCTTGCTTCGAGCGGCTAGAGAACAGAATACAACAGTATCTCAGTCACGGAATAGGATTCATAGCAGGTCTGTGGTGGCGGACACAGTCCAGTCGGCTCACAGCCCAAGATCGCCTCCACGACGTGAAGGACATGGGCACCGGCAGGATCAGTATAGAAACCACGAGCAGTATGATCGCCGAGTCGACCACGATGACCGTCGTCGGGTGCCCACGCCTCCTCCGAGGAGTGGGTCATACGTGCCTCGGCGGCAGGATGACAGGCGCCCCCACAGCGGTGAGCAAAGAGTATCGGTCGACCCAAGGGAGCCAGGCTTTGATGCGAGATCTATTCTCGTTCAAGGTCTGGTCGACAGGAACAGAGCGCATAGAGAAGGTCATGACAGAGATTACCCGACTGGCAGCTGATACGTCTCCAACGTATCTATAATTTTTGATTGTTCCATGCTATTATATTATCAACCTTGGATGTTTTATATGCATTTATATGCTATTTTATATGATTTTTGGTACTAACCTATTAACCCAGAGCCCAGTGCCGGTTTCTGTTTTTCCTTGTTTTAGAATATCGCAGAAAAGGAAAATCAAACGGAGTCCAATTGACCTGAAACTTCACGGAACTTATTTTTGGATCAGAAGAAGCCCAGGAGAGTTGTAGTCCACGTAAGGGAAGCTTCGAGGAGGCCACGAGGTAGGGGGCCGCGCCCACCCCCCTGGGCGCGCCCTCCACCCTCGTGGGCCCCTCGTGGCTCCCCTGACGTACTTCTTCCGCCTATATATCTCCATATACCCTAAAAACATCCGAGAGCACAATAGATCAGGAGTTCCACCGCCAGAAGCCTTCGTAGCCACCGAAAACCAATCTAGACCCGTTCCGGCACCCTGCCGGAGGGGGCAATCCCTCTCCGGTGGCGATCTTCATCATCCCGGTCCTCTCCATGACGAGGAGGGAGTAGTTCTCCCTCGGGGCTGAGGGTATGTACCAGTAGCTATGTGTTTGATCACTCTCTCGTGTTCTTGAGGTGTTACAATCTTGATGTATCGCGAGCTTTGCTATTATATTTGGATCCTATGATGTTTCTTCCCCCCTCTACTCTCTTGTAATGGATTGAGTTTTCCCTTTGAAGTTATCTTATCGGATTGAGTCTTTAAAGATTTGAGAACACTTGATGTATGTCTTGCCATGCGTATCTGTGGTGACAATAGGATACCACATGATTCACTTGATGTATGTTTTGGTGATCAACTTGCGGGTTCCGCCCATGAACCTATGCATAGGGGTTGGCACACGTTTTTGTCGTGATTCTCCGGTAGAAACTTTGGGGCACTCTTTGAGGTTCTATGTGTTGGTTGAATAGATGAATCTGAGATTGTGTGATGCATATCGTATAATCATACCCACGGATACTTGAGGTGACATTGGAGTATCTAGGTGACATTAGGGTTTTGATTGATTTGTGTCTTAAGGTGTTATTCTAGTACTAACTCTAGGGTTGTTTGTGACACTTATAGGAATAGCCCAACAGATTGATTGGAAAGAATAACTTTGAGGTGGTTTCATACCCTACCATAATCTCTTCGTTTGTTCTCCGCTATTAGTGACTTTGGAGTGACTCTTTGTTGCATGTTGAGGGATAGTTATATGATCCAATTATGTTATTATTGTTGAGAGGACTTGCACTAGTGAAAGTATGAACCCTAGGCCTTGTTTCCTAGCATTGCAATACCGTTTACGCTCACTTTTATCATTAGTTACCTTGCTGTTTTTATATTTTCAGATTACAAAAACCTTTATCTATTATCCATATACCACTTGTATCATCATCTCTTTGCTGAACTAGTGCACCTATACAATTTACCATTGTATTAGGTGTGTTGGGGACACAAGAGACTCTTTGTTATTTGGTTGCAGGGTTGCTTGAGAGAGACCATCTTCATCCTACGCCTCCTACGGATTGATAAAGCTTAGGTCATCCACTTGAGGGAAATTTGCTACTGTCCTACAAACCTCTGCACTTGGAGGCCCAACAACGTCTACAAGAAGAAGGTCGTGTAGTAGACATCAAGCTCTTTTCTGGCGCCGTTGCCGAGGAGGTGAGTGCTTGAAGGTATATCTTTAGATCTTGCAATCGAATCTTTTTGTTTCTTGTTTTAGCACTAGTTTAGTTTATAAAAGAAAACTATAAAAAATGGAATTGAGTTTACCTCATAAGCTTCATCTTTGTAATATCTTTCGTGAGTATGATGGAAAGGAAAATTGTGCTCAAATACTAGAAGAAGAATTACATAGAATGCTTGGCATAAAATATGTGAATGATGAGCATGATTGCAATGTTGTTAGTACGAATTCTTTGAATATCCATGATACTAATGATGATTGCACTAGTTATGATGAAAATGTCTCCTATAAACATGTCATTTTTTGTGGAGTACATTGGATTTGTAAGTACACACCAAATAGGGAAGATAGATATTGCAAGAGGCATAAGTACTTAGAAACTAAATTGTTGCAAGAATGGCTAGATGAATGTGCTGAAAATTTAAATTATCTTGGCCATACTTGTGAGCTTTGCAATGAACATGATCATTTCGATACCCAATGCAAATTGTTTCATGATCGTATCGTGTCCAAAAATTGTGATGACTTGATTTCCCTTGCACATCATAATGAACTTAGTTTGCTCTTGGGTTATGAAGAAATGAAACATATAACTAAGTATATTCCAAAACTTGCCCTTGATAGAGTTCTTCATTTTGATATAGAGGAAATTTATAAGTATTGTGCTGTGAATTGTATTGAAAATCCTTATATTGCCAACTACATAAAGAATAGAAAACAAATAGAAGATGAAGAGAATACTAATGAAAGTGAAGAGACTTCCCAATACCCTCCTATTATTTCTTATGATGAATCAGGTAACGAGGAGGAGCCTCCTATTCAACCAATCTCATTAATAAGGAGCTCCAAAAAGAGGATTGAACCCACACATGATGTGGTGAAGAAGAAGAAAAGAAAAGGAAGAGAGGTAAAAAGATATCTCTCCAAAATAATGCTGCTCCTATTACTATTGTGCCTCATGAAAATATAATTGTGGAATATAATGATACTTCTTATGATCTTGAAAATCTTTTTGGCACTTGCTTGGAAGAATATGATAATTGCTATACTATTGGTTCTATCCATACTATTAATTATGAGAGTGATTATGCCTATGATATTAAAAGGCCCAAGCTTGGGGATGCTATGTTTGATGAAGATGATGTTTTTGAGAATATATTTGCTGCAATTAATGTTTGTCCCAAGCTTGGGGATGCTACGTTTAATGAAAATGATATTTTTAGTCTCCCAAGTTTTGATATGCAAATTTATAATGATGATAGCATGCCTCCCACTTATGATGATTATTGTGATGATACTTATGCTATAAAAAGTAGTGATTATATTTATAAAACTTGTCATGGTTATGATTACCCCTTTTCTGAACATTACTCTTTTAATGTGGAAACAATTTATAGTATTCGAGTCTCTTATGATACCCCCACTATTCTGAATGAGAAGAATTTTGCTTATGTGGAGAGTAATAAAATTTCTATGCTTGTAGATCATGAAAAGAATGCTTTAGGTGCTGGTTATATTGTTGAATTCATTCATGATGATACTGAAAATTATTATGAGGGAGTAACATATGCTTGTAGGAATTGCAATAATACCAAGTTTCCTCTCTATGTGCTTAAGATCTTGAAGTTTTGCTTGCTTTACCTTCCTATGCTAATTGATTATTGTTTCCATAAGTTGTTTGCTCACAAAATCCCTATGCATAGGAAGTGGGTTAGACTTAAATGTGCTAGTCATATTATTCATGATCCTCTCTTTATGTTACAATTATTATCTTTTATGTGAGCATCGTTGAAATCATTATGCCTAGCTAGGGGCGTTAAACGATAGCGCTTGTTGGGAGGCAACCCAACTTTATTTTTATTACTTGATTTTTGCTCCTGTTTAGTAATAAATAATTTATCTAGACTCTGTTTAGATGTGGTTTTTATGCTGTTAATTAGTGTTTGTACCAAGTAGAACCTTTGGGAAGACTTGGGGGAAGTCTTTGCGATCATGCTGTAAAAAACAGAAACTTTAGCGCTCACGAGAATTGCTGCCATTTTTATTTGGAGAGTGATATTTAGTTAATTATTTTTGCAGATGATTAATAGATAAATTCCTCAGGTCCAGCAATGTATTTGAGAATTTTATGAGTTCCATAAGTATACGTTTGATTCAGATTACTACAGACTGTTCTGTTTTTGACAGATTCTGTTTCCATCGTGTTGTTTTCTTCTTTTGATCAATCTATGAGTAGTATCGGAGGGTATGAACCATAGAGAAGTTGTAATACAGTAGATATTACACCAATATGAATTTAGAATGAGTTCATTACAGTACCTTATGATGGTGATTTGTTTTCTTATACTAACGGAGCTTACGAGTTTTCTGTTAAGTTTTGTGTTGTGAAGTTTTCAAGTTTTGGGTAAAGATTCGATGGATTATGGAATAAGGAGTGGCAAGAGCCTAATATTGGGGATTCCCAATGCACCCCAAGGAAATACTCACGGACAACCAAAGGCCTAAGCTTGGGGATGCCCTGGAAGGCATCCCCTCTTTCGTCTACTTCCATCGGTAACTTTACTTGGAGCTATATTTTTATTCACCACATGATATGTGTTTTGCTTGGAGCATCAATTTATTTTGTTAGTATTTGCTTGATGTTATTTATAGAAATGTTTTTCATCTTTTATTTCAATAAAAGTGGCATTGATAGCCTTTACTATGCCTATTTTAGAAGTCCACATGTTGCTGTTTGAAAACAGAAAGTTTACCGCTGTTGCAATAATTCCCTAGAAAAGTCAGAATGTGATAAAATGTTGAAACCTTTTGCATATTAATCTCTGATAAATTTACTACAGTGGGAATTTTCTTTAATAATTTTTGGAGCTAGGGAAGTATGGATGTTGCTGCATTCTTCACAGACTGTCATGTTTAGGCAGATTGCTGTTATGTTTGCATATGTTTGCTTCTTTAATGATTCTATTTGAGGATAGGACTATTAAATATGCAGAGGCATTTAGTATGCAATGTTGAATATAATATTAGTGATTTTCTACAGTAGATTGTGTTAAGGTTTTTGCAATGGTTTATACTAACTTATCTCTCGAGTCCTTGTTGAGTTTTGTGTGAATGAAGCTTTTGAGATTTAGGGAGACCATGATATAAGAGGAATTAAGGAGACACAAAAGCTCAATATTGGGTATGCCCAAGGCATCCAAAGATAATATTTCAAGAAGTCTCAAGCCTCTAAGCTTCGGGATGCCCCGGCTGGCATCCCACCTTTCTTCTTCAACAACTATCGGTTAGTTTCGGTTGATCCTAAGTTTTTGCTTCTTCACATGATGTTTGATATTCTTAGAATGCCATTTTCTTTTGCGTTGCTTGATGTTTGAATAAAATACCAAGATCTGAAATTCTTAAATGTTAGAGAGTCTTCATATAGTTGCATAATTATTCGACTACTCATTGATGTTCACTTATATCTTTCGGAGTAGTTCGTTGTTGCTCTAGTGCTTCACTTATATCTTTTTAGAGCACTATGGTGGTTTTGTTTTGAAGAAATAGATGAACTCTCGTGCCTCACTTATATTATTTTGAGAGTCTTTAGAACAGCATGATAGTTTGCTTTGGTTATGAAACTAGTCCTAATATGATGGGCATCCAAGAGGGATATAATAAAAACTATCATATAAAGTGCATTGAATACTATGAGAAGTTTGATACTTGATAATTGTTTTGAGATATGGAGATGGTGATATTTGTAGCGACCCGACCCGAATGGATCAAGTCTCTATGCTTAAGTGTCATCCCTGGATCGGTATGCCGACACACACAGTACTCGAAGGATTTATAACAGAGGTAAGTCACATGTATAAAGTAACGTAAATACTATTACCTCAATCCATATAGCGGAAGCAACAAGGTTGTGGATTCCCATCAACACCAACGGAAAAGTTGAGTGTAGAAATCGTAACCCTAACGTATCACTTACTCGTCGTAAGAAACCTGCAACATGAGACGTTGCAGCCCGAAACGGGTCAGTACATTGAATGTACTGGCAAATTCACACCATAGAGAATGATGAACAATGGCTATCACTACATGCATATTTGGCTGGTGGAAAAGCTCTATGGTTATAAGGTTTTTGCATAAAGCCAATTTTTCCCTACTGCAAAGGAATACATTTTAATTAACTATCATGGTGGTTGTTGAACATTGAGAATGGTTGACAGCATTCTCAATCCCAATTAAGTAACATCATTAAAACCCAACAATATTTATTTAAAGTAACGTGATGAGATCAACAGGATAATCCAATAACTAGATACTCAAGATGTCCATAACCGGGGACACGGCTAATCATGATTAGTTTGTACACTCTGCAGAGGTTTGCGCACTTTTCCCCACAAGACTCGATCGCCTCCGTTTGGTTTCTCGCACTACAGGGTGTTTGAGAGGACGGATGACCGAGACATAGTCTTTCAGAAGCGCTAGCACCTTACGATCGGGTAGACCGGTACACCTACATCCCCTACATCTGCTAGTCTACCACTGTAAGAGTTCGCACAACTTAGTCAACTATGCCAGAGCCCATAATGGCTTGTGGCTGCACACGGAAGTTTCTAGCATGAAAGATCTTATGATCCCTTTGAGCCTGGGTGGCGGTCCAAAAAAAACAGGCAAGTCCTGATAGACATCAGGTGCCTCAATCCACCCAGATGTGTATTTAAGTTACCACCTTAGATAAACCATTAATTAACAATACTCACATATGTCATGGATATCACTCACCCAATCCACGTCTACTAGCATAGCATGGCATAAAAGCAAACACAGAAGTAACTCCCAAAGGTTTCATAATAATACAGGTGATAGGTACTACCTCATCTACTTCCCATCCCACAATTTAATTAGATCCTAATCATGCAATGTGAGAAGATTGATCTAATGCAATAAAACATGGGTTGTAGAAAAGGTATGATCAAAGTGTGAACTTGCCTGCAATGTAGATGAAGATGATCCGCACTTAAAACTCTTGATAGATCTACTCGTCACACTCCAGTCAATCTATCGTAAGCAAACAATAGTAACCACACAATAAGTACTCATCTAATGCACAAGTAAAACTCGAACGAGAGAACGAACCAGAAAGTTCAACTTAAGAACTCCGGTTGCAAAGAAAGAACGAACCGAACAAACGACGGAAAACAAACGGCGGAAGAAAACAACTCGGTTCTAGCAAGTTGAAACTAGGTCAAATTTTACCATAGCAAAAACTTGTTCAAGTTGATTAGACGGAACGGCGGTTTCGAGACGAAACTCCAGGCGCTTGAATCACCTGATTCCGATAAACGGGCGAGAAGATAAACTAGAACGAAGATCGGATCTGAGATCGCGATTGCGGAATAAATCCGACGAAAAGAAAGAGACGAACGGTTAAACGAACGGGCGTCGTTAACCGGGAATAATCGGTGATCACGTTCGTTGAGACAAACGGTCCAAAAGAAGAACGAAAACCGATCTAGGGTTTTTGGAAAAGAAACTGAAAAAGAAAACGGAAAACCAATCTAGGGTTTCGGAAAAGAAACCGAAACAAAGAATCAGAGAGAAAAACCGGAAAAGAAAACCGGAACGGTTTCTTTTAAAAGAACCGAACTGCGGGGAAGAAAAAGAGAGGCGCGGGGCTACCTTCGGCGAGGCGGGGCGAAAGGTGGTGACGGCGGCGTGCTAGGGCGGCGGCGGCGGCGCTATAGGGGCGGCGGCGGCGTGTGAGGGGCGCGGGGTGGGGCGCGGCTTGGGGAGGAGAGGGGGTTTGGGTTTTTGGTGTGAGGAGAGGGGGGGTCTATGGGGGTATTTATATAGAAGAGGGGAGAGATTACTTGGGGTAAGGGACAAGAAATAGAGTAGGAAAAGGAAAAACGAAACAAGGAAAAGGGGCTAGCCTAGAATCCTAATAGGATTCGGTCAGGGAAGAGGCGGCGGCTGGCCTGGCGCCTGGCGCTGCGCGCGGCTGGGGTGGAGCGGCGGCTGGCTGGGCCTTTGGCCCGGCTGGCCTGCGGAATTATTATTTTTTAACTGGTTCCGCGCGCAGAAAAACAAGAAAAAGAAAAACTAAACGGGCTCCAAAAACCCTAAAGTAAATTTTCCCCGACTCCTAAAAATGAGTCGAACAAAATGAATTTTTCTACGGACCTAAAATGCAATTTTCGAAAACGCGCATTTTTCCCTATCCAAAGAAAAACAAACAAACACCGGAAAACGAAATTTGATCTATTTATTAAATCTTCATTTTTCCTATATTTTGGGAAAGTCATATTATTCCCTCTCTCATATTTTGATATCGGAAAAATAATTGAAGATGAAATAAATAAATCAAATGATCCTCTTTTCAAATTCGAGAAAACTCTCAAATATGAAAATAACGAAATCTCCAACTCTCTCCGAAGGTCCTTGAGTTGCGTGAAATTTCTAGGATCGACCAAAATGCAAGAAAATAAGATATGCATGATGATCTAATGTATAACTTTCCAAATTGAAAATTTGGGATGTTACAAACCTACCACCCTTAAAAGGAATCTCGTCCTCGAGATTCGGAGAGGCTAGAGAGAAATAGGTTAGGTTCGGGGTCTCCTCAAAATCCGTCGATCATCATAGGGGGTCTGGGGTGCTACCACCCTTAGAAGCATGGTTACAGCTTCATCGAAACTCATATACTTCATCCATATTGTTAACAGTGTCGGTCTTCTCAAATCCTCGGAAAATTCCTTCTCTGGCTCTTCCGGTAGTGGCATAACCTTTTCCTCAATTCTTCTGTCCTTTCATCTTGGTAAGGTTCTTCCGAGATTGGGTCTTCTTAGCTGACGGGTCTGGCACCAAAACTAAAAAACTATCGATATCTCATGGTGGTCAACAATTTAGGGTTCCTTCTGCAGGAAATGGGTCTGGGTTGATCCTCACCGTATAACCTACGGTTGGCAAAAGCTGCCTTGTACAAGGGAAAAAAATTGCTATACCATTCTAAGGTTTAAACAAGGTTTTCATCGTCGTCTCTCTACTATAGGTAAGTCACTCAGATTTACCATTCCGTATAGCAAGGCGAACAATAAGAGTAAGTTGGTATGGTGATCAATCCATCCCGCACCCAAATCATTACCTTGTATACAGTTTAGCGAATCTCGCATTCTAACACTCGGTCATCCTCACAAGCATTGTAGAATTTCTCTTGTCGACGAACCAAGTTCGGATATATCCATAGATTCCGCCAGCCAAACAAACATCTATCGTTCCTTCACAACTCTCAGGTTTTGTGTTACTCCTATAAGATCGTCTATCGACAAAGGTATATCCTCTTCCAGGGTTCTTCCTTCAGCAAGAATGTGCTTGCTTCTTGGCAGGTCCTGGGGCCTATGGGTTATGGCCCATCTCATCACTTGTAGTCCTTGAACTCATCATCTGGGAAACTGATCATTATTCCAACATCCAACATCCAACTTCCAGCTTCCTAGCATACTTACAATCCATCCAATTGTACTATCTTCCTTCCTTCTATTGGCACCAAACCAGGACATGATTACTCAGACTCATCTTGGAGTTTCCATTGATCCATATTTCCAACATCATACCTCCTTTATACCCAATGGTAACTCATCTCTTCATCCGCGTGGGATATCTCTCATACCGGGATAAAACTTATACTTATGAAGTCCATATTCCACTTCGTGGAACATCATTATCCTTTCCGCGGTCAAGCATCCCTACAGGGGAATATTGGCCATCTCTGCATGGCACTTCTTCAACTGGGAAACGTGAAACACATCTTGAACTCCTGACAGTCCTTCGGGTAACTCAAACTTGTAGGCCACTTCTCTCATACGCTCCAAAACTCGGTATGGTCCTACAAATCTCGGGGCTAACTTTTACCTTAACTCCAATTCGTTTAACTCCTCGCAGAGGGGTCACATGAAGACATGCTCTGTCTCCTATTTCATAGACTACCTCCTTGAGTTTTGAGTCTGCGTAACTCTTCTACCTGGACTGAGCTACTTTCAGTCTATCTCGAATCAACTTAACACTCTCTTCTGACTCCTTGATCACCTTTGGTCCAAACAACTGTCGGTCTCCAACTTCATCCCACATACTCTTGGGGTATCACACATATCGAGACAAAACTCATATTCATTTTGTCCGAAATCCATTAGAGGGTACTACCACCCTTAAAATGCACCAATCTTCCATAGACCATATTTCTCTTATCCTCAAAAATGGTCAAAATCCTTCTTCATAGAGTAACAACTCATAAAATCCATATCAGTACCAACGATGCTACTTTATTCATTTTCAAATGATTACAATCTCTCGCTTCTCCATTACATGTCTCAACTCAACACCTTAATATAAAAGAAAATGTTCTCACTTCTACTACTCCATTTCTTTTGTTGCAAACTCAACTATCTAGCACAAGTTTCCTTCTCCTTGGGGCATTATCTGGCAAAGTGCCCTGCTCCATTACAACTAAAACATATTACTTCTGACAAGTATCGAGGTTTCCTTTTTGGGCAACTATTGAGGTAGTGCCCTGACTCCTTGCACCTGTAACAGGTGATATGACTCAGGTTCCTCCTGGGCTCCAATATGTTTCTCTTCCTGGACTTTTCCATTCCAATCAGGGCTTCTATTTCCTGTGGGTCATACTCTATTTCCTCCGTCGGGAATTCTACTAGATCCCCATTCATACAATTCTGGGAGATGTGTCCTCCTTCTCCACATGAATAGCATGACTTAGTGCAGGGTTTACTCGGGTCTTCTTTAGGTGTGTCCTCCACCTATTCCTTCATCACGGGTTCTTCTAACATTTCCATAAGGGCTCCTTTCTTTACTTCTTTCTTCTGCTGGATGGTTCGTTGTCCCATGGGGTAAATGTGACACTGAGGAGGATAGTGGGTAGTCCCTTCACACAAGAAACAAGTAATTTGCCTAGTTGGGCATTCTTCAACTGGGTGACTTCCTTCACAATTAGGGCATTCATCCTTGTGTTCTTTATGGGTGTGTCCTATTTCTCCACAAATCTTGCATGCACAAGGTTTCTTCATATCCTTTCCATAAGGCTTCAACTTCTGGGACACAAACTGAGACTTTAGCAAAGTCAACTTAAATTCTTTCCAAGTGGTTACTCCTTGCCATCCATTGATGGTTTGATACATCCTCCACCAAGTAGCAGCACCTCTTTCAAAGCATTGAAGAGCATGCTGGGCCATATCTTTTCCGACTATAGGGTTGTTCTTCATATGATCCTCCATGTTCTGAATCCATCGGTCCGTCTCCAACTGACTCATCGGTCCAGAAAATACAAGCTCATCTTCATTCATCCTCTATTAGGTCCATGGGTTTTGGGGTGAGATAAGAGAGATCAAGAGAGAGGGATGCACACAATACAAACAATGGTTTTGAAAAGACAGATTTTATTTGTGGCCGTCGGGAAAACATCAAACAAATGACAGCTCACAAACGTCGCATCTAACGTAGGTATAAAACAGGGGTTTGGTCTACTAAGGTCATCATCGCCAAACTCTTCAAGTCTTGTTCATGCCTCCAATGGCTTCTTCCGATCATGCTTGTCTTTCTCAAGTTCTTTTGCCAGATCAATCTCTGTTGACGTGAAATCTCTCATGACATCCTTTAATATTCCGGAGTTGCGTTCCAAACTTCTGGTTTCAACATCCTTGGCATGAACCATGGTCATACTGTCCTTAAGTTCCTGACAAATCTCCGGTATCTCGAGGTTGTAACTCCTCCAGCTTGGCTACTTTCAGCTTTTGGTTCCTGAGTTCTCCACGAATTGCTTCCTTGTCTAATACGGCTTCATGGAGCTCCACCTTAAACTTCTTGATGTACTACTCCAGATCCTGGTGATACACCGGCTAAGGTTAAAACTTCATCTTACTAATAGGTGCTCCATCAGCCTTCTTCCATCAAATCCATTCTGAAGAAAGCATCCTTAACTCAGCACGGTGACAAATAGCATAAGCGGGTGATGACATCACGGATAACCGTGTTTCTGCTCTTGTCATTTCCATGAGCTATCTCTCCACAGTTGATATCTCCTGCCTTAGGGTTTTCTTTGACAAAACTTTGAGTTCTCATGCTCCTTGTTTCAGTCTTTCTCCAATACACCTTGATCTCGGGTATTGACAACTTCCATAGTCTACCAAGTTCCATAAGGGTAGCCTTCCTAGGTCATATAAATCTGGGAAATCTTCAGAGCCTACAATTCTCCTAGTCTTCAGAGTCTTCAACAGCTGTAGTTCCATTATTCAGATGCACGGAAAATACTCTTCATTCCGAAGTGGCCTTAGTTGTCCGATATCGCGTACTTCTTGGGGTGGTCTCATCAGTGGAATCCTCGAGTGGTCAAAAAGGAAAAAGGGATATGGTCTCACTAAAAAGGAATTTTTGAATAAGCTCAGAAGAGAAGAGAGGTAAAAGATCTTTTTGAAAGGGAAAGTTGTAGAGAAAAATCTTTGCTATGGGCTTGCCAGTTTCTAGGGTCACGTCCTACAGTCAACATGTGCTCTGATACCATCTTGTAGCGACCCGACCCGAATGGATCAAGTCTCTGTGCTTAAGTGTCATCCCTGGATCGGTATGCTGACACACACAGTACTCGAAGGATTTATAACAGAGGTAAATCACATGTATAAAGTAACGTAAATACTATTACCTCAATCCATATAGCGGAAGCAACAAGGTTGTGGATTCCCATCAACACCAACGGCAAAGTTGAGTGTAGAAATCGTAACCCTAACGTATCACTTACTCGTCGTAAGAAACCTGCAACATGAGACGTTGCAGCCCGAAACGGGTCAGTACATTGAATGTACTGGAAAATTCACACCATAGAGAATGATGAACAATGGCTATCACTACATGCATATTTGGTTGGTGGAAAAGCTCTATGGTTATAAGGTTTTTGCGTAAAGCCAATTTTTCCCTACTGCAAAGGAATACATTTTAATTAACTATCATGGTGGTTGTTGAACATTGAGAATGGTTGACAGCATTCTCAATCCCAATTAAGTAACATCATTAAAACCCAACAATATTTATTTAAAGTAACGTGATGAGATCAACAGGATAATCCAATAACTAGATACTCAAGATGTCCATAACCGGGGACACGGCTAATCATGATTAGTTTGTACACTCTGCAGAGGTTTGCGCACTTTTCCCCACAAGACTCGATCGCCTCCGTTTGGTTTCTCGCACTACAGGGTGTTTGAGAGGACGGATGACCGAGACATAGTCTTTCAGAAGCGATAGCACCTTACGATCGGGTAGACCGGTACACCTACATCCCCTACATCTGCTAGTCTACCAGTGTAAGAGTTCGCACAACTTAGTCAACTATGCCAGAGCCCATAATGGCTTGTGGCTGCACACGGAAGTTTCTAGCATGAAAGATCTTATGATCCCTTTGAGCCTGGGTGGCGGTCCAAAAAAACAGGCAAGTCCTGATAGACATCAGGTGCCTCAATCCACCCAGATGTGTATTTAAGTTGCCACCTTAGATAAACCATTAGTTAACAATACTCACATCTATCATGGATATCACTCACCCAATCCACGTCTACTAGCATAGCATGGCATAAAAGCAAACACAGAAGTAACTCCCAAAGGTTTCATAATAATACGGGTGATAGGTACTACCTCATCTACTTCCCATCCCACAATTTAATTAGATCCTAATCATGCAATGTGAGAAGATTGATCTAATGCAATAAAACATGGGTTGTAGAAAAGGTATGATCAAAGTGTGAACTTGCCTGCAATGTAGATGAAGATGATTCGCACTTAATACTCTTGATAGATCTACTCGTCACACTCTGGTCAATCTATCGTAAGCAAACAATAGTAACCACACAATAAGTACTCATCTAATGCACAAGTAAAACTCGAACGAGAGAACGAACCAGAAAGTTCAACTTAAGAACTCCGGTTGCGAAGAAAGAACGAACCGAACAAACGACGGAAAACAAACGGCGGAAGAAAACAACTCAGTTCTAGCAACTTGAAACTAGGTCAAATTTTACCATAGCAAAAACTTGTTCAAGTTGATTAGACGGAACGGCGGTTTCGAGACGAAACTCCAGGTGCTTGAATCACCTGATTCCGATAAACGGGCGAGAAGATAAACTAGAACGAAGATCGGATCTGAGATCGCGATCGCGGAATAAATCCGACGAAAAGAAAGAGACGAACGGTTAAACGAACGGGCGTCGTTAACCGGGAACAATCGGTGATCACGTTCGTTGAGATGAACGGTCCGAAAGAAGAACGAAAACCAATCTAGGGTTTTCGGAAAAGAAACCGAAAAAGAAAACGGAAAACCGATCTAGGGTTTCGGAAAAGAAACCGAAACGAAGAATCGGAGAGGAAAACCGGAAAAGAAAACCGGAACGGTTTCTTTTAAAAGAACCGAACCGCGGGGAAGAAAAAGAGAGGCGCGGGGCTACCTCCGGCGAGGCGGGGCGAACGGTGGCGACGGCGGCGTGCTAGGGCGGCGGCGGCGGCGCTATAGGGGCGGCGGCGGCGGGTGAGGGGCGCGGGGTGGGGCGCGGCTTGGGGAGGAGAGGGGGTTTGGGTTTTTGGTGTGAGGAGAGGGGGGGGTCTATGGGGGTATTTATATAGGAGAGGGGAGAGATTACTTGGGGTAAGGGACAAGAAATAGAGTAGGAAAAGGAAAAACGAAACAAGGAAAAGGGGCTAGCCTAGAATCCTAATAGGATTCGGCCAGGGAAGATGCGGCGGCTGGCCTGGCGCCTGGCGCCTGGCGCTGCGCGCAGCTGGGGTGGAGCGGCGGCTGGCTGGGCCTTTGGCCCGGCTGGCCTGCGGAATTATTATTTTTTAACTGGTTCCGCGCGCAGAAAAACAAGAAAAAGAAAAACTAAACGTGCTCCAAAAACCCTAAAGTAAATTTTCCCCGACTCCTAAAAATGAGTCGAACAAAATGAACTTTTCTACGGACCTAAAATGCAATTTTCGAAAACGCGCATTTTTCCCTATCCAAAGAAAAACAAACAAACACCGGAAAACGAAATTTGATCTATTTATTAAATCTTCATTTTTCCTATATTTTGGGAAAGTCATATTATTCCCTCTCTCATATTTTGATATCGGAAAAATAATTGAAGATGAAATAAATAAATCAAATGATCCTCTTTTCAAATTCGAGAAAACTCTCAAATATGAAAATAACAAAATCTCCAACTCTCTCCGAGGGTCCTTGAGTTGCGTGAAATTTCTAGGATCGACCAAAATGCAAGAAAATAAGATATGCATGATGATCTAATGTATAACATTCCAAATTGAAAATTTGGGATGTTACAATATTAGAGTCATGCTAGTTGAGTAGTTGTGAATTTGATAAATACTTGTGTTGAAGTTTGTGATTCCGTAGCATGCACGTATGGTGAACCGTTATGTGATGAAGTCGGAGCATGATTTGTTTATTGATTGTCCTCCTTATGAGTGGCGGTCGGGGACGAGCGATGGTCTTTTCCTACCAATCTATCCCCCAAGGAGCATGCGCGTAATACTTTGTTTCGGTAACTAATAGATTTTTGCAATAAGTATGTGAGTTCTTTATGACTAATGTTGAGTCCATGGATTATACGCACTCTCACCCTTCCACCATTGCTAGACTCTAATATCGCGCACCTTTCGCCGGTATCACACACCCACCATATACCTTCCTCAAAACAGCCACCATACATACCTATCATGGCATTTCCATAGCCATTCCAAGATATATTGCCATGCAACTTTCCACCGTTCCGTTTACTATGACACGCTCAATCATTGTCATATTGCTTTGCATGATCATGTAGTTGACATCGTATTTGTGGCAAAGCCACCGTTCATAATTCTTTTATACATGTCACTCATGAGTCATTGCACATCCCGGTGTAGGCATTCATATAGAGTCATATTTTGTTCTAAGTATCGAGTTGTAATTGTTGAGTTGTAAGAAAATAAAAGTGTGATGATCATCATTATTAGAACATTGTCCCAGTGAGGAAAGGATGATGGAGACTATGATTCCCCCACAAGTCGGGATGAGACTCCGGACAAAAATAAATAAATAAAAGAGGCCAAAGAAGCCCAAATAAAAAAAGGAAAAAAAAGAGGCCATAAAAAAGAGAAAGGCCCAAATAAAGAAAAAAATGAGAGAAAAGGAGAGAAGGGGCAATGCTACTATCCTTTTACCACACTTGTGCTTCAAAGTAGCACCATGATCTTCATGATAGAGAGTCCCCTATGTTGTCACTTTCATATACTAGTGGGAATCTTTCATTATAGAACTTGGCTTGTATATTCCAATGATGGGCTTCCTCAAAATGCCCTAGGTCTTCGTGAGCAAGCGAGTTGGATGCACACCCACTTAGTTTCTTTTGTTGAGCTTTCATACACTTATAGCTCTAGTGCATCTGTTGCATGGCAATCCCTACTCACTCACATTGATATCTATTGATGGGCATCTCCATAGCCCGTTGATACGCCTAGTTGATGTGAGACTATCTTCTCCTTTTTGCCTTCTCCACAACCACCATTCTATTACACCTATAGTGCTATGTCCATGGCTCACGCTCATGTATTGCGTGAAGATTGAAAAAGTTTGAGAACATCAAAAGTATGAAACAATTTCTTGGCTTGTCATCGGGGTTGTGCATGATTTAAATATGTTGTGTGGTGAAGATGGAGCATAGCTAGACTATATGATTTTGTAGGGATAGCTTTCTTTGGCCATGTTATTTTGAGAAGACATGATTGCTTTGTTAGTATGCTTGAAGTATTATTATTTTTATGTCAATATTAAACTTTTGTCTTGAATCTTATGGATCTGAATATTCATGCCACAATAAAGAGAATTACATGGATAAATATGTTAGGTAGCATTCCACATCAAAAATTATGTTTTTATCATTTACCTACACGAGGACGAGCAGGAATTAAGCTTGGGGATGTTGATACGTCTCCAACGTATCTATAATTTTTTATTGTTCCATGCTATTATATTATCAACCTTGGATGTTTTATATGAATTTATATACTATTTTATATAATTTTTGGGACTAAACTATTAACCCAGAGCCCAGTGCCAGTTCCTGTTTTTTCCTTGTTTTAGAATATCGCAGAAAAGGAAAACCAAACGGAGTCCAATTGACCTGAAACTTCACGGAACTTATCTTTGGATCAGAAGAAGCCTAGAAGACATGGAGTCCATGTAAGGGAACCTTCGAGGAGGCCACGAGGTAGGGGGCGCGCCCACCCCCCTGGGCGCGCCCTCCACCCTCGTGGGCCCCTCGTGGCTCCCCTGACGTACTTCTTCCGCCTATATATCTCCATATACCCTAAAAACATCCGAGAGCACAATAGATCGGGAGTTCCGATGCCAGAAGCCTCTGTAGCCACCGAAAACCAATCTAGACCCGTTACGGCACCCTGCCGGCGGGGGCAATCCCTCTTCGGTGGCCATCTTCATCATCCCGGTGCTCTCCATGACAAGGAGGGAGTAGTTCTCCCTCGGGGCTGAGGGTATGTACCAGTAGCTATGTGTTTGATCTCTCTCTCTCTCTCGTGTTCTTGAGGTCTTACGATCTTGATGTATCGCGAGCTTTGCTATTATATTTGGATCCTAGGATGTTTCTTCCCCCTCTACTCTCTTGTAATGGATTGAGTTTTCGCTTTGAAGTTATCTTATCGGATTGAGTCTTTAAATATTTGAGAACACTTGATGTATGTCTTGACGTGCGTATCTGTGGTGACAATGGGATACCACGTGATTTACTTGATGTATGTTTTGGTGATCAACTTGCGGGTTCCGCACATGAACCTATGCATAGGGGTTGGCACATGTTTTCGTCGTGATTCTACGATAGAAACTTTGGGGCACTCTTTGAGGTTCTATGTGTTGGTTGAATAGATGAATCTGAGATTGTGTGATGCATATCGTATAATCATACCCACGGATACTTGAGGTGACATTGGAGTATCTAGGTGACATTAGGGTTTTGATTGATTTGTGTCTTAAGGTGTTATTCTAGTACGAACTCTAGGGTTGTTTGTGACACTTATAGGAATAGCCCAACGGATTGATTGGAAAGAATAACTTTGAGGTGGTTTCGTACCCTACCATAATCTCTTCATTTGTTCTCCGCTATTAGTGACTTTGGAGTGACTCTTTGTTGCATGTTGAGGGATAGTTATGTGATCCAATTATGTTATTATTATTGAGAGGACTTGCACTAGTGAAAGTATGAACCCTAGGCCTTGTTTCCTAGCATTGCAATACCGTTCACGCTCGCTTTTATCATTAGTTACCTTGCTGTTTTTATATTTTCAGATTACAAAAACCTTTATCTATTATCCATATACCACTTGTATCATCATCTCTTCGCCGAACTAGTGCACCTATACAATTTACCATTGTATTAGGTGTGTTGGGGACACAAGAGACTCTTTGTTATTTGGTTGCAGGGTTGCTTGAGAGAGACCATCTTCATCCTACGCCTCCTACGGATTGATAAACCTTAGGTCATCCACTTGAGGGAAATTTGCTACTGCCCTACAAACCTCTGCACTTGGAGGCCCAACGACGTCTACAAGAAGGTTGTGTAGTAGACATCAGCAGTAGAGTGCATGTCTCCGGTCCCGAGTGTTTTAGCAGAGCCATCAGGGCCGCGGTGATTCCTCCGAACTTCAGGTTGGCGACTGCAGTCAACAAGTTCACCGGTGAGTCTAAGCCGGACACTTGGCTTGAAGATTACCGAGTAGCTGTGCAAATTGGTGGTGGCAATGATGAAGTGGCAATGAAACATCTTCCTCTCATGTTGGAAGGCTCAGCCAGGGCGTGGCTGAACCAGTTAGCGCCTGGTAGCATATACAGTTGGGAGGAACTCGCCAGAGTATTTGTTAGAACTTTTGAGGGTACTTGCAAGCGACCAGGAGGGTTGACAGAATTGCAGTGTTGTGTACAGAAACCGAATGAAACCTTGAGAGACTATATCCAGAGATGGATCACGTTACACCATACGGTAGAGAATGTGTCGGATCAACAAGCAATCTGTGCCTTCAAGGAAGGCGTTAAGTATCGGGAGTTGAATCTAAAATTCGGCCGGACAGGAGATATGACTCTGACTCGGACGATGGATATCTCCACCAAATATGCTAACGGCAAAGAGGAAGACCGACTCCGGAGTGGCAAGCACAAAAAAGTCGCCCAGGACACCGGTGGAGGTACTTCCAATTGGAAGTAGAAGCGTAAGGCCGAGCCAGTTGCTCCTGGTGAAGCCTTAGTTGTGGCTAAAGGAAAGTTCAAGGGGAAGCCCAAGGGGCCCTGGAATCCCAAGAAAGTGAAAGATCAAGACAGAAATGATGTGTTGGATTTGCCATGTCACATTCACACCAAGAAAGATGAAGAGGGTAATTTGATTTATCCCAAACACACCACTCGGCAGTGTCGACTCCTGATCCAGCAATTCCGAGAGAAGCAACCCAAGGAGAAGGAAAAGGAGTCGGACAAGGATGAGGACAAGGAAGAGGATGATGATGGTTTTCCCAATGTCAACTCCACTCTGATGATTTTTGTTGATGTTGAGAGAAAAAGTCGATTGAAAGTTATCAACAGGGAAGTGAACATGGTTGCTCCAGTAACACCAAGTTATTTGAAGTGGTCCCAGACTGCCATCACATTCGACCAGTCTGACCATCTAACACGTATAGCCACCCCCTGGGAGGCAAGCGTTGGTGGTCGACCCAGTTGTCGAAGGCACTCGACTACCTAAATTGTTGATGGATGGTGGTAGCGGCCTGAATATCCTTTATGCTGAAACCTTGAAGGGGATGGGGATTCCGATGTCCAAGCTCGGCGAAAGTAATATGAGTTTCCATGGTGTTATACCCGGCAAGAAGGCTGAGTCACTTGGCCAGATCGCCCTTGATGTGGTTTTCGGTGATTCCAAGAATTACTGCAAAGAAAAGTTGACATTTGAAGTAGTGTATTTCAAGAGTGCTTATCATGCCATTCTGGGTAGGCCTGCCTATGCACGTTTCATGGCTCGACCGTGTTACGTGTACCTCAAATTGAAAATGCCTGGTCCTAGAGGAGTGATCACTATCACTGGCAATCGGCAGAAAGCAGAAGAGTGCTTCCAGAAGGGCTCAAAAATTGCCGATGCACAAATGGCGGCAGTCGAAATGCAAGAATACCAGGAAAAATGCAGATCCGAGTGATTTGCTGCGCTCCAAGAAGCCTGCCACTGATTCTGCATTTCAGTCGTCCGGTGAAACCAAGCCGATTCATATTCACCCGACCGATCCTAATGTTGATCCTAATCATATTTCAACTTCACTCGACAGCAAATAGGAAGAAGCGCTCACCCAGTTCCTCCGTGAGAACTAGGACATCTTTGCATGGAAACCTTCTGACATGTCGGGTGTACCCAAGGGACTGGTTGAGCATCATTTGCGAGTCGACCCGAAAGTGAAACCAGTCAAAGAACATCTTTGACGGTCTGCCGTACAGAAGAGAAAAGCAATTGGTGAGGAAGTGGCTTGGCTCCTGGCAGCTGAGTTCATCCGCGAGACTTACCACTCCGAGTGGCTCTCCAATGTTGTTATGGTCCCCAAGAAGGACGACTCACTTTGCATGTGCATTGACTTCAAGCATATCAATCGGTCCTGCCCGAAAGATCATTTCCCTCTCCCCCGCATTGACCAAATTGTCGATTCGACTACGGGGTGTGAGTGTTTGTCTTTCCTAGATGCCTATTCCGGGTACCATCAGATCCGACTGTATGGGCCCGATGAGATAAAAACAGCTTTCATCACTCCATTCGGGTGCTTTTGTTATGTCACCATGCCATTGGGTCTCAAGAACGCTGGGGCCACATTCATGAGGATGATTCAGAAGTGTCTGCTCACTCAAATCAGTCGGAATGTGGAAGCATACATGGATGACATTGTGGTCAAGTCGCGTAAAGGTTCCAACCTGCTGACTGACCTTGCTGAAACCTTTGCCAACCTGAGAAGATATGATATCAAGCTTAACCCATCAAAGTATACTTTCGGAGTTCCTGGCGGAAAGTTACTCGGCTTCCTCATTTCCGAACGAGGGATCAACGCGAACCCAGAGAAAGTTGGTGCCATACTCCGGATGAAGCGCCCTGTGCGCGTGCATGATGTACAGAAGCTTACTGGTTGTTTGGCCGCCTTGAGTCGATTCATTTCTCACCTCGGTGAAAAGGCATTGCCTCTTTACTAACTGATGAAGAAATCTGACAAGTTCGAGTGGACTCCTGAAGCTGATGCAGCGTTTGCAGATCTCAAAGCCCTGCTTTCCACCTAGCCGGTGCTCGCTGCCCCAATCAGCAAAGAGCCTTTACTGCTTTACATTGCAGCCACTGGACAAGTTGTCAGTACAGTACTCACGGTCGAGCGGGAAGAAGAAGGAAAAGCCTATAAAGTTTAGCGCCCAGTATACTATGTTTCTGAAGTTTTAACTCCATCCAAGCAAAGATATCCACAATATCATAAGCTTGTTTATGGGATTAACCACGAAGAAGGTTGCACATTATTTCTCTGATCACTCCATTACAGTCATCAGCGACGCACCATTATCAGAAATTCTGAACAACAGAGATGCAACTGGTCGAGTGGCAAAATGGGCGATTGAAATCCTTCCCTTAGATATCAAGTTTGAGGCAAAGAAAGCTATCAAGTCCCAGGCAATAGCGGATTTCCTCACCGAGTGGATCGAACAGCAACTGCCGACTCAGATTCACTCGGACCACTGGACCATGTTCTTTGATGGATCCAAGATGATGAATGGTTCTGTTGCTGGGGTGGTATTGGTATCCCCCCGAGGCGACAAGCTCCGCTATGTTCTCCAAATTCATTTCGATTCCTCCAACAACGAATCTGAATATGAGGCACTTTTGTACGGTTTGCGTATGGCCATTTCACTTGGCATCCGTCGCCTCATGGTCTACGGCGACTCAGATTTGGTGGTGAATCAAGTGATGAAGGAGTGGGACGTCAGAAGCCCAGCTATGACTGGATACTACAATGCGGTGAGAAAGTTAGAGAAGAAGTTTGAAGGTTTAGAACTCCATCATATACCCCGGCTGAAAAATCAAGCAGCAGATGATTTGGCAAAGATAGGTTCCAAGAGGGAAGCCATTCCCAGTAATGTGTTTTTGGAGCATATTCATACACCTTCAGTCCAGGAAGATCCTTTCACTGAAGAGCCCCCGCAACCAAAGAGCGCCACTGATCCGACTGAAGTCGAAGTCCCGGCCATGGTCGACTTGATCATGGAGGTTTTGTTCATCACTCCCGACTGGACAGTGTCGTACATTGCGTACCTCCTCGGGAAGGAACTCCTAGAGGACGAAGAAGAGGCCCGACAGATCGTCCGCCGATCCAAAGCTTTTACTGTGATAAGAGGGCAACTGTTCAGAGAAAGTGTAACTGGAGTCAGCCAGAAATGCATAACACCAGAGGAAGGTCGAGTGATCCTCAACGACATCCACTAGAGGACCTGTGGTCACCATGCATCCTCTCGGACCATTGTGGCCAAAGCATACCGAGCAGGATTTTATTGGCCACGGGCAAATGAGATGGCACAAGAAATAGTCGACAAATGTGAAGGTTGCCAGTTTTACTCCAACATGTCTCACAAGCCTGCGTCAGCCCTGAAGACCATTCCACTCGTCTGGCCCTTTGCTGTTTGGGGTTTGGACATGGTTGGACCTCTGAGAACAGGTAGGAGCGGCTTCACTCATGTACTCGTGGCAGTCGACAAATTCACCAAATGGATTGAAGCCAAACCTATCAAAAGTCTTGAAGCCAGTACTGCGGTCAGTTTCATTAGAGAGTTAACATTCAGATATGGTGTTTCACACAACATCATCACTGACAACGGCTCGAACTTCGATTCGGATGAGTTCAGAGCCTTCTGTGCTTCCCAAGGCACTCGAGTCGACTATGCTTCAGTCGCCCACCCCCAGTCGAATGGACAAGCTGAAAGAGCAAACGGGTTGATCCTCAAAGGACTGAAACCCTGACTAATGCGTGATCTCAAGCATGCGCCAGGCGCCTGGGTCGATGAACTTCCGTCAGTACTTTGGGGTTTGAGGACGACTCCGAATCGGTCGACTGGTCGAACTCCATTCTTCTTGGTCTATGGAGCTGAAGCTGTGCTTCCGAGTGACTTGCTTCACAATGCACCCAGAGTCGAGCTCTTCTCAGAAGATGAAGCAGAACAGGCTCGGCAAGACGAAGTTGATCTCCTAGAAGAGGAAAGAGAGATGGCTCTGATCCAATCAACCATTTATCAGCAAGACCTACGCCGATTCCACGCCAGAAACATGAGGGGTCGGGCATTTCAGGAAGGAGATTTGGTTCTTCGAGTGGATCAATAGAAGCCACACAAGCTCGCCCCTACTTGGGAAGGTCCTTTCATCATCACCAGAGTGCTCCACAACGGAGCGTACCACCTCTACAACGTCGAGCATAAGAGAGACGAGCCACGCACTTGGAATGCGGAGTTGCTCCGCCCCTTTTACACTTAAGCATTCAGACTGTTGAGATGTAATAAGAAATACCCTTTAGTTTGATTATCAAAGACACGGTTTTACAGTCTTGTAAATGACCGTTGTTCCTTTTTTGTATGTTCTAAATCCCCCAGTTGGGTGCCTTAGATGCGAATCCGTTTCGCCTAAGTTTAACAAATCCTATAGAGTAATGAGCAAGCCTCTCACTCGGGGGCTTAGCTGCGAATCCGTTTCGCCTAAGTTTGAAAAATCCTACCGAGTGGTGATCAAGCCTTTCACTCGGAGGCTTAGCTGCAGTCCAGTACTCGCCTAAGTTTGAAAAATCCTACTGAGTGGTGAGCAAGCCTCTCACTCGGAGGCTTAGCTGCAGTCCAATACTCACCTAAGTTTGAAAAATCCTACCAAGTGGTGAGCAAGCCTCCCACTCGGAGGCTTAGCTGCAGTCCAGTACTCGCCTAAGTTTGAAAAATCCTACCGAGTGGTGAGCAAGCCTCTCACTCGGAGACTTAGCTGCAGTCCAGTACTTGCCTAAGTTTAACAAATCCTACCGAGTGATGAGCAAGCCTCTCACACGGGGGCTTAGCTACGAATCCGTTTCGCCTAAGTTTGAAAAATCCTACCGAGTGGTGAGCAAGCCTCTCACTCGGAGGCTTAGCTGCAGTCCAGTACTCGCCTAAGTTTGAAAAATCCTACCAAGTGGTGAGCAAGCCTCTCACTCAGAGGCTTAGCTGCAGTCCAGTACTCGCCTAAGTTTGAAAAATCCTACCGAGTGGTGAGCAAGCCTTCCACTAGGAGGCTTAGTTGCAGTCCAGTACTCGCCTAAGTTTGAAAAATCCTACCGAGTGGTGAGCAAGCCTCCCACTCGGAGGCTTAGCTGCAGTCCAGTACTCGCCTAAGTTTGAAAAATCCTACCGAGTGGTGAGCAAGCCTCTCACTCGGAGGCTTAGCTGCAGTCTAGTACTCGCCTAAGTTTGAAAAATCCTACCGAGTGGTGAGCAAGCCTCTCACTCTGAGGCTTAGTTGTAGTCCAGTACTCGCCTAAGTTTGAAAAATCCTACCGAGTGGTGAGCAAGCCTCTCACTCGGAGGCTTAGCTGCAGTCTAGTACTCGCCTAAGTTTGGAAAATCCTACCGAGTGGTGAGCAAGCCTCTCACTCCAAGGCTTAGCTGTAGTCCAGTACTCGCCTAAGTTTGAAAAATCCTACCGAGTGGTGAGCAAGCCTCTCACTCGGAGGCTTAGCTGCAGTCCAGTACTCGCCTAAGTTTAAAAAATCTTACCGAGTGTGAGCAACCCTCACACTCGAAGGCTTAGCTGCAGTCCAATACTTGCCTAAGTTTAAAAAATCCTACCGAGTGATGAGCAACCCTCACACTCGGAGGCTTAGCTGTAGTCCAGTACTCGCCTAAGTTTAAAAAAATCCTAGCGAGTGATGAGCAACCCTCACACTCAGGGGCTTAGCTGCAGTCCAGTACTCGCCTAAGTTTGAAAAATCCTATCGAGTGATGAGCAACCCTCACACTCGGGGGCTTAGCTGCAGTCCAGTACTCGCCTAAGTTAAAAAAATCCTATCGAGTGATGGGCAACCCTCACGCTCGGGGGCTTAGCTGCAGTCCAGTACTCGCCTAAGTTTAAAAAAAATCCTACCGAGTGAGAGCAACCCCCACACTCGGAGGCTTAGCTGCAGCCCAGTACTCGCCTAAGTTTGAAAAACACCCCTATCCACAAGGACGACGAGGTGTAGGTCGACTGCAACCCTCTCCTCGGAGCTGCGCCACAAGTACAACGTGCGCTCCATCCCTACCCGCAAGGACGACGAGGTGCAGGTCGACTGCAATCCTCTCTTTGGAGCTGCGCCACAAGTGCAACATGCGCTCCATCCCAATTCACAAGGACGACGAGGTGCAGGTCGACTGCAACCTTCTCTTCGGAGCTGCGCCACAAGTACAACGTGCGCTCCATCCCTATCCGCAAGGACGACGAGGTGCAGGTCGACTGCAACCCTCTCTTCGGAGCTGCGCCACAAGTACAACATGCGCTCCATCCCTATCCGCAAGGACGACGAGGTGTTGGTCGACTGCAACCCTCTCTTCGGAGCTGTGCCACAAGTACAACATGCGCTCCATTCTCATCCGCAAGGACAATGAGGTGCAGGTCGACTGGGATATCCTCCTCAGAATTGCATCTAAAGTACAAAGAATATTCCGAGTGAAGAACAAGTTCCACTCAAAGGTAAACGCAAGCACATTCAGAAGATAAACCAAGTTCGAATAGAATCTTAAAAGTTCCAGGACGAAGGTAAAAGTACTCGAGCATCAGGCCCGAAGGAGCTTAACGGTTACAAAATCACTCGGCATTCTGAGGCAAATTTAAGGCGAGGTATCAAGTTTGTTCACTCCGCGTGAGGAGGGCTTGCAGGCTCGACGAACTCGTCCAAATCAATCCCGTCAGCGATCCGAGTGGCAGCAGCGATGAAAGTTTCCATGAAGGATTGGAAATCGTGCCTTTTGGTGTTAGCAACCTTGATCACCGCCAGCTTCTCTTCTCAAGCTTCTTTGAAGTGGACCCTAACCAGCGACAGAGCCACGTCAGCACCACATCGGGCAGAAGACTTCTTCCATTCCTGCACTCGACTAGGAACCTCATTGAGTCGAGTCATCCGAGACTCGAGATCATTCTGAAACGTTCCCTTGGCCAGAGTGATGTATCAATGTGCGACGTCGCCACCTTCAAGCGAGCAAGATAGCTGGTAACGCTAGCAACACGAGATTCCAGTCGATGCACATTCATGGCAGCCTCATTGCCGACTGGAGAAAGGATGGGATCCAAGCCTGTCTCGATCCGTCCAGTTTCCTCTTCAAAGTTTTGGCAGAATTCTGCAGATTCAAGGAGTTAATGAGTCAACTGATCCGTAGTGACTTGCAAACAGTAAAATAGTCGGATAAAAAAAGGGGGGTACCTTCGAGCATAAGGAAGAGCTTCTTGGCGAGGGCTTTCAGATAAGCTTCCAAGTCGTTTCTCCTACGAGACATGCTTTCTAGCTGCTTGTTCAGAGTCACCTTATCTTTCTTTAGACGAGTCGCCTCTCGGTTAGATTCAGTAAGAGACGACTTCAGCTTGGTTATTTCCTGCTCTAATGCTCCGACCGAAGCCAGTTTTTTGTCAGCAAGGGTAGTCTTCTCCTGAGCCTCCTTGTGTGCAGCCGCAAGGTCGAGGTCCTTCTTTGCCAGAGCCAGCCTCATTTTTTCTGTGAAATATGCATTTCGGTCAAACAGAAGAACGAAGAGATAACTTGAAGGATGGTCGAGATAAACAATCGACAGGCCGTTACCTTCCGTACCAGCAACTTCATCTTGAGCCTTTTTTAAGTTCTGTTGGGCCAGCTCCAAGTCAAGGTTGAGTTGCCTCTGCTTTTCCTCGAATTCAGCGAACTTGGAGATAAGTGCACAGGATTTCTACAATGAGTAAAAGACACGTCAATGGACAAGATCAAAGATTATTTACTTCCGAGTGAATAAAACTTTAAGACTACTGCAGAATCAAACATTCTATAGTAGTCTCGAGGACTACACCCAGTGGGTGCACTTAGCGTGCCCCCACTAGTTCAGATTCCACTCGACATGGTCCGCCCAGACCGAGTGGAAGAGTAAAAAAAGAGAGATAGAGAGAGAGAAGTACTCAGACCCCAACCGACTGCCAGTAGTCGACTGTGGTCTCGGTGACTACACCCAGTGGGTGCACTTAGCGTGCCCCCACTGGTTCAGATTCTAGTCGACATGGTCTGCCCAAACCGAGTGGAAGAGTGAAAACAACAAAGATGTCAAAACACCCAGTGGGTGTGCAGATGCGAAGTACAAGACAACAAGAGATCGCACGGAGAAAAGTATTCAGGTAGCATATCCTAACAGAACAAGTTCAGTCGGAAGCCAACTTACTTGGACATTGGCTCGAAGGGCCGCGCTGGCGTCATAAGTAGCCTGACTGTTTTCGTGCACCGCCTTCACCCGCTCCATCATTATGCCAGCATGGCGAATGGTTCCGCAGCGGCATCCGCCTGGCTTTCTGGAACGTGATGAGTGGTGAAGAACAGGACTAATGGTCCAGACACAGCGGCTTGAAGTTCTGAGGTATGAAGTTGGACGGTTGAGGCAAGCACTAGCACAGTCGACGATGTGGGGCGTACACTCGATACTGGATCAGCAAAAGTAACAGAAGCCCTGCTCACATCTCCAAGTTGTTGAACCACTGGCTCTGCCGCCGGTTCCGATTGGGATGTCTTGATAGCTGATGCCTTCTTGCCCCTCCTGGGCCTCAGCAGCACGTCCTCGTCATCATCTGGAAGCTCAATGATATTGGGAGGGGCTGCAAAGAGTTCAGTCGACCCCAGATCAGTCATCAGAATTTAATCTACCAAGTAACCAAAGACAGGATTACGAGAGTTGTACCTGGGTTGGAGGTGACCGCATCTTCCATTTCTTCATCTTCGTACTTGCGGGTGGAAGTCCCGGAGGTAGCAACTCTGCAAATTTCAATATTCAGTCGGTCACGTCTATCGCACCGAGTCAACCAAAGAATTAGGTCTGATTATTACCCAGAGACAGTAGGAATGGTGATACGTCTCCAATGTGTCTACTTTTCCAAACACTTTTGCCCTTGTTTTGGACTTTAACTTGCATGATTTGAATGGAACTAACCCGGACTGACGCTGTTTTCAGCAAAATTACCATGGTGTTATTTATGTGCAGGAGCAAACGTTCTCGGAATGACCTGAAACTTCACGAAGCCACTTCTCAGAAAATAAGAAAAATACCTGCAAAAGATGAAGGCCAGGGGGGCCACCACCTGCCCACGAGGGTGGGGGCGCGCCCCTACCTCGTGGGCCCCCTGTTGCCTCTCCGACTCCAACTCCACCTCCATATATTGAGTTTCGGGGAGAAAAAATCAGAGAGAAGAAATCATCACGTTTTACGATACGGAGCCGCCGCCAAGCCCTAAAACCTCTCGGGAGGGCTGATCTGGAGTCCGTTCGGGGCTCCGGAGAGGGGAATCCGTCGCCATCGTCATCATCAACCATCCTCCATCACCAATTTCATGATGCTCACTGCCGTGCATGAGTAATAACATCGTAGGCTTGCTGGACGGTGATGGGTTGGATGGGATCTATCATGTAATCGAGTTAGTTTTGTTAGGGTTTGATCCCTAGTGTCCACTATGTTCTGAGATGGATGTTGCTATGACTTTGCTATGCTTAATGCTTGTCACTAAGGCCCGAGTGCCATGATTTCAGATCTGAACCTATTATGTTTTCATCAATATATGAGTGTTCTTGATCCTATCTTGCAAGTCTATAGTCACCTATTATGTGTTATGATCCGTTAACCCCGAAGTGACAATAATCGGGATACTTACCGGTGATGACCGTAGTTTGAGGAGTTCATGTGTTCACTACGTATTAATTCTTTGTTCCGGTTCTCTATTAAAAGGAGGCCTTAATATCCCTTAGTTTCCGTAAGGACCCCGCTGCCACGGGAGGGTAGGACAAAAGATGTCATGCAAGTTCTTTTCCATAAGCACGTATGACTATATTCGGAATACATGCCTATGTTACATTGACGAACTGGATCTAGTTCTGTGTCACCCTAGGTTATGACTGTTACATGATGAACCGCATCCGGCATAATTCTCCATCACCGATCCGTTGCCTACGAGCTTTCCATATATTGTTCTTCGCTTATTTACTTTCCCGTTGCTATTGCTATCATCACTACAAAATACCAAAAACATTGCTTTTACTTCCGTTACCTTTTTTTACCGTTATCACTACTGTAAGGGCATATTTATCCCTAAGGTGTTTTGGTGATTGATGACAACGCGTTTGCGGACTAATCGTGTGCCTTGAGTATCCCAGACATTTCATCGCTAGGCACAAGATGGTTGGGTGCCCCTCGAAGACTGTTGAAGACGACGTCTTTTCTACGTTTTCTTTTTGGTGGATTTGAGTCGTAGGAAAGCCGTACTATTAAGAGGGGGTCCGCGTTGGAAAGGTTTGGGTGGAATCATCACGTACACGTCTCCTTCTTGTCCCCTCCTTTTTTCCCTTGGAGCTTCCTCTGCTTTCACGCCTCCCTGGTTCTGGCTGCTGGGTTGGGTCGCGGTAGTACTGCTCCCAGGAAAGTGGTAGTACCGTAGGCATCAGCGGTAGTACCGTGCGGTGGCGCGGTAGTACCGCAGGTGCCCACGGTAGTACCGCTCCCCTAGAGCTGCACTACCGCTGCCCACCAGGCTAGTACCGCTCCTTCGCGGTAGTAGGGGCAGATGTAATTTTTTACATCCGCACCTACCGCCGTAGTACCGCTTTCGCTCCGCGGTAGTACCGCCCTATGCTGTCAGGCAGTAGTACCGCCCCTCGGCAGTACTACTGTGTCGGGATTTTGCTTCTTCTGTTTCTTTGCGAAAGTAGGCACGGATGTTTCCTCCCCCCTGGCTAGGGGATTTCTGCCTTGCGGTAGTACCGCGCTTGCGGAAGTACCGCCCTCAGCTCCTGTGCGTCAGATCTCACCTTGCTATCGCTAGGGTTGCGGCAGTACCGCGGACCAGTACGGTAGTACCGCATGGCCGTGAGGTAGTACCGCTTGGTAGCAAGCGGTAGTACTGCGCGGCCCTGCGGTAGTACTGCTGGCCTGGCGCGGTAGTACCGCTGGTCGTGGGCTGGTTGGTGGGTAACGGTTGGATCTTTGTCCTACACTATATAAGGGGTCCCCTTCTTCCCCGTTGACTCATCTCTTCCAACCCTAAGCTCCATTATTGCTCTAAGCTCCATTTTCGCCCGATCTCACTCCCTAGCCAATCAAACTTGTTGATTTCTTCGGGAGTGGTTGAGAAGGCCTCGATCCACACTTCCACCAAGAGAAATTTGATTCCCCCCACTAATCCCTTGCGGATCTTATTACTCTTGGGTGTTTGAGCATCCTAGACGGTTGAGGTCACCGCGAAGCCATAGTCCATTGTGGTGAAGCTTCGTGGTGTCGTTGGGAGCCTCCAATTGAGTTGTGGATATTGCCCCAACCTTGTGTGTAAAGGTTCGGTCGCCGCCTCCAAGGGCACCAATAGTGGAATCACGGCATCTCGCATTGTGTGAGGGCGTGAGGAGAATACGGTGGCCCTAGTGGCTTCTTGGGGAGCATTGTGCCTCCACACCGCTCCAACGGAGACGTACTTCCTCTCAAAGGGAAGGAACTTCGGCAACACATCCTCGTCTCCACCGTCTCCACTCTTGGTTATCTCGTGCCTTTACTTGTGCAAGCTTATTTGTTTCATATCACCTGCTTGCTTGTGTTCCTATCCTTGTTGCATCATATAGGTTGCTCACCTAGTTGCATATCTAGACAACCTACTTTGATGCAAAGTTTAAATTGTTAAAGAAAGGCTAAAAATTGTTAGTTGCCTATTCACCCCCACCCCCCTCTAGTCAACCATATCGATCCTTTCAATTGGTACCAGAGCCTTGTCTCTTTATTAAGGACTTTATCGTTCGAAGAGTATGGTTGATACCGTAGACGGTGTGGAGGAACACTCCGGTGCGAATCCGACCTCGTCTACGGGCGATGGGGGAACCTCGGTCTCTCATGAGGAGTTCAATGTGGCCTTGGAGACATTGAAAACCTCCATGACGACCGAGGTTGAAAGCATGTTTACTAAATTCCTTGAGGGGCTTAAACTATCCACCGCACCATTGAAAATGGGTGATCCCACCGACAAGGTGACGGATGCTATCTCCGATAAGGGGGAAGCTAGTAGTGAAAAGGCTCCTTCTTCTAGTGGTAAAAATGGCACCGGCATCTTTGCTCATGTGGAACCACCACTTGTTTATGGTGGACCGGTTCCTTCCACTCATTTGAATCATGTCGGTCCTCCCCCTAAGATTGTGAAAAATGAGGACTTTGATTCTTGGGTTTACCGCTTTAAACGTCATTTAAATCATGTGAACACTAACCTTTGGAGAATCATTGAAGAAGGTGTCTATCCGCATGATCCAAGCAACTTCACTCCTCGAGAAGCCACGGATAATCAATTCAATGAGAATGCTCTCTTCATCATTCAAGATGCAATTCCACCTGAAGACCTACCTCATCTTCGGCCCTTCGCCTTGGCCAAAGACGCATGGCATTGTGTTGTCTCTCTCTACCGGGGAAGCGCAAGCATTCAACGCTCCAACTATGAAGTGGTGCAAGATGAGGCCGATGAGTTTGCAATGAAAGAAGATGAAGAGCCTCATGAGCTTTATCGGAGAGTAACCAAACTCGCGGTCTCACTACGAGATCACGGGAGCAAGGACACAGATGACAATTGGATCAAGCGCAAATTCCTCAAGGCAATGATGCCCTACCACAAGGCCATGTCCTCCGTCATTCGTCAAAGATCGGACTTCCACACTTTGACCTCAAGCGAAGTGTTGGATGAGTTTGTGGCCATGAACATTTTGGACAAGACCGCCGACAATGCGGTGCTTCATTCTCAAAGGGCAAAGAAGCCCAACCTTGCATTGAAGGCCAAGCTCACCATTGAAGAAGAAGAAGAGGAGAGCAACCCCGAAGATACAAAGTATGTGTATCATGAACACATGGCACTTGCTTCAAGGCAATTTTGGAGCAAGAAAAACTCGAGGCCAAACTTTAGCAAAAACAACTCAAGTGGCACGAAGAGCAAGAAACGTGTAAGGACTTGCTACAATTGTGGCAACGTGAGTCATTTTGTTGCAGAGTGCCCGTATGAGAAGAGGGAAGACAATGGTGGCAAGCTCATCCGAAAGGACAAGGCCAAGTCGTTCCCCAACAAGAGCAACTTCACCAAGAAGACTCCTCCCAAGGCATTGGTGGTACAAGAATAGTACAATGAGGATGATGACGATGATGAAGGTGATGAGTCGGTTGCCATGGCCTCCGTTGCCATTGCGACGACTCCACGGGTGTCTCTCTTCGACTCACCCAATGAGAGCATCACCGCCAAGTGCCTCATGGCTAAAGCCACCAACAAGGTAACCCCCAACATCAAAACTACCATCATTAATCATCCTTCTCCGACGGATAGCATTAATGAACTTGAGGGAGCTAATGTGGAGGCAAATGAGTTTGAGGCCTTTATGGGAAAACTTAAGGGAAAATCCAAGAAGCACTTTGTTGCTCTCTTGGAACAACTTGGTGAAGCCAATGACATGATCGAGGCTCATGAAGACACCATCACTAAGATGGAAGGGCATAGTCGTGACTATGCCGATGAGATTTTGGATCTTTCCAATGCTCTTGAGGAAGAGCATGGTCTTCGTTTGGCTCTTGAGGAGTCACACAACGTTGATCATGCTAAGTTAAAGAAAGATTATGATCATGTCCTCATTGTTTCTCATGTGCTAAACTCCGAGAAGGCCGAACTTGAGGTTGATCTTGCTAGACTCAATGAGGAGTTTGATCTACTTAAAAAGGTTCACAAGGTCTTGAAGGGTGCTCATGCTAGCCTCAAAGAGTCTCATGATCAACTTCAAGTAAATCTAACCAAGGAAAAAGCCACTTTTCCTCGTATGATGTTAATTGATAATGCAAATGCTACTAACCCGTGTTGTGAGCATGTGCATCTTGTTGAGGAGAACGCTAAGCTAAAGGGGCAACTTGAGAGAGGTCTTGCGACTTGCATACAATGCAAGAAGAACCTCAACGACCTCTTGATCAACCAAAAGGGAGTTGTGGCCAAGGAAGGGGTTGGGTACGTGCCCGACTCCAAGAACAAGAAGAAGAATGACAAGATCAAATGATCTCCTCCTCTCATGCAAACCTTTGTGAAGGAGGGAGAAAGTGCCTCCGAGGATAAGAAGAAGAACAATGCGACGGGTGGCGTTATAAAAAAGGGCAATGTCACTCCTCGCATCAAAGCCGGCGACTTTAATCCTTCTTATGTGTTATGTCGTGCTAGTGATGGGCATGTCTATGCCAAATTCGTTGGTTCTCCTCATGAATACATTGAATGGTCTATTTGGGTTCCAAAGACCCTTTTTACTAACATCAAATGACCCATTACAAAATGGGTACCTAAAACCAAGCATTAATCTCTTGTAGGTGTTTGCTTCCGGTGGGGGATCATGGTTGCTCGATAGCGGAGCTACAAATCATATGACCGGAAGCAAGGACTTGGTGGTGGACGTGCACAAGATTCCATCTATGCCCACCAATGTCGAGTGGGGTGATGCCTCATCCTCTAAGGTATTGGGACTTGGCAAGGTGGTCATCTCTCATGATCTCGCGATCGAGAAGGTCATGCTTGTTGAGTCCCTTGCATACAATTTACTTTCCGTTCGTCAACTTGCAATCATTGGCTTTGCCACTTTCTTTGATATCGATACCGTGGCCCTCTTGTGGAGCAAGACTCTTAAAGTAGCCTTTGTTGGGCATGTCGAGAACGGTCTATATGTGATTAACTTTTCGGAGCGACCCACTAAGACCGCGACATGCCTAATGGCTAAAGTTGATGTGGGATGGCTTTGGCATCGCCGTCTAGCCCATGTCAATATGAGATCTTTGCAAAGTCTCCTCAAGGGGGACCATGTCCATGGACTAACGAATGTTAGTTTTGCTAAAGAACGTGCCTGCAGTGCTTGTATCGAAGGAAAGCTACATGAGAAGGCTCACCCTCCCACGACTATCATTTACTCAAAGAGGCCTTTGGAGCTCCTTCACATGGATCTCTTTGGGCCTCCATCCTTCGATAGTCTTGGGGGTAGGAAGTATTGCTTGGTGATTGTGGATGACTACTCAAGATACACTTGGGTGTATTTCTTCAAGAGGAAGAGCGAGACCCAACAAACCGTCATTGACTTTGCAAATTAAGCACAACATCAACACAATGCAAAGATCTTGACAATAAGAAGTGACAACGGCACCGAGTTCAAGAACTACACCTTGGATGAGTTTCTTAGTGATGAGGGGATCAAGCATCAATATTCCGCACCTTACACCCCTCAATAAAACGGTGTTGCGGAGAGGAAGAACAGGACGTTGACGGATGCGGCAAGGACCATGATGGCGGAGTTCAAGTCTCCGTACAACTTTTGGGCCGAAGCCATCAACACCGCATGTCATGCATCCAATCGGCTCTACCTCCGCAAGGGCTTGAACAAGACTCCATATGAGATACTCACCGGTAACAAGCCCAACCTCAAGTACTTTCGGGTGTTCGGGTGTAAGTGTTTCATTCTCAAGAAAGGTGTTCGGTTGTCTAAATTTGAGGCTAGAGCTTATGAGGGCATATTTGT
This sequence comes from Triticum urartu, assembly GCF_056163025.1. Classification (NCBI taxonomy): domain Eukaryota; kingdom Viridiplantae; phylum Streptophyta; class Magnoliopsida; order Poales; family Poaceae; genus Triticum; species Triticum urartu. The sequence continues at coordinate 85,655,728 of NC_141874.1, forward strand.
TGGTTATGCTACAAACTCTCATGCTTACCGTGTCCTCAATAAATCCATGGGACTTATTGAGAAGACATGTAACATGGAGTTTGATGAGAATAACGGCTCCCAAGTGGAGCAAAGTGGCACTTGTGATGTAGGTGATGAAATTCCTCCTCAAGCCATAAGAAGAATGGGTGTTGGCTTTATCCTACCCATTAAGAAACCCCTTGTGGCCGAAGGAGAAGGACAAAGCTCCACTCAAGTGGATCCATCACCAACCCAAGGCCCACACGCTTCCGAAGAACAACATGAAGGCCCTTGACGGTGTCCTAGACTAGGGGGTACTCACCACGTCGTCTCCCGATCTATTAGATTGGGCCGAGGCCCCCCATGGCCGTATACTCATGGGCCAGTTCAGACAGCTGCCGCATACAAGGAAGATTCCACAAAGACTTGGCGATCAAGACAAGGACTTCTCCCCACCGGCGTATTCGGCTAGGACTCTTGTTAACCTAGGCCTCTGGTGCATTATATAAACCAGGGCCAGGCTAGTCGATACAACTCCATATACAACAATCATACCATAGGCTAGCTTCTAGGGTTTAGCCTCCTTGATCTCATGGTAGATCTACTCTTGTACTACCCATATCATCAATATTAATCAAGCAGGACGTAGGGTTTTACCTCCATCAAGAGGGCCCGAACCTGGGTAAAACATCGTGTTCCCTGCCTCCTGTTACCATCCGGCCTAGACGCACAGTTCGGGACCCCCTACCCGAGATCCGCTGGTTTTGACACCAACATTGGTGCTTTCATTGAGAGTTCCGCTGTGTGATCGACAAAAGGATCGATGGCTCGCCTGCAGATCAACTGCGACTTCGGCGTCTTAGTCACCAGTTTGACTGGTCACTTTGGTTCGACCAAGAATTGCGCCCCGTGTTCGGATCACCATGTTCAAACGAGGGCCTTCATCAAACATCAACTCCGATCTCTATCAAGATCACGAAGGAATCATCTATGGAGCTCGGGGGCTCAACGTCAACATTGCCCTCAAGCGACCGTGCTGTTTTTTTTTTTGAACAGCGAACTCGTATCTGCCGCCACCACCTCCTCGAGTATCGCTTTGACGATCTCTTTGGTGGAATTATGCGGAATTGAGTCTATAACAACCCTGGAAAATTTCGTCGAGTTCCGATGGAGGAATCTCTGGCAATCCACGATATACCGGAGCCCTATCAAATCTGGATGGGAATTTGGATGAGTTTAGGGCGTGGTGTCCAGCTTCTAGCTCGGACGTCCTTTGGAAGATCTAACCGTTGATCGGCTGTGGAATTTCTATATCTACCACCTCTCAAAATTTCAGCTCGATCCGACCATCTAAACTCCGGGAACCTTCCGATTAGTGCATCACTTTTCGGATCTGTTTTCTGCGCGAAAACGAATCCGACCCGAGTTCATCTTTTTTATGAACGGGATTTCGGACATCCCTTTTGAAGGAAGTTTTGTATGGGGTATTGTGTTTTGTTCCCGAACACATCCCACTAACTTTAAGATCTTTTGAACATGATCTTCAACGTCATGCTGGTGTCAAACCAGTCCGACAATATTACTCCATGGCTGCCGACCTGCGCTAGACACGTCGTCACTTTAGCCGAGCTCAACTTCTTCGGATCATCATCTCGGCAAGCCGAACAAGAGTCCGACATCGCGAAGGATAAATCATCATCAACATCGCCGCCCCACGGATTACACGGAGCGGGCATACCGGCATCGCCGCACGGTCGCTTCATCAAGACGGCATCGACCACGTCACGACCTGCATCGACAGGGCCGCACTATTGCTTCTTCAAGCTGGTGTCCATCACGCCGACCTACTTCGACTCATCGGCTGACGTCGAGGCTTCGACATCTCGGCTGGACCGGGGGCTTTGCCATCTCTTCATCAACCTACTCCGGACACTTTGGCGTCATTAGCCGACCAGCTCCGTCACGTTAGCTGGGCCGAAGGCTTTGCCTCGGCGAGTCAACCTTTATCAGCATTGCCATGCCGTCGTTTTATTGGCCATCAGGCAATGGGTGTGCGGAGTGAGTCCCAATTTTGGGAATCACCTTCCTTCGGATTGCTACAACAAATAAACCAGGTGCTATTAATCCCAGTATTTTTTGCTTGTTTGGGTTTATTTTTCCCAAGGAATTATTACTCTGGTTTGTCCATGATATGTACACAGGTCCATCAAATGGTGACCGCATTAACGATGGTCGCGTGGTGGTTCGATCAGTTTCCGTACATAGTCCGGCGAACGCCGCATCCGGTGCTCGGACCGACCTCTGAATTCAGGCTTTGCCACGCCTTTACTACATCACACCGACGTCCTGCATCGACATTGACTTCGGCGCCAGGCCATATTTCTTCTATTCCTCACTATGCATAAATTATTTATTATGCAACATTTTTTTAATTATCATTATTACTATTATTTCCGGTTTGCACTATTTTTTGTGCACAGAAAAATGATCCAGGGACTTCGGCGTCACTCTGCCGGTCTGCATTGACCGTACTATGTTACCACTTCGGCGTGTCGAGCTCTCCGCTCCGCCACCTCGGGACCAGCTTGGGGGATGGAACCTTGCCCCGCATCAAGCTCGGACCGCGTCATCAATACCGAACACATTAACCAGCTAAGTCGCTTCCATGCTCAAAGCTTTAATTTCTAACTTGTGTTCGGTTCGACCAAGCATTATACTTTTTTGGAAAAAAGTTGCTTGTAAAAAATTTCCTTGTCCAAACTTTGTTTGTGACGCATAAATTCAAATACCCAATTCATTCGGGGGCTTCCTTCATGAAGCTTTTCCACTTGCATATGATTATACTTGTATGACTTCGTTCCTTGTTCGTGTATTACGCCACAATATGCATCATATTGACTTAAGCGATTTGCAAGCTGGGTTGCCTCGCTCCTGTGTTTACCCCTACGTTCCCGATTGTTCGGCTAGGGAGTAAAGGGAGCACCTCTGCGATTGTCACGATCGGGTCGCCCGAGCCGGACCTCAGACTGGGTGAAGCCGAAAGCTAGCGCTCTTATAGTTTTCAATGATGGTCGGCACACAATGGAACTCATGAGTACAAAAAATCTATTGCACAAGTCTCATAATAGCAATGAGCACCGAAGAAAGGTATCGGTGGGGGTACTATTTTCTTCGAAGATGCTTCTTACACTTCACGGTAATATAGCATAAGTTCCCTGAGCGCGCTTTGTCTGTTACAGCCTTATGGCCTGATTGCCTGGTTATTGGAAACACCGTCGATATTCTCGGCCGATGGAGTACATAACACTTTTCGGTCCTTGACCGAAGAGGGAGAAGCTGACGGTCGGTTAAGACGCGTTTAAAGTTCGGTTGAACATAGATATGATATAAGTACTTCGGTACATGCAATCATTCTTCTACCCAAGTCACTTGGGGGCTCTTAAGTTTATTTGAGCCGTTTTATAATAAGTGTTCTTCTTCTTAGTCGTTGCAAAGTTTTATTATTATTAGTTATCACTCCTTTTTTCGACACGAGTGTGCGATCACTAGCCAGGGAGCCTAATTTCTCTCTCAAAGCCGCTAGAGTTTAGTTTGCTAAACTGGCCTGATGAGAAGTACTCTGCCCTCGGGATAGGAGGTTGAAGCGGTAGGCTGACCCACTCGAAGTCTTGAGATAGGATGTATCATGTTAAAGCACGACAGAAGCACTTCTTTTTTCTAAGACCAACTTTCGGATTGGCACCGAACACTTGATATTGTTCGGACGTCATGTTTTTACTGACGTTTCTTGGTTTTCCAAGCTTTTTGGCACTTTTAAACTATTTGTGCTTTTCCAGCATTAGTCTCGCAGTGCAACGCCGGACACCTTTAGGGATTCGGCAAAAACATTCTCAGATATTGCTATATATGCATCGGTTTCGAATTGTGTCTTCGGTCAATAGTTGGGTTGCCCGGCTCCTGCACTTGCTTCCTACGTTCCGTTTTGTTCGGCTAGGCATGCAAAGGGAGAACCACTGCGATTGTGCTTCTAGCTCACATGGTTAAGCACCTCAGTGGAGAAAGCCGAAAACTGACTTTCACAATAAGCGTAAACTGGTCAGCGATCCGATGACTATGTTAAATGATGGGCCGTTCATAACATTGGCCGAAGTGTTTACGGCTTGACCCCGACTGTCGCTGAACACTACCGGGGGCTATTAACTGGCCTCCCAAACTAAATCCTCAATATTTTGCTCTTACATTAGAGCTGAGGTTTAATGATCATGCTTAGCATGACAACCCAAAGAAAGGAACCGATAGCGGGACTATTTTCTTTGGAAGACATTTCTTCTGTTAAACAGTAATATAACTCTCTGCATACCTTTGTTTATAAAACCGTATGGCCAGATTGCCTTGTTTGTTGTAAATCTTTGCCCTCATAAAGGCTTTATAAAGTAGGACAAACACTCCTCGGCTACTGGCCGAGGAGGTGGAAGCCGATGGTCGGTCAACAAAGTTTTGTACAATGCGGATCCGAGCATTAATGACGTAAAGTACTTGGATACATAGAGTCATTACACATAATTTGTGATTTTACTATTGATATTGATTCTTAATTCGGCCACCCGTGCCCGCATTAAGGCTCGGGGGCTACTGGGCTTCGGGCTTATTATTTAGAAATATTAAAGGGGCACATTGATCCCCTGATCTGGTGTTACCACCCGACCAGTGTCTCGGGGGCTACTGCATTGCTTGTCCAATGCAGAAAATTTTATGTGCAATATAGTTTCCGAGGAGATTTTGATCCTCAGGTTGGTCGGCCGCACCCAACCTGAGTCTCGAGGACTGAGCACGCCACTTTTTGTGTCCCAAAGTATTCTGCCGAGCTAGGACTTGATCCTCAGACCAATTTTGCAAATCAACCTGAGTCTCAGCAGCTACTGGGATCAGCGGTCTTACGTCATCCTTCAGGTGCATCTCGGGTTTTAGACCGATACACACCTTGAGGGCTACTGGCTATATATATCTCGGCAGATAATAAATTGCACCAATAAAAAATATTCACAAAAATCAGCCCACATTCGGGGTGGTGCACCACCTCGGAAGCAGCCCGGCATAAAGCTCGGGCGCTAGTGGATGGCTCCATAGAGGGTATTTCCGGCATTAAGCTCGGCTAAACTCCTTCAAACTTCTTTGAACCAAGGTGATTTACGACACCTCGAATATAGTCCGGCGTTGGAGCTCGGATACAGTCTGGCGTTGGAACTCGGATACATTCCGGCGTTAAAGATGGGAAGCGGTCCGACGTTGGTGCTCGGTTGCAAAAGATACCTCGAATACAGTCCGGTGTTGGAGCTCGGACGCAAGAGGACGCTGCCGCCCGGGAACAACTTCAAACCCGAGGTGTGGCATAAAAATAACAAGGCATTGGTAAAGGCCGGAAACTTAAAGGGCTCCTCGGATACCCGACGTGTAAACTCGTCGAATGCATTTCGGCGATCCTCAAGATCGAAGATAAAGAAGATTTGTTGAACCAGTTTTCAAGACCGACGACCGAAGATGAAGAACAGTTCGGAAGAATCGAGGAGCGTCCCTAACTTGAAGACCGGTTCAGGGGGCTACTAACGGTGTCCTAGACTAGGGGGTACTCACCACGTCGTCTCCTGATCTATTAGATTGGGCCGAGGCCCCCCATGGCCGTATACTCATGGGCCAGTTCGGACAGCTGCCGCATACAAGGAAGATTCCACAAAGACTTGGCGATCAAGACAAGGACTTCTCCCCACCGGCGTATTCGGCTAGGACTCTTGTTAACCTAGGCCTCTGGTGCATTACATAAACCAGGGCCAGGCTAGTCGATACAACTCCATATGCAACAATCATACCATAGGCTAGCTTCTAGGGTTTAGCCTCCTTGATCTCGTGGTAGATCTACTCTTGTACTACCCATATCATCAATATTAATCAAGCAGGACGTAGGGTTTTACCTCCATCAAGAGGGCCCGAACCTGGGTAAAACATCGTGTTCCCTGCCTCCTGTTACCATCCGGCCTAGACGCACAGTTCGGGACCCCCTACCCGAGATCCGCCGGTTTTGACACCGACAGCCCTCATCTTCAAGAACATGACCAAGGGCAAGATCATGCTCAAGACGGTGTTGACACATATAGTGATGCCCAAGGTCAAGTTCTCTCCTCCGAGCAAGTTCAAGAACAAGAACAAGCTCAAGATGACGCTCAAGATGATCAAGTGACCACTCCTCGTCTCACCCCCGAGGAGGAATTAGAGCGTCGTGCCGCCAAGGTTGCTTCCAAGCTCTCCACCAAGGATCATCTCATGACGAATGTGCTTGGAAGCTTACGAAAGGGGGTAAGCACTCGTAGACAATTAGCAAATTATTGTGAGCATCACGCGTTTGTCTCTTGTGTGGAACCCCACAAGGTCTATGAGGCGCTAGAAGATCCGGATTGGCTCAATGCCATGCATGAAGAACTCAACAACTTCGAGCACAACAAAGTGTGGAGATTGGTGCCAAGACCGACGGGGAACCACATTGTCATCGGAACCAAGTGGATATTTAAGAACAAGCAAGATGCCCATGGGATTACCATTCGCAACAAGGCTCGTTTGGTAGCACAAGGCTACTCCCAAGTCGAGGGTATCGACTACGGTGAAACCTTTGCTCTCGTTGCTCGTCTTGAATCTATTCACATGTTGATTGCCTATGCTTCTCATCATAACTTTAAGTTACAACAAATGGATGTGAAGAGTGCTTTTCTTAATGGTCCCATTAATGAATTGGTTTATGTCCAGCAACCCCCCGGGTTCGAGGATCCCTACTTTCCCGATCATGTGTATCAACTCGATGAGGCACTCTATGGCCTTAAACAAGCCCCACGTGCGTGGTATGACCACCTTACCGAGTTGTTACAGGACCGTGGTTTTGAAGTTGGGCTAATCGACCCCACTCTTTTTACTAAGAAGGTCAAAGGGGAGTTGTTTGTGTGCCAATTATATGTTGATGATATCATCTTTGGTTCTCCTAACAAAGCTTTCAATGAGGAATTTGCCGCTCTCATGACCTCAAAGTTCGAGATGTCTTCCATGGGAGAGTTGAAGTTCTTTCTAGGGTTCGAAGTGAGGCAAAGAAGAGAAGGAACCTTCATCAATCAAGCCAAATATACTCAAGACATGCTCAAAAGATTCAAGCTAAGTGATGTCAAGCCGGCTTCCACTCCAATGCCCACCAAGTGCCAACTTGACATAGATCCCAATGGTAAAGCGGTGGATCAAAAGGTATATCGCTCCATGATAGGCTCCTTGCTTTACCTTTGTGCATCTAGACCGGATATCATGTTGAGTGTGGGAATTTGTGCATGGTTTCAAGCCGCACCTAAGGAAACTCACTATGTGGCGGTCAAACGAATCTTTCGATATTTGGCTCATACCCCAAACTTTGGCTTATGGTACCCAAGAGGAGCAAACTTCAAGCTTGTAGGGTATTCGGATTCCGATTGGGCGGGAGACAAAGTGGATAGGAAGTCCACTTCCGGAGGGTGCCAATTCCTTGGTTGCTCTTTGGTAAGTTGGTCTTCCAAAAACCAAAGTTGTGTGTCTCTCTCGTCCACCGAAGCGGAGTATGTGGTGGCCGGTAGTTGTTGTGCACAACTCTTATGGATGAGGCAAACTTTAAAGGATTACGGTGTCATTTGTGACAAAGTGCCTCTTTGGTGTGACAATGAAAGTGCCATCAAGATCTCTCTCAACCCGGTGAAACACTTCAAGACGAAGCATATCGAGATCCGGTATCACTTCATCCGGGATCACATTAGGCGAGGAGAGATCAAGCTCAACTATGTCAACACTCATGATAACCTTGCAGATATTCTCACGAAGCCCTTGGATGAAGCAAGATTTCGCGAGTTAAGGCATGAGCTAAATATCATTGATTCAAGCAATGTTGCTTGAACCCTTGCACACCCCACCATACTCAACGTGTTGTCTTATTTAGATGTAGGCATGGACATAGGGGGAGTGATGTTCTCTCAATGAACTCTCCCTCCCCCCATTATGCATAAATTTATCAAGTCTTTCACATTAGCCATGTTTGATGGTACTTGTGCTTCAAAGACGAGTTTTGGTCATGGACCCAAGGATAATTCTTCGCGATGCCATACCAATTGACTCAAACATAGGTGGCTATGGCCACCGCTCTCTCTTTGGAGAGGTGGTGTCTCGTGGTTGTTTCGTTTTGTCGTGTGCCTTTCTGCCTTTGTGTGTAGCGTGGTCTTATGGTGTCGTTTTGCCTCGGAGTGTTTGTGCAAAGACCCCGTTTTTCGTGTGCTTGAAACGTGCATCTTCTTGAGCCCACGGTACTACCGCGGCTTGCCGCGGTACTACCGCTTTGAGAGGCACGGTACTACTGTGCCATAGCACGGTACTACCGCTCAGGTGCGGTACTTCGGAAGTACCACGCCAAGCGGTACTACCGCGATGGGGCACGGTACTACCGCGCCGTCGAGGGAGCGTGGGGGTTATGACTCGGGAAGGGGAGTTCCAACTCCCCATACTCATTCACTTGTCTCTCTCCCCACGTCTCTCTCTCTCTCTTGCTCAAGAACGGCACCGGAGGCCCTCGCCGGATCTCCTTCTCCGGCCACTCTCCTTGGATTCCGACCGGTGGGATCGTTCCCCACCACTTCCTCTTGCCATGGACCAAGGTTTTTCCCCAAATCCCTCTTTTTCTTGGTTGTTCTCTCGCTTCTAGGTTTTTGGGGAGATGCTTGTTGTTCTTGAGATTTTAGGCCAAATCTATGCAAGAGTAGGATGTAGGAGAGTCGTGTTGCGTAGGAATCATACTTGATATGTTGTCTTGTGGTAGATTTGTCCAACCATAGCACCGTCGCGGTTTCGCAGGCTTTTCTCATATTTGAACTTGTTCGGATCTAACGCGGTGCGGTAGTACCGTGTCTCATGTGTGGTACTACCGCTCGTGCGGTACTACTGCCCGTCAGGTGTGGTACTACCGCGCTAGCTCGTGCGGTACTACCTCTCATCAGATGCGGTACTACCGCGCTAGCTGAGGCACTAAGCTCGTACTACCGCTCCTAGACCTGGTACTACCGTGACCTTACACGGTACTACCGCGTCTAAGAGCGGTACTACTATCTTAGTTCCGCAGCACTTGGCAGTACTACCGTAGGGGTCAAATCTCTCTCTAGGCAATTATCTTGTGTGCTTTCTGCATGTTTCTTTTGCTTTGTTGTGGTCTTTGCATTGATCCCTCTTGTTTATCGTGGGTGTTTTGCGTTTTGTGTCTCAGGTGGTGGCTCTCGCCGTTCCAATCCCAGTCGTGACACTGGCTCCAAGCGTCTGCGCAACCCCCAAGATGAAGCCCTAGAGGGCTCCAATGCCCCCAAGCGCAATGTCAAGACCACTGCCAGCAAGCAAAAGGAAACTGCTAAGGGCATGGACGAGATTTCAGTCTCTGAGTATGTCGAACGCCGGAGGATCAATCCCTATGTGAATCCTCGGGCTATCCTCAGAGGCACCGAGTTGTTCTGGACCAAGCAACAGGCTCTCATCTATGTGGATGTGATCAAGAGCAAGCAGAATACCTTCGTGGATGTCAAGTGGATAGACATGCATCACATGCGGAAGGACAAGTTTCGTGACTATTTTGGAGAGGCTCTGGACTTGGTGGAGCAGTTTGCTATTGAGCCGGTGATCTCCTTTCACCTTGACTATGACCCTGAGCTTATCTGTCAGTTCTTTGCCTCAGTGTACTTTCATCCCGGGGATGAGCGGAGGATGACCTGGATGACCAACGGCCGTCAGCTGTCTGCTACATGGAAAGAGTTCATGGATCTGCTTCACATTCCTGATGGCAGGCTTCACACCCCCGTTGGTGTTCGCCCCCACGCCAACTCTGAGTCTACCAACAAGAACCTGCTTCAGCCTTTCCTTGTTGAGAAGGTGATCCCCAATGGCAAGTCAACTTGGGTGTTGAACTCCTTTCTGGATATCATGCATCGCATCTTCCGCAACACTCTATTCCCACGCATTGGCGATAAGGACAAGGTCCATGCCTATCTAGTGGACATGTTGCTCCTGTGTGAAGAGGCACGTACATATCAGACTCAGCCACTTGATGTCTCACACATCATGTGGTGTGAGCTTCGGTTTGCGGTGTTCACTCGCAAGGTACCTATCTATGGACCGTACATGTTTCTGCTGCTCTCCACCACTTGGGAGAAGATGTACCCTGGTGATGAGTTCCTTGCTCCAGACTGGATTCACCATGAGTCCATCAGCCTCCGCATCAAGCCCAACTGGGCCAACACCACTACCCGTGCTGAGGCCTCTTCTGCTAGGAGGGCTGCTGGTGAGGAGGAGGCTGCTGCTGAGAATATTGCTGAGGACCGTGCTGCTAGGTCCACCGCACCTTCCTCTGAGCCGTCGTGGGCCAAGAAGTTAAAGGACAAAATGAAGACTCTCTTCTGCATGCAGGCAAAGGGATAGTACTGGGCTCACGTGGCAGACAAGGAGAGTCACCGCCGTGACAAGAAGGTTATGAGGCTCTTTGGAGAGGATGTGTCTGGCGGGTCTGAGGACGTCATCACACCTGAGACTGCCTGGATGTCGAAGCAGGGATACAAGTGGGCCAGTTCAGAGGAAGACATCGAGGAGACCGTCCCCGCCGCTGAGTCTGACGAGGAGCACGAGGAGCAGTGGGACGACTTCTCTGCCTGAGCCACCCCGTGTGTGTAGGTGTCCTCTCTGCCTACTTGGCGTCTCAATGCCAAAGGGGGAGAGAGTGTAGGGATTTGCGTTGTGTCGTGCTTGGTGTGTTTGTTTGCTTTGTCGTTTGGACCTTGTTTGTCTCGTTTGCTTTTGTTTGGTTTGTGCCTTCGAGGCCTATCCGACATATGGTGTAAGACATATGCACTCTATCTATCTTAGTTAACTTATGTTTGTGCTATCTTGTCTAGTGACAGATATGCCTTGTCTCTATAATATAGGGGAGCTTTGATCCTAGTATGTGTGTCATGCAGTCCAAAGCACTCACCTAGGTGGCACACATCTAGGGGGAGCCCGTCTATATTCTAGAGAGGAGGGGTTTGCGGTTACTTAATATTATTTCCCTTGTGCAAATCCCGTATTGTCATCAATCCACCAAAAAGGGGGAGATTGTAAGGGCATATTTATCCCTAAGGTGTTCTGGTGATTGATGACAACGCATTTGCGGACTAATCGTGTGCCTTGAGTATCCCGGACATTTCATCGCTAGGCACAAGATGGTTGGGTGCCCCTCAAAGACTGTTGAAGACGGCGTCTTTTCTACGTTTTATTTTTGGTGGATTTGAGTCGTAGGAAAGCCGTACTATTAAGAGGGGGTCCGCGTTGGGAAGGTTTGGGTGGAATCATCATGTACACGTCTCCTTGTCCCCTCCTTTTTTCCCTTGGAGCTTCCTCCGCTTTCTCGCCTCCCTGGTTCTGGCTGCTGGGTTGGGTCGCGGTAGTACTGCTCCCAGGAAAGCGGTAGTACCGTAGGCATCAATGGTAGTACCATGCGGTGGCGCGGTAGTACCGCAGGTGCCGACGGTAGTACCGCTCCCCTGGAGCTGCACTACCGCTGCCGACGAGGCTAGTACCGCTCCTTCGCGGTAGTAGGGGCGGATGTAATTTTTTACATCCGCACCTACCGCGGTAGTACCGCTTTCGCTCCGCGGTAGTACCGCGCTATGCTGTCAGGCAGTAGTACCGCCCCTCGGCAGTACTACTCTGTCAGGATTTTGCTTCTTCCATTTCTTTGCGGAAGTAGGCACGGATGTTTCCTCCCCCCTGGCTAGGGGATTTCTGCCTTGCGGTAGTACCGCGCTTGCGGAAGTACCGCCCTCAGCTCCTGCGCGTCAGATCTGACCTTGCTATCGCTGGGGTTGCGGCAGTACCGTGGGCCAGTATGGTAGTACCGCATGGCCGTGAGGTAGTACCGCTTGGTAGCAAGCGGTAGTACCGCGCGGCCCTGCGGTAGTACCGCTGGCCTAGCGCGGTAGTACCGCTAGCCGCGGGCTAGTTGGTGGGTAACGGTTGGATCTTTGTCCTACACTATATAAGGGGTCCCCTTCTTCCCTGTTGACTCATCTCTTCCAACCCTAAGCTCCATTTTCGCCCGATCTCACTCCCTAGCCAATCAAACTTGTTGATTTGTTCGGGAGTGGTTGAGAAGGCCTCGATCCACACTTCCACCAAGAGAAATTTGATTCCCCACACTAATCCCTTGCAGATCTTATTACTCTTGGGTGTTTGAGCATCCTAGACGGTTGAGGTCACCGCGAAGCAATAGTCCATTGTGGTGAAGCTTTGTGGTGTCGTTGGGAGCCTCCAATTGAGTTGTGGAGATTGCCCCAACCTTGTGTGTAAAGGTTCGGTCGCCGCCTCCAAGGGCACCAATAGTGGAATCACGGCATCTCGCATTATGTGAGGGCGTGAGGAGAATACGGTGGCCCTAGTGGCTTCTTGGGGAGCATTGTGCCTCCACACCGCTCCAACGGAGATGTACTTCCTCTCAAAGGGAAGGAACTTCGGCAACACATCCTCGTCTCCACCGTCTCCACTCTTAGTTATCTTGTGCCTTTACTTGTGCAAGCTTATTTGTTTCATATCACCTGCTTGCTTGTGTTCCTATCCTTGTTGCATCATATAGGTTGCTCACCTAGTTGCATATCTAGACAACCTACTTTGATGCAAAGTTTAAATTGTTAAAGAAAAGCTAAAAATTGTTAGTTGCCTATTCACCCCCCCCCCCTCTAGTCAACCATATTACTTTGCTACTATCATATTACTTTGCTACTAAACACTTTGCTGCAGATATTAAGTTTCCAGGTGTGGTTGAATTGACAACTCAGCTACTAATACTTGAGAGTATTCTTTGGCTCCCCTTGTGTCGAATCAATAAATTTGGGTTGAATACTTTACCCTCGAAAACTGTTGCGATCCCCTATACTTGTGGGTTATCAAATGGCCACTTTGATCTTGGGCAAAGCCTTCAGCGGTTTGGATGACGTAGCTTTCAGTTGTTTCAGTGCCTTATCAGTCGGCGCTGGAGACGGTGCAGCTTTCGGTTGCTTCGGTGCCCTCTCAGTCGGCACTGGAGAAGACGTCCGAGGGCGCTTCGACGACTGTCCAGTCGGTGCGGTCGCTTTGTCATGGATGCTTGCCGGGTCATGAGCGTGCTTGGATCGTTTTTCCCTACGAGGAGGTGAGTCGACCTCTTCTTCATCACTCGGGTCGTCACTCTCCTCATCCTCCTCTTTATCAGAGTGCCACTCGCCGCTCTCGCCTCCGCTCTCCTCCCCCTCTGGATCCTGCTCCTGCTCCCCGTTGGGTATCGAGTACATCTCAGTAAGAGTCTGAAAGATAACAAGCGAAGCAAAAATCAGTCGGTTGTCAACAAGCAATTACACGATGAATCAAGAGAACACTCAGCAATTTCGAGTTGGACCTTGTCTGGTTGGCGCGAGTTGTCGAATGGAGGGACTCTCCTGGACCCCCTGGGGTTATCCTTGTTACCAGTGATGCTTTTTAGCCAACTCTCCGTCGTGTCCTCGTCGACCTCCTCTGGGTGGATCCGAGTGGAATCCTCAATACCCGAGTACATCCACATCGGATGGTCATGGACTTGGAGCGGTGGGATGCGTCGTTTAAGGAAGACCTCCAATAGATCCATACCGGCCATGCCATCCCGGATGAGCTGGACCACCCGCTCGACCAACACCTTCACCTATGCTTTCTCCTCTGGGATCACTTTCAAGGCGGAGGGCTTCTCGACCCAAGCCATGGAGAAAGGAGGAAGTCTGGTCGACTAACCTGGAGTCAGTTGGTCTTTGCAATAAAACCAAGTTGACTGCCATCCTCGGACCGACTCAGGAAGGATCATGGCTGGGAAAGTGCTTTTACCTCTCATTTGAATCCCAAGACCCCCGCACATCTGAATCACGTGCGTCCTCTCGTCACTCGGGTTGGCCTTCTTGACCGACTGGGAACGACACGTAAAAGTGTGCTTGAAAAGACCCCAGTGTGGCCTACAACCTAAGAAGTTCTCGCACATGGACACATAGGCAGCGAGATATACGATGGTGTTGGGAGTAAAGTGGTGGAGTTGTGCTCCAAAGAAGTTCAGGAATCCCCGGAAAAAAGGATGGGGAGGCAAAGAAAATCCACGATCAACATGGGTTGCGAGGAGAACGCACTCACCCTCTCGCGGATTCGGTTCGGTCTCGCCTTCCGAGAGCCGCGCCGATTCATGGGGAATCAGCCCCCCCCCCTCGACCAGATCGTCGATGTCGTCCAGACTAATCGTCGACAGAATCCAGTCGCCTTGGATCCAGCCGCACGGCAGGCCGGACCTCGACGAAGATCCGCCCCGGCTGGACTTCTTCCCCTTCGCCTTCGTCGTCGCCTTCTTCACGCGCTCCAGAGCCAACATCTTCTCCTTCCCCATGGCTGCGGGCGAAACTCGAACAAAGCAGCGACGCCGGGGGTAGAGGTGTATGTGGCGGAGAAAGCGGAGGAGAAGGAAGGAGAATGGGAACGCACTGTGTAGAAAACCCCAATCCGGCACCTTATATGAGGCCGCTTTCGAGTGGCTGACCTATGGGTCTGGACAATCCTATCAAATCCCGCAACAGTCGCGCGCGAGGTACGTGGCGAAAAAGGTGGCACGGTGATCGAGGCGGCCTTGCCTAATCCTGTCCGATTACTGCGGCCTCCTCCGTCCCGCGCGCTTCCCTAAAATACGAATCCCATGATATCCGCGAGCAGCAGGGCAACCTTTCAGACGGAAGATTTTTTCCATATCAATACTCAAAGCATCGCAGTAAAAGTTCACTCGGCAGAGCCAAGAATGGATCAAGGCGACTGAAAAAGAAGTTGAAGTCATCATGATTGTTCATTTGGTCTAAGACGCTTCCGAAGCGTGAAAATTGAATCGGAGGTGTTCTCAACTCCTTCTCCACTCAAGCCCTGAACCATTCGGGGGCTAATGATGAAGCTATGTACCTAGGGTAGGGTCATAGGCCTGACCTAGACACCCTCCCCTAGGACGCCATCTTAAAACCAGAAGCATTCAAGGGATAGCATCATCCACTCGACTACAAGTCGTTCCACTCGGAAGATTCAAGGTCACTCGACCGCAACAATTATCACTCGATGGACAGAAGACCTAAAGTCACTCTGCACGACAACGGTCAGACGTTTACTTCATAGACTTAATAGACATTTATGTCACTTAATTACTAGCGTTACCAGTAACGCCCCCTTCTTAATGTACTTTAAATCCTTTGTAATGTGGGCTGGCTGGGGTCCGGGCGCACTCTATATAAGCCACCCCCTCCACTGGCACAAGGGTTCACACCCCCCTGTAAACACACACTTACATAATCCAGTCGACCGGCTCCGGGCACCGAGATGTAGGGCTATTACTTCCTCCGCGAAGGGCCTGAACTCGTAAAACTCGTGTGTACAACTTCGCCATAGCTAGGATCTTGCCTACTGATACCTACCCCCCATTCTACTGTCAGTCTTAGTGTTGGGTTTCGTAGTAATTTCAAAAAATTTCCTACGCTCACGCAAGATCATGGTGATGCATAGCAACGAGAGGAGAGTGTGATCTACGTACCCTTTGTAGACCGACAACGGAAGCGTTTGGTTGATGTAGTCGTACGTCTCCACGGCCCGACCGATCAAGCACCGAAACTACGGCACCTCCGAGTTCTAGCACACGTTCAGCACGAAGACGATCCCCGGACTCCGATCCAGTAAAGTGTCGGGGAAGAGTTCCGTCAGCACAACGGCGTGGTGACGATCTTGATGTACTACCGTCGCAGGGCTTCGCCTAAGCACCGCTACAATATTATCGAGGACTATGGTGGCTGGGGGCGCCGCACACGGCTAAGAATAAATCACGTGGATTAACTTGTGTTCATGGGGTGCCCCTTGCCTCAGTATATAAAGGATGGAGGAGGAGGAGGCCGACCAAGGCTAGGTGCTGCCAGGATGTGGAGTCCTACTAGGACTCCAAGTCCTAGTAGGAGTCCACCAAGAGGGGAGGAAGGGAGAAGGAAGTGGAGGAGAAGGAGAGGTGGCCGGCCCCCTTTTCCCTAGTCCAATTCGGACTAGAGGGGAGGGGGGCGCAGCAGCCCCTTGGCCCTTTCTCCTCTTCCCACTAAAGCCCATCAAGGCCCATTGCTTCTCCCGTAACTACCCGGTACTCCGAAAAATACCCGAATCACTCGGAACCTTTCCGATGTCTGAATATAGTCGTCCAATATATCAATATTTACATCTTGACCATTTTGAGACTCCTCGTCATGTCCCCGATCTCATCTGGGACTCCGAACTCCTTCGGTACATCAAAACTCATAAACTCATAATATAACTGTCATCGAAACCTTAAGCGTGCGGACCCTACGGGTTCGAGAACAATGTAGACATGACCGAGACACGTCTCCGGTCAATAACCAATAGCGGGACCTGGATGCCCATATTGGCTCCTACATATTCTACGAAGATCTTTATCGGTCAGACTGCATAACAACATACGTTGTTCCCTTTGTCATCGGTATGTTACTTGCCCGAGATTCGATCATCGGTATCTTAATACCTAGTTCAATCTCGTTACCGGCAAGTCTCTTTACTTGTTCCGTAATACATCATCTCACAACTAACTCATTAGTTGCAATGCTTGCAAGGCTTATGTGATGTGCATTACCGAGAGGGCCCAGAGATACCTCTCCGACAATCGGAGTGACAAATCCTAATCTCGAAATACGCCAACCCAACATGTACCTTTGGAGACACCTGTAGAGCTCCTTTATAATCACCTAGTTACGTTGTGACATTTGGTAGCACACAAAGTGTTCCTCCGGCAAACGGGAGTTGCATAATCTCATAGTCATAGGAACACGTATAAGTCATGAAGAAAGCAATAGCAACATACTAAACGATCGGGTGCTAAGCTAATGGAATGGGTCATGTCAATCACATCATTCTCCTAATGATGTGATCCCGTTAATCAAATAACAACTCTTTTGTTTATGGTTAGGAAACATAACCATCTTCGATTAACGAGCTAGTCAAGTAGAGGCATACTAGTGACACTTTGTTTGTCTATGTATTCACACAAGTATTATGTTTCCGGTTAATACAATTCTAGCATGAATAATAAACATTTATCATGATATAAGGAAATAAATAATAACTTTATTATTGCCTCTAGGGCATATTTCCTTCAGTCTCCCACTTGCACTAGAGTCAATAATCTAGTTCACATCGCCATGTGATTTAACAGCAATAGTTCACATCACCATGTGATTAACACCCATAGTTCACATCGATATGTGATCAACACCCAAAAGGGTTTACTAGAGTCAGTAATCTAGTTCACATCGCTATGTGATTAACACCCAAAGAGTACTAAGGTGTGATCATGTTTTGCTTGTGAGATAATTTTAGTCAATGGGTCTGCCACATTCAAATCCGTAAGTATTTTGCGAATTTCTATGTCAACAATGCTTTGCACGGAGCTAGTCTAGCTTATTGCTCCCACTTTCAATATGTATCTAGATCGAGACTTAGAGTCATCCAGATCTGTGTCAAAACTTGCATCGACGTAACTTTTTACGACGAACCTTTTTGTCACCTCCATAATTGAGAAATATTTCCTTATTCCACTAAGGATAATTTTGACCGCTGTCCAGTGATCTACTCTTAGATCACTATTGTACTCCCTTGCTTAACACAGTGTAGGGTATACAATAGATCTGGTACACAGCATGGCATACTTTATAGAACCATGGCTGAGGCATAGGGAATGACTTTCATTCTATTTCTATCTTTTGCCGTGGTCGGGCTTTGAGTCTTACTCAATTTCACACCTTGCAACACAGGCAAGAACTCTTTCTTTGACTGTTCCATTTTGAACTACTTCAAAATCTTGTCAAGGTATGTACTCATTGAAAAACTTATCAAGCGTCTTGATCTATCTCTATAGATCTTGATGCTCAATATGTAAGCAGCTTTACCGAGGTCTTTCTTTGAAAAACTCCTTTCAAATATTCCTTTATGCTTTCCAGAAAATTATACATTATTTCCGATCAACAATATGTTGTTCACATATACTTATCAGAAATGTTGTAGTGCTCCCACTCACTTTGTTGTAAATACAGGCTTCACCGCAAGTCTGTATAAAACTATATGCTTTGATCAACTTATCAAAGCGTATATTCCAACTCCGAGATTCTTGCACCAGTCCATAGATGGATCGCTGGAGCTTGCATATTTAGTTAACACCTTTAGGATCGACAAAACCTTCTAGTTGCATCGTATACAACTCTTCTTTAGTAAATCCATTAAGGAATACAGTTTTGTTTATCCATTTGCCAGATTTCATAAAATGCGGCAATTGCTAACATGATTCGGACAGACTTAAGCATAGATACGAGTGAGAAAATCTCATCGTAGTCAACACCTTGAACTTGTCGAAAACCTTTTGCGCCAATTCTAGCTTTGTAGATAGTAACACTACTATCAGCGTCCGTCTTCCTCTTGAAGATCCATTTATTTTCTATGGCTTGCCGATCATCGGGCAAATCCATCAAAGTCCATACTTTGTTCTCATACATGGATCATATCTCAGATTTCATGGCCTCAAACCATTTCGCGGAATCTGGGCTCATCATCGCTTCCTCATAGTTCGCAAGTTCGTCATGGTCTAGTAACATGACTTCCAGAACAGGATTACCGTACCACTCTGGTGCGGATCTCACTCTGGTTTACCTACGAGGTTCGGTAGTAACTTGATCTGAAGTTACATGATCATAATCATTAGCTTCCTCACTAATTGGTGTAGTAGTCACAGGAATAGATTTCTGTGATGAACTACTTTCCAATAAGGGAGTAGGTACAGTTACCTCATCAAGTTCTACTTTCCTCCCACTCACTTCTTTCGAGAGAAACTCCTTCTCTAGAAAAACTCCGAATTTAGCAACAAAAGTCTTGCCTTCGGATTTGTGATAGAAGGTGTACCCAATAGTCTTCTTTGGGTATCCTATGAAGACATATTTCTCCGATTTGGGTTTGAGCTTATTAGGATGAAACTTTTTCATATAAGCATCACAACCCCAAACTTTAAGAAACGACAACTTTGGTTTCTTGCCAAACCACAGTTCAGATTGTGTCGTCTCAACGGACTTAGATGGTGCCCTATTTAACGTGAATGCAGCTGTCTCTAATGCATAACCCCAAAACGATAGTGGTAGATCGGTAAGAGACATCATAGATCGCACCATATCTAATAAAGTACGGTTATGACATTCGGACACACCATTATGCTGTGGTGTTCCAGGTGGCATGAGTTTGTGAAACTATTCCACATTGTTTTAATTGAAGACCAAACTCATAACTCAAATATTTTACTTCTGCGATCATATCGTAGAAACTTTCATTTTTGTTACGATGATTCTCCACTTCACTCTGAAATTCTTTGAACTTTTCAAATGTTTCAGACCTTTGTTTCATCAAGTAGATATACTCATATATGCTCAAATCATCTGTGAAGATCAGAAAATAATGATACCTATCGCGAGCCTCAATATTCATCGGACCACATACATCAGTATGTATGATTTCCAACAAATCTGTTGCTCGCTCCATTGTTCCGAAGAACAGAGTCTTAGTCATCTTGCCCATGAGGCATGGTTCGCAAGCATCAACTGATTCATAATCAAGTGATTCCAAAAGCCCATCAGCATGGAGTTTCTTCATGCACTTTACACCAATATGACCTAAACGGCAGTGCTACAAATAAGTTGCACTATCATTATTAACTTTGCATCTTTTGGTTTCAATATTATGATTATGTGTATCACTACGGTCGAGATCCAGCGAACTATTTTCATTGGGTGTGTAACCATATAAGGTTTTATTCATGTAAACAGAACAACAATTTATTCTCTTACTTAAATGAATAACCGTATTACAATAAACATGATCAAATCATATTCATGCTCAACGTAAACACCAAATAACACTTATTTAGGTTCAACACTAATCCCGAATTTATAGGGAGTGTGCGAGGATGATCATATCAATCTTGGAACCACTTCCAACACACATCGTCACTTCACCCTTAACTAGTCTCTGTTTATTCTGCAACTCCCGTTTCGAGTTACTAATCTTAGCAACTGAACTAGTATCAAATACTGAGGGGTTGCTATAAACACTAGTAAAGTACACATCAATAACATGTATATCAAATATACTTATGTTCACTTTGCCATCCTTCTTATCTGCCAATCACTTGGGGTAGTTCCGCTTCCAGTGACCAGTCCCTTTGCAGTAGAAGCACTTAGTCTCAGGCTTAGGATCAGACTTGGGCTTCTTCACTTGAGCAGCAACTTGCTTGCTGTTCTTTTTGAAGTTCCCCTTATTCCCTCTGCCCTTTTCTTGAAACTAGTGGTCTTGTCTACCATCAACACTTGATGTTTTTCTCGATTTCTACCTTCGTCAATTTCCGCATTACAAAGAGCTTGGGAATCGTTTCCGTTATCCCTTGCATATCATAGTTCATCACGAAGTTCTACTAACTTGGTGATGGTGACTAGAGAATTCTGTCAATCACTATCTTATCTGGAAGATTAACTCCCACTTGATTCAAGCGATTGTAGTACTCAGACAATCTGAGCACATGCTCACTAGTTGAGCGATTCTCCTCCATCTTTTAGCTATAGAACTTGTTGGAGACTTCATATCTCTCAACTCGGGTATTTGCTTGAAATATTAACTTCAACTCCTGGAACATCTCATATGCTCCATGACGTTCAAAACGTCTTTGAAGTCCGATTCTAAGCCATTAAGCATGGTGCACTAAACTATCAAGTAGTCATCATATTGAGCTAGCCAAACGTTCATAACGTCTACATCTGCTCCTGCAATAGGTCTGTCACCTAGCGGTGCATCAAGGACATAATTCTTCTGTGTAGCAATGAGGATAAACCTCAGATCACAGATCCAATCCGCATCATTGCTACTAACATCTTTCAACACAATTTTCTCTAGGAACATATCAAAATAAACACAGGGAAGCAACAACGCGAGCTATTGATCTACAACATGATTTGCAAAATACTACCAAGACTAAGTTCATGATAAATTTAAGTTCAATTTAATCATATTACTTAAGAACTCCCACTTAGATAGACATCCCTCTAATCCTCTAAGTGATCACGTGATCCAAATCAACTAAACCATGTCCGATCATCACGTGAGATGGAGCAGTTTCATTGGTGAACATCACTATGTTGATCATATCTACTATATGATTCACGCTCGACCTTTCGGTCTCCGTGTTCCGAGGCCATATCTGTATATGCTTGGCTCGTCAAGTATAACCTGAGTATTCCGCGTGTGCAACTGTTTTGCACCCGTTGTATTTGAACGTAGAGCCTATCACACCCGATCATCACGTGGTGTCTCAGCACGAAGAACTTTCGCAACGGTGCATACTTAGGGAGAACACTTCTTGATAATTAGTGAGAGATCATCTTATAATGCTACCGTCAATCAAAGCAAGATAAGATGCATAAAAGATAAACATCACATGCAATCAATATAAGTGATATGATATGGCCATCATCATCTTGTGCTTGTGATCTCCATCTTCGAAGCACCGTCGTGATCACCATCATCACCGGCGCGACACCTTGATCTCCATCGTAGCATCGTTGTCGTCTCGCCAATCTTATGCTTCCACGACTATCGCTACCGCTTAGTGATAAAGTAAAGCATTACAGCGCGATTGCATTGCATACAATAAAGCGACAACCATATGGCTCCTGCCAATTGCTGATAACTCGGTTACAAAACATGATCATCTCATACAATAAAATTTAGTATCATGTCTTGACCATATCACATCACAACATGCCCTGCAAAAACAAGTTAGACGTCCTCTACTTTGTTGTTGCAAGTTTTACGTGGCTGCTACGGGCTTAAGCAAGAACCAATCTTACCTATGCATCAAAACCACAATGATAGTTTGTCAAGTTGGTGTTGTTTTAACCTTCGCAAGGACCGGGCGTAGCCACACTCGGTTCAACTAAAGTTGGAGAAACTGTCACCCGCTAGCCACCTTTGTGCAAAGCACGTCGGGAGAATCGGTCTCGCGTAAGCGTACGCGTAATGTCGGCCCGGGCCGCTTCGTCCAACAATACCGCCGAACCAAAGTATGACATGCTGGTAAGCAGTATGACTTATATCGCCCACAACTCACTTGTGTTCTACTCGTGCATATAACATCAACATATAAAACCTAGGCTCGGATGCCACTGTTGGGTTTCGTAGTAATTTCAAAAAAATTCCTACGCTCACGCAAGATCATGGTGATGCATAGCAACGAGAGGACAGTGTGATCTACGTACCCTTTGTAGACCGACAACGGAAGCGTTTGGTTGATGTAGTCGTACGTCTCCACGGCCCGACCGATCAAGCACCGAAACTACGGCACCTCTGAGTTCTAGCACACGTTCAGCTCGAAGACGATCCCCGGACTCCGATCCAGCAAAGTGTCGGTGAAGAGTTCCGTCAGCACGACGGCGTGGTGACGATCTTGATGTACTACCGTCGCAGGGCTTCGCCTAAGCACCGCTACAATATTATCAAGGACTATGGTGGCTGGGGGCACCGCACACGGCTAAGAATAAATCACGTGGATTAACTTGTGTTCATGGGGTGCCCCTTGCCTCAGTATATAAAGGATGGAGGAGGAGGAGGCCGGCCAAGGCTAGGTGCGGCCAGGATGTGGAGTCCTACTAGGACTCCATGTCCTAGTAGGAGTCCACCAAGAGGGGAGGAAGGGAGAAGGAAGTGGAGGAGAAGGAGAGGTGGCCGGCCCCCTTTTCCCTAGTCCAATTCGGACTAGAGGGGAGGGGGGGCGCAGCAGCCCCTTGGCCCTTTGTCCTCTTCCCATCAAGGCCCATTGCTTCTCCCGTAACTACCCGGTACTCCGAAAAATACCCGAATCACTTGGAACCTTTTCGATGTCCGAATATAGTCGTCCAATATATCAATCTTTACGTCTCGACCATTTCGAGACTCCTCGTCATGTCCCCGATCTCATCCGGGACTCCGAACTCCTTCGGTACATTAAAACTCATAAACTCATAATATAACTGTCATCGAAACCTTAAGCGTGCGGACCCTACGGGTTCGAGAACAATGTAGACATGACCGAGACACGTCTCCGGTCAATAACCAATAGCGGGACCTGGATGCCCATATTGGCTCCTACATATTCTACGAAGATCTTTATCGGTCAGACCGCATAACAACATACGTTGTTCCCTTTGTCATCGGTATGTTACTTGCCCGAGATTCGATCGTCGGTATCTTAATACCTAGTTCAATCTCGTTACTGGCAAGTCTCTTTACTCGTTCCGTAATACATCATCTCACAACTAACTCATTAGTTGCAATGCTTGCAAGGCTTATGTGATGTGCATTACCGAGAGGGCCCAGAGATACCTCTCCGACAATCGGAGTGACAAATCCTAATCTCGAAATACGCCAACCCAACATGTACCTTTGGAGACACCTGTAGAGCTCCTTTATAATCACCCAGTTACGTTGTGACGCTTGGTAGCACACAAAGTGTTCCTCCGGCAAACGGGAGTTGCATAATCTCATAGTCATAGGAACATGTATAAGTCATGAAGAAAGCAATAGCAACATACTAAACGATCGGGTGCTAAGCTAATGGAATGGGTCATGTCAATCACATCATTCTCCTAATGATGTGATCCCATTAATCAAATAACAACTCTTTTGTTTATGGTTAGGAAACATAACCATCTTCGATTAACGAGCTAGTCAAGTAGAGGCATACTAGTGACACTTTGTTTGTCTATGTATTCACACAAGTATTATGTTTCCGGTTAATACAATTCTAGCATGAATAATAAACATTTATCATGATATAAGGAAATAAATAATAACTTTATTATTGCCTCTAGGGCATATTTCCTTCACTTAGATCCACGACACCTTCCCTAGCAGTCTTTCTCCCCCTGAATCTTGTATTGGATAATGGGAGAACATAGAGAAACAAAATCAGAGCAAAATAGATCATAAACATAAACATAACATAGACATGTCTTTCCCCTATTAAAGACATGTGACTTCTCTCCTCTTGAACACCAAGCATCTCGGGCCCTTGATGTGATTACCTCTCTCTCCCTTTTTCTCTCTCTCCCCCTTTTGAAGAGAATAAGCTTTGATGTGATCTCTCTCTCCCCCTTTGACATCAATTTCCAAGAAGGGATCTTTTGGAGTGTGAGTCAAAATAGGTTTGGTCCTTGAGTCACAGAGCAAAGTAGCATATAGATTGTGACGCTGGTAGAGGACAAGAATCATTGAGTGGAGCTAGAACAAAAATGCAGGAACAGGTGGCAAATTGTCTTTTTTGCAGTGAAATCGGTGGCACCGAGTTGTGTTCTTTGGTTGCACCAAAAGGATTCGGTTGGACCGAAAGTAGCAAACCGGCGTGTCCGAGTTCAACACAGAAAAAGAGCAATAGTCACCTCAGATCACTAGGCAAATAAGATCTCACAAAGATTTTCAAGGAATTAACTAGAGGATTTGCAATGAATTGGATGCAAGAGATGCAAAACAAAATAGAGAAAAGAAAATCTAGATGAAGTTTTTTTATAAAGGAAGGGGAATAAATATGCAAGGGACAAATGCAAAGAACAAATGCAAAGACTCAGAGAAACACTAGAGAACTTCATCTAGAAGTGGGCGGTGACAAAGTCACCTATGTTAGAGTATATTGACTAAGGAGTCAAGTGAGAACACTTGATCATAAGTCATACTCATCGTTTAAGCTCAAAACGGGGTTACCATTTTTCGTTTAAGCTTTTGATGTATTCGCATCTTGTTGAGCTGCTTTGACCCATGACTTGGAGTAAAGCTTCTCTAAGATGGAATAACATACCTTGGGTGGTGGTGTTGAACTTGATCATGTAGTTGAACTTGTGTGGAGTGCTCAAGGTTGATGTAGCGCATCAATGGTTGGGAGCACCACTTGGAGTTGAGTTCATCTACCTACATGGGTTAGTCTTGCAAGGAAGAGCACTTGTGTATCCAACATGACAATCATGAAATTTGATACCAAATGTAATTTGATATATAGAATTTGTCAAAGGATATGCTGAGGGGTTTCATGCTTCCTTGTCTTCAACCACCATTGTGTAGAGACTTGGTGATGTAGAGATTGCTCAAGATGTGAGTGAGTTGCAATCTCATGGATTTAGATCCATCCAAGTACCTACAAGGGTTAGATAGCATGCAAGGGTACAAATGTATCCAAGACATATGATCATCATCATAAGAGAAGAAGTCAAGGATTAGTCAAAGGCTTATGCCTTGCATATATCCAAATGGAGTTCCTACTCCAAGTTTGAAGCATCAATGATGTTCAATTCACCTCTCAAACGGCAAAAGACTTTCTCATCAAGCGGTTTGGTGAATATATCCGCCAATTGCTTATCGGTACGAACATGCTTAAGATTAATGTCCCCTTTAGCAACATGATCTCGAATGAAATGATGACGAACTTCAATATGCTTAGTTCGAGAATGTTGCATGGGGTTGTGAGCAATCTTAATAGCACTCTCATTGTCACAAAGCAATGGAACATGTTTCACATAGATCCCATAATCCTTAAGAGTTTGGGTCATCCAAAGTAATGAGCACAACATGAACCGGCGACAATGTATTCCGCTTCGGCGGTGGATAAGGATACCGAGTTTTGTTTCTAGGAGGACCAAGATACAAGAGATCTACCAAGATATTGACAAGTACCTGAAGTGGACTTTCTATCAACCTTGTCTCTGGCGTAGTCCGAATCGAAGTAGCCAACAAGATCAAAAGAAGACCTCTTAGGATACCAAATGCCAAAATTTGGTGCATGTATTAAGTATCTCACTATCCTTTTCACACCCTTAAGATGACACTCTTTGGGGGCTGCTTGATATCGTGCACACATGCACATGATACGTCTCCAACCTATCTATAATTTTTGATTGTTCCATGCTATTATATTATCTGTTTTGGATGTTTATGGGCTTTATTATACACTTTTATACGATTTTTGGGACTAACATATTAACCTAGAGCCCAGTGCCAGTTTCTATTTTTTTTCCTTGTTTTAGAGTATCGCAAAAAAGGAAAATCAGACGGAGTCCAATTGACCTGAAACTTCACGGAACTTATTTTTGGACCATAAGAAGCCCACGGAGTATCGGAGTTGGACCAGGAGAGTCCTGGGCTGCCCACGAGGGTGGGGGCGCCCACCCCCTGGGCGCGCCCCCTGCCTCATGGACAGCCCGGAGGTCCACCGACATACTTCTTCCTCCCATATATACCCATATACCCTAAAAACTTCAGGGAGCACAATAGATTGGGAGTTCCACTGCCAGAAGCCTCCGTAGCCACCAAAAACCAATCTAGACCCATTCCGGCACCCTGCCGGAGGGGGATCCTTCTTCGGTGGCCATCTTCATCATTCCGGTGCTCTCCATGACGAGGAGGGAGTAGTTTTCCCTCGGGGCTGAGGGTATGTACCAGTAGCTATGTGTTTGATCTCTCTCTCTCTCTCTCGTGTTCTTGAGGTGGTACGATCTTGATGTATCGCGAGCTTTGCTATTATAGCTGGATCTTATGATGTTTCTCCCCTCTACTCTCTTGTAATGGATTGAGTTTTCCCTTTGAAGTTATCTTATTGGATTGAGTCTTTAAGGATTTGAGAACACTTGATGTATGTCTTGCGTGGGATACCCGTGGTGACAATGGGGTATTCTATTGATCCACTTGATGTATGTTTTGGTGATCAACTTGCGGGTTCCGCCCATGAACCTATGCATAGGGGTTGGCACACGTTTTCATCTTAACTCTCCGGTAGAATCTTTGGGGCACTCTTTGAGGTTCTATGTGTTGGTTGAATAGATGAATCTGAGATTGTGTGATGCATATCGTATAATCATACCCACGGATACTTGAGGTGACATTGGAGTATCTAGGTGACATTAGGGTTTTGGTTGATTTGTGTCTTAAGGTGTTATTCTAGTACGAACTCTAGGGTTGTTTGTGACACTTATAGGAATAACCCAACGGATTGATTGGAAAGAATAACTTTGAGGTGGTTTCGTACTCTACCATAATCTCTTCGTTTGTTCTCCGCTATTAGTGACTTTGGACTGACTCTTTGTTGCATGTTGAGGGATAGTTATGTGATCCAATTATGTTATTATTGTTGAGAGAACTTGCACTAGTGAAAGTATGAACCCTAGGCCTTGTTTCCTAGCATTGCAATACCGTTTGCGCTCACTTTTATCATCAGTTACCTTGTTGTTTTTATATTTTCAGATTACAAAAACCTTTATCTACCATCCATATACCACTTGTATCATCATCTCTTCGCCGAACTAGTGCACCTATACAATTTACCATTGTATTGGGTGTGTTGGGGACACAAGAGACTCTTTGTTATTTGGTTGCAGGGTTGCTTGAGAGAGACCATCTTCATCCTACACCTCCTACGGATTGATAAACCTTAGGTCATCCACTTGAGGGAAATTTGCTATTGTCCTACAAACCTCTGCACTTGGAGGCCCAACAAACGTCTACAAGAAGAAGGTTGTGTAGTAGACACCAAGCTCTTTTCTGGCGCCGTTGTCGGGGAGGTTAGCGCTTGAAGGTATATCTTTAGATCTTGCAATCGAATCTTTTTGTTTCTTGTTTTAGCACTAGTTTAGTTTATAAAAGAAAATTACAAAAAATGGAATTAAGTTTGCCTCATATGCTTCATCTTTTTAATATCTTTCGTGAGTATGATGGAAAGGAAAATTGTGCCAAAGTGTTAGAAGAAGAATGCATTAAAATGTTTGGCACTAAATCTTTGAATGATGAGCATGATTGCAATGTTGTTAGTATGAACTCCTTGAATATCCATAGTACTAATGATGATTGCACTAGTTATGATGAAAATGTCTCCTATAAACATGTCAATTTTTGTGGAGTGCATTGGGTTTGCAAGTACACACCAAATAGGGAAGATAGATATTGCAAGAGGCATAGGCATTTATAAAATAAATTGTTGCAAGAAAGGCTAGATGTTTGTGCTGAAAATTTATATTTTCTTAGCCGTACTTGTGAACTTTGCAATGAACGTGGTCATTTAACCATCCGATGCAAATTGTTTCATGATCTAATCGTTTCCAAAAATTGTGATGACTTGATTTCCCTTGCACATCATAATGAACTTAGTTTGCTCATGGGTTATTAAGAAATGAAACGTATAACTAACTATCTTCCAGTATTTGCCCGTGATAAACTTCTTGGTTTTGATCTAGAGGAAATTTATATGTATTGTGCGGTGAATTGTATTGAAAATCCTTATATTGCCAACTACATAAAGAAAAGAAAACAAATAGAAGATGAAGAGAATACTAATGGAAGGGAAGGGACTTCCAAATATCCTCCTATTATTTCTTATGATGAATCAGGTAACGAGGAGGAGCCTTCTATTCAACCAATCTCATTAATAAGGAGATCCAAAAAGAGGATTGAACCCACACATGATGTGGTGAAGAAGAAGAAAAGAAAAAGGAAGAGAGGTAAAAAGATATCTCTCCCAAATAATGATGCTCCTATTACTGTTATGCCTCATGAAAATATAATTGTGGAAGATGATGCACTTGATGATGATCTCATTATGCCTATTGCTTGTTGTGATGATTATGATTAGGAAGATAATGATACTTCTTATGGTCTTGAAAATCTTTTTGGCACTTGCTTGGAAGAATATGATAATTGCTATACTATTGGTGCTATCCATACTATTGATGATGAGAGTGATTATGCTTATGATATGAAAAGGCCCAAGCTTGGGGATGCTATGTTTGAGGAATATGATGTTTTTGAGAATATATTTGCTGCAATTAATGTTTGTCCCAAGATTGGGATGCTACGTTTAATGAAGATGATATTTTTAGTCTCCCAAGTTTTGATATGCAAATATATAATGATGATAGCATGCCTCCTACTTATGATGATTACATTGATGAAAGTGGATTTGGAGAGGTCATGACTTTATTTAGTGATGATTCCACTATCTTGGAAGAGGTTTCAATCGATTATGATGAGAACAAAGTTGCTACTTATGATAATTATTGTGATGATACATATGCTATAAAAAGTAGTGATGATTATATTTATAAAACTTGTCATAATTATGATTACCCTTTTTCTGAACATTACTCTTTTTATGTGGAAACAATTTATAGTATCCGAGTTTCTTATGATATCCCATTATCCCGAATGAGAAGAATTTTGCTTATGTGGAGAGTAATAAAAATTATATGCTTATGCATCATGAAAATAATGCTTTATGTGATAGATATATTGTCGAATTCATTCATGATGCTACTGAAAATTATTATGAGGGAGGAATATATGATTGTAGGAATTGCAATAATATCAAGTTTCCTCTCTATGTGCTTAAAGTTTTAAAGTTATGCTTGTTTTGCCTTCCTATGCAAGTTGATTCTTGTTCCCACAAGTTGTTTGCTCACAAAATACCTATGCATAGGAAGTGGGTTAGACTTAAATGTGCTAGTCATATTCTTCATGATTCTCTCTTTATGTTACAATTCTTATCTTTTATGTGAGCATCGTTGAAATCATCATGCCTAGCTAGGGGCGTCAAACGATAGCGCTTGTTGGGAAAAAGGCAACCCAACTTTATTTTTGTCCCTTGCTTTTTGCTACTGTTTAGTAATAAATAATTTATCTATCCTCTGTTATTATTGAGTTTTTATGTTTTAATTAGTGTTTGTGCCGAGTAGAACCTTTGGGAAGACTTGGGGAAAGTCTTGTTGATCTTGCTGTAAAAAACAGAAACTTTAGTGCTCACGAGAATTTCTGTCATTTTTTATTGGAGAGTGATATTTAGTTAATTCTTTTTTCAGATGATTAATAAATAAATTTCTCATGTCCAGAAATTTATTTTAGAATTTTTGGGGTTTCAGAAGTTTGTGTTAGTTACAGATTACTACAGACTGTTCTGTTTTTGATAGATTCTGTTTTTTCGTGTGTTGTTTGCTTATTTTAATGAATCTATGGCTAGTAAAAGAGTTTATAAACCATATAGAAGTTGGAATACAGTAGGTTTAACACCAATATAAATAAATAATGAGTTCATTACAGTACCTCGAAGTGGTGTTTTGTTTTCTTTCGCTAACGGAGCTTACGAGTTTTCTGTTAAGTTTTGTGTTGTGAAGTTTTCAAGTTTTGGGTAAAGATTCGATGGATTATGGAATAAGGAGTGGCAAGAGCCTAAGCTTGGGGATGACCATGTCACCCCAAGGAAATATTCAAGGACAACCAAGAGCCTAAGCTTGGGGATGCCCCGGAAGGCATCCCCTCTTTCGTCTTCGTTCATCGGTAACTTTACTTGGAGCTATATTTTAATTCACCACATGATATGTGTTTTGCTTGGAGTGTCATTTTATTTTATTTAGTTTTGCTTGCTGTTTGAATAAAATACCAAGATCTGAAATTATTAAATGTTAGAGAGTCTTCATATAGTTGCATAATTACTCGACTACTCATTGATCTTCACTTATATCTTTCGGAGTAGTTTGTCATTTGCTCTAGTGCTTCACTTATATCTTTTAGAGCACAGTGGTGGTTTTATTTTATAGAAATAATTGACCTCTCATGCTTAAGTTATATTATTTTGAGAGTCTTTTAGAACAGCATGGTAGTTTGCTTTGGTTATGAAACTAGTCCTAATATGATGGGCATCCAAGATGGGTATAATAAAAACTTTCATATAAAGTGCATTGAATACTAAGAGAAGTTTGATACTTGATGATTGTTTTGAGATATGGAGATGGTGATATTAGAGTCATGCTAGTTGAGTAGTTGTGAATTTGAGAAATACTTGTGTTGAAGTTTGTGATTCCCGTAGCATGCACGTATGGTGAACCGTTATGTGACGAAGTCGGAGCATGATTTATTTATTGATTGTCTTCCTTATGAGTGGTGGTCGGGGATGAGCGATGGTCTTTTCCTACCAATCTATCCCCCTAAGAGCATGCGTGTAGTACTTTGTTTCGATAACTAATAGATTTTTGCAATAAGTATGTGAGTTCTTTATGACTAATGTTGAGTCCATGGATTATACGCACTCTCACCCTTCCACCATTGCTAGCCTCTCTAGTACCGCGCAACTTTCGCCGGTACCATAAACCCACCATATATCTTCCTCAAAACAACCACCATACCCACCTATTATGGCATTTCCATAGCCATTCCGAGATATATTGTCATGCAACTTTCCACCGTTCCGTTATTATGACATGCTTCATCATTGTCATGTTGCTTTGCATGATCATGTAGTTGACATCGTATTTGTGGCAAAGCCACCATTCATAATTCTTTCATACATGTCACTCATGAGTCATTACACATCCTAGTACACCGCCAGAGGCATTCATATAGAGTCATATTTTGTTCTAAGTATCGAGTTGTAATTCTTGAGTTGTAAGTAAATAAAAGTGTGATGATCATCATTATTAGAGCATTGTCCCAGTGAGGAAAGGATGATGGAGACTATGATTCCCCCATAAGTCGGGATGAGACTCCGGACGAAAAATAAAAAAAGAGGCCATAAAAAGAGAGAAAAGGCCCAAATAAAAAAATAAAAAAATAAAAAATAAAAAATGAGAGAAAAAGAGAGAAGGGGCAATGCTATTATCCTTTTACCACACTCATGCTTCAAAGTAGCACCATGATCTTCATGACAGAGAGTCTCCTATGTTGTCACTTTCATATACTAGTGGGAATCTTTCATTATAGAACTTGGCTTGTATATTCCAATGATGGGCTTCCTCAAAATGCCCTAGGTCTTCGTGAGCAAGCGAGTTGGATGCACACCCACTTAGTTTCTTTTGTTGAGCTTTCATACACTTATAACTCTAGTGCATCCATTGCATGGCAATCCCTACTCACTCACATTGATATCTATTGATGGGCATCTCCATAGCCCATTGATACGCCTAGTTTATGTGAGACTATCTTCTCGCTTTTTGTCTTCTCCACCATTCTATTCCACCTATAGTGCTATGTCCATGGATCATGCTCATGTATTGCGTGAAGATTGAAAAAGTTTGAGAACACCAAAAGTATGAAACAATTGCTTGGCTTATCATCGAGGTTGTGCATGATTTAAATACGTTGTGTGGTGAAGATGGAGCATAGCCAGACTATATGATTTTGTAGGGATAGCTTTCTTTGGCCATGTTATTTTGAGAAGACATGATTGCTTGGTTAGTATGCTTGAAGTATTATTATGTTTATGTCAATATTAAACTTTTGTCTTGAATCTTATGGATCTGAATATTCTTGCCACAGTAAAAAGAATTACATGGATAAATATGTTAGGTAGCATTCCACATCAAAAATTCTGTTTTTATCATTTACCTACTCGAGGACGAGTAGGAATTAAGCTTGGGGATGCTGACACGTCTCCAACGTATCTATAATTTTTGATGGTTCCATGCTATTATATTATCTGTTTTGGATGTTTATGGGATTTATTATACACTTTTATATGATTTTTGGGACTAACCTATTAACCTAGAGCCCAGTGCCAGTTTCTGTTTTTTCCTTGTTTTAGAGTATCGCAGAAAAGTAAATCAAACGGAGTCCAATTGACCTGAAACTTCACGGAACTTATTTTTGGACCAGAAGAAGCCCACGGAGTATCGGAGTTGGATCAGGAGAGTCCCGGGCTGCCCACGAGGGTGGGGGCGCCCACCCCCCTGGGCGCGCCCCCTGCCTCGTGGACAGCCCAGAGGTCCACCGAAGTACTTCTTTCTCCCATATATACCCATATACCCTAAAAACTTCGGGAGCACAATAGATCGGGAGTTACACTGCCAAAAGCCTCCGTAGCCACCAAAAACCAATCTAAACCCGTTCCGGCACCCTGCCGGAGGGGGGATCCTTCTCCGGTGGCCATCTTCACCATCCCGGTGCTCTCCATGACGAGGAGGGAGTAGTTTTCCCTCGGGGATGAGGGTATGTACCAGTAGCTATGTGTTTGATCTCTCTCTCTCTCATGTTCTTGAGGTGGTACGATCTTGATGTATCGCGAGCTTTGCTATTATAGTTGGATCTTATGATGTTTCTCCCCTCTCTACTCTCTTGTAATGGATTGAGTTTTCCCTTTGAAGTTATCTTATCGGATTGAGTCTTTAAGGATTTGAGAGCACTTGATGTATATCTTGTGTGGGATACCCGTGGTGACAATGGGGTATTCTATTGATACACTTGATGTATGTTTTGGTGATCAACTTGCGGGTTCCGCCCATGAACCTATGCATAGAGGTTGGCACACGTTTTCATCTTGGCTCTCCGGTAGAATCTTTGGGACACTCTTTGAGGTTCTATGTGTTGGTTGAATACATGAATCTGAGATTGTGTGATGCATATCGTATAATCATACCCACAGATACTTGAGGTGACATTGGAGTATCTAGGTGACATTAGGGTTTTGGTTGATTTGTGTCTTAAGGTGTTATTCTAGTACGAACTCTAGGGTTGTTTGTGACACTTATAGGAATAGCCCAACGGATTGATTGGAAAGAATAACTTTGAGGTGGTTTCGTACCCTACCATAATCTCTTCGTTTGTTCTCCGCTATCAGTGACTTTGGAGTGACTCTTTGTTGCATGTTGAGGGATAGTTATGTGATCCAATTATGTTATTATTGTTGAGAGAACTTGCACTAGTGAAAGTATGAACCCTAGGCCTTGTTTCCTAGCATTGCAATACCGTTTGTGCTCACTTTTATCATTAGTTACCTTGCTGTTTTTATATTTTCAGATTACAAAAACCTTTATCTACCATCCATATACCACTTGTATCACCATCTCTTCGCCGAACTAGTGCACCTATACAATTTACCATTGTATTGGGTGTGTTGGGGACACAAGAGACTCTTTGTTATTTGGTTGCAGGGTTGCTTGAGAGAGGCCATCTTCATCCTACGCCTCCTACGGATTGATAAACCTTAGGTCATCCACTTGAGGGAAATTTGCTATTGTCCTACAAACCTCTGCACTTGGAGGCCCAACAAACGTCTACAAGAAGAAGGTTGTGTAGTAGACATCAGCACACACTTAGCATAATGTCGGGACGGGAGGCACATGGATATAACAATGATCCAATCATAGATCGGTAAACCTATTGGTCAACCAATTTGCCATCCTTGGTCAAGTCAAGATGTCCACTTGTAGGCATGGGAGTTTTCATACCTTTGCTTTCTTGCATGTTGAACTTCTTGAACAAGTCCTTGGTGTACTTTGTTTGAGAAACAAAGGTGCCTTCCTTAGTTTGCTTGATTTGCAAACCAAGAAAGAACTTGAGTTCACTCATCATAGACATCTCGAACTTCTTCGACATTAGCTTTCCAAACTTTTCATTAAAATGAGGGTTAGTCAAACCAAATATGATATCATCAACATAAATTTGGCACACAAATAATTCACCATTAACCCTTTTAGTAAAAAGAGTAGAATATATTTTTCCAATCTCAAAGCCTTTCTCAATAAGGAACTTGGTCAAACATTTATACCACGCTCTAGGAGCTTGTTTAAGACCATAAAGAGCTTTGTGAAGTTTGTAAACATGGTCAGGTTTCTTAGGATTGACAAAGCCGGGAGGTTGTTTAACATAAACTTCCTCCTCAACTTCACCATTTAGAATAGCACTTTTAATATCCATTTGGTACAAGGTGATATCATGGTGATTATCATAGGCAAGTAAGATGTGGATGGACTCAAGTCTAGCAACGGGGGCATATGTCTCACCGTAGTACATACCTTCGACTTGAGTGTAGCCTTGGGTGACGAGATGTGCTTTGTTGCGGACGACTTGACCATCTTCGTCTTGCTTGTTGCGAAACACCCATTTGGTAGCAATGATGTTGTGGTTGTTGTCGGGCTTCTCGACCAATGTCCACACTTGATTTCTCTCAAAGTTGTGTAGCTCTTCATGCATAGCATTTATCCAATCCAGATCTTCCAATGCTTCTTCAACCTGCATAGGTTCAATGCTAGAGATGAATGAATAATGTTCACAAAAATTAGCTAAACGAGTTTTAGAGCAAGTGATTCTCCCAGTTTGGATATCATTGAAGATTCGTTCGACGGGATGGTCTCTTGAGACTCTTGCTCGAACTCGTGAGAGCTTTTGCTTGGGTCGGAGTGGAACATCTTCTTCATCATCTTGTCCTTCTTCTTGGCCTTCTTCATGTTGACGTAGTCGTTCTCTCGTCATGGTGGAGAAGGAGGTTGATGAGGTTCATCTTGATGCATTTCCTCATTTTCTTCATCTTGATGTGTCCCACTTGTGGATGCTTCCATGTCAACTCTTGGTTCACCTTGTCGTGATGTAGAAGCTTCCACTTGGACGGACGAGGTACTCTCCTTCACCTCCGTTGGACGAATCTTGCCAATAGACAAGTCTTGGATTGCTTCCGAGGGGTCTTTGTCTCCTACATCAATTAGCAATTTCTCTACTTGCAAGCCATTAGATTCATCAAACTTCACATCTATCATCTCTTCAACCTTACAGGTGAAATTGTTGTAGACACGGTAAGTGTGAGAGTTTGAGCCATAACCAAGTAGGAAACCCTCATGAGATTTAGGTGAAAATTTAGAACGACAATGCTTATAAAGAATGTAACACTTTGAGCCAAATACTCGAAAGTGTCCAACTTGGGGTTTGTTATCGGTGAGGAGCTTGTATGCCGTCTTGCCGAGTAGCTTGCGAAGATACAAGCGATTTGTTGCATGACAAGCCATCTCAACCACTTTCGCCCAAAAGTGTTTTGGAGTCTTGTACTCATCAAGCATCGTTCTTCCATCTCGATAAGAGTTTGGTTCTTCCTCTCAACAACTCCATTTTGTTGAGGCGTGTACGTAGCCGAGAACTCATGTGAAATCCCTTCTTCATCAAGAAAGGTATCCACATTTGCGTTCTTGAACTCCATTCCGTTGTCGTTGCGAACCTTCTTGACCTTCACTTCAAATTGATTTTGGGCCTTCCTAGCGAAGTTTTTGAAGATCTTTTGGACCTGTGATTTATCATCAAGAAAGAACACCCACGTAAATCTTGAAAAATCATCGACTATGACTAGACCAAATGAGTTACCACCGAGACTTTTGTAGGCATTGGGACCAAAAAGATCCATATGAAGTAGCTCGAGTGGTCTTCTTGTGGTCATGATGTTCTTCACGGGATGACTTCCTCCAACCTATTTTCCTGCTTGACAAGCACTGCACAATCTATCCTTGTCAAATATAACATCTTTTACTCCAAGGATATGATTACCTTTAATAAGCTTATCAAGATTTTGCATGCCCACATGACCTAACCTTCTATGCCACAACCAACCTTTCGAAGATTTAGCAATTAAGCAAGTTCTAGGTTGACCTTTTTAGTGAAGTCAACAATGTAAAGATCACCTCTACGTATACCAGTAAAGACCATTTTATGATTATCTCTATGAAACACTTGGCAATCTACTTCAGTAAATAGGACATTGAAACCAAAGTCAGCAAGTCTAGATACGGAAAGTAAATTGTAGCCAAGAGATTCAACGAGCATAACATTTTGTATGGAGCTATCATGTGAGATGGCCACCTTACCAAGGCCAACCACCTTACCCTTTGAGTTATCACCAAAAGTGACATACTTCCGATGGCCATCGTTTTCAGCAAGCTCACGAAACATATCTTTGTCTCCGGTCATATGATCAGTACATCCACTATCAAGGACCCATTCCTTTCCTCTAACCATGTAGCCACGAAGATTAGCCATAAGACCAAAGTGTCTCATAGACTCATCTAGATCAAGGTCACTATCATCATCCTCATCATAGTATCCATGTTCAACATCGTCTTGTGAAGGATCAATTTCTAGAGAGGGTAATTCATTAGATAAATAGTCATCACAATAGTCATATTTATGAATTCTAATGACT
Source organism: Triticum urartu (assembly GCF_056163025.1). Lineage (NCBI taxonomy): Eukaryota > Viridiplantae > Streptophyta > Magnoliopsida > Poales > Poaceae > Triticum > Triticum urartu. Next base: position 85,692,878 of record NC_141874.1, read on the forward strand.
TTGGAGATGATTTTACTAATGATTCCAACATCTCCTTTGGCACGCATAAGATTGGTAAGCTCAAATAGACAATCACCAAACATAGGATCATTCGAATTCATCTTACTCAAGACAATAGACTTATGGAGGATTTCATCTAAGTTTTGCAAGGAATAGTTTGGAAAACGTTCCACAAGAAATCTCCATATGGTGTAGGCACAGTCAAGAGTAGGCAAGCAACCAAGCAAATTTCTAGGCAAACCTCTAGTAATAAGATTAACAGCTCTAAGGTTGCGGATCATGTCAATAGTCTCATCAAGGGTAGGATGCAAAGGATCACTAGGGGGAATGCAAGGACTAGTAATGTACTTGTTCAAGTGATATTCATTGAAAATCTCAAGAATCTCATTTTTTCACTCATGAAAGTACTCTCCATCAAGTATAGGCACTCTACGTTTAAGACTCCCTATGTAGACTCATCCATCTTCCTCCAAAAGGTGTTTAAACCGAAGCAATGGAGACCAATGCTCTGATACCAATTAAAAGGATCGAGAAGAGGTTTCTAGAGGGGGTGAATAGACTCTTAACAAGAAAAGCTTGCGGTTTTTATTTTCTTCAAGTTAAGGTAGAGTTTTAGCACAAGTTTAAACATTCACAATACATATCAAGCAAACATGACAAGAGTATATGAGCAGCGGAAAGTAAAGCATGCAATTTGCAAGAATGTAAAGGGATGGGATTGGAGTGTGCAAACGCAATTGGAGACACATAGATTTTTGGCGTGATTCCGATAGGTGGTGCTATCGTACATCCACATTGATGAAGACTTCAACCCACGAAGGGTAACGGTTGCGCGAGTCCATAGAGGGCTCCACCCATGAAGGGTCCATGAAGAAGCAACCTTGTCTATCCTACCATGGCCATCGCCCACGAAGGACTTGCCTCACTAGGGTAGATCTTCACGAAGTAGGCGATCTCCTTGCCCGTACAAACTTCTTGGTTCAACTCCACAGTCTTGACGGAGGCTCCCAAGTGACACCTAACCAATCTAGGAGACACCACTCTCCAAAAGGTAATAGATGGTGTGTTGATGATGAACTCCTTGCTCTTGTGCTTCAAATGATAGTCTCCCCAACACTCAACTCTCTCTCTCACAGATTTGGATTTGGTAGAAAGATGATTTGAGTGGAAAGCAAGTTGGAGAAGGCTAGAGATCCAGATTTATGTGGTTGGAGTGGATTATCTTGACCTCAACACATGAGTAGGTGGTTCTCTCTCAGAAAATGTATGATGGAAGTGTAGGCATGTTCTGATGGCTCTCCTCACGAATGAAGAGTGGGTGGAGGGGTATTTATAGCCTCCACACAAAATCTAATTGTTACACACAAATCACCAAACTCGGTGGGACCAAATCAGAAAATTTGGTCGGACCGATTTGGTTCATAATGTGACCGTTAGGTATTTCGGTGGGACTGACATGATCAACTCGGTGGGACCAATGTGCTAGGGTTAGGGTAAAACCTCATCTCGGTTCGACCGATTACACAAACTCGGTGGGACCGATTTTGGTAATAAGCGAAACAGAGAGTTGGTCAAGCAAACTCGGTGGGACCGATTGCATATCTCGGTGAGACCGAAATTATTGCAATAGGCGACAGAGAGTTTGCAAGACCATCTCGGTGAGACTGAGATCCCATCGATGAGACCGAATCGATTAGGGTTTGTGACAGTGGCTATGTCAAGAGAACTCGGTGGCGCCGGATAGAAAGTTTCGGTGGGGCCGAGTTTGACTTTTGGCTGTTGGAAATATACCCTAGAGGCAATAATAAAATGGTTATTATTATATTTCCTTATTCATGATAATTGTCTATTGTTCATGCTCTAATTGTGTTATCTGGAAATCATAATACATGTGTGAATACATAGACCACAACATGTCCCTAGAGAGCCTCTAGTTGACTAGCTCGTTGATCAATAGATGGTTACGGTTTCCTGCCCATGGACATTGAATGTCATTGATAACGGGATCACATCATTAGGGAATGATGTGATGGACAAGACCCAATCCTAAGCATAGCACAAGATCGTGTAGCTCGTCTGCTAGAGCTTTTCTAAAGTGTCAAGTATCATTTCCTTAGACCATGAGATTGTGCAACTCCCGGATACCGTAGGAGTGCTTTGGGTGTACCAAATGTCACAACATAACTGGGTGGCTATAAAGGTGCACTACAGGTATCTCCGAAAGTGTCTGTTGGGTTGGCATGAATCGAGACTGGGATTTGTCACTCCGTATGACGGAGAGGTATCTCTGGGCCCACTCGGTAATGCATCATCATAATGAGCTTAGTGTGACTAAGTAGTTGGTCACGGGATCATGCATTACGGCACGAGTAAAGTGACTTGCCGGTAACGAGATTGAACGAGGTATTGGGATACCGACGATCGAATCTCGGGCAAGTAACGTACTGATTGACAAAGGGAATTGTATACAGGATTGCTTGAATCCTCGACATCGTGGTTCATCCGATGAGATCATCGTGGAACATGTGGGATCTCACATGGGTATCCAGATCCTGCTGTTGGTTATTGGCCGGAGAGTTGTCTCGGTCATGTCTGCATGGTTCCCGAACCCGTAGGGTCTACACACTTAAGGTTCGATGACGCTAGGGTTATTAGGAAGACTTGTATGTGATTACCGAATGTTGTTCGGAGTCCCGGATGAGATCCCGGACATCACGAGGAGTTCCAGAATGGTCCGGAGGTGAAGATTTATATGTAGGAAGTTGTCATACGGTCACCGGAAAGGTTCGGGGGCATATCGGTATTGTACCGGGGCCACCGGAGGGGTTCCGGGGGTCCACCGGGAGGGGCCACCTCTCTCGGAGGGCCTAATGGGCCGTAGAGGAAAAGGAACCAACCCTACATGGGCTGGGCGCATCCCCCTCTTGGGCCCATGCGCCTACGGTTGGGGGGAAAACCCTAAGGGGGCGCCCCCTTTGCTTGGGGGGCAAGCCCCTGCCCTTGCCCCCCCCCCTCTAGATCTCATCTAGAGGGGGCCGGCCCCCTTCCTCCTTCACCTATATAAAGAGGGGCAAGGGGAGGGCTGCATACACCATCCAAGGCGTAGCCCCTCCCCTCCCCAACACCTCTCCTCCTCCGCAAGAGCTTGGCAAAGCCCTGCCGGAGTACTGCAGCTCCACCACCACCACGCCGTCGTGCTGCTGTTGGAGCCCTCTTCCTCAACCTCTCCCTCCTCCTTACTGGATCAAGGCGCGGGAGACGTCCTTGCTCCGTACGTGTGTTGAACGCGGAGGTGCCGTCCATTCGGTGCTAGGATCTTCGGTGATTTGGATCACGACGAGTACGACTCCATCAATCCCATTCTCTTGAACGCTTCCGCTCGCGATCTACAAGGGTATGTAGATGCACTCCTCTCTCCTTGTTGCTAGATAACTCCATAGATTGATCTTGGTGATGCATAGAAAATTTTAAATTTCTGCTACATTCCCCAACATTGGCTTGGGACATATGTGGATATGGGAAAGTGGTTGATGGTTTTGGAGCATGTCACTAAGCATTTTGAGCAAGCAAGCCATTAAGCAACACCTCATCCCCTGTTAATAGTATTGGCTTTCCTATGGACTCAATGTGATCTTGGATCACTAAAAGTAAAATGTAGAGTCTTGAGCTTTTGAGCTTGAGCCAATCCTTTGTCCTTAGGATCTTGAAAGGGTTCCATATCCTCTTGTCCATGCCACTCCATCTGTTGAACTTGTCTGAAATATACTAGATGAAAACATTAGTCCAACAAGAGATATGTTGACATTAATTACCAAAACCACCCAGGGAGCACTTGTGCTTTCATCATCCTCTTAAGAAAAATGAAATACTTGATATCTTCTATAATGGACTAACCGATGCTTCTAGGGACTTCCTAGATAGTTATGCTGGTTGTGTTTTCAGGGAATGAACTGTTGGACAAGCTGAAGAATTATTGAATAACATATTGAAAAATCATGATGATTGGACTATTCCTGAACCACCGCCTAAACCCACTCCAAAGAAGAGGGGTTAAATATATGCAAGAGGCAAAGAAATCTATGAAGGAAAAAGGTATTAAAGCTGAGGATGTTAAAATTTTACCTCCTATTGAAGAAATACATGGGCTTAATACACCACCACTGCCTAAGGTGGTAGAGGTAAATTATCTTATGAAGTTTAATGATAATGATAATCCTCACAATATGCATCCTAGCCAATGCCTTTATGAGTTTGAAAACTACATTAGAAAACAAGATCACTTCAATGCAAATGTTATGAAACAGTTGAAATATAATTCTGATACGATTGCTCGCTTGAGTGACTTGTTATTTAGAATATCAAATGATGTTAGAGGTGTTGGAAAGCTTGCTTCTATGGTTCAAACTCAATTAGAACAAGTTGCTAAATCTCAAAGAGAATTACTTGATGAAATGAATCATAATGTGCATGACTTTGCTGTTAGAGTTGCAACTAGAGGATGTAAAATGACTCAGGAACCACTTTATCCTAAGGGATACCCTAAAAGAATTGAACAAGATTCACAAAGAGCTAATACTAGTGCACCTAGTTCTTCTAAAAAGAAGAAGAAAAATAAAAATGATAGGACTTCACATGCTCCTAGTGAACCTGAAATAGAGAAACCTCCTGATAATGATAATGAAATTTCTATCTCTGATGCTGAAACTCAATCTGGCAATGAACAATCACCTACTGATAATGAAAAAGATAATGCTGAGGTTCATGGAAACTCTCAACCAAACAATGAAAAAGAACCAGATAATGATGTTGAGATAGAACCACATGTTGATCTTGATAACCCACAAGCCAAAAATAAAAGATATGACCAAAGAGACTTTGTTGCTAGGAAACACGATAAAGAAAGAGAACCGTGGGTTCAAAAACCTATGACTTTTCCACCCAAGTCAACTAAAAAGAATGATGATGAAGAATTTGAACGCTTTGCTGAAATGCTGAGGCCAGTCTTTTTGCGTACTCGCTTGACTGATATCTTGAAAATGCCTCCTTATGCAAAGTATATGAAAGACATCATCACAAATAAGAGAAAATACTGGAAGCTGAAATCTCCACTATGCTTGCTAATTACACTTTTAAAGATGGAGTGTCTAAAAAACTTGGAGATCCGGGAATACCAACTATACCTTGCTCTATCGAAAAGAATTATGTGAAAACTGCTTTGTGTGATTTAGGAGCTGGTGTTAGTGTTATGCCTTTCTCTTTATATAAAGGACTTGACTTGAATAAACTCACACCTACTGAAATATCTTTGCAAATGGTTGATAAATCAATTGCCATACCTATCGGTATCTATGAGGATGTGCCTGTTGTTGTTGCTAATGTTACTATTTTGACTGACTTTGTTATACTTGAGATGCCCGAGGATGACAACATCTCGATTATCCTTGGTAGACCCTTCTTGAATACTGCAGGGGTTGTTATTGATCGCAATAAAAGCAAGGTCACTTTTCATATTAATGGCAATGAGCATACAGTGCATTTTTTAAAGAAACAATTCCAAGTGAATGGTATTAATGTTATTGAAAAATCTCCGACAATCACTATTGGAAGTTTTCAAATACATGTACCTACTATCAAAAAGAAATATGAAATGCTTATTATTGGGGAAATACAAATCCCCATTGAGGTAACTTAGTGATTTATGAAAGTTCTTCGGTTTCATGCTAATCAAAAGTGGTTGTTAATAAGACTTGATCAACCTTATTAATGGATCATTTTTTAACGGTATGAAGTTGATGGATTTAGTAAGCACTACTTTCTGTCCTACTTTTTATTCTCTGTTTTTATCAGTTAAATAAAATAAAATACCATGTTTTGTCTATTTTCTGAATTTCCCGTGCAATAAAAAATGACCCAAAAATCAAAGTTCTCAGAATGCCCTGAAAATTTAATACGATTTTTTCCTGAATATTTGAGAATTTTTGATGCAATAAACATTAGAGGGAGGTGCACCAGGTGGGCACAACCCACTTAGGCGCGCCAGCACCCCCAAGCGCGCCCTGGTGGGTTGTGGTCCCCACGTGCCCCCCTCACTTACCTCTTCATACCACATTATCACTTACCTCCAGAAAAAAAATCCTCATTGCTCTCTCTCCCGTGTTCTTGAGCTCAAACCCGCGGATTTCGATCTCTTTGCTCAGAGCACCGTTTCCGAAACTGTTTCGGGGGATTGTTGCTTGGTATGTGCCTCCACCATTTATCCAATTAGTTTTTGTTTTAGTGGCTTATACTCTGAATAATTATCTAATCTTGGTGTTGTTGCAGATGTGCTTGCATGTTAAATTCTTAGTGTTCTAAGTAGTTTGAATGCTTGCTATGGCTTCTATGTATCCCTATGAGTAGTTTCTATCAATCTTATAAAGTTTTGTTGACAAATTTTTGTCACCCCAATTTTTTTTATTTTCAGAAAATTGTACGCGGACATGATGAACCTATTTGGAAGGAGTTCTTCAAGGAGACGATCCTCGGGGGCATCTTCTAGTGACGGTTCTACTCATCGGTCTTATGTTGAACCAAGTGAAAGTTCCACGCGAGATGCTGCCACGAAGACATGTTTATGGCCTAGCGATGAATATATGGTGCGTGTGGGCATTAAGGAGGAAATTTAGCAATATGTTCACAATGCCGGCCTCGATCCTACCTATCAGATAAGTGTGAGCAACACCAACTTCTCACTAAATCATTTGTCAAAGGATTTAAATATTTTCCACGTGAGTTTAGGGTGTCGTTTATGCTTTATGATAATCCATTTACTATCCCACTGGAGAATTTTGCTTACCATTGCAAACTTCCATTTTGGGGTTCGCTTGATGAACCACCAACAGTTGAGTCTGAGTCTTTCTTGACTAGCCTTTGCTATGGTGAAAATAGGGGAGTGAGACAAGGAAGAATAAAGAGCATTCACTTTCCCGCAATTCAGTATTTTGCATTATTCGACGGGAAATGCATAGTAGGCAAGCAAGACTATAGCATATTTTGTGCGCCAGACTTGTGCCTCCTTCACACTGCTCTTACTGGTGAAAGGAATTATAACCTTGGAACGATTGTTGCACGTAGACTTCAACACAATGCTAACAGTGGTTGGTTCTATGGTGGAATTTATGCCACGCGTTTAGCACGAGAGCTGGGTGTTTCGCCTTTGCCCTTTGATCCTATCCTACCCACACGGTATTTAGATTTTGACACTTTAAAAGAACACAAGATCCTTAAGGGAAAGGTTGATAATTTCACTTACAATCTAATGTTTAACCAAAAATCTATTGTGGACACATATTTGCCTGCGCCTGCTCTTTTTGATTATAACAGCAAGGGAAGATATTTTGTTCTTTAGAGCGAGGCCCGAGCTACCACGCCGACTACTACCCTCCAGGCTACTGATCGACTACCAAGTTAGGCGAAAAGCCTAAACTTGGGGGAGTACATGTTTCTCACCGACATTACATTCATGTCCACTTATTCCATTTGTCGATGTTCACACTTTTTCATTGTATCATCCATGCTTAGATTTATTTTCTTGCTTTCTTCTTGTGTGTTTGAAAAGCTTTAGAAAAACCAAAAAAAATAGTTGTAGTTAATTTACTTTCTATGCATGCTTAGTAGTAGTACCAAAAAGAAAATCCAAAAAGATTTCCTTGTTCTTCTTTTGCTTGTTGGGAGCTTTCCCGTGTAAATAGTTTTTCTCGTTTTTTTGCTTTTCTTTTATTTGCTTTCTCATGGAAACCAAAAACTCCAAAAATATTTCAGTATGTTTCTCTAAATTTCTTTTCTTTTTATTCGAGTTGTACCAAGGAGAAGACCACGATGAAAATGTTGAGTGGCTCTCATATGAATAATTGTTGAACTAATAAAGAGCCCATTGTACCTTGTCTTCTCCTGTTGAATAAAATGTTTGCAGATTCTAGTTTATTCAATAGCACTCTTGCACTATTATTATTTTCATATCATTCGGTCCGTGCAAGTGAAAGGCAATAATGACAACATTCGATGAACTAGTCGTGGCAAAGAGAAACTGGTATGAACTCGACTTGTTCTGTTTGTGTAAATATGTCTCACCTAGCATCCAGGCTTCAGCCCATTATGATTAAATATGTTTGCAATGACAATTAGAGATTATAGTTTCTCATGCCATGCATAAGTAGCTGGGAGTTAATAATGATTTATCTTGGATATCAAAATAGTGTTAAAATGATTGTGATGTAGTATGATGATATGGTATCCTCCTCTGAATGTTCAAGTGGCTTGACTTGGTACATGTTCATGCATGTAGTTGAATAAAAACCAACATAGCCTCTATAATGTTTATGTTCATGGTGTTCATATCCTAGCCATGCTAGTGTCCAATGTTACTTACGCATAATGCATGGTTATGATCGTTGTTGCTCTCTAGCTGGCCTCTTCTTAATCTAAATTTCTAGCCTTCGCCTGTACTAAGTGGGGATTCTGCTTGTACATCAAAAGCCTTGAACCCAAAGTTATTCCAGATGAGTCCATCATACCTACCTATATACAGTATTACCCTCCGTCCTAAGTAAATTTGCATATGCCACCTCAAAAAACTTCTAAAAATTTATCCGTTTTGTGTGCCTGGATCGTTCACGGAACGACAGGAGGTGGTCGGCATCTTCCATGCTAAGCGGGTTATTCTCAGGTCGAGAGTTTATTCACTCGCCATCGCACGAGAAAATGGGCGGTAATAGGGATTCCCGGTGCCGAACTAAAAAAATGCAAATAATTATACAAAACTCCCCCGGGACTGATGTTGGTATGGACGGCAACCATTGTTTTGGACAAGCCGTGGAGTGTGATTGATGGTGGAGGGGGAGTAAACCTTTACTTTTATCGCTTGGGAACCGCCACTGGTGTGCTTAGCATGGAAGATGTTGATAACTGATGGTCGTGAAGTAAATGAGAATGGTGCATGTCTCAAAATATCATTTATCTCTGTTTTTAAAAATTGAGCTTTGGCGCCTCTGCAAATCACTGCTTCCCTCTATGAAGGGACTACTATTTACTTTTATGTTGTGTCATCACTCTCTAAAACAAGCGCCAGAAACTGAGTAGAGCACATCGGTCATGATTTATGCATTATGTGTAGCTAATGTTGGGTGCATCATGACTGGATCTTTTCTACCATGAATTACAATGTTTAGTCGCTGCTTGAACTTTGGAGGTGCTCTGCATTTATGTTTTGCGGTCTCAGAAAGGGCTAGCGAGATGCCATTATTGTCATATTATAGCATGGTTGTTTTGACAACATGTTGCCGTTTGAGATATCTTATTATTGCTCGCTAGCTGCTCATGTCATTGATATGAGTCATTATAATCTTTAAGAGTTATTGTCGACATGGTTAGTTGTAATGTTGGCTGAAAACTTGGGTGTTGTTTAAGCTTATGCAAATAAGAGCAAAAGAGTTTGTAAAAGTTTTTCTTTCTCACTTTCAGTTTATCAACTGAATTGCTTGAGGACAAGCAAAGGTTTAAGCTTGGGGAGTTGATACGTCTCCAACGTATCTACTTTTTCTCACGCTTTTCCTCTTATTTTGGACTCTAATTTGCACGATTTGAATCAAACTAACCCCGGACTGATGTTGTTTTCAGCAGAACTACCATGGTGTTGTTTTGGTGCAGAAATAAAAGTTCTCGGAATGGAATGAAACTTTGCGAGGAATTTTTATATAATATATAAGAATTTCTGGAGCCAATACCTACCGGAGGGGGGCCCCTGGGTGGGCACAACCCACCAGGGCGCACCCCCTCTCCTGGCATGCCCAGGTGGGTTGTACCCACCCGTTGGCCCCGCAGACCTCAACCTTGACACTATAAATTCCTATTTTTGGAGAAAAACCAGGGAGAAAGAATTATTGCGATCCACGAGATGGAGCCGCCGCCAAGCCCTGTTCTTCCTCGGGAGGGCAGGTCTGGAGTCCGTTTGGGGCTCCGGAGAGGGGGATCTTCATTCTTCGTCATCATCAACCCTTCTCCATCGCCAATTCGATGATGCTCCCCACTGAGAGTGAGTAATTCCTTCATAGGCTCGCTGGTCGGTGAGGAGTTGGATGAAATTCATCATGTAATGGAGTTAGTTTTGTTAGGGCTTGATCCCTAGTATCCACTATGTTCTTAGATCGATGTTGCTATGCCTTTGCTATGCTTAATGTTTGTCCTTTGGGCCTGAGTGCCCTGATTTTAGATCTGAACCGTTTATGTTATCATCATTATATTCATGTTTTAGATCCGATCTTGCAAGTTATAGTCACCTACTACGTGTTTATGATCCGGCAACCCCGGAAAGACAACAACCGGGCCCACTCCCGGCGATGACCATAGTTTGAGGAGTTCATGTATTCACTATGTGTTAATGCTTTGTTCCGGTTCTCTATTAAAAGGAAGCCTTAATATCCCTTAGTTTCCAATATGTACCCCGCTGGCACGGGAGGGTAGGACAAAAGATGTCATGCAAGTTCTTTTAATAAAGCACGCATGACTATTTACGGAATACATGCCTACATTATATCGATGAACTGGAGCTAGTGTCGTATCGCCCTAGGTAATAACTGTCACATGATGAATATCATCCAACAAGTCACCGATCCAATGCCTACAAATTTATTCCATATTGTTTCTGCTAAGTTACTACTGCTATCATCACTGTTACACTTGCTACAAAATTACTGCTATCATTGTTAGTGTTACTATTGCTGATGTTACTACTATCAAAACTATCAAACTACTTTGCTACCGATCACTTTGCTGCATATAATTAATCTCCAGGTGTGGTTGAATTGACAACTCAGCTGCTAATACCTTCAAATATTCTTTGGCTCCCCTTGTGCCGAATCTATAAATTTGGGTTGAATACTCTACCCTCGAAAATTGTTGTGATCCCCTATACTTGTAGGTTATCACATATCTGATGCAAAGCAGAATGGGTACCTGTTGATGCTGATGAACAGCGGAGGAGCGCCGCGTTTCTCTGGTCTGGTCAGGTCGATGTAGCGACCGGAGCTGATGATGTTGGAGGAAGACGGTGGCGGCGGAGCTCAACTTTGCAAAGGCGTCGCAAGGAGGAAGACAAAGATGAGGGGCAAGGGTAAAAGTGAAAGGAAGGATCCATGTCCCTATTTATAAGGAAAAGATAAGATGACAGGCGCGAGAATTGAGGGGGCAGAATGATTATGCTAGCAAGACGGATGCCTCGATTTTCGGGAAGTTCATTAAGATAAAGATCCGTTGAGGTGTCATAGGCCTTGTGCAGAGTTAATGCGCATGATGTCATGGCGGCTTACAGTGGTTCTGCTATGTGATGGCGGGTTACAATGATTTGGTAAGGAAATGACAATGGAAATTTATGTTAAAGCGGATAATGAAGATTGATGTGAACAAGTTCAAATCAACCTGGGGCCTAATGTTGGGGATATAACTCCTAGTATGACCCGCCCGGGAGGGGCTAGGTCATGTCACTGGTGGCTTATAGATGAAGAGGACCGATAAGGTCCAAGAAGATATGAAGATGGCGGTTCATAGAGCAACTGTAGTGGAATTGTCACGGCGGATGTCCTAGTGTGAGGACTTAGTCGTGGAGCCATCGCAACGAGATTAGCTTAAAGGGGTTAATTAGGACAAAGGACACGAGGAATTTATACTGGTTCGGCCCCTTGTGGTGAAGGTAAAGGCCTAATCCAATTTGAGGTGATATTGCTAGGATTTCGATGACCAGGGAGCGAATACGCTTAACCTGGCTCTCGATCTATTTGTTTCATGTCCCTAAACCGCCGCCGGGTCGTCCCTTTATATACACAGGTTGACGCCCGGCGGTTCATAGAGTCCTTGCTGGCTTATAGACGTGTCCGGCTCGGTCTCTACTCTTTCCTATCTTACAATAAAAGTCATACACCTATGGCGGTTTACATTTATGGGCCCTAATCCGCCTTTGGGTTTTGGGCCTCCTTATCAAGTCTCCTTCATGAGACGCCATCTTCTGTGTCTTCATGGGCTTCAATACTGGTAAACCATCATGAGCATAACCCGGCCCCACCTGGGTGGTTTATACTCAATAGTTATATCCCCAACATTAGGCCCCAGGTTGATTTGAACTTGTTCATGTCAATCTTCAACACTTTAGAAAATTCCTTCTCCATTACCTTCACGAAGACTTGTAACTCGCCGTGACATCATCTTCTGAGATCATGATAACTCGCCATGACGTCACCTGTCATTAATTCTATACAAATCCAAAACCATATATGAACCTTCATTTTTAATGAAACTCCGACAATCGAGGCGTCGGCCCTGTTACATCTCCAATTTTGAGCTCCTCGATTCCCGCGCATGCCACCTATCCATTCGCCTTATAAATAGGGCCAGGGGTCCTTTTCACTTTCCCCCTTCGCCTCTTTGTTTTCATCGTCTTCCTCGCGATGTGTTCTTCTCAAGCCCAGCCGCCGTCGTCGACTCTCTCCTCTGCGTCACCCTTGGTCACTGCATCAACCTGATTTGGTCCAGACCTCACTCGCGCACCTCTGCCGCCCCAGCAGCCTTGGTAAGTCCTTTCTTCTTCCTCCTCCGTAGATCTCATTAGGGTTTGTGCGAGTTCATGGAGGTTCGGCACTGTTCTTCACCATAGCCCTAATATTTGATCCAACTTTGTTACCTTCCTTGTGCGGTAATAGTTGTAGCTCCTTTTTCATTATCAGAACACCTCTTTTCTTGAGTGAAAAATCTAGTCTGGCTCATATGAACTGCTCAAGCACCAATATTTAGGCCTGAATATATTTTCATTTCCTGTCATGCGGTAGATCCAAAATTATAAGATTAGTCCGTGAAACCTTTTTTTCAGCACTTCGCAAATTTTCCATCTTCAGATCTATCCTTTCAATATCTGTGTAAGCGGTTTAACTCAGAAAATAATAACCCACCAGGTACCATTAGTCCCCTCTTAAACCGCCAATTGCTCATCTTTGCAACTTGATGATGTCAATCTCCGATTTAACACTTATGCATGCCCCAACACTTTCTGCCTCCTAACCTTTAACGGATTAATCATGAATCTTTAAACTGGCACAAACCTTCTTTCAGGCTATCAGATAAATGGCCAAGTCTTTTTATTCCTGCAACTGGGTTCAATCCCGAGTTACAGAAGAAGAGCTGAATGGGTATGTTGCCACTGGCGCTTTAGCCAAAAAGGAAGACATCCACTGGAGAACACCCAAAACAAATAATACAATAGCATGGAACAATAAAAAATTATAGATACGTTGGAGACATATCACAAAACCAAATGTTATAATTTCTACAAGTTCAAAACAAAAAGCCTGTCACGTTCGCATCGCACCCCCACAGGGCCGGGAGTACTCCACGGTCGGTTCGCACGCCGCTCAAGATAGGGAACATGTGTTGTCTAGCATTTTCACTATCATGTGGGACCATAGTCGAGCAAACCGACTATCAGCAAATCACCGTCCCGCCCGCCGCACATCAGCTGAGTTAGAATTATAAGAGATAAACGATAAGGGAGAAGAACTAGTTGTAGCACGGACGCCAAGAAATTTGTTGTCAGATGGGACTCGTGTTGATAGAGTAGGACCACTCCGTACTCGTTTTTACTACCACTATACTACTCCTCCAACTCTACTAGTGCAACTACTCTACTGTATCTACTAAATTTGCAGAGCACCAGTACTCCCATACGTGCAAAGCACGTAAGTTGGGATTCCAATTACACGACACAACTTCGTAGGAACAAAATACGGGCAAGATCTTGTTTCAGGTGATATTTTTTTTTGCCAATGTGTAGTGATGCGTGCATGAAGGCTTTACAATAATTTAGTATAAAATATCAACACAAATTTTTTTATTATAAAATATTTTGGCAACTAATCGATTTGGTTGATTTGGTAGGTATGAACGTGCTATGTACGGTTGAGCATATTATTTTGGCAACTAATTTGGTAGGTTTATTATGTATGGCTATGCGTGTGTTTGGCCAGTGATAATTATTGATTAAAAGAGGGAGGAGATAGGGCGAGATGGAGGTGGAGGCGAATGTACGATGACCAACTCCCCTTTAATAGTAATGTTGATCTTTTTTTCAAAGGTTCAATCTAGCCCATTGCAACCAATATCATTTAAACCACAGATATCTACCACTTCTCGTAAGCCTGTCATTTGCACAACATCCCTCTCATTTGGTCCCATTTGCTTCTCTCAGCGCATAACCTCACTAAAGTTTCCTATACATACCCACGACAAAGTTGATTCTTCCCTCAATCTTGTCATAATGTCCCAAGTATTTTGCCTCTCCATAAAACAAAGTCAACCTCTAGTCTTCCTTCCCCGTTTCTGCTAGCATCAATGTGGTACTGAGAAAAATTCTTCACGCATTTTTTTTAGATCATGACGCTAAAAACACTCCAATACCCCACTCCTTCTACCACTCGCTACAACAAAGCCACCTTCAAAGCCCAATATCACCGTCAAGCCCTCCACCCTTTGTTTGGACAACCGAGTCTCCACAATACATATCACCTATAGCACACTCTCCCGAATGAGCTCACGGAGCTCATGAATCATCTCGAAATCGCCAATCCCGCGGTAGTTCCATCATAATTAATATTCTCATTGACCTTGGCAACCATCCTCTTGGGAGCCCGCCTCCTTTGTAAGCTCGTTAGCATCTCTCCCTTCTCATCCCCCCGTCTTCTTCCCTTTACTATCGACCCCTTCCCTAGTATGGTTGTGACATTGTCATCTGGTAAAACTGAATGGGACCCTCAATCTGTAGTACCTTACCCGAAATAGTACCTAAAGGAACAACCAACTGCCCAAAGAATTAACAACACCATCTTGCTTACCAAACGCTTTTGTGGACCCCTTGGCATAATTTCACTTCCTGATCGGGCATCCCATGCCAAGAAATCTGAGTTATGCCTATTGTTTGTGTCTAGATCAACATCATTTGGATTTCACGCACCTTCTCCTCCCCCTTCCTCCTCCGCCACTTGCACTTCGGCTGCCTCTCTCACCTCCAACCCTTCCTCCGCCCTTTCCTGATTCCGCCCCATTTCTAGACCGTAAAACTTCACATTAGCCACTCACCCCATTCAAATTTACTTGGATCATGAATTCCATACTCTTTGACCACATGTCGCATTAGGACACAAAAATAACAAAAGTTTGAAAGTTTTTCATATAACACCGAATACTTTTTCTTCCCCTCTAAGGTTATAAGCACAAATCTAAACAAAGGAACTTGAACATCCAGAAAAACTCTTGCTCTCAAATATTTCGAGGTGTTGATGATACCCTCGTCAACTCAATGGTAATTAGAGGTTCCCCCACTTTCCTTGTTACTCTCTCCGCTAGCTCTTTCTTCCTCATCAAACCACCGGGAACATCCTTGGACTCTAGCCCAAAATCGATTTTTGTCTAACTTATAATCATTAACATTGCTAAAACCATCACACTGTTGAATTAACACAACCGCATTACAGAATAGACTCAAACCGCCATCCATCACCCTCTTCCAATCCCCCAAACATCTAAACTGAACTATGAACAAATTTGCACCCATTGTTCTAAACGCGATCTGCTGGGCTGACGACCAGGTCGTACACATCGTGTTGAACAACACGGAGTGTCTAAACAAGAGAATGGTATGGACCCTAAAGATTGCTAGTCATCCGACTTCTTTGATTAAATCATCAAGTTCCTCTTAAAACCAAGGTCAGCCTCTTTTTTCCGGTACAAGTTGAGGCCCTCAATCCGTCTTCAAGGTTTGGGATTGCCCCCATGCATGATCCACCCATTCCTCTTCCTTATGACCCTTGCCTCCACTTCCTTCTCCTTCACCCGACACTCCCTTCCCATGATCTGTTGCCGATGTCTTTCCTGCATCTTCATCAGCTTCCTTCCCTAGTTCACCCGCTTCTACCTCCTTTCGTCTACCCCCTCCGTCGCCGCCATCAAGGAGCGATGGTTCTCCCATGCAACACGCCCAGATAACGCCCCTAACCTACAAGACTCCTGCCCGTCGGGGAGAACTCTCGCCGAACGTGAGGATTTTGGTGGACTCCGACGAAGTCGCTGGAGGATGGTGAAACCCTAGAAAACCCTAGGGGATCAAAAAGTAGGGGAGGACTAGGTACATAAGTGGAAGCCCTACCCTAGCACATCCACGTATGCCTACCCAACAAGGAAAAACTCCTTCCAACTCCGTGCGTGCCCATGGGCCATGGCGCAGAAAGGCCATCAACAGTTCGCACGGACGGCAGCGCTGCACTAACACACGCAACCCCACACACACGCGCATCCCGCCTCCCCCGCAGACACTGACAAGGCGGTCCACCACTCCTGGGCCCCATCACCCCTCCCACGGACTACGCGTCGCTGCCCGATTGGCCCCACGCACGGCGGCCATCTCCAAACAAAAACGCAAACGCAGCAGAGAGGAGAGAAGAGAGAGGAAAAAACTTATCTGCCCCTCTAATCTCCCTTACCCCCGTCTCGTGATAGATAACCACCCCCCTCTCTCTCCGCGCCGCCGCCGCCGCCGCCGCGGCGCCCGCGCGACCCCTCGCCGCCCGCGCCTCTCCGGTGATCGCCGCAGCCTAGCACCCCACCTCCCCCGCCTCCGATCCGATTTTCTCCCCGGAAAAATCACCGAAACACGGCAAAAAATCCCCAGCAATCCGCCGTGTTCCCACTTTTGAATAAATCGCACGGGTGTTTCCGCTGCCCCGCCCGACCGCCGCGCCCCCCGCGCGGCAGCCGGCGCCGGCGATCGCATCTGGCGATAACCGTCCCCGTCGGGCCACCCCCCGCCTCCTCGCGGTCCAAACCTCCGCGTCCTGCCGGGAAGACCACGGCGCGCGGCCTCCTCCTCGCACGCCGCGGCACGAGGTGGGTCTCCTCGCTGCCCCTCGCGGGTTTTGGAGGGGATTTGTGAAGTTTTTTTTGGTTACAAGGCGTGGGCACGCATCCCGCACACCGGTTCGTGCGCCCCGCACCCGATCCGCGCCGTGGCCGGCTCGATCTGGCTGCCGCCGGCGCCGATCTATCGGGCGGCGCGCGAATCGGTCGGGATTTAGGGTTTCGGAATCCAATTCGAAGCTCGCGCGCTCGAGGCTGCTCAGCGCCTTGCTGCGCTGCCTTCCACTGCTCTATTTCGATTAGAGCTCCGCACACTTGTTTCTTCCCCGCCATAGTTTGGTTCATTTGGTGCTTACAAAACGACCAACCCCTAGCAATAGCTTACTAAAACAATAGCATCCGAGTTCCGATGCTTGTTTAGGGCATCAGACTTTGGCCATGAGCTACCCAACTGAGGTTCTAAATTAGCTTCATTTTATAAACTGCAGGGAGCAATAGACTGCTGAAGCGCTCCCAGTTTCTTCATGTTGTGTTGTCATAAATTGTGATGGCATTCTTCAGTAATTCTGGGAGCAGGGCTGATTCGGGAGGGTACAACTTGAACGAGAAGGCTGATGACGAAGGCGCGTATGAGTCAGTCAGGGATAGGGACGCCGACTTGAACTCAGGCCAGTTGAACTTGAATGAGAAGGCTGATGATGCCTACCACAGTGAGGAGGAGCAATACGAAGCTGGCCAGTCAGGTCTGAACCCTTCTGAGATTAAATCAGGGCAGAATGCTCAGAGAGTAGGTGGCCCTTCTGGCCCATGGGGTACAAACTTTTTGAAGGACTGCAGATCCATGGAAGGGGAAGAACCATCAAATAGTGATAGGGGAATGGAAGACGGGTCTGCGGCTAGCTCACATGATGACATGGATGGTAGTGGAGAGGATGATGAGCTAAACAGAGGGCACGGGGATGTGCCCGCTGAGGAAATGCTCTCTGATGACTATTATGAGCAGGACAGAGAGGAGCAGAGTGATTCATTGAATCGTCGTGGGATGAGCCACCCAAGCTGTTCCACTTCTGGGGTCGCATCAAAATCTGTACCCTCAAGACAAAAGAAGTCGACAAAGGGCAGTGCTTATGACGACGATGACGATGCGTATAATGATGAGAATGACAATGACGACGATGACGACGATGACGCAGATGGTAATATTTATACGTGCAGCCTTGTTCTCAGCCAAATTTTCTGTTGCATTTGCTAATTTTCTCCATCCGCAGAAGATGGTCCAGCTCATTGTTGACTCAAAATTTGTTTCTTCCTTTTTTGCAGAAGATGATCCAGATGATGTGGATTTTGAGCCAGACAGTGAAACCGACAAGGCTGCTGTTAAGGTCATTTACCAACTGGAATTTTTATTATCGCACGTGTAACTTCAGCAATTTATTGTATTGTCTACACATTATGCTACATGTTATTGTTTAGGTTAGCTGGTGCAGTGGAAGTTTGTTGCCGATGTTTTTTAGAACTACATGACACTGCCGCTAACTTCTAAGTTGTATGGTTTATAATTTATTTTGTGAAGATGAACTGACCAGCATCTGTTTAATTGGCATGGTGAAAAGAGTGCCCTAGCTGATCCAACTTGCACAAAATCGATCGATTTTTCAAAAGAGGAAATACATAAAAGTACTCCAAATTATAACCTGAAGATCAAATAAGTATTCTTTGAGAAATTTGGAGACAGAAGAACTACAGTAAATAGAGTCATGTTTAAACCAGAGTTACCGGATTCGCTGGGTGAGGCCTTGAACTTCGATCCAGATCCAGATCCAGATCGGGGTTCGATCCAGATCGGAAATCACTGCCCGATTCGCCGAACTAGAACTGATCTCAAGTTTCCTCCCGATTCGTGGATCTCAAGTGAACCCATCGATTCAGCATCCATTACGGGCTAGATGCTACCGCAGCTCCTCTGTTGCCAGGGCTGTCCAGGTGACGGCGGTGGTGGAGACATGGCTGTTGGCCCGTCGCAGCTCCTCATGTGCTGTGGCGATACATGCCTGCAGGCTCCTCTCCTCCATCCACCAGAGCACGAGCGGCACGGGAGAGAGCAGGGAGGGGGGCCTGTATTAAGGTGGAGACGAACTAGCATTAGAACAGAGGGAAGATGCGTGCCTGAAGCGAGGTAGAAGAAAGATGTGTGCGTGTGTGGCGGCTGGGGTCACAAGGACTAGGACGTCAGGATGTGAACCCAGCAGGTTAGGTTTCCATTCTCTGGTGGGCCTAATGGGCTGTTCCTTTTATTACGTATGGATCAGATGTATAATTAGATATGTGGCCCACCTAGTCCGTACATCCCCATAAAGAGAAAAGTACACTGTATAATAGAGGTGGCGAATCATAATCGCCGGGTTCACGAACCCCTTCTCCAATTCGCAAATTAGAGATGTGTACCCTCCATTGAATCCGATCGGCACAGATGTAGCGAATCCTGAATCCCGAACCAAGCGAATTGCGAATCAGGGTCTATGGTATAAACAAGAACCAAATATGGTGGAAATGCACGGAAGCTTGGAAGAAGCATATGCTTTTGTCTTTCATGTTTTTAAAGAAAGTAATAATAGAAGACAGTTGCCCGTGGCAGCTGCATTAATGCATTCATTCATAAACTTCTAACCAAATCCTTGAGTTGTTCAATTCAATACATTTCTGTAGTTGAATGTCATGGTTGCAGTTCATGTACTTCGCATTTTCTTGGGTGACATTATGGCTAATAGCACATCATTGTAGCAATGTTCTGGGGTGACATTATGGCTAATAGCACATCATTGTAGCAATGTTCTGGGGTGTATATTCCTTGTGTACTGTGAACATACGAGGACACATGCATATTCTTGCTCCTCTAGTCATGCTTTTCTTAATCAGTTTAGTCTTTAGGGTTTTTTGTTGGAAATTTTGAATTCATTCAACAGGTGTAGATTTTCTTCTTCTGTAATGCTGTTTTTTTTGTGGTTTGTGGTCATGATAGCTTTCACACTGTTCTTTTATTAGTATTCCAGTTTAGCTATATGACCTTTTTGTTTGTTATTATTTAAGCTGACCTTGTGAAACTCGAATTTCAGGAGAAGCTTGTGGACAGTGAGAACTCAGGCGAAGAAGAAGAAGATGATGAGCTTGAGCTCTCGGATGATGATGATGATTTTATTGATAGTAGGAGGCAATCGAAACGACTTAAGGTCGGAGGAACTAAAACTTCCCAGCGAAAAAAGCTTCCTATGCAGGCTCCACGCAAACGAGGTGTATCTTTCACAGACGAAGAATATTCTTCAGGAAAAGACTCAGATGCACCCAACAGTCCTGATTTTAGTCATCGACCGAAAAAACCTGTCAGGTTGCATCTGAAAACTGTGGGCCATAATGATGTTTTCTCAAATGTCAATTCCCATAATGAATCCCGAACTTCGGGGAGGAGGAGGACACAGAGAAATATCTCATATGCTGAAAGTGACAGTGACGATAGTGAGGAGAAGTCAACTAAACAACAAAAGGTTAGAGTTCAGTTTGAATTATGTATCAAATTATTTATGTCACCGATATGTCTGAGGTTTAAATTAGATGAAATTCTTACTTTTTCCATGTGCTGGAGTAGAGTAGTTGGTGACTACAAAATGTCTTCACTTTTGCGATATCCTTTTTGTTTCAGTCCTTCCTTAAGGGTTACCCCACTATTAGTTGGCATTAACTGTTTATAAATCTATTTTATGTATGCTGTGTGCACCTTTATAAAATTTGATCTCAGATCACTAACATATTTCCAATGTATCTAGCTCTTGAAGGAGGATCAAGATGAAGAAGATGGAGAAACAATTGAAAGGGTCATTTGGTATCAGCCAAAGGGTGTCGCTGAGGATGCACTGAGGAATGGTCAATCGACTCAACCTACTGTTATGAGCATGCCATTAGATTTTGATCAACAATGGGATGATGTAGAGTTCTACATAAAATGGAAAGGGCAGTCTTACTTACATTGTCAGTGGAAGACATTATCCGAGCTTCGTAGTGTAAGAGCTCACCTGGATATCTTCTGCTTACAATTTCTGTTTGTAATATTTGCTGTTTGTGTTTTATCTCTTTAGCCTATTTCTTTAGATGTGTGTTCACTTTACCTTTAAAATGACAGGTTAGTGGATTTAAAAAAGTTCTAAACTACATGAAAAGAGTGTCCGAGGAGCAGAGGTACAAGAGGTCACTATCGCGCGAAGAGGTAACAAAAAACTTTTGGCTTTTGCACTTTTGCGTTTTAACTCTTTGACAAGAAGCAAAGCACGGTAACTGTCAGTTGTACTGCATATCCAGACAATAAATAGTAACCAAACATTTGTCTTGAAGAGTGGAAGAGAAATGTATGTGCATGCTTAGGAAAATAATATTCACCATGATATGTTAACTACTATCAAGTACACCCTCCGTTCCAAAATATAAGGTGTATTATTTTTTTTCAAAAAGTACTTCTATAACTTCAACCAAGTTTGTAGAGAAAAATATCAACGTCTACAATACCAGATCCTTATCATTAGATTCGTCATGAAGTATATTTTTGTATTTTATTTATTTAGTATTGTAGATGTTGATATATTTTGCTATAAACTTGGTCAAATGTAGATACATTTTACTTATGGGAAAAGTAACACACCTTATATTTTGGAACAGAAGGAGTAACAATTAATGGATAGCATGTCACTGCATTTTTATAAATATCGAGATCTGTATTATGTGGTTCATAAATGACTGAAGTGTTTAATATTTCTAGTCTTGAACAAAATGTCGACTATTTGATATATTTATTCATCAACTCTATGCCTCTTCATCTATCAGGTTGAGGTGCATGATGTCGGCAAGGAAATGGAGTTGGACCTTATTAAGCAATATAGCCAGGTTTCACATTAATCCCAACTTTAGGCTATTAATAAACAGACTTATTTTTGTATTTGTACTCTGTCTTAAGTATCAATCTCCAGGTTGAACGGGTATTTGCTGATAGGGCAACCAAAGTGGATGGGGATGTTGTGGTGCCAGAATATTTAGTCAAATGGCAGGGACTTCCTTACGCAGAATCGACCTGGTAATTTTTATGACTTGATTCTGGGTTAGTCATTTTCGTAGCTATGATAATACTTTGCATGTGGATGTTTATTTGCGCTGACCCATTGAATGGAATGTCTATGGATATGTTAAATTCTTTGGTTGACCCTGTACAGCTGTATCCATGCTTTTCTGTTGTATTCATGTTGCCCACATTATCTGTTGCCTTGCAGGGAAAAAGATACAGATATTGAATTTGCTCAAGAAGCAATAGATGAATACAGGGTAGGCATTCTATGTATCTAATCCACCGGTATTTCATAGCTACATAAGTTTGTATGTTAATTGGGTTTACACTAAACAACAGGCCCGTGAAGTTGCCACTGCCATACTGGGGAAAACAGTTGATTTCCAAAGGAAGAAAAGCAAAGGTAGCGTTTCTATGCATAATCTGTGCTTGCATACTTGATGACTGAACTTGATAGTTTTTTTTGGCTTTGAGGACTAGTGTCTTCCCTGTGGATTGGAAATTTTCTCCCTTGTTGACCTAGAAAGCATAAATAATTTTAGAAATATATTCATTGTAAAATGGCATTTCCACCTTGTTTCCCATAAGTTACCAAATATTTATAGGTACTGTGTCATGTGATGCAATGAATGCTATCTATTTAGACTTTGCATTTCTTTTGTGGATTTTGACTTCCTGAGCACCATCACAAATTGACATTGTTGAATTATGTACTTGTACTTAGGCGATCCATGGTCTGGTCTTGAGTTATCCGTTTCCTTGCGTTGCTGTATCACTATTCTTGAACTTCATCTAATACTAAGTTTATGTTACTCAGCTAGTTTGAGAAGGCTTGATGATCAACCAGAATGGCTAAAAGGAGGTAAACTTCGCGATTATCAGCTTGAAGGCCTAAACTTTCTCGTTAATGGGTATGTAAAATCTATAGATATGCATAACAAAAGCACGTTGCTTGCCAATCCATGCTCATTGATTCATTTGTAAAACAGGTGGAGAAATGATACTAACGTTATTCTTGCCGATGAGATGGGTCTGGGAAAAACCATTCAATCAGTTTCCATGCTTGGCTTCCTTCATGTAATTTTTTCACATGATCCTTGTTTTGCATGGTACCAGGATCTTTTTACTGATTAACAATACTTGGTATGTATCTTGCAGAATGCTCAAGAAATTAATGGCCCGTTTCTTGTCGTGGTGCCGCTCTCAACATTGTCAAATTGGGCAAAAGAATTTCGGAAGTGGCTACCTGACATGAATGTTGTAATTTATGTCGGAAATCGTGCTAGCAGAGAGGTAAAGCTCAGTAAATTTCTTACATGTCTTGCTTCTTTTGAGGTTTGCATGCAACTAAATGCCGTTTTCATATGTTGGCAACCCTTTTTTATTTATGACACCTAATGTTTCTAATTGTTGAATGTAAACATTATCACATACCGTCAATTCATGTAATTATTTAAGTTGCTGCTGGTTATAAAACATACTGGTTGTCCTTTAAACTCCTATATTATGTAAACTTGAAAGGAGCTTATTGTTATTTGTTTGAGCAAGCTTTTCTTGCATTGTGTTGCTGGTCATGTACTTGTCAGTTGTTCCACTTTGAAGGTACCGAGCTTTGCTATTCTGCTAGTTTGCCATCCGATGGGCTCACTGAACACTGTGATTGTGGTGCACACTTTGTTTTAGACACTGTTTTCATACAACCTTTGTTCTTCTTCTTTTATCCTCAATCCTAAGCAGTTGTGAGCGCTTCTTTTGATTAGTAGCTGCACATAATTATTTGTAAGGAGCACAATTTGTTAATGGACAACAGCAGGGACCTACAGGTTGCTGCTGAGCATAGTTTAAATATTTTAAATACCAAGAACACATGCTCGTCAATCCTATCTTCTTTGTAACAATTAATTTAGCTTACGTGGTTCCATGCACATAAGTAAATGACCAGGTAGTCCGTGGTGCTCGATCTGCTGATTAAGGGCTTGTTCGGTTCCAACAAAATTGAAGGGGATTGAAGTGGATTGGGGTGGATTAAATCCCATACAAGTCAAAATCTCACTCAATCCCCTCAAAACCTCTCCAATCCCCTTCAGGAGAGGTTTAACCGAACAAGGCCTAAGGCAGAATCACAGCAGCAAAGGGGCATCTACTACCTAGTGGTTACCTAGAACATTTTTTCTTTTACAATTTCATTTTCAAGTCGCAAAGTATGTACCTTGGTGATTTGGACACCACGGTAAAAATCAGACGTACTCAGTATTGAGTGTAGCACACGATCTTAATTTTCTTCCATGCTTTAGAAACAAGCAAAGAGAAATTAATAAGTGGGTAAAAATGGTCAGTGTTTACAGCGAAAATTTAGGGAACCAACACTTAATCCTGGTTTTCGTAGGGAGGACCCCAAAATCTATAATGTCTCTAATTATTTCAAAATCACAGTTTTAGCGCCTTGTTTACTGTTAGGATCCTAAAATGGGATAGTGGAGCTATCACTAGCTTTTTAGAACCTACTGAAACTTATATTTGCAGACTTCTGCAGAAGATGAGCATATCCTTTTACTATACCGAGCTTCATGAATGGTATAATTCATCTTTGTTGCGGCATATATCACATCGTGTGTGGGATGAATCCGTTTGCTAATCATGGATCTTGAGCAGATCAGAGCTCTGCATAATTTAGAACCGTTGCACATCATGTTTTGGCTACTATGTTTATATATATCTGCCAGGTTGTTTTTAGGCTATGTTACTTTGTTTGCTCATTTGGTTCCTGCTTTTCTTTCTATTTTCTGGACTTTGCATTCAAAAGTGTCAATTACCAATAAATATGCTTTTTTAAAGGGCATGTTCTTAGTTCCACACTTCCTAACGAGTTGTGTTCACCTTGCATTGTGCTTGACATTCTTCCTAATCCATTGGCGGCAGATGTGTCAGCAGCATGAGTTTTTTACAAATAAGAAGGGTGGGCGGCATGTAAAATTCCATACTTTGATTACTACTTATGAGGTGATACTTAAGGACAAAGCCGTCCTTTCAAAAATCAAATGGAATTATCTTATGGTTGATGAAGCCCACCGTTTGAAGAATTCTGAAGCATCACTGTATATTGCTCTTTTGGTACGGATATTCTCTTGAACTAAATGTAACAGCCTATGTATTGGGTAATTACCGCAAAAAGATAAAACTGTATTTGTTCTCTCAGGAGTTCAGCACCAAAAATAAGCTGCTAATAACTGGGACCCCTTTGCAGAACAGTGTTGAAGAGCTGTGGTATGTCCTTTTCTTATGCAGACTTGAGCTAGACATTTTTTTTAATATATGTTTGCATTGTTGCTAGGTACTTGTAATTTGATACTGCAATATGTGAGTGTGTAATTCAGAAGTGAAATGGCAAAATAGTTCAACTTTTTTGAGAAGAAACATGGATGTTCATCGTAGTATAAAATGCACAGGTCTAAAGTTTGTGATAAAAATATGACCATGCATCCAGCACAAAAAAAACTGATTCAGCCTGCATGGTGAATAATATGATTTTGCAGGTGCAGAATATGTCTTTTTTTTGGTGCAAGACGCATGTTATTTTTTCATCATATTTGGAAGTGCATGTCATATTATGACTACTCATGATTATTTTATTTAGAAAATCAACTTCTTGAAGTGGATGAAAAAGAGAAAATACATAGTTTGCGTACAACCATGTGCGCAAAATTCAGGTTCCAAGTATGCTCATAGTTTTCTCCTGTTTTTTTGTTTGCAGGGCACTACTTCATTTCCTTGATCCAGTCAAATTTAACAGCAAGGATACTTTTGTTGAGAGATACAAAAATTTGAGTTCGTTTAATGAAACTGAGGTATTAATTTGTGAACGATGGTTTTGTATTGACCTGGATTGTATTCACAATTGTCCTATACTATTTGATAATCATTAACTCTCTTTGTTTTGATCTTTTTGTAGCTTGCAAATCTTCACATGGAATTGAGGCCCCATATTTTAAGGCGAGTTATAAAAGATGTCGAGAAGTCTCTACCTCCAAAAATTGAGCGAATTCTTCGTATCGAAATGTCTCCCCTACAGAAACAGTATGTTCTCGTATTAACTTATAAGTTCAATAATGCATTTCATTCCTCCTTGAAATGAACCTTTTTTATTTTTTTGCTAGATATTACAAGTGGATTCTAGAGCGAAATTTTCAGAATCTGAATAAAGGAGTTCGTGGGAATCAGGTATTAATTCATGAGTGTAATTTTTTTATCAGTTTATTTATTTATCCAGTTGGTATCAACAATTCGTTTTTCTGTCAGTTTGTGCTGTTAAAGTGTTAAACAAATGGGTTTGTTTCGATATATTTTGTGAAGAACCGCCACTTCACAGAACTGCTTGCATAGGTTGCTCATTATGTTAGTCTAACATGTAGGTTGGCCAATGTTGAAGATCCTGTATCTGCGAAATGGGAAACATTTGATAAATAGGGGTCTTGGACCATTGTTTATTGAGCAATGATGTAATGCTTGATTATTATGAGAACCACATCTTGGTAGGATGGTTGTTAGTATATTTAAAATAGCAAATAATAGGCCTTTGAAAAATCCGTTGCAATATCAAAAGGAAGGCTTGGCCCCTCTGTGCATTATATTGCCCCTCTTATAGACAGAACTTAACTCAATTAGTGTGTTTATGCTGTGGAATTACTGAGCACTAAGTGTCTATCATCAGGTGTCACGGCGTCGGCCAAAGAAGGGCAATCTATGAATATCATCCTCTTGTTATCTAGGAATCTATGTTATTGTGTGTTTTTAAGAGGCATTTTTTCTTATTCTACATATGCTCCCTCCGTCCCATGATATAAGAACGTTTTTGTCACTAGTGTAGTGGCAAAAACACTCTTATATTATGGGACGGAGGGAGTAATTAATTGTAATAGCCTGTCTAGGGTTGCATATGCAAAGTATAATCTTTTTTAGATAGCTCTAGCTGCTTGGATATCATGTACTATTATTTTTTGTTTTTTGATGTTCATCGTTTATTCTGTAAACAATTGCTCTTCTTGTTCAGCATATTTGAGTTGCTATTTATACTAATTTGTCTGGCTGGCTGGATCATGATATATGCAGGTCTCACTTTTGAATGTTGTCGTCGAGTTAAAAAAGTGTTGCAACCATCCATTCTTGTTTGAAAGTGCTGATCATGGTTATGGTGGAGATAGCATTGGTGATCGCAATAAAGTTGAACGTATTGTTATGAGTAGTGGGAAGTTAGTTTTGTTGGACAAGCTACTGCTGAGACTGCGGGAGACTAATCATCGCGTGCTTATATTCTCTCAGGTTATTTATTATTTGCTTTCAAATGATGTAATTTTTCAGTTTTAGTTAGCAGAGCTATTATTAGTTTTGGATATATTATTCTAGTATCGGTACTGATAAAACCACCAATTCTTCTATTAACTATGTAATCCAACTGATGAAAATAACCAGCTTACAGATGTGAGTTGGATTAGTTGGCAGTGGACAGAATGTATTGTGTTACCATTACAGGAACCGCGTTCTTATAGCGCCAACATCAGTATATCGGACAATACATGTATAAATGGTTTCTGAATTTTCATCTTTCCAGATGGTGAGGATGCTGGACATCCTTTCTGAGTACCTATCCCTTCGAGGCTTCCAGTTTCAGAGGCTTGATGGCAGTACAAGAGCGGATCTTCGTCACCAGGCCATGGAACATTTTAATGCTCCTGGAAGCGATGATTTTTGTTTCCTTCTGTCTACACGTGCTGGTGGACTTGGTATTAATCTTGCAACAGCAGATACAGTGATAATTTTTGATTCAGATTGGAATCCTCAAAATGATCTACAGGTCCTCTAATCTATCTGTGACTATGATGTTATGGATGTTTTAATTGTTAAATAACATTTGCTTATCTTCCCTCTTTTTTTTTGTGCATCCTGATGTGATGCTAGGCAATGAGTAGGGCACACAGGATTGGGCAACAAGATACTGTCAACATCTATCGTTTTGTCACCTGCAAAAGTGTTGAAGAGGATATATTGGAGCGGGCAAAGAAAAAAATGGTGCAGACACCGAATGTGTTCGTATAGTGTTCAAATGAAAATACATGAGATGTGTTTAATTTATTTTACTTATTTATTTCAGGTTCTTGATCACTTGGTGATTCAGAAGCTGAATGCTGAGGGCAGGCTCGAGAAGAAAGAAACCAAAAAGGGTGGCTCCATGTTTGATAAGGTAGTATTTTGCCTAAGCTGTCTTGTTTTCGTGGGTTAGTTTGGATGACAACTTGTCTAGTATATGTTGGTGTAGAAATTCTCTTAGTTACTTGTTAACTAGATATGTTTTAATTTTGTTTATGCTTTAATGTTTTACATGCACTTGCATTGTTGTTTTTGTTGTGATATAGCTTGTAGCCTTAGTGCAGGTTCATTGACTTCCATTATAGCATGCATTTGGCTTCTGCCCTAGTGTACACATTCCCTAGACAGTATATAAAATGGACATCCGATCTGCGAAATTCAGTGGGGAAAACGTTTTACCTTGAATTGTTGAGTCTCTTACTAGTGGACACATTTGGAGTATTTCTCTCTTCTTGCTCTAGTGATGAAATCCATATCATTTGGCAGAATGAACTTTCAGCCATACTGAGGTTTGGGGCAGAGGAGTTGTTCAAAGAAGAGAAGACTGATGAAGAGACCAAGAGGAAGCTTGAGAGCATGGACATTGATGAAATACTTGAGAGAGCTGAGAAAGTTGAAACAAAGGCTGCTGAAGGGGAAGAAGGAAATGAGCTTCTTAGTGCTTTCAAGGCATGTGACAGCGCACAACCATAAACTGATGCAGAGCACAGAAATTATTGTGCATTAATGTTTCTTAGTATTTTGGATATGTTATTAATTGTTTTAAGTATTTTGGTTAGGTTGCTAATTTTTCCAGCGGTGAGGATGATGCCTCATTCTGGAGTAGACTAATACAACCAGATCCCGCAGATATGGGTCAGGTATTTATTTGGACTTCTGATTCAGTTCTTGCTTGCCATCAACTTAACCAGAGAGTAATAGAATGTGTTCTGCAGGAAACTTTAGCACCTCGTGCTGCACGGAATAAAAAGAGCTATGTGGAGGATCACCAACTCGACAAAAATAGCAGCAGGAAAAGGCGAGCGGTTGATGCACAAGAAAAGCCAAGGCGGCGTTCCAGCAGAACAGTCGACACAATGGTTTCGTTACCATTTATTGATGGAGCAGTCGCTCAAGTACGGAACTGGTCATTTGGAAATATGCCTAAGAAGGATGCCTCCCGCTTTGTTCGAGCGGTAATCTCCGCCCACTACCAGCATATTTGATTCTTCTGCTTCTCTGACTGATTATATTTGCACATATCCTGAAGTATGCATTATATATCTTAGTTCCACGGTTATTATAACAATATGATCATGAGATCTGTTACATTATAGGTTCTCATCTTGTTTTATTAGAGATGTTCTGCAACTAGATAATTTTAGTTATTAACGTGTCAGTGTGCGACCATCAAAGTATATTTGCCTCTTTTTTCCTGCTACCTTGGTCTTTTAACTCCTACTTAGTTACTTCCTCTGTAAACTAATATAAGAGCGTTTAGATAACTAAAGTAGTGATCTAAACGCTCTTATACTAGTTTACGGAGGGAGTACTTGTTATTAAATGGAATGGTCATAATTTTAGTTATCAATGCATTTATTACACTATAAATGTGAACTGTGGGTTAATTTTATTTTATTGGTGCGTATAATTACATGGTCACTGCAAGTTTTGGTACCAGTACTATGTTTTTTCTGTTCAGTTTTCTGAAATTTGTATGCAAAATTTGTAGATTGCATTGTATTGTTTCAGGAGCTATATATGTGGTTGGCGTATTTTCTCCGGCTTCATCTATCTAATTCTCATGGTGAACTTCAGGTTAAAAAGTTTGGAAATCCAAGCCAAATTGGCTTAATTGTGGATGATGTTGGTGGTGCAATAGCAAAGGCTCCATGTGAAGCACAAATTGAGCTGTATGAGTCGCTCATTGATGGCTGTCAGGAAGCTGTGAAAGAGAACACAGACATCAAGGTATATTTCATTGTGATGCCTTAGAGAAAATGGTCCTCCCTCCGATCCATATGTAGTCGTTTCCTTGTGCGTTATCTTCCTTTATTGAGTTCAGTTCATTGTACTTCAAATATAGGGCACAGTGTTGGATTTTTTTGGTGTACCAGTGAAGGCCTATGAGTTGTTGGCTCGTGTTGAAGAGCTTCAATGCTTGGCAAAGCGCATCGCACGTTACAAAGATCCAGTTAGACAATACCGGATCCAATCACCTTACAAAAAGCCACAGTGGTCAGCAAGCTGTGGATGGATTGAAAGTAATTGCTGTTTGACTTAGCTTCTGTAAAAATGTTTGAGAATATGAGCTCATAAATCTTTTTATATCTTTAGCTGATGATGCAAGATTGCTGCTTGGAATTCACTGGTATGGTTATGGAAACTGGGAGAAGATACGATTGGATCCAAAGCTTGGGCTGACAACAAAAATTGCACCAGCAACACTTGGTGAGAGAGAAACATTTTTACCACGCGCACCAAATTTGGATAATCGTGCTAGTGCTCTCCTGCAAAAGGTACTCTCCCTGACCTTTCATCCTCTTCCGTGTGTGCGGTTGTGCTTGTTTGTATGCTGTTTATGTGCAAGTGCATCTTACGTTGCATATTCTGTATGTGAAGCGCACATCTGCATTTTCTAGAGCTAATATAAAATCGGAAGGTTGAGGTTGTCTATTTTGCTCATGTTTGGATGTCGAGTCAGATGTGATTAATTAATTATTGATGTTAAGCTAGCATCTGAACCTCTTTATGCCCTGATCCATGCTTTTGAAGTTTTCTGGTTCCACCAAGATTAGTGGTACCATTCTGCTCACAATATCCCTGTACACATACTTACTGATATGATTTTTTTTTTCAAGCAACTCGTGAGCTTTTTTTTTGCTTCACTATCAGTTCTTCTGTTTGACAGCCATTTTTTTTGAAAAATATAAATCAAAGCTTGATTTGAATTCTGTATCTTTTTTTATATGCAATAGTTGTATCTTTTGCATGTGTCCAACTTTGACAATTTAATCCATTGACAAGAAAATTCTGCTTTTCTAGGAATATGCCAATCTGAGTGGAAAGAGCTCAAAAGCCAAAGGAGGTGCTAGCCAAAAAGTCAATAATGAAAACGGTGGTGCTCGATCGTTTAAAGGCCGGCAAAAAGATGCAAAACCACAAGAGGATATTAAGTCGAACAAAGATGACATTAAGAAACGCAAGGTGGTGGAAGAAGCTGAAGCAAGAGAAGAGGGTGAAATTTCAGAGTCTGAAGAACAGATTAAATATCGTTTGGAAAAGGAGGAAAAGTGGCTGGAATGGTGCTCTGAAGCTTTGGATGAAGAGCAGGACATATTGAAACGCCTCGATAGGTTACAGAATACAAGTTTAAATCTTCCGAAGGAAAAGGTTTCTGCTTTATATCTTGATATTGACAATCTATTCTTAAAATGCTCTACTGCCACTCTAACCTTATAAGCATGTGTGCAGGTTCTTTCAAGAATTCGCCGGTACCTCCAGATAATCGGTGAAAAGATTGGAAAAGTCGCTGCCCAACATGTAGAATCGTACAAGCAGTCCCGTAAGTGTTGGTAGCTCCTACCTTTTTGTAGGAAGCATATGTGATGAATAATTTGATTGTTTTTTTTTTTGAGAAAACGCAAAGGACCTTTGCGCTTTATTACATTGAAAAGATAGGGGTACAATTATAATCCTTCTAGGATTTGAGTTTTACAAAACCAACAGTCTAATCAGTGGACATCCCAGGATGGGGTCAAACAACCCTGAGCCCTTGAGCCCCAGCCTTTGCCCAGCATTGGACCTTGTCCTTGATCTTGTCCAGTAGCCCATCGACCGGAGGTCTTGCATTGTCGAAGACACACTCGTTCCTGTGCTTCCAGATCATCCATATTCTAGAGACATTCTTGAGACATTCATATTCATGAACATTCTAGAGACATTCTTTCATGAACATTGATATTCCTATTTTTTTTCCGGAACTTATATATGCTGTCAAAAGATACCTATCTAAACAATTGCATTGTTTGCAGGTATGACCACAAGATTATGGAATTATGTGGCAAGATTTTCAAATATGTCTGGGGAGCAATTGTGTGATCTCTATTTAAAAGTTTGTCAGGACCAAATGGAAGCTGGAGTCGGCCCCTCACATGGTGGCAATTTTGCACCCGCTCCTAACAGAGGTTCTTCAAATCAGCCTCATCCTCCTAGAAACCAAAGGTCAACAAGGTCTTTCCAGCACACTCCCGAGCCTCTTAATAATGGTGAAAACACTGGGAATTCGGAAGCCTGGAAGCGCCGGAGGAGAGCTGATCAGGATAATCAGTTTGACACCCAAACGATGTATCAACCTCCTCCATTTATGGCAAATGGTAACAGGTCCCAGGAATCTAGCAGTTCTGCTGGTATTCTTGGTTGGGGTCCAGTCGAAATGAGACGATATGGCACTGAAAGATCAAAGAGAGGTGTTCATCCCAGTCGTTTCCCTGCCGGGCATGGGCCTTTGCTTTAGCTGAAGTAGTCAGCTTTGTCAATTCCTAGGAGTCTTCAGCTTCTATGCAGGTAGAAGTGGAGAATTGAAATTCTTTTTAGGCAAGACAAAAGAATAAGCTGTCAAAATCTTGTCTGGATCACAGCTTGGAGTCTGTGCCTTGAAGAAACGGCTGATGTGCACAGAAGATTCCTGACACTGAAACAAATACATGGGTCTTGTAAACCGCCAAGAGGAAGAGTCTTGAAAATTTTGTCGGTCCAGTTTTGTGGTCTAATAGAAGAAGAAAATTTCCGTTGGGGTCTTTAAGAAGGTTCATCTCAAACAAATGATCTATAGTTCAGTCTCAATACATGTACGGTCTTTTACAGTGCATTATATATAATGAAAATTTGGTTTAGTTGGACATTCTCTGTCTCTCTCTTCCCCGTGTGCTCACATGTTCCAGATGTTTTTGCAAATATGATTTTGTTGTTGTTGATGTAACAAATCAACTATCACCAAAGAACTAGGCATGGACCACCGGGGCGCGTGGAAGTTAGCTATCCACATGCCTGCCAGAACCATGAGTTGGTTTTGAGATCTTATGGATTTCAGAGTAACTGCATTTCCATCTTCTGCCCCAGGTCCTGTGGTACCGGTGAACTGAGGAAAGCTTGCCATACTTGTTGGTAACCTGGCTGATTGGGTTATCGTACAACTTTTCTGACTTGTATTTCCTCGAAGCTGTAGGTTTCTTTGGCATTCTCTATTCATGAATCATAAAACGCACACATCTTTTATCATCAGTGTTGGCTGCAAATCATTCAGCGATGCAGCCGTTTTGAAATTGTGGAGTTTGTGGTTGCACTGGCTCTTTTTTAATATTGTGCTTGCACTGTAAACTTGGAATTTTGTGTAAATGGTAGAAGTATATTATTAGTCGGATGGGTCACAGCATTGTAATATGCAGCAGGGAGTCCAAATTTGAAGTTGATAGCACTACAAGGCGCTCCTGCGCTCCCTTCTGTCACCGCCGCCCGGTGCTTGGAGGAGCTGTGTGGATTTTAGATCCGTGGCTTGGGTGATTCTCTCGTCCTCCCTTCTTGCATCATCCGATGCTCCTTCGGGTTCTGTCCGATCCATGGTCTATGCCAACAGAGCTGGCGCATCTCATCGTGGTCGTTGTTAGTTCTGGGGGCTATCCCGTACCTCCTCCAAGCTCCCATGCTTAGGATCCTCTTGTAGACTTTGCTCTTGCATTTGGTACCTTCGTCAAGTTGCTCCCGCGGCGGGCGATGCCCTTCGTGCGTTGGATGTGTTCGTCTGTTGGCTCCGGGTTTTGGTTGGCTTGGATTCTTTGTTCGTAGTTTGGTTACGAATTACCCGGCTCGTCGGCATTCGCCAGATGGGTATGGGGCAGACCCCCTTCCTCTCTGTATCTGCGTTTCATGCTTTGCTTGAGTAATAGTAGTAGCAAGGAGATTCCCCCCAAATCATTCATGATTAAAAAAGCCCGCGACGCCGAGGCACGAGACCAACGGCTCTGTTATTCTTTGGCATATGCCGTGTGCGCACACTGCCAAAGCTCCGGGAAAAACCATAATAAACTAACCAAAGAACTGAACCTTGGGATCGAATCGTGCAGTGTTCTACTCCATGCCCTGTTTGCGGCTGCTGTTTCAGCTTCAAGCAGTGCTGCAGGACTCTGCTCGATCCATCTGTTCGTCGTCGCACACTCGCACAGATGAGCTCCCTCGCAGGTAAGCACTGTACTTTTCTCACCCCTCCCATGCACGTTGCTGCGTAGTAGCTACATCAGCATTGCTACAATGCTACTACAAGAGCTGGGGAATCTCACTGCGACGCAATGCTCCGTGATTTATGCTTCAGGTTCCTGGGTGACGCTGATGAACTTGTGTGGGAGCCCGGCTTGTTGCGACCAGGGTGTCCTCAGACAAGTATTCGACGCCTCCACCTGCGCGAACCACCTGGTGGAAACCGGCATCGTCGTGCCGCTCGCCCTCGCGCTCCTGCCCCGGTTCGTCGTCCGACTCCCCGAGAGCAGAGCATCCTCTGCACACCGGCGGCTTCTCAGGCCCTGTTCGCCGCTGCAGCTGGCAGCCGTGTCGTTCAATGGCTGCTTGGGGTTGTTCCACCTCGTCCTAGGACTCTGGATGCTGCTGGGGAGCAACTTCGACAACAATCCAGATGCCTCTACTTACCTGCCGCACTGGTGGTTTGTGACGCTGTCCCAGGGATTTAGCTTGCTCCTTGCCGGCTTCGCTTTCTCCGCCGGGAGCCGGTTCCTCGGGCCGGCGTTCGCTCGGTCATGGTCGGTCTTGCTGACCGTCTATGCGGCGTTCGTCTCCTGTTCCTCGGTTGTCGCCATTGTTGCGGAGAAGACGGTCACTGTTAAGGACTGCTTGGATCTCCTGTCCCTGCCAGGCGCAGTTATGTTTCTCATCTACAGCATCCAGAGCAGCCATGACGAAGAGGGACATGAAGATGAAGGATTATACAAGCCACTGAAGACTGCTGATACAGCTGACAGTGATGAATCTTCAGAGAGCACCCACCAGAAGGTGACTCCCTTTGCCAGAGCTGGTATGTTGAGCCAGATGACATTCTGGTGGCTCAACCCTCTGATGAAGACGGGCTACCAGAAGCCCCTCGACGACAAAGACATGCCGCTATTAGGCGCCGCAGACCGGGCACAGAGCCAGTACTCGATGTTCTTGGAGAAGCTGACCAACAACAAGAAGAAGCAGACGTCACATGATGGCACACCACCATCAATCCTCTGGGCTATCGCTTCTCATCACAAGTGCGGGATCATGGTCTCGGGTCTCTTCGCCCTGCTCAAGGTGCTCACCTTGTCCACAGGCCCGCTGCTTCTGAGGGCATTCATCAACCTGTCAACCGGGAAAGTGACCCCTAATTCCAAGCATGAAGGCTATATGCTGGCCACGCTCATGTTCATCTGCAAATGTTGCGAGTCGCTGTCGCAGAGGCAGTGGTACTTCCGCACGCGGAGGCTAGGGCTCCAGGTGAGGTCACTCCTCTCGGCGGCCATCTACAGGAAGCAGCAGAAGCTATCGAGCTCGGCGAAGATGGCGCACTCCTCCGGGCAGATCATGAACTACCTCACCGTCGACGCGTACCGGGTCGGGGAGTTCCCGTACTGGTTCCACCAGACATGGACGACGGTCGTCCAGCTCTGCATCGCTCTGGCGATCCTTTACAGCGCGGTCGGCGCCGCCATGGTCTCGTCCCTGGTCGTCGTCGTCATCACCGTGCTCTGCAACGCTCCGTTGGCCAAGCTACAGCACAGGTTCCAGAGCAAGCTGATGGAGGCGACGGACGCGAGGTTGAAGGCCATGTCCGAGTCACTGGTGCACATGAAGGTGTTGAAGCTCTATGCGTGGGAAGCTCACTTCAGGAAGGCCATTGAGGAGCTGAGGGAGGTCGAGTACAGGTGGCTGTCGGCGTTCCAGCTTAGCAGGGCGTACAACAGCGTCCTCTTCTGGTCATCGCCTGTCTGGGTCTCGGCGGCGACATTTCTGACATGCTACTTTCTGGAGATCCCTCTTGATGCCAGCAACGTCTTCACCTTCATCGCTACCCTGCGCCTGGTGCAGGACCCCATTCGGGCCATACCGGAGGTTCTTGGAGTCGTGGTGCAGGCTAAGGTTGCTTTCACTCGGATAGAGAAGTTTCTAGGTGCACCTGAGCTGAATGGACGAGCTAAGGAGAAATGCTCCTCTGTGGGCATCGGTTACCCGGTAGCGATGAACTCGTGCGGGTTCTCGTGGTGCGAAGATCCATCAAAACTTAATCTGAAGGATGTAAATTTGGTGGTTAAAGCAGGGGAGAAGGTTGCCATTTGTGGAGAGGTTGGGTCAGGAAAGTCGACGCTTTTGGCTGCGATACTCGGAGAGGTCCCGAGAACTCAAGGCACGGTAATAATGCATTTTAGTAACAACTCTTCATTTTTATATCTTCAGTTGAGGACCTAGGTTTATGAAATGGAAAAGAAAAGATTTATCAGTTCATAAGGCTACGATCGATGTGACAATAGCTTCAATCATGTGTAAAATGTTCATCAGGTTCAAGTCTGCGGGAAAATAGCATATGTGTCACAGAACGCATGGATCCAAACAGGAACCGTACAGGAGAATATCCTCTTCGGGTGTCGTATGGACAGCCAAAGATACCAGGAAACACTCGTGAGGTGCTCGCTGGTGAAGGACCTCGAGATGTTGCCATATGGAGACGATACTCAGATCGGGGAGAGGGGAGTGAACCTCAGTGGCGGTCAGAAGCAGCGCCTTCAGCTTGCTCGTGCGCTGTACCAAGACGCAGATGTCTATCTCCTCGATGACCCTTTCAGCGCCGTCGATGCCCATACAGCAACCAGCCTCTTCAATGTAAGGGTCACCATTATCACAAGGTTTGCAGAGTGCTTAACGATTTTAGTAGCAAACTGTTGTGTAAATTAAGTTGCTATTGACTTATATGTGAGATGCAGGAATATGTCATGGGCGCTCTTTCAGACAAGACTGTTCTTTTGGTTACCCACCAAGTCGATTTTCTACCCGTCTTCGACTCCATTATGGTCTCTCTTTCACACACATATCTATAATGGTCTCTCTGTAAGTTTTTGTTCGTGTTATCATCTAAACTAGTGGCAATTTTTAACAGCTGATGTCAGACGGGGAGGTTATTCGGTCGGCACCTTATCGAGATCTATTCTCTGACTGTCAAGAATTCAAAGACCTTGTAAATGCCCATAAGGATACTATTGGGGTTTCAGATGTTGATAACAATGTTGCTCCTCACAGAGCAAACGGAACATCAACAAAGGAGAAGCATAATATCTATGGA
The DNA here is from genome assembly GCF_056163025.1 of Triticum urartu. Taxonomy (NCBI): domain Eukaryota; kingdom Viridiplantae; phylum Streptophyta; class Magnoliopsida; order Poales; family Poaceae; genus Triticum; species Triticum urartu. Next base: position 85,730,383 of record NC_141874.1, read on the forward strand.
TACACAAAGTCTGAGAAGCCATCACCAGCACACCAACTGATCAAGGAAGAGGAAAGAGAGACAGGAGACACTGGACTTAAGCCCTACATGATTTACCTGCGCCAGAACAGAGGCTTCATGTATGCCTCTCTGTGTGTCATTTCTCACATGATCTTCATAGCGGGGCAAATAGCGCAGAACTCTTGGATGGCGGCGAATGTCCAAGATCCCCGTGTCAGTACACTGAGGCTGATCACGGTGTACATTGTTATCGGACTTTGCACGATGTTGTTTTTGCTATCAAGATGTCTATCGGTTGTTGTTCTCGGGGTCCAGACATCGAGATCCTTGTTTTCCCAGTTACTTGATTCTTTGTTCCGTGCACCGATGTCCTTTTATGATTCTACTCCTCTAGGGCGGGTCCTTAGCCGGGTAAGAATTCTTGAATAGATGGCAAATATGTTGAAATTCTGTTTCACATTCCGACGTTTTTAATGATGGGCCAGCTCTGTTTTCCCTTGTAATGCAGGTCTCTTCCGATTTGAGTACTGTCGACCTTGATGTCCCATTCGCGTTTATGTTTAGCCTTAGCGCCAGCTTGAATGGATACAGCAATCTGGGGGTATTGGCTGTTGTTACATGGCAAGTTCTATTTGTGTCAGTGCCAATGATAGTTTTGTCAGTTAGGCTACAGGTAACTGGTTTTGTTACAGTTATATTTGGCAGTAATTATTTCATTCACCAGCAGATGTATTTTGTTGCTTTTTTCATCCAAGGGTGAATTAGTCAACCGTTTTCCATTGATGGTTTCCGATGATCTGTCATGTTTTTTCCTTTTTTTGCCATGCAGAGATATTACTTAGCCTCTGCTAAGGAACTTATGCGGATCAATGGCACTACCAAGTCCGCTCTAGCAAATCACCTAGGCGAATCGATTTCAGGGGCTATAACCATAAGGGCCTTCGAGGAAGAAGATCGTTTCTTTGATAAAAATTCTGATCTTGTTGACAAGAATGCTATCCCATACTTCTACAACTTTGCAACAACAGAATGGCTGATTCAACGCCTTGAAATAATGAGTGCTGCAGTCCTTTCTTTTTCTGCATTTCTCATAGTTCTTCTTCCTCCAGGAACTTTTAGCCCTGGTGAGTAGCTTGTGCTAAGCACAAGCACCAAAAGCATTTGTTATGAAGAGATCAACATTACAATCAAGAAACTAATTACTTTTATTCCTGCAGGTTTTGTGGGAATGGCATTGTCGTATGGTCTTTCCCTAAATATGTCTTTTGTTTCCTCTATTAGAAAGCAATGCACCTTTGCGAATCAAATAATATCTGTGGAACGGGTGAACCAGTACATGGACATAAAAAGTGAAGCAGCAGAAGTCATCGAAGAAAACCGGCCGGCACTAGATTGGCCTCAAATTGGTAGTGTGGAGATTAGAGATTTGAAGGTAATGAATCAAAAATATAAATATATACATGTGTGCCTTAAGAGGTGAAAACCTTTAGGATTAATTGTAACAGATTGTGGTATAAACATTTTGTTTGTCAGATTAGGTACAGAAAGGATGCTCCCCTTGTACTGCATGGAATCAGTTGCAAGTTTGAAGGTGGAGATAAAATTGGTATAGTTGGTCGAACAGGAAGTGGGAAAACAACATTAATTGGCGCATTGTTTCGTATTGTCGAACCATCTGGAGGGAAAATAATTATTGACTCTTTGGACATCACTTCTATTGGCTTACATGACCTGCGTTCACGTTTGGGCATCATCCCACAAGATCCGACACTTTTTCAGGGCACTGTAAGATATAATCTAGATCCTCTTGGGCAATTCTCAGACCAACAAATATGGGAGGTAATATATGTAATGATACATAAATTTTTATGTTGCTTTTCTTATCTTATTCAATCATCAGACGACTTAACCATGGCAATTTAGCTCAGTTATCAAGGTAATATATATAACAGTTTCAGAAATTTCACCACGTTGTCAAACTGAATTAAGGGCATCTCAGATGACAAGTTACCATTCTCCTTTTATGTCCCTTGCACATCTTAAAAGGAATCACCATAGTTATCTTACCTTCTATTCTGTTGCAGGTTCTTGATAAATGTCAACTTCTCGAAGCTGTCCAGGAGAAAGAACAGGGATTGGATTCACTTGGTAGGAAATTCCATCTGCATATGCGCTTTAGTTTCCGGAGTTCATTTTTTCTGTTCCTAAGAAACTGCGAAAATAGCAAGCTATACCTCAGCCATTTCAAAGTTCAAAATAGGATGAACATACGCGTGCTACTCAATTTTCCGTCAGTAGTCCTAGGCGCACTAGATATATCTGTTTGCTAGCTCAATTTCTGAAACTGTGTAATGGTCCATATTACTGATCAAGATCATTGTCATACAGTCGCGGAAGACGGGTCGAACTGGAGCATGGGCCAAAGGCAGCTCTTCTGTTTGGGGCGCGCACTTTTGAGAAGGTGTCGTATCTTAGTTCTTGATGAAGCCACGGCCTCTATAGACAATGGAACAGATGTTGTTCTTCAGAAGACTATCCGAAAAGAATTCAAACAATGCACCGTTATTACAGTGGCACACCGTATACCGACAGTTATGGACTGTGACATGGTACTTGCAATGAGCGACGGTATGCTTTCCTATATCACCAACATAATAGAGCTACAGTGATTCGCTTATTGTTAGTCTTATTGAAGGGCACAAAATTAATACGGAATATAGATCATACTCGGAACTAAAATGCACTGTGGATTCTTTTTCCCTAACACTACTCAAGCTTTTTTTGGCACCAATTAGTGGATGCTAACTTCACTAGTTTCATACAGTGACCCGCCTTTTTCCGTTGTATTATCGTAGTCTTGCAAAAACATTTTTCTAAGATGGGACTACATCATATATTTCCATAGTCCGTACTAATAATGCATATAATCTTTCAGGGAAAATAATGGAGTATGACAGACCTACAAACCTAATGGAAACCGAAGGATCTTTCTTCCGTGAGCTGGTGAAGGAGTATTGGTCATACACATCAAACGGAAATATATAGGGCATTTTGTTTTGGGGTCCGTTTATATTACATCTAGATGTGAGATAATATCTCACATCTAATATGACATCATCCTATATTGTGGACCCTTCCATTGACAGCTATGATCTGTTCCTTCCTCCGTTTCCAACTTTATTTCTTCACGCTGTTTGTTTGTCCTGGTTGTGTGTTTGTTTGTCAAAGACCAACCCACCCCCACCCCAGCCTACCCCAAACAGCCCTTGTGGACAAAAGGCCCTTGTTTTTTGTTTCTGTTTTTTTGTCCCCTATTTTTTCTACTTGTTGGTTACATTATTCCTCCTCCCTGCTTTTCTTTCTTTCTTTCTTGTCCTTGTTCCTGTGTGTCGCACGATCTAGAGAAGCAATCCTTTGCTTTGCTCAGTCCTGGGCTGGCCCTTCTCCAGGTTTTGGAATGATGCATGGAATGGATGAAGTTTGTATATGTGTGCATATACAGGAGACAAAATAGATAGTGAGACGTGTGCTATCAGTGCATGCATGCATAGCTAGCTATCTTTCATGTACGCAATTTTTTTTTGAAACCTTCTATATACCGATGTGACAAATGGATGGATGATAGTGTTTGGAAAACCGTATATGATAAACATGAATTATATAAAAGGAAATAAAAAATTACGAATAACACATCAGTACATCGTGCAGGTTCAGTAGGACAATCATACCAAAGTTCAGTACAGGTTTCAGTTGGACATTGCGACTCCACAGCAAAACATATATATGCAACAGGATTAGCCAAAAAAAATGGCTAATTCTGGTAGCTAGCCTATATACACGGCAAAAACACGTGTACCACAAAAAAAATAGAATGAAAACTTCTCTAAAACTTAGAAGGTAATACATTACTGTTGTACTTGAAAAAAAAAGTATCGACACAACATCAAACCAGGCCTTCAACTTGATGTGTCCATCCCAGGAAAATGAAGGCAGGCATCTCAACTACGAAACTACACACCCGAGTTGCGAGTCGAGGGTGGACTTACAACGAGGGCAACTACAAAACTATATGCCTGAGTTGCGAGTACATGGTTGACTTGCAACTAGGGCGATTACAAACTACATCCCTCGAGTTGCAAGATGGGGGTGGACTTGCAACTGGGATGAAAACCAAAACAACACCCCTCTCCCCGAGTTGCGAGTCAAGGGTGGACATGCAACCGGGGCAATTACAAACTACATCCCTCGAGTTGCGAGTCGGTGGTGGACTTGCAACTGGTTGATTACAAACTACATCCCTCGAGTTGCGAGTCGGCGGTGGACTTGCAACTGGGGCAATTAGAAAACTACACCCCTGAGTTGCGACTACATGGTTGACTTGCAACTGGGGATGAAAACAAACAACACCCCTCCTCCGAGTTGCGAGTCGAGGGTGGACTTGCAACTGGATAGACAGAAACCCCTAGTTGCAGGTCGAGGGTCTAGTTGCAACTACCATGAAACAAGGAGAAAAGACAACACCCCTCGAGTTGCGAGTCGAGGGTGGACTTGTAACTACGGCAACTACAAAACTACATCCCCGAGTTGCAAGTACATTGTTGACTTGAACTTGGGGCAATACAAAACTACATCCCTCGAGTTGCAACTCGGGGCGGACTTGCAACTAGGGTGAAAACCAAAACAACACCCTCCGAGTTGCGAGTCAAGGGTGGACTTGCAACCGGGCCGACCGAAACCCCTAGTTGCGGGTCAAGGGTCCAATTGCAACTACCATAAAACAAATACAAAAGACAACACCCCTCGAGTTGCGAGTCGAGGGTGGACTTGCAACCAGGGCAACTACAAAACTACATCCCCGAGTTGCAAGTACATTGTTGACTTGAACCTGGGGCAATACAAAACTACATCCCTCGAGTTGCAACTCGGGGCGGACTTGCAACTAGGGTGAAAACCAAAACAACACCCTCCGAGTTGCGAGTCAAGGATGGACTTGCAACCGGGCCGACCGAAACCCCTAGTTGCGGGTCAAGGGTCTAATTGCAACTACCATAAAACAAATACAAAAGACAACACCCCTCGAGTTGCGAGTCGAGGGTGGACTTGCAACTAAGGCAACTACAAAACTACATCCCCGAGTTGCAAGTACATTGTTGACTTGAACCTGGGGCAATACAAAACTACATCCCTCGAGTTGCAAGTCGGGGTGGACTTGAAACTAGGGTGAAAACCAAAACAACACCCCCAACTTGCGAGTCAAGGGTGGACTTGCAACCGGGCCGACAGAAACCCCTAGTTGCAGGTCGAGTGTCTAATTGCAACTATCATGAAACAAATACAAAAGACAACACCCCTCGACTTGCGAGTCGAGGGTGGACTTGCAACTAGGGCAACTACAAAACTACATCCCCGAGTTGCAAGTACATCGTTGACTTGAACCTGTGGCAATACAAAACTACATCCCTCGAGTTGCAAAGTCGGGGTGGACTTGCAACTAGGGAGAAAACCAAAACAACACCCCTCGAGTTGCGAGTCAAGGGTGGACTTGCAACCGGGCCGACAGAAACCCCTAGTTGCAGGTCGAGGGTCTAATTGCAACTACCATGAAACAAATACAAAAGACAACACCCCTCGAGTTGCGAGTCGAGGGTGGACTGGCAACTAGGGAAACTATAAAAACTGTTGAACAAGTATTAAAACTTGCTACTAGGGTGTATTTGAAAAATGTCGAATAAGTATTAAAAAATATTGAATGATGAGCAAGTATTTGACAATGCTGAATAAGTATCAAAATTGTTGAATAAGTATTTGAAAAATATTGAACGAGTATTTGAAAATGTTGAACAAGTATAAGAAAATGTTGAACAAAAAGTATTTGAATTTTTTTGAATAAGTAATCAAAATATTGAAAAGGTATTTGAAAAATGTTGAACGAGTATTTAAAAAGTGTTGAACGAGTATTTGAAAAATGTTGAATAAGTGTTCGGACAATGTTGAACATGTATACAAAAAATGTTGAATGAGTATTTGAAAGTGTTGCACGGGTATTAAAAGGTTAAACAAGTATTTCAAAAATGTTGAATAAGCGTTCGGACAATGTTGAACAATTATAAAAAAATGTTGATCACTTATTAAAAAATGGTTTTGACATATACGGAAATGTAGATTAAAAACGAAAACAAACATAAGAAAAAAAGGAAAACAAAAAATAGAATCAATCAAAAAACAAAGAAAAGCCCTGTAAAAACAAAAAGAAAAAATAAACGAAAGGAAAAAAATAAAAACAAATGCAAAAAAGGATGGGAAAAATGGAGAACAAAAAAGAAAATCAAGACGAAACAAAAGGAAAGAAACGGTTCGATCTGCTTCAAGTACTGTGCGTCCCTTTACTTAGCACAAACTGTAGGATGACAAGGTGGCTGGGGCGCTAGCTTTCTTTTCTATGACACGGGTTCGATCCCTCAAGCTCCGCTTTCCCTTCTCTTTGAACTTAACAAGTTCGTGAAAATGGGCCGGGCCGGTCCAGTAACAACGACGACCGCGAAATCTGTCGACGCGAGTCTCCGCGGACAACGAAAGCACCAGCGACGAGGGCAAATCCAACGAAGCGTAACAGAAAACGTACGCGCGAATCTTAAAGACAGGAGAACATCCAATGGCTATGGACTTAGATGTGAGATAGCTATTTCACATCTAGATATGAAATAGCAAATCTGTTTTGTTTACTCACAAGATTCTAGCAAGGCAATAATAAGAAAGCCAACAGAATTTGACAGGAATTCATGTACGTAGAAACAGAGGAATCCAAGTAACATACTTCTAGTGCTAAATTTATGCGACCCTACCACTGACACCGTATCGCGCTTTTAGTAGGAACAAATAAAGGAGCTGTTGGCGGGATATTGATTTTTATACGTTTTTGCTATGGAAGGGCACACAAAGGAAACTTGCAAACTTGTCCTTTGCTAATACCTACGAATCAAGGGTGCTGCAGTAAGCAGATCCACAGGAATTAGAATCCAAACAAAAAAAATTAGAAAAGCTATTTGTTCTTTCAAAGTACTGACAATTAAGAGCTGCCACAATTCATGGTTCCATGAGCAAAAGTCTGTCGAATTAGACCCTTCTAATAAAGTCATTCGTACTGGTTGCGATCTATACTAATTAACTACCGCAGGTATTAGTTTCTGACTTAGATATGAGAGTGAGGAGATGTTCTACTATAGTAGTCGGTAGCGAAGCATACCATCGATGAAGAGTCCGGGGAGGAGCTCCAGAAAAGACTTGTCACCGGAGAGGGTCTTAAAGACAGGAGAACATCCAATGGCTATGGACTTAGATGTGAGATAGCTATTTCACATCTAGATGTGAAATAGCAAATCTGTTTTGTTTACTCACAAGATTCTAGCAAGGCAATAATAAGAAAGCCAACAGAATTTGACAGGAATTCATGTACGTAGAAACAGAGGAATCCAAATAACATACTTCTAGTGCTAAATTTATGCGACCCTACCACTGACACCGTATCGCGCTTTTAGTAGGAACAAATAAAGGAGCTGTTGGCGGGACATTGATTTTTATACGTTTTTGCTATGGAAGGGCACACAAAGGAAACTTGCAAACTTGTCCTTTGCTAATACCTACGAATCAAGGGTGCTGCAGTAAGCAGATCCACAGGAATTAGAATCCAAACAAAAAAAATTAGAAAAGCTATTTGTTCTTTCAAAGTACTGACAATTAAGAGCTGCCACAATTCATGGTTCCATGAGCAAAAGTCTGTCGAATTAGACCCTTCTAATAAAGTCATTCGTACTGGTTGCGATCTATACTAATTAACTACCGCAGGTATTAGTTTCTGACTTAGATATGAGAGTGAGGAGATGTTCTACTATAGTAGTCGGTAGCGAAGCATACCATCGATGAAGAGTCCGGGGAGGAGCTCCAGAAAAGACTTGTCACCGGAGAGGGTCTTAAAGACAGGAGAACATCCAATGGCTATGGACTTAGATGTGAGATAGCTATTTCACATCTAGATGTGAAATAGCAAATCTGTTTTGTTTACTCACAAGATTCTAGCAAGGCAATAATAAGAAAGCCAACAGAATTTGACAGGAATTCATGTACGTAGAAACAGAGGAATCCAAGTAACATACTTCTAGTGCTAAATTTATGCGACCCTACCACTGACACCGTATCGCGCTTTTAGTAGGAACAAATAAAGGAGCTGTTGGCGGGATATTGATTTTTATACGTTTTTGCTATGGAAGGGCACACAAAGGAAACTTGCAAACTTGTCCTTTGCTAATACCTACGAATCAAGGGTGCTGCAGTAAGCAGATCCACAGGAATTAGAATCCAAACAAAAAAAATTAGAAAAGCTATTTGTTCTTTCAAAGTACTGACAATTAAGAGCTGCCACAATTCATGGTTCCATGAGCAAAAGTCTGTCGAATTAGACCCTTCTAATAAAGTCATTCGTACTGGTTGCGATCTATACTAATTAACTACCGCATGTATTAGTTTCTGACTTAGATATGAGAGTGAGGAGATGTTCTACTATAGCAGTCGGTAGCGAAGCATACCATCAATGAAGAGTCTGGGGAGGAGCTCCAGAAAAGACTTGTCACCGGAGAGGGTCAGAGCGACAGAGCCCCAGGTCTACACGAGGGTGTTGGAGAAGGTTTCCGTGCGGGAGGTCCACAGGTAGCGGCGGAGACGCGGGGGGTGGGGGGCGGGCGGCGCCGCCGGCTACCTGATAGCACTCCGTGCCTGCTCCAGCGCTTCGCCCCACCATGGACTCCGCGGTACAGCTGCTTGCCATCTGCCTGCCAGAGGGTCAGAGCTATGTGTCGCTCGTACCGAGACGTATTATGTCTCGCCTACAGCGCCGAGGCTACTGGGCCGACTAAAATACTATAGCTGCGCGAGACGTTTTTCTGTGATTTTAATCGTTTTTTCACTGTTTTGCATCTGTTTATTTATTTTTGGAGTTTTCTATTGTTAATTCATGTTTTCCTTTCCCCTTGTCTTTGGTTTTTAGATTTTCTCTTGTTTCTTTCTTCGGTTTTCTTTTTCTTTTTCTTTTTTAACACATGTCTAATTTTTTCATTTACGTTGGAAATATTTTTTTACACATGTTTAACATTTTTCAAATACATGATCAGTAAAAAGTATATTAAAATAAATGTTTTGATGTCTATTTTTTCATACACATTGTAAATTTTTGGTATACATATAAAATATTTTTTGAGGGATGTTAAACATTTTTAAATACACGTGAAAGCATTTTTAAGACCATTTTTACATTGTATAAATATTTTTTTTAAATGTAAAATTTTAATGTGTGGTTTTAAATGTAACATACATTTTCTGAATGGCCCAAAACATTTTTAAAAATGTCATGCACATTTTTTTGAATGCGTGAACATTCTTTTGAATGCTATCAACATTTTTGTGAAATTACACTAACAAAACTTTTACAGTTTTAACATTTTTTAGTTTGTGATATTTAATTTTTGTTAAGTAAATATAAGTTTTTGAATATATGTATTCATTTCGAAAATATGAGCAACAGAAAAAAAGTGAATGCTCGTGGTAGGCAAGTGCCTGCTATGTCTCGCGCAAACGCGATACATAGCTACGCCCCTGCCACCGTGCGAGACCCCCACTCCCCTGTATCACGACTGAGCTGTTTGGGCCTCCCAGGCCCAGATAAACATGGCAAAGAGGGCCTGGGCCCATAGCACTAACCTTCACGAACATGCCAACCCCCGGTTTCCATATAAGGGGTCCTCAGGAGTCAAGAGTACAAGGACTTCGAGGAGAAGGCAAATACGAACGAGACCAAGATGTAGACGACCAGAACAACCAACCAATTAACCAACAATAAATAGGCAATCCCCACGAGTCAAAGGACATCTTCGATCGGAGCCAAAAGCACCCGAAGCCCCAAGATCCACCGGATTAACCTAGCAGATTAGATCCGATGTAGACATCTCCTCTAGACCGTCCATCTTTCAGCTCGTCGAGTTCACTTCGAATTCAGTAAATTACATCTTGTACTTGATCATTGTAATTCTTTGACGATATAATTTTAGACATGCAGGATTAGGGTTGCTACTCGCCACATGACAGCTTGAACTTTTGACTAAAACATGTGCTTATGTCCATTTGGTAACCTGTCATATAAATAAGGCATGGTTCCCACATCGTTGGTGCGCACTTGACGAAAAACACATTGGCCATAAATGAGTACTTTCTTCTCGGCAAAGTCATGCAAACATGCATTGGTGAGAAGAGTAGCAAAGTGGCCGTAACTTCCCGAACTATGTAAGAAGGGAAACATTCATCCACCCACTTTGTCAGTTTCATTTCATTGTAGACATCTTATCGTAGTAGAAACTTTTTTTTGCGGGGTCGTAGTAGAAACTTTCTTGGCCTCCCCCATAGTCCAGTCTTGACGAGGCGGGGTGGGGCTGTGAATTTTTTTTTGCGAAAGTGGGTGGGGCTGTGCTCATGGAAGCCATTGTCTTTTTCTTTAGGTTCACGGAAGCCATTGTCTCTCAGTCTCTCTATCTCTCCGTGAGGATGAACTTTCGCATGAGAAAGTGACTCTTCAACTTGTGATCCATTTTACATGTATTTTGTTTTTAAATGCATACAATAATAATATTATCCAATAAAAGTGTAGGAAACACTTGTGTGATCATACTAACAATCAAATTAACTCAAAACACTCTAAAATTTGACATGCACGCTTAAAATCTAGGACACCAATAAACAAAATTCTAATTGGAGGAACGGAGGATAAACATAACAATGATCAATTCCCCGAAGGAATCATAAGCGGTCAGAGGAGTAGAGAGGTCCAAGGGGGAAGGAGGTTGCTGGAAAATTTCTTTTAACTACTAGATGTAATTAATATCTCTTAAACCGCAATTCCACTAAATGCCATGAATCCTTTTTTTATAAATTCATCATAAATAAAAACCTATCCAACCGTAGCATTTTTAATAACATTAGGGTTTCTATGGACTATTGGGTATTTATTCAGTTGTTTTATTACTTTTTTGTCGATTAGAAAACAATGACTAGGCGGAATTTCTCAGGACCGGAATATTTTGTTGACTTTCCTGAGCTAGGTAAGCACCCACTTGACCATGTTGATCTTATATTTGCATTATCTACATTTGTTTGAATGAAACATGCATTATCTACATTTGTTTGAATGAAACATGCATTATTACTTTTCTAGGAAATACTATATAAAGATAGAAATTAGATAAGACCTATATCCTTCGTAGAAAAATCTTGATGATTGATATTACCATGCTTTGTCACACTAGGAAATAATTTGAGTTTTCTATTCAATTAGGCAGTCTTCTGAGGAGGTTGGAGTGAGTTCAGTTTTGGACATGTTTATTTCTTCACATACTAGCAAAAGAGCCCGTGCTTTGCAACGAGAGAAAAAATAACACACACTCTTAACCCAATAACAAGACCCTAATAGGTCCACATAATTTATTTTCACATGGCATCACATTTGTATTGTCGACGGTAGCCTCAATATTCACACAACAAAAATGTGTTTGAATGTGGTTAGTTCTAAGGCGTCTCTCTCTCTCCCTCTCTCTCTCCCCCCTCTCTCTCTCTCGCACTAGCTCAGAATAAGATGAGAAATATGTTGTTTTTCCCCGCGAGGTTTTTCAGAGGTGTGCATGCGTGGTTATTGATATTTTATTTCCTCCCAATCTGGTTTTAGTGGGTGTTTATTTATAATTCAGATTGCCTCCGGTACGAAAGAAAACCGACCGTGCACTATAGATTAAGTTTGCACCTAAAATAATATTTTAGAAATATTTAACAACTAAAAATAATATCATATTTAGATTCTACAAATTTTTGTAATCAAATTTCATATATGACATGTTAAAATCGGAGTTACAGTTTAAATGATATGGATAATTTTGTTTTAGATAAACTATGGATTGACTAACCAAAAAGTAAAGGGGGGTTTCTGTTAAAATGAAAAGAAACGATCGGGCTGATTTAAATATGGATGGCGGGTTGATTAGTTGAAACATCAGGGGTTTTTTGTGAGAAAATGAAAAAAATGGTTCGGTTGTGACTTAAATGTGCGCCGCGGGTTAATTTACAGAAAATAGAGGTTTTTTTTATAAAATGGCGCGATGGTGAGCGGGCAGAAACACTCTGTGCTTTATTATTAGGTAGAGAAGTATTACTTCCCACATCAAATAATTAAATTTGTTCTCTTTATCAGGACAAAATAGTAGGTGCTTTAAACAAGTTCATAGCAAGATATTTTGACATCCTTATGGCTTATTTGCACTGAAATGGCGAGCCTTGGACTTGATATTCAAGGAGTTGATGTAGTTATAAATTATGATATTCCAATGAGTCCTAGGGTTTTCTACCTTATTTATGTCAGTACCTGTACCAATCAACATATATTGCTTTTATTGTTGAGAGGATTATGTATTTATATTTTTGTCATTGATTTTAAATCTTATACTGCACCAAATTCATGATTATGTACATCAGGTCCAGAGAATTGCATGTGCAAGACCATCAAATACGTTGTATCTTTGGTGAATTAGTATGTGGCTTAGTGGTTTAAGATGACCGAGGAGCTCCTTGGTAATAGTTTTCCTTGTTGCTTGTCTGCCTTGCACATAATTTGAAAGTAAGATATGTGATATACACAACCTCACCGGCATGTTGTAATCTTACCTCACATGTATTAAATTCTCACCCGCGTGTTATAATCTTACCTCACCTCACATGCGTGTCATAATCTTACCTAGGGTTTTCACATGCGTAGTTATAAATTATGATATTCCAATGAGTCCTAGGGTTTTCTACCTTATTTATGTCAGTACCTGTACCAATCAACGTATATTGCTTTTATTGTTGAGAGGATTATGTATTTATATTTTTGTTATTGATTTTAAATCTTATACTGCACCAAATTCATGATTATGTACATCAGGTCCAGAGAATTGCATGTGCAAGACCATCAAATACGTTGTATCTTTGGTGAATTAGTATGTGGCTTAGTGGTTTAAGATGACCGAGGAGCTCCTTGGTAATAATTTTCCTTATTGCTTGTCTGCCTTGCACATAATTTGAAAGTATTAAATGACCGAGGAGCTCCTTGATATACACAACCTCACCGACATGTTGTAATCTTACCTCACATGTATTAAATTCTCACCCGCGTGTTATAATCTCACCTCACCTCACATGCGTGTCATAATCTTACCTCACATGCATGATGCATTGTTTCTCACGGTGGATGGTAAGGAGCCATTAACTACGCATCGTAATATTACCTTGCATGCATTTTGTTTTTTATGGTGACTACATGGTGCGTGGGGAGGGGGTGAGGAATAAGAATTCTTCACCCTACATGCCACCACCTTCATTTACACCGTGAACTGAGTTACGCCATGTGTCGCTATGTTTCCGCTCCCTGTATTTCGGTGATGTGACAAATGTAATAAGGGTTTATATTCAAATGTGGCACTCAACAACGGAGCTATGTGTGTTGGGGAACGTAGCATGCAATTTCAAAAAATTTCCTATGATCACGCAAGATCTATCTAGGAGATGCATAGCAACGAGATGGGGAGAGTGTGTCCACGTACCCTCGTAGACTGAAAGCGGAAGCGTTAGGTTAACGCGGTTGATGTAGTCGAACGTCTTCACGATCCAACTGACCCAAGTACCTAATGTACGACACCTCCGTGTTCAACACACGTTCAGCTCGATGACGTCCCTCGAACTCTTGATCCAGTAGAGGGTCGAGGGAGAGTTCCGTCAGCACGACGGCGTGGTGACAGTGATGGTGATGTGATCCGCGCAGGGCTTCGCCTAAGCACTACGACGCTATGACCGGAGGAGTAAACTGTGGAGGGGGGCACCGCAAACGGCTAAGAGAACAATTGATGTGCTTTGGGGTGCCCCCTTGTCCCCGTATATAAAGGATGAGGGGAGGAGGCCGGCCACAAGGGGTGCGCCAAGGAGAGGGGAGTCCTACTAGGACTCCAGTCCTAGTAGGATTCGGCCCCCCTTTTTTTCCTTCTACCAGAGGGGGGAAAAGGGGAAAGGAGAGGGAGTAGGAGAAGGAAAGGGGGTGGAGCCCCCTTCCCTAGTCCAATTCGGCCTCCTCCCTTGTGGGGGGCACACCAGCCCCTTGTGGGCTAGCCTCCCTCCTATGGCCCATATCTTTCCCTCCGGGGGGTTCCGGCAACCCCTCCGGTACTTCGGTATGTACCCGATACACTCCGGAACCCTTTCGGTGTCCGAATACTACCTTCCAATATATCAATCTTTACCTCTTGACCATTTCGAGACTCCTTGTCATGTCTGTGATCTCATCCAGGACTCCGAACAAACTTCGGTCACCAAAACACATAACTCATAAATACAAATCATCATCGAACGTTAAGCGTGCGGACCCTACGGGTTCGAGAACTATGTAGACATGACCGAGACACCTCTCCGGTCAATAACCAATAGCGGAACCTGGATGCTCATATTGAAGGAAATATGCCCTAGAGGCAATAATAAAGTTATTATTTATTTCCTTATTTCATGATAAATGTTTATTATTCATGCTAGAATTGTATTAACCGGAAACTTAGTACATGTGTGAATACATAGACAAAACAAAGTGTCCCTAGTATGCCTCTACTTGACTAGCTCGTTTATCAAAGATGGTAATGTTTCCTAACCATAGACATGTGTTGTCATTTGATGAACGGGATCACATCATTAGGAGAATGATGTGATGGACAAGACCCATTCGTTAGCTTAGCCTTATGATCGTTACAGTTTCATTGCTACTGCTTTCTTCATGACTTATACATGTTCCTCAGACTATGAGATTATGCAACCCCTAAATACCGGAGGAACACCTTGTGTGCTATCAAACGTCACAACATAACTGTGTTATTATAAAGATGCTCTACAGGTGTCTCCGATGGTGTTTGTTGAGTTGGCATAGATTGAGATTAGGATTTTTCACTCCGTCTATCGGAGAGGTATCTCTGGGCCCTCTCAGTAATGTACATCACTATGAGCCTTGCAAGAAATGTGACTAATGAGTTAGTTGCGGGATGATGCATTACGAAACGAGTAAAGAGACTTGTCGGTAACAAGATTGAACTAGGTATTGAGATACCGACGATCGAATCTCGGGCAAGTAACATACCGATGACAAAGGGAACAACGTATGTTGTTATGCGGTTCGACCGATAAAGATCTTTGTAGAATATGTAGGAGCTAATATGGGCATCCAGGTTCCGCTATTGGTTATTGACCAGAGAGGTGTCTCGGTCATGTCTACATAGTTCTCGAACCCGTAGGGTCCGCACGCTTAACATTCGTTGACAATATAGTACTATATGAGTTATGTATGTTGGTGACCGAATGTTGTTTGGAGTCCCGGATGAGATCACTGACATGACGAGGAACTCCGGAATGGTCCGAAGATAAAGATTGATATATGGGATAATAGTGTTTGGTCTCTGGAAGGGTTCCGAAATTCACAGGAAGGGGTTCCGGATGTTTCCCAAAATGTTTGGGTACGAGAACACTTTATTTGGGCCAAAGGGGAAAGCCACAAGGTTTTTGGAAAGAGCAAAAGGAAGTTTTGCGGAGTCCAGGGGCCAGACGCCAGGGTCCATGGCGTCTGGGTCTAGACGCCGGGATCCCTGGCGTCTGGTCCTGGAGTCCGAGAAGGACTCTTGCCTTTCGGGTGAAACCGACTTTGTGTAAGCTTTTACTCCAAGTTTCGACCCCAAGGCTCAACATATAAATAGAGGGGTAGGTCTAGCACCCAAGACACATCAAGAAACACCAAGCCATGTGCTGGCAACCCCGTCCCCTCTAGTTTATCCTCCGTCATAGTTTTCATAGTGCTTAGGCGAAGCCCTGCGAAGATTGTTCTTCACCAACACCGTCACCACACCGTCGTGCTGCCGAAACTCATCTACTACTTCGCCCGTCTTGCTGGATCAAGAAGGCGAGGACATCATCGAGCTGAACGTGTGCTGAACGCGGAGGTGCCGTACGTTCGGTACTTGATCGGGACGGATCATGAAGGTGTACGACTACATCAACCGCGTTGATAAAATGCTTCCGCTTTCGGTCTACGAGGGTATGTAGACACACTCTCGCCTCTCGTTGCTATGCATCACCATGATAGAACTTGCATGTGCGTAGGATGTTTTTTGAAATTACTGTGTTTCCCAACACATATTGGTTCCCACATATTCTACGAAGATCTTTATCGGTCAAACCGTTATGACAACATACGTTATTCCCTTTGTCATCGATATGTTACTTGCCCGAGATTCAATCGTCGGTATCTCCATACCTAGTTCAATCTCGTTACTAGCAAGTCTCTTTACTTGTTCCATAATGCATCATCCCGCAACTAACTCATTATTCACATTGCTTGCAAGGCTTTTTATGATGTGCATTACCGAGAGGGCCCAGAGATACCTCTCCAATACTCGGAGTGACAAATCCTAATCTTGATCTATGCCAACCCAACAAACACCTTCGGAGACACCTGTAGAGCATCTTTATAATCACCCAGTTATATTGTGACGTTTGATAGCACACAAGGTGTTCCTCCGGTATTCGGGAGTTGCATAATCTCATAGTCAGAGGAATATGTATAAGTCATGAAGAAAGCAATAGCAATAAAACTAAACGGTCATAATGCTAAGTTAACGGATGGGTCTTGTCCATCACATCATTCTCCTAATTATCTGATCCCATTATCAAATGACAACTCATGTCCATGGTTAGGAAACTTAACCATCTTTGATTAACGAGCTAGTCTAGTAGAGGCTTACTAGGGACACGGTGTTTTGTCTATGTATCCACACATGTATCAAGTTTCCGGTTAATACAATTTTAGCATGAATAACAAACATTTATCATGATATAAGGAAATATAAAATAACAACTTTATTATTGCCTCTAGGGAATATTTCCTTCAGTCTCCCACTTGCACTAGAGTCAATAATCTAGTTCACATTGCCATGTGATTTAACACCAATAGTTCACATCACCATGTGATTAACACCCATAGTTCACATCGCCATGTGACTAACACCCAAAGGATTTACTAGAGTCAATAATCTAGTTCACATCGCCATGTGATTAACACCCAAAGAGTACTAAGGTGTGATCATGTTTTGCATGTGAGAGAAGTTTAGTCAACGGGTCTGCCACATTCAGATCCATATGTATTTTGAAAATTTCTATATCTACAATGCTTTGCATGGAGCTACTCTAGCTAATTGCTCCCACTTTCAATATTTATCCAGATTGAGACTCAGAGTCATCCAGATCGGTGTTAAAGCTTGCATCGATGTAACTTTTTATGATGAACTCTTTATCACCTCCATAACCGATAAATATTTCCTTAGTCCTCTAAGGATAATTTTGACTGCTGTCAAGTGATCTACTCCTGGATCACTATTGTACCCCTTTGCGAAACTCATGACAAGGTACACAATAGGTCTGGTATACAACATGGCATACTTTATAGAACCTATGACTGAGGCATAAGGAATGTCTTTCATTCTCTTTCTATATTCTACCGTGGTCGGGTTTTGAGTCTTACTCAACTTCACACCTTGCAACACAAGCAAGAACTACCTCTTTGACTGTTCCATTTTGAACTACTTTAAAATCTTGTCAAGGTATGTTCTCATTGAAAAATCTTATCAAGCGTCTTGATCTATCTCTATAGATCTTGATGCTCAATATGTAAGCAACTTCATCGAGGTCTTTATTTGAAGAACTCCTTTCAAACACTCCTTTATGCTTTCCAGAAAATTTTACAACATTTCTGATCAACAATATGTCATTCACATATACTTATCAAAAAGGCTGTAGTGCTCCCACTCACTTTCTTGTAAATACAGCCTTCTCCAAAAGTCTGTATAAAACCATATGCTTTGATCACACTATCAAAGCGTATATTCCAACTCCAAGAGGCTTGCACCCGTCCATAAATGGATCGCTGGAGCTTGCACACTTTGTTAGCACCTTTAGGATCGGCAAAACCTTCAGGTTGCATCATATACAACTCTTCTTTAAGAAATCCATTAAGGAATGCAGTTTTGACATCCATTTGCCAAATTTCATAATCATAAAATGCGGTAATTGCTAACATGATTCGAACAGACTTAAGCATCGCTATGAGTGAGAAAATCTCATCGTAGTAAACACCTTCAACTTGTCGAAAACCTTTTGCGACAAGTCGAGCTTTCTAGATAGTAACACTACCATCAACGTCCATCTTCCTCTTGAAGATCCATTTATTCTCTATGGCTCGCCGATCATTGGGCAAGTCAACCAAAGTACATACTTTGTTCTCATACATGGATCCCATCTCAGATTTCATGGCCTCAAGCCATTTCGTGGAATCTGGGCTCATCATCGCTTCCTCATAGTTCATAGGTTCGTCATGGTCTACTAACATGACTTCCAGAACAGGATTATGATACGTCTCCAACGTATCTATAATTTTTGATTGTCCCATGGTGTAGTTAATATTCGAGTGTGTTTCATGAATGGATCAATGTTTGAGCATGATGGGCTAGGGATAACTTATTTTAGCACTAATATTTTGAAAGACATGGTTGCTTGTTGATATGCTTGAGTATCTAAATTATTATGTCAAAACTAGACTATTGCTTTGAATCACATAAAAGTCCAAATGTCCATGTTATAAAGAAAAGAATATTATATGACTTGATGAACAACACTCCACATCAAAAAATCTGTTTTTATCACTTACCTACTCGAGGACGAATAGGAGTTAAGCTTGGGGATGCTGATACATCTTCAATGTATCTATAATTTTTGATTGTCTCATGCTGTTTTATTATCAATCTTGGATGTTTTATAATCATTTTATAGTCATTTTATATCATTTTTTGGTACTAACCTATTGACATAGTGCCCAGTGCTAGTTCCTGTTTTTTCCATGTTTTTTACATCGCAGGAAATCAATAGCAAACGGAGTACAAATGCCATGAAACCTTTACGATGATTTTTGATGGGCCAAAAGGAAGCAGATGGGACCCGGTTGCACCTAGGGGTGCCCCCGAGGGGGGCACAACCCACCAGGGCGCGCCATGAGGCCCTCCCTGGTGGGTTGTTCCCACCTCGGGTGCCCCCCGGACCGCCTCTTTGCTCTATAAATACCAAAATATCCCCAAAACCCTAGGGGACTCGACGAAATATTCATCCAGCCGTCACAGAGTTCGGAAACACCAGATCCAATCTAAATACCATCACAGAGGGGTTCACCACTTCCATTGGTGCCTCTCCGATGATGCGTGAGTAGTTCTTTATAGACCTTCGGGTCCGTAGTTAGTAGCTAGATGGCTTCATCTCTCGCTTTCGATTGTCAATACAATGGTCTCTTGGAGATCCATATGATGTAACTCTTTTGCGACGTGTTTGTTGGGATCAATGAACTTCGAGTTTATGATCAGATCTATGTTTTTATATCCACGAAATTATTTGAGTTTCTTTGATCTCTTTAATGCATGATCTCTTATAGCATCGTATTTCTTCTCCGATATTTGGGTTTTGTCTGGCCAACTCGATCTATTTATCTTGCAATGGGAAGAGGTGCCTGGTAGTGGGTTCGATCTTACGGTGCTTGATCCCAGTGACAGAAAGGGAACCGGCACGTATGTATCGTTGCTACTAAGGATAAAAAGACGAGATCTATATCTACCACCATATAGATAAACGGAGCTTGTCTACATCATGTCATCGTTCTGATTGCATTACTCCGGTTTTCCATGAACTTAATAAACTAGATGCATGCTGGATAGCGGTCGATGTGTGGAGTAATAGTAGTAGATGCAGGCAGGTGTTGGTCTACTAATCTTGGACATGATGCCTATGTAATGATCATTGCCTGTATATCGTCATAATTATTTGAAGTTCTATCAATTGCCCAATAGTAATTTGTTTACCCATCATTTGCTATTTTTCTTGAGAGAAGCCACTAGTGAAACCTATGGCCCCCGGGTCTTATTTCTCATATATTTGCCTTTGTGATCTACTTTTTCCTTGCTTTTATTTTCAGATCTATTAAACCAAAAATACAAAAATACTTTGCTGCACTTTACTTTATTTGCGATCTATTTATCCAATCTATTACAATCTTTTTACCGGCACGCACCAATTTTTGGCGCCGTTACCCGAAAGGGATTGACAACCCCTTTAACACGTCGGGTTGTGAGGTGTTGTTATTTGTGTGCAGGGGCTGTTTACGTTGTGTTGCTTGGTTCTCCTACTGGTTCGATAACCTTGGTTTCATAACTAAGGGAAATACCTATCGCCGCTGTGCTGCATCATCCCTCCCTCTCCGAGGAAATACCGACGTAGTTCTAGCTGCCATCAGATTACCGTACCACTCTGGTGCGGAACGTATTCTGGTTGACCTATGAGGTTCGGTAGTAACTTGATCTGAAGTTTCATGATCATCATCATTAACTTCCTCACTAATTGGTGTAGGCATCACTGGAACTGATTTCTATGATGAACTACTTTCTAATTCGGGAGAAGCTACAATTACCTCATCAAGTTCTACTTTCCTCCCACTCAATTCTTTCAAGAGAAACTCCTTCTCTAGGAAGGATATATTCTTAGCAACAAAGATCTTGCCTTCGGATCTTTAATAGAAGGTATACCCAACAACTTCTTTTGGGTATCCTTTGAAGACGCACTTCTCCGATTTGGGTTCGAGCTTATCAGGCTGAAACTTTTTCACATAAGCATCGCAACCCCAAACTTTGAGAAACGACAGCTTTGGTTTCTTGCCAAACCATAGTTCATACGGTGTCGTCTCAACGGATTTAGACGGTGCCCTATTAAACATGAATGCATCGGTCTCTAATGCATAACCCCAAAACGATAGTGGTAAATCGGTAAGAGTCATCATAGATCGCACCATATCTAATAAAGTACGGTTATAATGTTCGGACACACCATTACGCTGTGGTGTTCTAGGTCACGTGAGTTGCGAAACTATTCCACATTGTTTCAAATGAAGACCAAAACTCGTAACTCAAATATTCGCCTCCGCGATCAGATCGTAGAAATTTGATTTTCTTGTTACGATGATTTTCCACTTCATTCTGAAATTCTTTGAACTTTTCAAATGTTTCAGACTTATGTTTCATTAAGTAGATATACCCATATCTGCTCAAATGATCCATGAAGGTCAGAAAATAATGATACCCGCCGCGAGCCTCAACACTCATCGGACCGCATAAATCAATATGTATTATTTAAGTCAGTGACTCGCTCCATTGTTCCGAAGAACGGAGTTTTAGTCATCTTGCCCGTGAGGCATGGTTCGCAGGTATCGAGTGATTCATAATCAAGTGATTCCAAAAGCCCATCAGCATGGAGTTTCTTCATGCGCTTTACACCAATATGACCTAAACGACAGTGCCACAAATAAGTTGCACTATCATTATTAACTTTGCATCTTTTGGCTTCAATATTATGAATATGTGTATCACTATACGATCGAGATTCAATAAACCATTTATATTGGGTGTATGAACATAGAAGGTATTATTCATGTAAACAGAACAACTCTGACTTAAATGAATAACCGTATTGCAATAAACATGATCCAATCATATTCATGCTCAACGCAAACACCAAATAACATTTATTTAGGTTCAACACTAATCCCGAAGGTAGAGGTTGTATGCGATGGTAATCTTATCAACCTTGGAATCTCTTCCAACACACATTGTCACTTTACCCTCAACTAGTCTCTGTTCATTTTGTAACTCCTGTTTCAAGTTACTAATATTAGCGACTGGACCGGTATCAAATACCTAGGGGTTACTATGAACACTAGTAAAGTACACATCAATAATCTGTATATCAAATATACCTTTGTTCACTTTGCCATCCTTCTTATCCGCCAAATGTTTGGGGGCAGTTTTGCTTCCAGTGACCATTTTCTTTGTAGTAGAAGCACTCAGTTTTAGGCTTAGGTCCAGACTTGAGCTTCTTCCCGGGACCAACAACTTGCTTGCTATTCTTCTTGAAGTTCCCCTTTCTTCCCTTTGCCCTTTTTCTTGAAACTAGTGGTCTTGTTAACCATCAACACTTGATGCTCTTTCTTGATTTCTATCTCCGCAACCTTTAGCATTGAGAAGAGCTCGGGAATTGTCTTGTTCATCCCTTGCATATTATAGTTCATCACGAAGTTCTAGTAACTTGGTGACAGTGACTAGAGAACTTTGTCAATCACTATCTTATCTAGAAGATTAACTCCCACTTGATTCAAGCAATTGTAGTACCCAGACAATATGAGCACATGCTCACTGGTTGAGCTATTCTCCTCCATCTTGTAGGCAAAGTACTGTCAGAGGTCTCATACCTCTCGACACAAGCATGAGTCTGAAACACTAATTTCAACTCTTGGAACATCTCATATGGTCCATGACGTTCAAAACATTTTGGAAGTCCCGGTTTTAAGCCATAAAGCATGGTGCACTAAACTATCGAGTAGTCATCATATCAAGCTTGCCAAACGTTCATAACGTTTGCATCTGCTCCTGCAATAGGTCTGTCACCTAGCAGTGCATCAAGGACATAATTCTTCCGTGCAGCAATGAGGATAATCCTCAGATCACGGACCCATTCCACATCATTGCTACTATCAGCTTTCAACTTAGTTTCTCTAGGAACATATTAAAAATAAAACAGGGGAGCTATACGCGAGCTACCGATCTACAACATAGATATGCAAAAACTATCCGGACTAAGTTCATGATAAATTAAAGTTCAATTAATCATATTACTTAAGAACTCCCACTTAGATAGACATCCCTCTAGTCATCTAAATGATCACGTGATCCATATCAACTAAACCATGTCTGATCATCACGTGAGATGGAGTAGTTTTCAATGGTGAACATCTCTATATTGATCATATCTATTATATGATTCATGTTCGACCTTTTGGTCTCAGTGTTTCGAGGCCATATCTTCATATGCTAGGCTCGTCAAGTTTAACCCGAGTATTCTGCATGTGCAAAACTGGCTTGCACCCGTTGTATGTGAACATAGAGCTTATCACACCCGATCATCACATGGTGTCTCGGCACGACGAACTATAGCAACGGTGCATACTCAGGGAGAACACTTATACCTTGAAATTTAGTGAGGGATCATCTTATAATGCTACCGTCGTACTAAGCAAAATAAGATGAATAAAAGATAAACATCACATGCAATCAAAATGTGTGACATGATATGGCCATCATCATCTTGTGCCTTTGATCTCCATCTCCAAAGCACCGTCATGATCTCCATCGTTAAAGGCTTGACACCTTGATCTCCATCGTAGCGTCGTTGTCGTCTCGCCAACTATTGCGTCTACACCTATCACTAATGCATAGTGATAAAGTAAAGCAATTACATGGCGATTGCATTTCATACAATAAAGCGACAACTGAGGGAGTCCTGGATTAAGGGGTCCTTGGATGGTCGGGCTATGTGTCGTGGGCCGGACTAATGGGCTGTGAAGATACAAGATGGAAGGCCTCTCCCCGTGTCCGGATGGGACTCTCGTTGGCGTGGATAGCAAGCTTGGCGGCTAGTCGCATAGTTTCCTTTTTCTGTAAACCGACTTTGTACAACCCTGGCCCCCTCTGGTGTCTATATAAACTGGAGGGTTTAGTCCGTAGAGGCAATCACAATCATATAGGCTAGACATCTAGGGTTTAGCCATCACGATCTCGAGGTAGATCAACTCTTGTAACCCTCGTATTCATCAAAGTCAATCAAGCAGGAAGTAGGGTATTACCTCCATTAAGAGGGCCGAAACCTAGGTAAACATCGTATCCCCTGCCTCCTGTTACCTTCGATCCTCAGACGCACAGTTCGGGACCCCCTACCCGAGATCGACCGGTTTTGACACAGACATTGGTGCTTTCATTGAGAGTTCCTCTGTGTTGTCAATAGAAGGATCGATGGCTCGCTTTGTCGTCAATGACAAAATCATCTCTGGAAGGGCCCTAGCTCCTGGGCAGATCCTCCAGCTTGGCAGTTTCACTATGGGTGCCTGCCCGGCCATTAAGCACAAGGCGGTCCCCCAGGTTGCCAAAAATTATCTCCACGTCAACCCCAAAAACGTCGATAAGATGGATCCAGCAGATATCTCGTCTTTGAATGAACTGCTAGACCGCTTCGCCGCCCTGGGGGTCGCAACAAATTATGATCTTATTGGGCTTAAACCCGATCAGAGGGAAGTCAGGTCCCCACCTATCACCCACCTGGTGACAGTTGTGGAAGAGCAAGTTGAGGATACCTCTCCTCCTATGCTGAGAACAAACTTTGTTCGGATCTCCGAGCCCTGCGAGCCGGACACCCATTTTCAAGAAGATACCTCCCGTCCTCCGAACATAGAACCAAACGTTGAGCCTAAAAATCCCCAGGAAACTCCAGATCCTGGGCCGGTAACCTCAGAAATCCTTCAAAGTCCGGATTCCATAGTGGGCCAGGGCTCGGATTCAAACCCACCCACCCACCATAAGCAAAACTCTCCAAGAAATTTCGGTCCCCCGGACATATGCAACTTAATGTATGTGCGGCAGGAACCTCAGGAAACCGTCCATCACTTTTGGGCTAGATTCCATCTTGTTAAAAACAAGATCAAAGATTAAATGTCATAAATGCCTCTCATACTGCTCCATGGTATGCTGACTATGCTAATTACATTGTTGCTAAGTTTATACCACCTAGTTACACATACTAGCAAAAGAAAAGGTTCTTCTACAATTTGAGGCATTACTTTTGGGACGACCCACATCTTTATAAAGAAGGAGTAGATAGTGTTATTAGACGTTGTGTACCTGAGCATGAACAGGAACAGATCCTACGCAAGTGTCACTCCGAAGCTTATGGAGGACACCATGCTGGAGATAGAACTACACATAAGGTACTGCAATCTGATTTTTATTGGCCTACTCTCTTCAAGGATGCCCGTAAGTTTGTCTTATCTTGTGATGAATGTCAAAGAATTGGTAATATTAGTAGACGTCAAGAAGTGCCTATGAATTATTCACTTGTTATTGAACCATTTGATGTTTGGGGCTTTGACTATATGGGACCTTTTCCTTCCTCTAATGGTTATACACATATCTTAGTTGCTGTTGATTACGTTACTAAGTGGGTAGAAGCTATTCCAACTAGTAGTGCTGATCATAACACTTCTATTAAAATGCTTAAAGAAGTTATTTTTCCAAGGTTTGGAGTCCCTAGATATTTAATGACTGATGGTGGTTCACATTTTATTCATGGCGCTTTCCGTAAAATGCTTGCTAAATATGATGTTAATCATAGAATTGCATCTCCTTATCACCCTCAGTCTAGTGGTCAAGTAGAATTGAGTAATAGAGAACTCAAATTAATTTTGCAAAAGACTGTTAATAGGTCTAGAAAGAATTGGTCCAAAAAACTTGATGATGCATTATGGGCCTATAGAACTGCATATAAAAATCCTATGGTATGTCTCCATATAAAATGGTCTATGGAAAAGCATGTCATTTACCTCTCGAACTAGAACACAAGGCTTATTGGGCTATTAAAGAATTTAATTATGATTTTAAACCTGCCAGTGAGAAGAGGTTATTTGATATTAGCTCACTTGATGAATGGAGAACCCAAGCCTACGAAAATGCCAAGTTGTTTAAAGAAAAAGTTAAAAGATGGCAGGACAAAAGGATACAAAAGTGTGAGTTTAATGTAGGTGATTATGTATTGCTATACAACTCTCATTTAAGATTTTTTGCAGGAAAACTTCTCTCTAAATGGGAAGGTCCTTATGTTATCGAGGAGGTCTACCGTTCTGGTGCCATAAAAATCAACAACTTCGAAGGCACACATCCGAAGGTGGTGAACGGTCAAAGAATCAAACATTATATCTCAGGTAATCCCATAAATGTTGAAACCAATGTTATCGAAACCGCAACTCCGGAGGAATACATAAGGGACACTTTCCAGAATGTTTCAGACTCCGAAAAGGAATAGGTATGTGGTACAGTAAGTAAACCGACCCCAAAACAGTTTTTAAGGCAATATTTCTCCGTTTTGGAATATTTAGAAAAATAAAAAAATAAGAAGCAGTCCGGGAAGGACACGAGGCCCCCACGAGGGCGGAGGGAGCGCCCCCCTACCTCGCGGGCACCTCGTGTGATCTCCGGACTCCGTTTTCGTACACGACACGTATTTTGGTCGGTAAAAATTCATTATATAATCTCCCGGGGGTTTTGACTCTCGTATCACGCAAAAATCTCCTGTCTTTGTTTCGAGCTGTTTTGCTGACAGATCTAGATTATCATGACGTCTCCAAGTGCCACCAAAGACAAGTTCTTCGAGAAGGTCATCAACCCTTACCTTGCGGAGGTGTAGCGACACCCTCAAACCATTGAGATGCGTGATGGGTTGCTGCACATCCGTGATGCTGAGGGACCGAAGGGGACCAGAAGCATGGAGACAAGGCTGGAAGCAATGGAGCAATGAGTTTTCAAGTGTCAGGGGATGGTGGAGCATGGACTCAACTCCAACTACATGATGATCGCAGAATTCACCAACAAACACAAGCTGGATGCCGACAACATCGGGGAGACCATCTTCAAGCTTCACGAGAAAATCGAGCACCTTCAAGCTCAAATCTATGACCTGCAAAACCAAAACTGTGAGTATGAATATTGATTCAAAAGGATGAGTTTGGCTGCAGATTTGAGGATCCCGGAGACTCGGTCATCCTTCTATGATGGTGAGCCTCTGCCTTGGAAGGAGGACGACAAGCCTACGCCATCAACAAAATCACCACCGTCTCCACCAACAAAGAAGAATTGAGTATCTGGTATGGGCACTCCACTTGGCAACTGTCAAGCTTGGGGGAGTGCCCCGGTATCGTATCACCATCACTTTTATCTTTACCGTTTTTCTTAGTTCGATCCTTTTGGTAATATCTTGATCTAGTAGAATAAAAGTTCTTAGTATGATCTAGTCGTGAGTTTTGCTTTATTATTCTTCTATTTAATCGAGTCCGTGAGCTATATAATAAAGATTAGTGTTGAGTCAAGGGCTTGATTATTTTGCCATGATCCTAAAGGAATAAAAGAAAAGAGAAAGAAATAAAAAGAAACAAAGAGATCATATGAGTCTTATGGAGAGTAATGAGCTCACATAGAAAGTGTATGATGAATAAGAGTTATTGAGAGTTGACAAACACAGTTTTGGTCATCGTTGCAATTAATAGGAAATAATAAAGAAAGAGAGGTCTTCACATATAAATATACTATCTTGGACATCTTTTATGATTGTGAGCACTCGTTAAAATATGACATGCTAAAGAGTTGACATTGGACAAGGAAGACAATGTAATGGGTTATGTTTTCTTACATCTGAGATAAATTATATTGTCTTGGATCTTCCAACATGACGAGCTTGCCTTTCCCCCTCATGCTAGCCAAATTCATTGCACCAAGTAGAGATACTACTTGTGCTTCCAAATACCCTTAAACTAGTCTTGCCATAAGAGTCCACCATATCTACCTATGGATTGAGTAAGATCCATCAAGTAAGTTGTCATCGGTGCAAGCAATAAAAGTTGCTCTCTAAATATGTATGATTGATTGGTGTGGAGGAAATAAGCTTTATACGAGCGTGTGATATGGAAGTAATAAAAGCGACAGACTGCATAATAAAGGTCCATATCACAAGTGGCAATATAAAGTGACGTCTTTCGCATTAAGATTTTGTGCATCCAACCATAAAAGCGCATGACAACCTCTGCTTCCCTCTGCGAAGGGCCTATCTTTTACTTTTATCTCCTACATTGCATAAGAGTCATGGTGATCTTCACCCTTCCTTTTGACATTTTATCCTTTGGCAAGCACAATATGTTGGAAAGATCCTGGTATATATGGCTAATTGGATGTGAGTTTTCATGAACTATTACTGTTGACATTACCCTAGAGGTAAAACGTTGGGAGGCAAAACTATAAGCCCCTATATTTCTCTGTGTCCGATTAAAACTCCATACCCATAAGTATTACGTGAGTGTCAGCAATTGTGAAAGATTATATGATAGTTGAGTATGTGGACTTGCTGAAAAGCTCTTATACATCGACTCTTTCCTATGTTATGATAAATTCCAATTGCTTATATGACTGAGATTGTAGTTTGTTAGTTTTTAATGAAGTTTACGATTCATACTTGATATTGTGATTGAATTATTACTCTAGCATTAGAGATTATATGACAAGAATTATATAAGTTTCTATTCTAAGAATGATCATGATGCCCTCATGTCTGTATTTTATTTTTATCGACACCTCTATCTCTAAACATGTGGACATATTTTTCGATCTTGGCTTTTCGCTTGAGGACAAGCAAGGTCTAAGCTTGGGGGAGTTGATACGTCCATTTTGCATCATGCTTTTATATCAATATTTATTGCATTATGGGCTGTTATTACACATTATGTCACAATACTTATGCCTATTCTCTCTTATTTTACAAGGTTTACATAAAGAGGGAGAATGCCGGCAGCTGGGATTCTAGGCTAGAAAAGGAGCAAATATTAGAGACCTATTCTGCACAGCTCCAAAAGTCCTGAAACTTCACGGAAGATGTTTTCCAAATATATAAAAAATACTGAGAGCAAGAACCTCACCAGGAGGGCCACACCCTGCCCACGAGGGTGGGGGGCGCGCCCTACCCTCTGGGCGTGCCCCCTACCTCGTGGGCCCCCTGGTGGCCCTCCGGTGGCCATCTTCTGCTATATGGAGTCTTTCGATGGGAAAAATATCATAAACCATCTTCTCGGACCAAACTCCACCGCCATGAGGCGGAACCTTGGCGGAACCAATCTAGGGCTCTGGCGGAGCTGTTCTGCCGGGGAAACTTCCCTCCCGGAGGGGGAAATCATCGCCATCGTCATCACCAACGCTCCTCTCATCGGGAGAGGGCAATCTCCATCAACATCTTCATCAGCACCATCTCATCTCAAAATCCTAGTTCATCTCTTGTATCCAATTCTTGTCTCCAAGTCTGGGATTGGTGCTAGTAGGTTGCTAGTAGTGTTAATTACTCCTTGTAGTTGATGCTAGTTGGTTTAATTGGTGGAAGATCATATGTTCAGATGCTATATGCATATTAATACCCCTCTGATTATGAACATGTTTATGCTTTGTGAGTAGTTACTTTTGTTCCCGAGGACATGGGAGAAGTCTTGCTATTAGTAGTCATGTGAATTTGGTATTCGTTCGATATTTTGATGAGATGTATGTTTTCTCTCCTCTAGTGGTGTTATGTGAACGTCGACTACATGACACTTCACCATTACTTGGGCCAAGAGGAAGGCATTGGGGAGTAATAAGTAGATGATGGGTTGCTAGAGTGACAGAAGCTTAAACCCTAGTTTATGCGTTGCTTCGTAAGGCGCTGATTTGGATCCATATGTTTCATGCTATGGTTAGGTTTACCTTAATACTTTTGTTGTATTTGCGGATGCTTGCAATAGAGGTTCATCATAAGTGGGATGCTTGTCCAAGTAAGGGCAGTACCCAAGCACTGGTCCACCCACATACCAAATTATCAAAGTACCGAACGCGAATCATATGAACGTGATGAAAACTAGCTTGACGATATTCCCATGTGTCCTCGGGAGCGCTTTTCTCTATATAAGAGTTTGTCCAGGCTTGTCCTTTGCTACAAAAAGGATTGGGCCACCTTGCTGCACCTTACTTACTTTTGTTACTTGTTGCTCGTTACAAATTATCTTATCACAAAACTATCTGTTACCACTTATTTCAGTACTTGCAGAGAATACCTTGCTGGAAACCACTTATCATTTCCTTCTGCTCCTCGTTGGGTTCGACACTCTTACTTATCTAAAGGACTACGATAGATCCCCTATACTTGTGGGCCATTAAGACTCTTTTCTTAGAAATCCTTCTTGCCACCTCTTGAGCACTACGTTGGTTTTCCCCGAAGAGGAAGGAATGATGCAGCAAAGTAGCGTAAGTATTTCCCTCAGTTTTTGAGAACCAAGGTATCAATCCAGTAGGAGGCTACGCGCGAGTCCCTCGCACCTGCACAAAACAAATAAATCCTCGCAACCAACGCAAATAGGGGTTGTCAATCCCTATAGGGCCACTTACGAGAGTGAGATCTGATAGATATGATAAGATAATATTTTTGGTATTTTTATGATAAAAGATGCAAAGTAAAATAAAGGCAAAGTAAATAGCAAAGGAAATAACTAAGTAGTAGGAGATCAATTTGATAAAGATAGACCCGGGGCCATAGGTTTCACTAGTGGCTTCTCTCAAGAGCATAAGTATTCTACGGTGGGTGAACAAATTACTGTCGAGCAATTGACAGAATTGAGCATAGTTATGGGAATATCTAGGTATGATCATGTATATAGGCATCACGTCCGACACAAGTAGACCGACTCCTGCCTGCATCTACTACTATTACTCCACTCATCAACCGCTATCCAGCATGCATCTAGGGTATTAAGTTAAAAACAGAGTAACGCCTTAAGCAAGATGACATGATGTAGAGGGATAGACTCATGCAATATGAAGAAAACCCCATCTTGTTATCCTCGATGGCAACAATACAATACGTGCCTTGCTGCCCTTACTGTCACCGGGAAAGGACACCGCAAGATTGAACCCAAAGCTAAGCACTTCTCCCATTGCAAGAAAGATCAATCTAGTAGGCCAAACCAAACTGATAATTCGAAGAGACTTGCAAAGATAACCAATCATACATAAAAGAATTCAGAGAAGATTCAAATATTATTCATAGATAGACTTGATCATAAACCCACAATTCATCGGTCTCAACAAACACACCGCAAAAAGAAGATTACATCGAATAGATATCTACAAGAGAGGGGGAGAACATTGTATTGTGATCCAAAAAGAGAGAAGAAGCCATCTAGCTACTAACTATGGACCCGTAGGTCTGAGGTGAACTACTTACACTTCATCGGAGGGGCTATGGTGTTGATGTAGAAGCCTTCCGTGATCGATGCCCCCTCCGGCGGAGCTCCGGAACAGGCCCCAAGATGGGATCTCGTAGATACAAAAAGTTGCGACCGTGGAATTAGGGTTTTGGCTCCGTATCTGATCGTTTGGGGGTACGTAGGTATATATAGGAGGAAGTAGTATGTCGGTGGAGCAACAGGGGGCCCACGAGGGTGGAGGGCATGCCTGGTGGGGGTGGGTGCGCCCCCCTACCTCGTGGCCTCCTATTTACTTTCTTGACGTAGGTTCCAAGTCTCTCTGGTCTTATTCGTTGAGAAAATCACGTTCCCGAAGGTTTCATTCCGTTTGGACTCCGTTTGATATTCCTTTTCTTCAAAACCCTAAAACAGGCAAAAAACAACAATTCTGGGCTGGGCCTCCGATTAATAGGTTAGTCCCAAAAATAATATAAAAGTGGATAATAAAGCCCAATAATGTCCAAAACAGTAGATAATATAGCATGGAGCAATAAAAAATTATAGATACGTTGGAGATGTATCAAGCATCCCCAAGCTTAATTCCTGCTCGTCCTCGAGTAGGTAAATGATAAAAACAGAATTTTTGATGCGGAGTGCTGCTTGGCATAATTTTAATGTAATTCTTCTTAATTGTGGTATGAATATTCAGATCCGAAAGACTCAAGACAAAAGTTCATATTGACATAAAAATAATAATACTTCAAGCATACTAACTAAGCAA
Organism: Triticum urartu; assembly: GCF_056163025.1. Classification (NCBI taxonomy): domain Eukaryota; kingdom Viridiplantae; phylum Streptophyta; class Magnoliopsida; order Poales; family Poaceae; genus Triticum; species Triticum urartu. The sequence continues at coordinate 85,762,236 of NC_141874.1, forward strand.
TTATGTCTTCTCAAAATAACATGGCCAAAGAAAGTTCATCCCTACTAAATCATATAGTTTAGTCATGTTTCATCTTCGTCACACAAGAATGCTCTCATCATGCACAACCCTGATAACAAGCCAAGCAATTGTTTCATACTTTAGTAATCTCAAACCTATAAACTTTCACGCAATATATGAGTGTGAGCCATGGACATAGAACTAAGGGTGGAATAGAATATAATGAGGGGGGTTATGTGGAGAAGTCAAAAAGGGAGAACGTCTCACATCAACGAGGCTAATCAATGGGCTATGGAGATGCCCACCGACTGATGTTAATGCAAGGATTAGGGATTGCCATGCAACGGATGCACTAGAGCTATAAATGTATGAAAGCTCAACAAAAGAAACTAGTGGGTGTGCATCCAACTTGCTTGATCACGAAGACCTAGGGCACTTGAGGAGGCCCATTGTTGGAATATACAAGCCAAGTTCTATAATGAAAAATTCCCACTAGTATATGAAAGTGACAAAACAAGAGACTCTCTAACATGAAGATTATGGTGCTACTTTGAAGCACAAGTGTGGCAAAGGATAGTAACATTGTCCCTTCTCCCTTTTTCTCTCATTTTTTGGGCCTTCTCTCCTTTTTATGGCCTTTCTATTTTTTGGGCCTTTTGTATGGCCTTTCTCTTTTTTTATTCCTCACTTGGGACAATGCTCTAGAAAATGATGATCACCACACTTCTATTTATTTACAACTCAATGATTACAACTCGATACTAGAACAAAAGATGACTCTATATGAATGCCTCCGACGGTGTACCGGGATATGCAATGGACCAAGAGTGACATGTATGAAAGAATTATGAACGGTGGCTTTGCCACAAATACTATGTCAACTACATGATCATGCTAAGCAATATGACAATGATGAATGTGTCATGATGAACGGAATGATGGAAAGTTGCATGGCAATATATCTCGGAATGGCTATGGAAATGCCATAATAGGTAGGTATGGTGGCTGTTTTGAGGAAGATATAAGGAGGTTTATGTGTGAAAGAGCGTATCATATCACAGGGTTTGGATGCACCGGCGAAGTTTGCGCCAACTCTCAATGTGAGAAAGGGAAATGTACGGTACCGAAGAGGCTAGCAAGGATGGAAGGGTGAGAGTGCGTATAATCCATGGACTCAACATTAGTCATAAAGAACTCACATACTTATTGCAAAAATCTACAAGTCATCAAAAACCTCGGTACTACACGCATGCTCCTAGGGGGATAGATTGGTAGGAAAATACCATCGCTCGTCCCCGACCGCCACTCATAAGGAAGACAATCAAATAACACCTCATGTTTCAAATTTGTTGCATAACGTTTACCATACGTGCATGCTACGGGACTTGCAAACTTCAACACAAATATTTCTCAATTTCACAACTACTCAACTAGCACGACTTTGATATTATTATCTCCATATCTCAAAACAATCATCAAGCATCAAACTTCTCTTAGTATTCAAAACACTCTTAAGAAAATTTTACTAACTTTGAATACCTAGCATATTAGGATTTTAAGAAAATTACCATGCTATTAAGACTCTCAAAATAATCTAAGTGAAGCATGAGAGATCAATAGTTTCTATAAAACAAATCCACCACCGTGCTCTAAAAGATATAAGTGAAGTACTAGAGAAAAATTATATAACTCAAAAGATATATGCGAAGCACATAGAGTATTCTAACAAATTCCAAATCATGTATGGCTCTCTCAAAAGGTGTGTACAGCAATGATGATTGTGGTAGACTAAAAATCAAAGACTCAAATAATACAAGATGCTCCAAGCAAAACACATATCATGTGGCGAATAAAAATATAGCTCCAAGTAAAGTTACTGATAGAAGTAGACGAAAGAGGGGATGCCTTCCGGGGCATCCCCAAGCTTTGGCTTTTAGGTGTCCTTAGATTATCTTGGGGGTTCCATGGGCATCCCCAAGCTTAGGCTCTTGCCACTCCTTGTTCCATAATCCATCAAATCTTTACCCAAAACTTAAAAACTTCACAACACAAAACTTAAAGTAGAAAATCTCGTGAGCTACGTTAGCGAAAGAAAATAAAAGATCACTTCAAGGTACTGTAATTAAATCATTCTTTATTTATATTGGTGTTATACCTACTGTATTACAACTTCTCTATGGTTTATAAACTATTTTACTAGCCATAGAATCGTCAAAATAAGCAAACAACACATGAAAAACAGAATCTGTCAAAAACAGAACAGTCTGTAGTAATCTGTAGCTAGCGCAAGATCTGGAACCCCAAAAATTCTAAAATAAATTTCTGGACGTGAGGAATTTATCTATTAATCATCTGCAAAAAGAATTAACTAAATATAGCTTTCCAAATAAAAATGACAGCAGTTCTCGTGAGCGCTAAAGTTTCTGTTTTTTACAGCAAGTTCAACAAGACTTTCCCCAAGTCTTCCCAACGGTTCTACTTGGCACAAACAATAATTAAACACAAAAAACAGAAACAAAACAGAGGCTAGATAAATTATTTATTACTAAACAGGAGCAAAAATCAAGGAATAAAAATAAAATTGGGTCGCCTCCCAACAAGTGCTATCGTTTAACGCCTTAGCTAGGCATAACAAGCAAGAATAGATCTAGGTATTGCCATCTCTGGTTTTCAACTTTTTAGCGGAATCAAGCTCGAATCCGGGAGGTTCTTTACGTTTCCCTTCATATTCTGAAATTTTTAGATCTAATGAATCCAACCGCTTATTGCAAAGGGTAATCAACATATTCATGCGGTGAATATTTCCACTAATGTTCTTAAGAGGTTCAAGAGATTTCTGCAAGATTATAGTAACTTCACAAATTTTTTTCAAAAACTTGTGTCTCTTCCTGATTAGGATGAGGCCCCTTTTGTTGAGGTAGTGTTCCCACTATACCTTCTATAATTTCAAGTGCAATATGGGGATCGATTTCAATAAAATTGCCTTTGGCAACGCAATCCAAGAGTTGTCTATGTGACATATTTAATCCAACATAAAAATTGCGAAGCAAAATTCTCAGGTTTATTTCAGAGGTACAATTACGACAAGACTCCATTATTCTCAGCCAGGCATCTTTTAAGTTTTCTCCTAGTCTCTGTTTAAAGTGAAATATTTTGAACCCAGGAGTCAACGGAGAAGATAAGGGACTAGCCATAACGACAAGCAAACAGACTAACACACAAGCAAACAGAAAGCAAGCGGGCAAAAAGAGGCAAATAGAGAGGGATGATAGAGAGAGAGAGGGCAAATAAAATGGCAAGGGTGAAGTGGGGGAGAGGAAAACGAGAGGCAAATGGCAAATAATGTAATGCGGGAGATAAGGGTATGTGATGGGTACTTGGTATGTTGACTTTTGCATAGACCTCCCCGGCAACGGCGCCAGAAATCCTTCTTGCTACCTCTTGAGCACTACGTTGGTTTTCCCCGAAGAGGAAGGGATGATGCAGCAAAGTAGCGTAAGTATTTCCCTCAGTTTTTGAGAACCAAGGTATCAATCCAGTAGGAGGCTACGCGCGAGTCCCTCGCACCTGCACAAAACAAATAAATCCTCGCAAGCAACGCAAATAGGGGTTGTCAATCCCTATAGGGCCACTTACGAGAGTGAGATCTGATAGATATGATAAGATAATATTTTTGGTATTTCTATGATTAAAGATGCAAAGTAAAATAAAGGCAAAGTAAATAGCAAAGGAAATAACTAAGTAGTAGGAGATCAATATGATAAAGATAGACCCGGGGGCCATAGGTTTCACTAGTGGCTTCTCTCAAGAGCATAAGTATTCTACGGTGGGTGAACAAATTACTGTTGAGCAATTGACAGAATTGAGCATAGTTATGGGAATATCTAGGTATGATCATGTATATAGGCATCACGTCCGAGACAAGTAGACCCACTCCTGCCTGCAACTACTACTATTACTCCACTCATCGACCGCTATCCATCATGCATCTAGAGTATTAAGTTAAAAACAGAGTAACGCCTTAAACAAGATGACATGATGTAGAGGGATAGACTCATGCAATATTAAGAAAACCCCATCTTGTTATCCTCGATGGCAACAATACAATGCGTGCCTTGCTGCCCTTACTGTCACTGGGAAAGGACACCGCAAGATTGAACCCAAAGCTAAGCACTTCTCCCATTGCAAGAAAGATCAATCTAGTAGGCCAAACCAAACTGATAATTCGAAGAGACTTGCAAAGATAACAAATCATACATAAAATAATTCAGAGAAGATTCAAATATTATTCATATATAGACTTGATCATAAACCCACAATTCATCGGTCTCAACAAACACACCGCAAAAAGAAGATTACATCAAATAGATCTCCACAAGAGAGGGGAGAACATTGTATTGAGATCCAAAAAGAGAGAAGAAGCCATTGCTACGTCTTGAGCTTGCGTTGGTTTTCCCCGAAGAGGAAGGGATGATGCAACAGAGTAGCATAAGTATTTCCCTCAGTTTTGGGAACCAAGGTATCAATCCAGTAGGAGGCCACGCTCAAGTCCCTCGTACCTGCACAAAGCGATAGCTACTCGCAACCAACGCGATTAGGGGTTCTCAATCTCTTCACGGTCACTTACGAGAGTGAGATCTGATAGATATAATATTTTTGGTATTTTTGGTATAAAGATGCAAAGTAAAAAGTAAAAGCAAAGTAAAAAGTAAAAGCAAAGTAAAAAAGCAAAGCAAGATTGAAGTGATGGAGATTGATATGATGAGAAAAGACCCGGGGGCCATAGGTTTCACTAGTGGCTTCTCTCAAGAGCATAAGTATTCTACGGTGGATGAACAAATTACTGTTGAGCAATTGACAGAATTGAGCATAGTTATGAGAATATCTAGGCATGATCATGTATGTAGGCATCACGTCCGTGACAAGTAGATCGAAACGATTCTGCATCTACTACTATTACTCCACTCATCGACCGCTATCCAGCATGCATCTAGAGTATTAAGTTAAAAAAGAGTAACGCCTTAAGCAAGATGACATGATGTAGAGAGATAAATTCATGCAATATGAAATAAACCCCATCTTGTTATCCTCGATGGCAACAATGCAATACGTGCCTTGCTGCCCCTTCTGTCACTGGGTAAGGACACCGCAAGATCGAACCCAAAGCTAAGCACTTCTCCCATGGCAAGAACTACCAATCTAGTTGGCCAAACCAAACGAATAATTCGAAGAGACTTGCAAAGATAACCAATCATACATAAAAGAATTCAGAGAAGATTGAAATATCATTCATAGATAGACTTGATCATAAACCCACAATTCATCGGTCTCAACAAACACACCGCAAAAAGAAGATTACATCGAATAGATTTCCACAAGAGAGGGAGAGAACTTTGTATTGAGATTCAAAGAGAGAGAAGACGCCATCTAGCTACTAACTATGGACCCGAAGGTCTGAGGTAAACTACTCACACTTCATCGGAGAGGCTAGGATGATATAGAAGCCCTCCGTGATGACGGCCCTCTTCCGGCGGAGCTCCGGAACAGGCCCTAAGATGGGATCTCGTGGATACAGAAAGTTGCGGCGGTGGAAGTAGGTTTTTGGCTCCTGTTCTGATCGTTTGGGGGTACGTGTGTATATATAGGAGGAAGAAGTACGCCGGAGGAGCAACGAGGGGCCCACGAGGCAGGGGGCACGCCCTAGGGGGGCGCCCCCCACCCTCGTGACCGCCTCTTTTGTTCCTTGGAGCAGGGTCCAAGTCTCCTGGATCACGTTTGGTGAGAAAATCACGTTCCCGAAGATTTTAATCCGTTTGGACTCTGTTTGATATTCCGTTTCTTCGAAACACTAAAATAGGCAAAAAACAGCAATTCTGGGCTGGGCCTCCGGTTAATAGGTTAGTCCTAAAAATAATATAAAGTGGAAAATAAAGCCCAATATAGTCCAAAACAGTAGATAATATAGCATGGAGAAATCAAAAATTATAGATACGTTGGAGACGTATTAGGCATCCCCAAGCTTAATTCCTGCTCGTCCTCGAGTAGGTAAATGATAAAAAGAGAATTTTTGATGCGGAGTGCTACTTGGCATAATTTCAATGCAAATCTTCTTAATTTTGGTATGAATACTCAGATTAGAAAGATTCAAGACAAAAGTTTATATTGACATAAAAATAAAAATACTTCAAGCATACTAATAAAGCAATTATGTCTTCTCAAAATAACATGGCCAAAGAAAGTTATCCCTACAAAATCATATAGTCTGGCTATGCTCCATCTTCACCACACAAAGTATTTAAATCATGCACAACCCCGATGACAAGCCAAGCAATTGTTTCATACTCTAACTTTTTCAATCTTCACGCCATACATGAGCATGAGCCATGGATATAGCACTATAGGTGGAATAGAATGGTGGTTGTGGAGAAGACAAAAAGGAGGGGAAGATAGTCTCACATCAACTAGGCGTATCAACGGGCTATGGAGATGCCCATCAATAGATATCAATGTGAGTGAGTAGGGATTGCCATGCAACGGATGCACTAGAGCTATAAATGTATGAAAGATCAACAAAAGAAACTAAGTGGGTGTGCATCCAACTTGCTTGCTCACGAAGACCTATTGCAATTTTGAGGAAGCCCATCATTGGAATATACAAGTCAAGTTCTATAATGTAAAATTCCCACTAGTATATGAAAGTGACAACATATGAGACTCTCTATATGAAGAACATGGTGCTACTTTGAAGCACAATATATGAGACTCGCTATATCATGGTGCTACTTTGAAGCACAAGTGTGGAAAAAAGGATAGTAGCATTGCCCCTTTTTATTTTTTTTATTTTTTTTCTTTGGCCTTTCTCTTTTTTTATTGGGATAATGCTCTATTGAATGATGATCATCACACTTTTATTTATTTACAACTCAATGATTACAACTTGATTCTAAAACAAAGCATGACTCTATATGGATGCCTCCGGCGGTGTACCGGGATATGCAATGAATCAAGAGTGACAAGTATGAAGAAATTATGAATGGTGGCTTTGCCACAAATACTATGTCAACTACATGTTCATGCTAAGCAATATGACAATGATGGATGTGTCATGATGAACTAGATGGTGGAAAGTTGCATGGCAATATATCTCGGAATGGCTATGGAAATGCCATAATAGGTAGGTATGGTGGCTGTTTTGAGGAAGGTATATGGTAGGTGTATGATACCAGCGAAAGGTGCGCGGTATTAGAGAGGCTAGCAAAGGTGGAAGGGTGAGAGTGCGTATAATCCATGGACTCAACATTAGTCATAAAGAACTCATATACTTATTGGAAAAATCTAGAAGTTACCAAAGCAAAGTATTACGCGCATGCTCCTAGGGGGATAGATTGGTAGGAAAATACCATCGCTCGTCCCCGACCACCACTCATAAGGAAGACAATCAATAAACAAATCATGCTCCGACTTCGTCACATAACGGTTCACCATACGTGCATGCTACAGGAATCACAAACTTTAACACAAGTATTCTTTAAATTCACAACTACTCAACTAGCATGACTTTAATATTATCACCTCCATATCTCAAAACAATTATCATGCTTCAATCTTTTCTTAGTATTCAACACACTCAAAAGAAAGTTTCACAAATCTTGAATACCAAGCATATTATTATTAAGAAAATTACCATGCTATTAAGAGACTCTCAAAATAATTTAAGTGAAGCATGAGAGATCAATAGTTTCTTTAAAACAAATCCACCACCGTGCTCTAAAAGATCTAAGTGAAGCACATAGAGCAAAATTATAACGCTCAAAAGATATAAGTGAAGCACATAGAGCAAAATTATCTAGCTCAAAAGATATAAGTGAAGCACATAGAGCAAAATTATCTAGATCAAAAGATATAAGTGGAGCGCATAGAGCAAAATTACTTAGCTCAAAAGATATAAGTGAAGCACATAGATCAAAATTATCTAGCTCAAAAGATATAAGTGGAGCGCATAGAGCAAAATTACTTAGCTCAAAAGATATAAGTGAAGCACATAGAGTATTCTATCAAATTTTAATTCATGTATGGCTCTCTCAAAAGGTGTGTACAGCAAGGATGATTGTGTCATACTAAGACACAAAGACACAAATAATACAAGACGCTCCAAGCAAAACACATATCATGTTGGTGAATAAAAATATAGCTCCAAGTAAATTACCGATGGAAGTGGACGAAAGAGGGGATGCCTTCCGGGGCATCCCCAAGCTTTGACTTTTTGGTGTCCTTGGATTATCTTGGGGGTGCCATGAGCATCCCCAAGCTTAGGCTCTTGCCACTCCTTGTTCCATGATCCATCAAAAGAATTCACCCAAAACTTGAAAACTTCACAACACAAAACTCAAAATAGAAAACTCGTGAGCTCCGTTAGCGAAAGAAAACAAAAGACCACTTCAAGGTACTGTAATGAACTCATTATTTATTTATATTGGTGTTAAACCTACTTTATTACAACTTCTTTATGGATTATAAACTATTTTACTAGCCATAGATTCATCAAAATAAGCAAACAACACACGAAAAACAGAATCTGTCAAAAACAGAACAGTCTGTAGTAATCTGTAGCTAGCGCAAGATCTGGAACCCCAAAAATTCTAAAATAAATTTCTGGACGTGAGGAATTTAGTTACTAATCATCTTCAAAAAGAATTAACTAAATATAACTCTTCAAATAAAAATGACAGCAGTTCTCGTGAGCACTAAAGTTTCTGTTTTTTTACAGCAAGTTCAACAAGACTTTCCCCAAGTCTTCCCAACGGTTCTACTTGGCAAAAACACTAATTAAACACAAAAAACACAACCAAAACAGAGGATAAATAATTTATTTATTACTAGTCAGGAGCAAAAAGCAAGGAATAAAAATAAAATTGGGTTGCCTCCCAACAAGCGCTATCGTTTAACGCCCCTAGCTAGGCATAAAAGCGAGGATAGATCTAGGTATTGCCATCTTTGGTAGGCAATCCATAAGTGGCTCTCATGATAGTTTCATATGGTAATTTTATTTTATTTCTAGGAAAGTGTTCCATGCCCTTTTTTAATGGAAATTGAAATCTAATATTCCCTTCCTTTATATCAATAATCGCACCAACCGTTCTAAGGAAAGGTCTACCAAGAATAATAGGGCAAGAAGGATTGCAATCTATATCAAGAACAATGAAATCTACGGGCACATAATTCCTATTTGAAACAATAAGAACATCATTAATCCTTCCCATAGGTTTCTTAATAGTGGAATCTGCAAGATGCAAGTTTAGAGAGCAATCATCAAAATTACGGAAATCTAGTAAATCACACAAAGTCTTGGGAATAGTAGAGACACTAGCACCCAAATCACACAAAGCATAAAACTCATGATCTTTAATTTTAATTTTAATAGTTGGTTCCCACTCATCATAGAGTTTTCTAGGGATAGAAACTTTCAACTCAAGTTTTTCTTCATAAGATTGCATCAAGGCATCAACAATATGTTCGGTGAAGGCTTTATTTTGACTATAAGCATGTGGAGAATTTAGCACGGATTGCAACAAGGAAATACAATCAATTAAATAGCAACTTCCATAATTAAATTCCTTGAAATCCAATATAGTGGGTTTAGCAACATCTAGATTTTTATTTCTTTCAATCCCACTTTCATCAATTTCATCATTAAGATCTAAATACTCCGAATTTTTAGAACGCCTTCTAGGTAAAAGAAGATAATATTCAGTTTCATCAAGATTCATATTGCAAAATAAAGATTTAACAGGGGACACATCAATAACTTTTAGATCTTCATCTTGATTTTCATAGGAATTGGAGGAACACGCTTTAATAAAGGCATCTTTGGAAGCACGCATCCTAGCGGTTCTTTCTTTGCACTCATCAATGGAAATTCTCATGGCTTTGAGAGACTCATTGATATCATGCTTAGGAGGAATAGATCTAAGCTTTAAAGAATCAACCTCAAGAGAAATTCTATCAATGTTTCTAGCCAAATCATCAACTTTAAGCAATTTCTCCTCAAGCAAAGCATTAAAATTCTTTTGTGAATTCATAAATTCTTTAACACTATTCTCAAATTCAGAGGGCATCTTATTATAATTTCCATAAGAGTTGTTGTAGGAATTCCCATAATTATTAGAAGGATTACTAGGATATGGCCTAGGATTAAAATTCCCTCTATAAGTGTTGTTACCAAAATTATTCCTACCAACAAAATTCACACCCATAGATTCATTGTTATTCTCAATCAAAGTAGACAAAGGCATATCATTAGGATCAGAAGAAACACTCTTAGTAGCAAATAATTATATAAGTTCATCCATCTTTCCACTCAAAACATTAATTTCTTCTATCGCATGCACTTTTTTATTAGAAGATCTTTCAATATGCCATTGAGAATAATTAACCATAATATTATCTAGGAGTTTAGTAGCATCTCCTAAAGTGATTTCCATAAAAGTGCCTCCCGCGGCCGAATCTAAAAGATTTCTAGAAGCAAAATTCAATCCGGCATAAATTTTTTGTATAATCATCCACAAATTCAAACCATGAGTAGGGCAATTACATATCATTAATTTCATTCTCTCCCAAGCTTGTGCAACATGTTCATGATCAAGTTGTTTAAAGTTCATAATATCGTTCCTAAGAGAGATGATCTTAGCGGGAGGAAAATACTTAGAGATAAAAGCATCTTTGCACTTGTTCCATGAATCAATACTATTCTTAGGAAAAGACGAAAACCAATCTTTAGCACGATCTCTAAGCGAAAAAGGAAATAGCTTCAATTTAACGACATCATTATTGACATATTTTTTCTTTTGCATATCACATAAATCAACGAAGCTATTCAGATGAGTAGCGGCATCTTCACTAGGAAGGCCGGCGAATTGATCTTTCATAACAAGATTCAACAAAGTAGTATTAATTTCACAAGATTCAGCATTGGTAAGAGGAGCAATCAGAGTGCTAAGGAAATCATTATTATTGGTATTGGTGAAGTCACACAATTTAGTAGTATCTTGAGCCATCGTGACAAACAAGCAATCTAACACACGAGCAAACAAAAGCAAACGGGCAAAAGAGGCAAATAGAGAGGGAGGATAGAGAGAGAGGGCGAATAAAACGGCAAGGGTGAATTGGGGGGAGAGGAAAACGAGAGGCAAATGGCAAATAATGTAATGCGAGAGATAGGGATTGTGATGGGTACTTGGTATGTTGACTTTTTTGCGTAGACTCCCCGGCAACGGCGCCAGAAATGGCTCGTTGTCGGGAGTCAAATCTTGACTTGCGTGAACCTTCCCGGCAACGGCGCCAGAAATCCTTCTTGCTACGTCTTGAGCTTGCGTTGGTTTTCCCCGAAGAGGAAGGGATGATGCAGCAGAGTAGCGTAAGTATTTCCCTCAGTTTTTGAGAACCAAGGTATCAATCCAGTAGGAGGCCACACTCAAGTCCCTTGTACCTACACAAAGCGATAGCTACTCGCAACCAACGCGATTAGGGGTTGTCAATCCCTTCATGGTCACTACGAGAGTGAGATCTGATAGATATAATATTTTTGGTATTTTTGGTATAAAGATGCAAAGTAAAAAGTAAAAGCAAAGTAAAAAGCAAAGCAAGATTAAAGTGATGGAGATTGATATGATGAGAATAGACCCGGGGGCCATAGGTTTCACTAGTGGCTTCTCTCAAGAGCATAAGTATTCTACGGTGGATGAACAAATTACTGTTGAGCAATTGACAGAATTGAGCATAGTTATGAGAATATCTAGGCATGATCATGTATATAGGCATCACGTCCGTGACAAGTAGATTGAAATGATTCTGCATCTACTACTATTATTCCACTCATCGACCGCTATCCAGCATGCATCTAGAGTATTAAGTTAAAAAAAGAGTAACGCCTTAAGCAAGATGACATGATGTAGAGAGATAAATTCATGCAATATGAAATAAACCCCATCTTGTTATCCTCGATGGCAACGATGCAATACGTGCCTTGCTGCCCCTTCTGTCACTGGGTAAGGACACCGCAAGATCGAACCCAAAGCTAAGCACTTCTCCCATGGCAAGAACTACCAATCTAGTTGGCCAAACCAAATGGATAATTCGAAGAGACTTGCAAAGATAACCAATCATACATAAAAGAATTCAGAGAAGATTCAAATATTATTCATAGATAGACTTGATCATAAACCCACAATTCATTGGTCTCAACAAACACACCGCAAAAAGAAGATTACATCGAATAGATCTCCACAAGAGAGGGGGAGAACTTTGTATTGAGATTCAAAGAGAGAGAAGAAGCCATCTAGCTACTAACTATGGACCCGAAGGTCTGAGGTAAACTACTCACACTTCATCGGAGAGGCTAGGATGATGTAGAAGCCCTCCGTGATGACGGCCCTCTTCCGGCGGAGCTCCGGAACAGGCCCCAAGATGGGATCTCGTGGATACAGAAAGTTGCGGCGGTGGAATTAGGTTTTTGGCTCCTGTTCTGATCGTTTGGGGGTACGTGTGTATATGTAGGAGGAAGAAGTACGCCGGAGGAGCAATGAGGGGCCCACGAGGCAGGGGCGCGCCCTAGGGTGGGTGGCGCCCCCACCCTCGTGACCGCCTCTTTTGTTCCTTGGAGCAGGGTCCAAGTCTCCTGGAGCACGTTTGGTGAGAAAATCACATTCCTGAAGATTTTATTCCGTTTGGACTCCGTTTGATATTCCATTTCTTCGAAACACCGAAATAGGCAAAAAACAGCAATTCTGGGCTGGGCCTCCGGTTAATAGGTTAGTCCCAAAAATAATATAAAAGTGGAAAATAAAGCCCAATATAGTCCAAAACAGTAGATAATATAGCATGGAGCAATCAAAAATTATAGATACGATGGAGACGTATCAGCCATCTAGCTACTAACTATGGACCCGTAGGTCTGAGGTGAACTAGTTACACTTCATTGGAGGGGCCATGGTGTTGATGTAGAAGCCCTCCGTGATCGATGCCCCCTCCGGCGGAGCTCCGGAACAGGCCCCAAGATGGGATCTCAGACAGAAAGTTGCGGCGGTGGAATTAGGGTTTTGGCTCCATATCTGATCGTTTGGGGGTACGTATGTATATATAGGAGGAAGGAGTACGTCGGTGGAGCAACAGGGGGCCCACGAGGGTGGAGGGCACGCCTGGTGGGGGTGGGCACGCCCCCTACCTCGTGGCCTCCTGTTTCCTTTCTTGACGTAGGGTCCAAGTCTCTCTGGTGTTATTCGTTGAGAAAATCACGTTCCTGAAGGTTTCATTCCGTTTGGACTCCGTTTGATATTCCTTTTCTTCGAAACCCTAAAACAAGCAAAAACAAAGCAATTCTGGGCTGGGCCTCCGGTTAATAGGTTAGTCCTAAAAATAATATAAAAGTGGATAATAAAGCCCAATAATGTCCAAAACAGTAGATAATATAGCATGGAGTAATAAAAAATTATAGATACGTTGGAGACGTATCACTCGCCCTACCCACCAAGTGCATGTCAAAAACTATACCTCTTTGGTGAAGGCGGGGGCCTGGTGTTGTCACCGTTTGCCCTTCTTTTCAAAGACTCGCCCTGCACAGGTGTTGCCTTCTTGGAAGACACCTTTGATGCAGCTCGGCGAGACGAGCGCTGCCCCTTCGGAGCATGAGACAGAGCAGTGGGTGAGGCGCAACGAGAAAACTCTTTTGGAGAAGACATCTCCTGGGTACTTACATGGGAGGAGGGGAGAAGGCCGGGGTAATCGGCTATAATGGCTACTTCCGTGCCGTCATAGCTCGCCTGATAAAAAACTCCCTCCGTAAGCTCTATAAATATGTCCGGATCTTCTTCATATACGGGATCTAGGTACCGATTATGGTCCTCCGGCTGTGGAGCGGGGCTGTAAATCACCTCGACGATCTTTCTCCATTCCTGTCAAAAGCAGTCGGATTAAATTCGACTAGCATAAACTCTGGAAAATGGTTGAGTAAGGCCAATAATTGAAAAACTCACCCAGGGGATGGGGTTGTACATGGAAAAGCCTTCCCTACATATCAAGCGAGCGAAGTCTTCCTTTTCCCCTTTGTACAGGTCGGCTAAGATGGTGTCCAGGGCAGCAAAATTATCTGGACCTTTGCGTAGGCAATGGGACGCATCGTCCTCCCCATTATAATTCCACATTGGAAGACTTCTAGATTGGAGCAGCTGAATGCATGGGGTTATTGAAATTGCCATTACCTCAATTATAGACAGCCCGGAGTTGGCAAGTACTCCGATCTTGCGTGCTAGTCTCGAAACCTCCGCACTATCTTCTTCTTCGAGGCTTCGGGGACGCCAACTAGCGCGCTTCTTTAAAGGAACACCAGAGAATTCGGGAAGTCCACGCCGGATTAGGTCCGGAAGAACGACGTCTTCGATATAAAACCACTCCGAGGGCCACTCTTCGGATGCCTTCTTTGGAGTGCCGGACAGGTATCCTGTCCCGGCTATGCGCCATACTTCGGCGCCGCCCACCTCAAATATGGATCCCTTTTGGGAGTGGGGGACGAGGTAGAAATATTTTTGCCATAGCTCGAAATGAGCCTCATAGCCTAGGAATAGCTCACATAAAGCAACAAAACCCGCGATATGCAGGATGGAGCCTGGCGTCAGATTGTGCAGTTGAAGGCCATAATACTCCAGTAGACCGTTGAAGGCCATAATACTCCAGTAGACCTCTGAGGAAAGGATGAATAGGAAATCATATGCCTCTCAAGAGGAAGGAGATAAAGCACACCCACTCCTCTTTGGAAGGATTGGGGTAATTCTCCGTCAGGGCTTCGCCGTCGATGGAAGTTAATCCAGCCTGAACGGAGACTAGATCCACAGGCGGAAGATATCCCTGTGTCTGAAGTTTGCTCAAATGGGTGTGGGATACCGAACAACTTTCTCAGTCACCTTTTTGAGGGCCATTGGGGCGCGAGGAAGAGCTAGGAGCGCTAGCCATGTTTTGGCGACTTCCTATGGCAAGTTCTAAGGGTTTCCACGGGGTGGGGAATGGTCTCTAAGATCTAATCTCTTTAAATAGGCGCCTTTCCCGCACGATCAAGGGGTTATTTGTAAAAAAACACCTAGACTATTCACATTCGTTTGACACGTGGAAGCCGAGGCGATGACAGTGAAGAAACAATAGAAAATGGTATTTAATGTGCAGCCGAACTATCGTCAATCAGAAGTACAATGGAGGACCCGCCTTGCAAAGCCGAGGACATAAAGCCGGATACTACATCATCATTGAAGGCAAGTTCGGAGGCTACTGAGGGAGTCCTGGATTAAGGGGTCCTTAGATGGTCGGGCTATTTGACGTGGGCCAAACTAATGGGCCGTGAAGATACAAGATGGAAGGCCTCTCCCCATATCTGGATGGGACTCTCCTTGGCGTGGATAGAAAGCTTGGCGGCTAGTCGCATAGTTTCCTTTCTCTGTAAACCGACTTTGTACAACCCTGGGCCCCTATGGTGTCTATATAAACCGGAGGGTTTAGTCCATAGAGGCAATCACAATCATACAGGCTAGACATCTAGGGTTTAGCCATCATGATCTCGAGGTAGATCAGCTCTTGTAACCCTCATATTCGTCAAAGTCAATCAAGCAGGAAGTAGGGTATTACCTCCATTAAGAGGGCCCAAACCTGGGTAAACATCGTGTCCCCTGCCTCCTGTTACCTTTGATCCTCAGACGCACAGTTCGGGACCCCCTACCCGAGATCAGCCGGTTTTGACACCGACAACAACCGTAAGGCTCCTGCCAGTTGCCGATAACTTTTACAAAACATGATCATCTCATACAACAATTTATATCTCATCACGTCTTGACCATATCACATCACAACATGCCCTGCAAAAACAAGTTAGATGTCCTCTACTTTGTGCAAGTTTTACATGGCTGCTACGGGCTTCTACCAAGAACCGTTCTTACCTACGCATCAAAACCACAATGATTTTTCGTCAAGTGTGCTGTTTTAACCTTCAACAAGGACCGGCCGTAGTAAAATTCAATTCAACTAAAGTTGGAGAAACAGACACCCCCAGCCACCTTTGTGCTAAAGCACGTCGGTAGAACCGGTCTCATGAACGTGGTCATGTAATGTTGGTCTGGGCCGCTTCATCCAACAATACTACCGAATCAAAATAAGACATTGGTGGTAAGCATTATGACTATTATCGCCCACAACTCTTTGTGTTCTACTCGTGCATATCATCTACGCATAGACCTAGCTCGGATGCCACCGTTGGGGAACGTAGCATGCAATTTCAAAATTTTCCTACGATCACGCAAGATCTATCTAGGAGATGCATAGTAACGAGACGGGGAGAGTGTGTCCACGTACCCTCATAGACCGAAAGCGGAAGCGTTAGGTTAATGCAGTTGATGTAGTCGAACGTCTTCATGATCCAACCGATCCAAGTACCGAACGTACGACACCTCCGCGTTCAGCACATGTTCAGCTCGATGACGTCCCTCGTACTCTTGACCAAGCAGAGGGCCGAGGGAGAGTTCCGTCAGCACGATGGCATGGTGATGGTGATGGTGATGTGATCCACGCAGGGCTTCGCCAAAGCACTATGACGCTATGACCGGAGGAGTAAACTGTGGAGGGGGGCACCGCACACGGCTAAGAGAACAATTGATGTGCTTTGGGGTGCCCCCTTGCCCCTGTATATAAAGGAGGAGGGGAGGAGGCCGGCCACAAGGGGAAAAGGGGAAAAGGGGATTCGACCCCCTTTTTTCCTTCTACCGGATGGGGAAAAGGGGAAGGAGAGGGAGTAGGAGAAGGAAAGGGGGTGGAGCCCCCTTCCCTAGTCCAATTCGGCCTCCTCCCTTGTGGGGGGCGCACCAGCCCCTTGTGGGCTGGTTAGCCTCCCTCCTACGGCCCATATGGCCCATATCTTTCCCCGGGGGGTTTCGGTAACCCCTCCGGTACTCCTGTATGTACCCGATACACTCCGGAACCCTTGCGGTGTCCGAATACTACCTTCCAATATATCAATCTTTACTTCTCGACCATTTCGATACTCCTTGTCATGTCCGTGATCTCATCCGGGACTCCGAACAAACTTCGGTCACCAAAACACATAACTCATAAATACAAATCATCATCGAACGTTAAGCGTGCGGACCCTACGGGTTCGAGAACTATGTAGACATGACCGAGACACCTCTTGTGACGCCCAGATAATTAGGCTACAGTAATCCCTCGTTAACCATGTCGCGTCACCTCTGTCACTGTAGTTAATCTCGGGTTAGTTCAAAAACCGATTCAAAATTCAAATTCAAACTCAAGTCAAACTAGTAAAGTTTTCAAATGTCAAAACTAAAAAGTACAAACGGTGACAACTAATACAAGGGTAATTATGGTGCAACAAACACATTTTTATAAAATGGCTAAATGGTTTAAAATGATTTAAACAGAAAAGAAAGAAAATACAAAAAGGGAAAACAAAAAACAAAAAAAGAAAGAGAAAGCCCCCCCTCCCTGGGCCGTGGCCCAACTGGGCCAACCCACCTAGCCCATTCGGCCACACCCACCGGCCCAACCCCTCCCCTCAATAAACCCACCAGGGGGAAACCCTAACCCAATCCCCGCACCCACTCACCCCCTCCTCTCTCCCGATCTGGATCGGGATCCAGAGGAGACCAAAGCCGCTCGGTGCTCTCCCGCCACACGCCGGTGCCCAGAGCTCGACGACCCCGCCGCCAGGAGCCCTCCCACCGGCCTGCTTCCTCCTCTCCGCCGGCCTGCCTCCTCCTCGTCGACGCCGTCCCCGTCCCCCTCCACCACGGTCCTCCCCGACCTCCATCGAGCACGGTGCCCATTCCCTACGCACCCCGGTGAGGACCCCGGTCCTCCTGCTCCCCGTCCCCTCTCGCCGGTGCTTGCCTCGCTCCGGTGCCGTGCTCGTCGCGCCCCGGCCCGTGCTCACCGTGGCCTCGCCCCGCCCGGCGTGCCCCTATTCGCCACCCCCGTACGCGCTCGCCTCGTGGCCGTGCTTCCCCGCGGGCCTTGGCCTCGCCTCCCCCCTCGGTGGCGCTGCTCGTCGGCGGCCCTCCCGGGCGACACCGCACCGTGCCGGGCCGCGCCCCCCTGTGCCTTGCCTCTTCCCTTCACTGTCGCCGGCGCCGTTCCGTGCCCGAACGCGCGTCGGGGCCGTGCCCTGGCCGTGCTCGCGCACGCGCCCGCGCCCCGTGGCGCCCCTGCTCCCCCCCTGCTCTGCTCCTCCTTCGGCCGCGGCCAAGCCAACGCCCGCGGCCCGCCGTCGTCTCGGGCCTTTGCTCGCCGGCGTGCCCGTTCGGGCGACGCCGCGCCCCGTCGGACGCCCACGGTCACGGCCTTGCCCCGGCCCTCCTCGCCCCGGCGATTTGGGCGAACGCCCAGTCGGGCGCCGCAACGCCCGACCCGCCCGTAGCGCCCGTAACCCACTACGGCCCCTGTGCCACTGACACTAGGGGCCCCACCCCACAAAACGTTTTCAATAAAAAAAGAGAATAATAATAAAATAAAATAAATAAACTTAAATAATTAATTAATTAACTAAATTAATTCAGTTAATTAATCCTAGTAATTAATCTAACTAATCTGTTAGTTAATTAAACAGTAGTTTGTTTAGCCTAATCTCTAATTAACATAGACAGTGTATGACAGGTGGGTCCCACTGGACCCACTGGTCAGGTTGACCAAGTCAACTCTGTTGACTGCCGATGTCAGCATGACATCATGCTGATGTCATTAATTCATTTTCGAATTAATTAATTAATTAATTAATTAATTAAATTCCAGAAATTAATAAAATCTTTAGAAAATCATATCTTTTAATCCGTAACTCGGATGAAAATACTTTCTACATGAAAGTTGCTCAGAACGACGAGACGAATCCGGATACGCAGCCCGTTCGTCCGCCACGCACCCCTAACATATCAAACTCGCAACTTTCCCCCTCCAGCTCCTTTGCCCGAAAACGCGAAACACCGGGGATACTTTCCCGGATGTTTCCCCCCTTCAGCGGTATCACCTCATACCGCTTTAGGGCACCTCTAGCACCGATACGTGTCTTGTCATGCATCGTTATGCATCTATTTGCTCAAATATTTATTGTTTCTTCCCCCTCTTCTCTCGCTAGACACCGAGACCGACGTCGCTGCTACCCAGTACGACTACGGAGTTGTCGACCCCTCTCTCTTGCCAGAGCAACCAGGCGAGCCCCCCCTTTGATCACCAGATATCGCCTACTCTTCTCTATACTGCTTGCATTAGAGTAGTGTAGCATGTTACTGCTTTCCGTTATTCCTATCCTGATGCATATCCTGTCCTTGCTACTACTGTAGTTACCATTACCTGTTATCCTACTGCTTAGTATAGGATGCTAGTGTTCCATCAGTGGCCCTACACTCTTGTCCGTCTGCCATGCTATACTACTGGGCCGTGATCACTTCGGGAGGTGATCACGGGCATATACTATATACTTTACACAGTTACATTACCTGTGGTACTGTTCGGAGATGGGGGCTGAAGGGGCAGGTGGCTCCATCCCGGTAGAGGTGGGCCTGGGTTCCCGACGGCCCCCGACTGTTACTTTGTGGCAGAGCGATAGGGCAGGTTGAGACCACCTAGGAGAGAGGTGGGCCTGGCCCTGGTCGGTGTTCGCGGATACTTAACACGTTTAACGAGATCTTGGTATTTGATCTGAGTCTGGCTATTGGCCTATACGCACTAACCATCTACGCGGGGACAGTTATGGGCACTCGACGTCGTGGTATCAGCCGAAGCCTTCGTGACGTCAGCGACTGAGTGGCGCGCGCCGAATTGGACCGTAAGCCTGCTCTTGTATTAAGGGGGCTAGTTCTGCTTCTGGCCGCGTACGCAACGTGCAGGTGTGCAATGGGCGATGGGCCCAGACCCCTGCGCCATAGGATTTAGACCGGCGTGCTGACCTCTCTGTTGTGCCTAGGTAGGGCTGCGATGTGTTGATCTTCCGAGGCCGGGCATGACCCAGGAAAGTGTGTCCGGCCAAATGGGATCGAGCGTGTTGGGTTATGTGGTGCACCCCTGCAGGGAAGTTAATCTATTCGAATAGCCGTGATCTTCGGTAACAGGACGACTTGGAGTTGTACCTTGACCCCATGACAACTAGAACCGGATACTTAATAAAACACACCCTTCCAAGTGCCAGAGACAACCGGTGATCGCTCTCTCACAGGGCAACGAGGGGAGGATCATCGGTTAGGATTATGCTATACGATGCTACTTGATGTTACTTGGTGAACTTACCATCTACTCTCTCCTACATGCCGCAAGATGGAGGTGGCCAGAAGCGTAGTCTTCGACAGGATTAGTTATCCCCCTCTTATTCTGGCATTCTGCAGTTCAGTCCACATATGATACCTTATTCCATTTGATACCCATGCATATGTAGTGTAGCTCCTTGCTTGCGAGTACTTTGGATGAGTACTCACGGTTGCTTTCTCCCCCTTTTTCCCCCTTTCCTTTCTTTCTGGTTGTCGCAACCAGATGCTGGAGTCCAGGAGCCAGACGCCACCGTTGATGACGACGACTACTACTCGGGAGGTGCCTACTACTACGTGCAGCCCGCTGTCGACGATCAAGAGTAGTTTAGGAGGATCCCAGGCAGGAGGCCTGCGCCTCTTTCAATCTGTATCCCAGTTTGTGTTAGCCTTCTTACGGAAAACTTGTTTAACTTATGTCTGTACTCAGATATTGTTGCTTCTGCTAACTCGTCTATGATCGAGCTCTTGTATTCGAGCCTTCGAGGCCCCTGGCTTGTAATATGATGCTTGTATGACTTATTTTATTTGTAGAGTTGTGTTGTGATATCTTCCCGTGAGTCCCTGATCTTGATCGTACATGTTTGCGTGTATGATTAGTGTACGACTGAATCGGGGGCGTCACACCTCTCCGTTCAATAACCAATAGCGGAACCTGGATGCTCATATTGGTTCCCACATATTCTATGAAGATCTTTATCGGTCAAACCGTTATGACAACATACGTTATTCCCTCTGTCATCGGTATGTTACTTGCCCGAGATTCGATCGTCGGTATCTCCATACCTAGTTCAATCTCGTTAACAGCAAGTCTCTTTACTCGTTCCGTAATGTATCATCCTGCAACTAACTCATTAGTCATATTCCTTGCAAGGCTTTTTATGATGTGCATTACCGAGAGGGCCCATAGATACCTCTCCGATACTCGGAGTGACAAATCCTAATCTCGATCTATGCCAACCCAACAAACACCTTCGGAGACACCTGTAGAGCATCTTTATAACCATCCAATTACGTTGTGATGTTTGATAGCACACAAGGTGTTCCTCCGGTATTCGGGAGTTGCATAATCTCATAGTCAGAGGAATATGTATAAGTCATGAAGAAAGCAATAGCAATAAAACTAAACGATCATAATGCTATGCTAATGGATGGGTCTTGTCCATCACATCATTCTCCTAATTATGTGATGCCGTTATCAAATGACAACTCATGTCCATGGTTAGGAAACTTAACCATCTTTGAATAACGAGCTAGTCTAGTAGAGGCTTACTAGGGACACGGTGTTTTGTCTATGTATCCACACATGTATCAAGTTTCCGGTTAATACAATTCTAGCATGAATAATAAACATTTATCATGATATAAGGATATATAAAATAACAACTTTATTATTGCCTCTAGGGCATATTTCCTTCAATGTGTATCTTTGAGGCATGGGGGAGAGGGGCAATGCCCCCCCAACAGGCTTGGTATAATCACTAAAGAAGAAAATATTAGGGTCCTAAATAGCATCGACAATCCAAAGAGACGATTGAACTAGCAATGGGCTAATCTGTGCGAGCACCTTAATCGCTGAAACTTGTTGCTCACCAACGCATGGGCCGATGAGCCAGTGGACGAGGTCGTGTAGCTCCGAGCGTCGCCACCCCTTCCATCCACCACTAGCCGGAGTCGGCGCACCACCTCACCGGAGCAGAGAATGTTGGCATAGGTATCGATGTGTCAGCGCTCACAATCACCGCTTTTTCCTCTGCTCGTGTATTGTGGCACCACCGGCGGCCACACACACGCGTCACACATCGATCGTGGTGCTGAGGCGCTCTGAAATCGTGGTGCAGATGCCGCCTCCTGATGTGCGCATGACCTGATGTTACGTTCGATAGTATCTCATCACCGCAGGCCATGGAGACGGTGGTGGAGCGCATCAGAGCTGTCTAGAGTCTTTGGTTGCTAGCTTGGAACAACAGTCATTGCATACTAGTGGTAGAATCACATCAGTTATAGAATAGAATATGTTTCGACAAATTTTTGTGTGTGCAATTTATTCTCTGTTTGGTGCAACGGTCTAGAAGTCAATGTGCAACTACCTGATAGTTGATGTGCAACTTTCTCTCTATGAGTGGATGTGTGATTTTTAATGATGCAAACAAATATGAACGCATTTAATTTGAGTTTTCATTTTTCTAAAAAAAGTTATAACTCTTGAACTAAACGTCAGAATTAAGACCCCCTTTCACCATAGGAGTCCTCACAACATGCTCTTTGAAACTAGATCCCGCATAGTTATGTTTCGACGAACTATTTTATGTGCAATTTAGTTCTCGTTTGCTGCAACTGTCTAGCAGTCGATGTGTAACCACCTGGCAGTTGATGTGCAACTTTCCCCCTACCCATGGACTTGCGTTTTCACTGATAGTACCTCCGGCCCCAAACTAACCCTACCTATAAGATGTGCAACTTTGTCTACTGCCCCGGCCAACTGCCTAGTAAAATGGGCAGCTTTGCAGTCCCGTGCGTGTGATTGTGTTGCCGCGCGTGTGCAACTCCCACAGTCATGCGTGAGCTACTATGCCGATGAGAGTGTGCACCTCTGCACCATGCGTGTGACTATGCCAATGAGAGTCTGCAACCCATAGTCAGGTGTGTGCGACTATGCGAACGACGGTGTGCAACTCTGCGGAGATGTGCATACGAAGATGCACCTCCACCCCAACCTACTCCTTAACAGTGAGATGTGCAACTTCTCTGTTGCCTAGGCCAATTGACTAGTAATTGGTGTGCGACTTTCCCCTGCCTGTGGGTGTGCATATTTCACTATTTGTTGCCTCGGTCAACTGACTAGCAGTGGACGTGTAACTTTGTATGTTGCCCCAGGCAACTGCCTAACAGTGATGTGCAACTTCTGCCCGTACCCCCCTTGACGTGTGATTTTCCCTGCTAGCACCTCGTCTGAACCACCCATGCTAATGAGATGTGGAACTTTAGCGTCTCGTCTATATGCAAATCTTCAGTGTCCCCCATGGCTAAGCAGTTCATCAGTTTGTTGCGGCCAACTGCTTAGCAGACTATGTGCAACTCTGTATGTTGTCCTTGCCAACTAAAACTACACATCCATAAATAGGAATGCAAAGGATTTTCACATTGACTACTAGACGATTGGCTGGAACAACCGGCTAAATTGCACATATACCTGATAGGGTAGATGGGGTAGGGTGCGCCAACAATGAAAAACTACACTCCACTAGTAGGGGGATTGCACATACACTACTAGGTAGTAGGCCGAAACAGTAGACTAGTTGCACAACGAGAAAAGTTGGTTGTCATCTCTACTCCTAATGGAGCAGTTGGTAGCCTCGTACGGTTTATTTTCGTCCCACCTTTCATGGTTTTTTTGGTACCTCCTCCCACCTTTGCTGATTTTTTTGTCCCCTCCCTCCACCTCATTGGTTTATTTTCGCGTCACCCTCTCACACAACGAAAGAAATCTGAACAGATCAAAACTTTCCATACTGACGCAAGTTATTTAGTAATGTAGAATCAATCACGAACAATCTCTAAAAATAAAATCTAAATTAATTAACCTTACCTTAAATTACTCAATCACATTAATTATAAAGCAAATATTTGATTTTCAAAAAAATCGCTCAATCACATTAACCTTACCTTAACTCACGGATGGTAATCAATCTCCAAACAAAGGAAACAATACATAGAGGGAGCAGTAAATAATTAAACTCCCTTTCTTATGACATGTATATGATCTTCCCTTCCCTCTCTGTTGTCGAGCGTTCTTGATTCTCGAGACCGATGCTTGGGCTGCGTCACTGGGTCGCGACGGTGCCGGAGGACGAGGACGGCGAGGCCGGGTGCCGCGGCACCGCATTGGCCGCGGCCGGTGAAGGGGGCGAAGAAGAGCGGCTTCCCTGGCCGTGGCCCTAGGAGTTGGTGCGGTGGAAGCGGCACTTGAAGGACCCGGCCTGAGTGGCCGGCGTGCAGACGCACTTGGAAACGGGCCCGTGGCCCGCGCCGGACGGCGCCGACGTCGACCCGGGCCACCTCCTCGTATTCTTGGGGCTGTGGCTGGCCGATTTACATGAAATTAATTCCCTCAGTTGTGGTGGCAAATATAGTACACATAATCCATATTGTTATGCACTAGCGTGTGTGTGAAATAGATGGATTATGGTCCCGTACCCAATAAGATGGATATGTGTGTGTGTTAGAGAGAGAGAGAGAGGAAGAGGGAGGGAGAGTGTGTGTGTGTGTGTGAGGATTTGATGGTAAAAAGGTCGTCAATGTAACTTGATATGTATGAGAATATTAATATTGAACTCTTTAAATTAATGTAGCCCCGTTGCAACGCACGGGTGTTCTTCTAGTGAATGATAGGTTACAACCTCATAAGAAGTTGGATCATGCAACGTCTACAATTGATTTTGGAAATAATTGCACCATGCAGTACTAAAATTGCAACATGTAGTAATAGATTTGCACCATATATCACCAAAGTTGCCATTGATTTTTTCGTCGAAACATATCCATGCGGGGTCTAGTTTTAAAGATCTCGCCACAAGGATTTTAATAGTGAAAACGGATCTGAATTCCGAGGCGCGGTTTGAAAGATATGACTTTTAGAAGTTCCTAAACCCAAATAAATATATGTACACATCCATCATTGCTACAACGTGTAGTACTAGTATTACCGGGCAAACAAAAAGTGCTACAGCGTGAAAGGTGCTGCAGTGTTGCATTATTCTTTCACATGCATGCGGCTAGTGAGTGGCGGACTTGTAACGCGGCCGCTCGCGACTGTCAAATAGCGTGTGCGCAAGTATTTAGGAAAAGTTAATTAGGGTACGTAAAAACATTACGTAGGTCTATCATTTTTGTTTGATTCCTAACGAGGGCAATTGCGAACCAACACCAACCTATGGTTGGATGATTATAACGACTATGGTATCCTCAGTCTATTAGGATTGAAATCCTGATGCTCGCAATTATTGCTTAACTTATTTTAAGATTTTCGCCGATGCGCGGTGATTTTATAAATTTCAAGATGATATGCCGGCTTAGTCTTTTGGAGGTGTTTACAGGAGTAGGGTGTGTGTGTGCGCATTTATAGGGATGAGTGTATGCGCGTGTATATGAGCGCTTGTGTCTGTACTGATGTTAAAAAAAACGAGGGCAACTCGGTTTCAAAAAAAAAAAAACGAGGGTAACGAGCCACACTGACGCTTCGTTTCTTCTCCCCTCGTTGTTGTTATTTCCTTATAAACTAGATGACACCCCGCGCGTTGTTGCGGGAATGCGTAGACACATATTTATATAATCACATGCAAAAGAAAATTACATAGAATATATTGAGTGACACAAAATAATATACATAGAATCATTTTTACGTGCCTCGTGGATGACCGCGGATGCAAAACAAATTGCATGCATAATAAGTCTCAAAGAGAAAGGAAATGGCACCAAACATCCAAATAAAAACTGGTTAGAATACTTGTAAATGTGCATGAGTGTTACATTTGTCCTGATCCCTATAGCTTCATATGAAGAATTATCCTCATCAATGTGAAAGTTTTTTTGTTAATTACAAAAGAACAAAAACTTTAGTTAGAAACTTAGAATCGATACAACTAACCACCACAATTATATTGGAAGTTTGGAAGTGCATTGACCACATAACGGTCATCTTTAAGTTTGCAGCTACTTACAACAAAAGAAAAATGTGGAATGGACTTAACAGTAGCAACCCTATATATTATATGGAAGTATTATAGCAAAAGTAAGTGAAACAATTCCTCAAACAAACACTAAGTGGAACAATAATATTACAGTAAAACTAACTGAAGCAAGTTTCAGTTGTGAAGCACAACGTATCCTAAAGCATTGAGCAACTACACTGAACATGAAATCTATGGACAAATCAATGGAAAAAAGTGTCACCTCAGTTATGTTGTCTCACACACAGATAATGAATGGGTCACCTTTGCCACATCAGACATGATCACTATCTTTGGCCATCAATGTTAATGTCATGTCAGTTGCTTTTGAAATATTCACTAAGACGCATGAATGCTAACTAATATTACATTCAGTTATGAAACCAATGCCGGATCAAAATATTGTAAGATGTGAACATTAAACCATGGTACTAACAAGAAGCAATTATTTAAAATTCAAGCACTAATTCCAGCTTCTTATGACTGTTCTTCTTGGATAAGCCACATTCTGCTAGGAATACATAATTATAAGAAAAATCATCGAGGAAAAAAATAGGGTGCAATGATAATTTACCGTGCCTTCTCCAAATAGGCTAGATGCAGCAAGCACGAAGAAATGTGTTCAAACATGAAAAATCAAGATCAGTTTGTACAATTCACAATAATATGTCGAACTATTAACAGAGCAAAAGGAAGCACATATATGTAGCGTATTAAAGTAATGTATTTGCCCACCTCAGCAAACACGAAGAAATGTGCCCAAAGATGAAAAATCAAGATCAGTTTGTACAATTCACAATAATATGTCGAACTATTAACAGAGCAAAAGGAAGCACATATATATAGTGTATTAAAGTAATGTATTTGCCCACCTCAGCAAGCACGAAGAAATGTGTCCAAAGATGAAAAATCAAAATCAGTTTGTACAATTCACAATAATATGTCGAACTATTAACAGAGCAAAAGGAAGCACATATATGTAGTGTATTAAAGTAATGTATTTGCCCACCTCAGTGTATGACTTCATGAATCAGTTAATAGGCAACATTTTGACATATTAAGATGGGTATGACGGAGGATGTCAGGAGCAGAGCAACAGAGTGCACACGCCTAGCCCGACTGTTTATTAACTTCTGCAAGCTCTATAGACAATGCAGAAGTTTGATCACAAAGAATATTAGTAAGGATACTACAATGAGGTGATGATGCAAAAGAACTTTAGTATGAAATCCATATGAGCCAACACTTATTAGAGCAGATCGATCACAAAAAGAAACGGTGTTAATATAATCAGATGTGATATAAACGCTGCAAACAAAAACGGCCAGACATTGTTGAAAGGGATATAAATCACCAAAATGTACAGTTGGTGAACAAAGAAGGTACTATTCGTTGGCTTACATCTATCATCTCTTTCCGGACATCTTACAAATCATGGTTGCCTTGCTTTTGATTTGGATCAGTTGTTGCGCCGTGGCCGGTCAGACGTACTGCTGCTACTCAGGTGAAGCTTCTGGCATGGACGCCTTCGGTGGCAGCAGAAGAGGTTAGGCTTCTGCACTCAGATGAGCCTCCGTAGGTAAGCTTTCGTTGACGATCTCTGTGGCAAGCAACAAAACTATGACCCAGCCCGCGTAGAGAGGACTTGGAGATGAGGCAGACCATCGTCGTGTGAGAGGAGTGGACTCATGCAGAGGTCGCCTACCGGCCGCCAGACTCTGCTGTAGCTCGGAGAAAAAGTGGTTTGCTATATGTGGAGTGAGAGAGAGCTGGACATCGACGGCGTGAGGTGTGTGTAGGCTAGAAAAGGTGGTTTGCTTTATGTGGGAGATTGAGATGCAGTGATTTTTGTTTCGAAAGAGAGAGACTGTTCGGCTCTTGCGATTGGAAACGGAAGTAGTATTAATTAATTGAAAACTGGAAAGAGTTTGCTCGGCTCCTACGTTAGAAACCGAACCATTCTTTAATGGGGAATCAAGTTGCTAGTACTCCATTGGAAGTATTATCAATGCGTTTCAGTAGGCAGCTGCAGTTAACTCAAAAATACGAGATCTATTTAGTGGTTAAACACAAAATAAAAATGATGACGTGGCAAGCTGCATGTGCTGGTGTGGCATTGTAGGGCATGTGTGATCGGGTGGACAAGTTGCATGTTAAGAAAAATAAGTTAATGGGATGAATTATTTAAGTATTATAGATTTAAACAAACTGTTAATGGTGATCCAGTCACCTCTCACATGCAATTTCAGTTATTTGCTGCAATTAAGGAAAGACGGTGCCAGATTCGGTTGAATTCCAGCAAATCTCTCCTCAATTTAGAATAGTTATTGTGACCTCGTTAGTTAAAGTCGAGTGCAGTTCATGTGAAGCTGTAAAGTCGCTTTCGTTCGTGAACATGCATTAGAGCATCTCCAACAGCCACGCCAAAAGACACGCGCGCGCGGTAAATTGACTTTTTAGCGCGCGCGGGACGTTTTCGCCAGCTTCAGCGGTGGCGGGAAACTAGCGCCCGCGTGGGAAAAAGCGGCCGCTCTCGCGTTACATTTGGCGCGCCGTGTCCGGTGCGCCTATAAATTGCAGCGCCTCTGCCACTTTCTCCATCTCTCCGTCGCCCTTTGCCGCTCTCTTCATCTCTCCATCGCCCTCCGCGCTCTGCCGCCGACACGCCACCACCGCGCCACCATGCCGCCTCGCCGCCGGGAAGGTACGGGCTACCGCGGCGTCCGCGTGCGTCCGTCCGGCACCTACTCCGTCGAGATTCGGTCGGGCAGCGGCATGCGGCTCCGTCTCGGAACCTTCGACACCGCCCAGGAGGGTGCCCGCGCGTACGACGCTGCGGCGTGGCGCCTCCTGCGGTCCCGTCAGGACATGAACTTCGCCGACGTGGCGACGAGGGAGCGCGCACAGGAGTTGGCGCCTTTCCCGCGGCCTCTCACTGACGAGGATCATTGCAAGCACCGGAGGCGGGAGTATCGTCTCAGGCTGGCCGAGATGGACGAGCAAGCCATGACGCTGTGGAGCCATCGCTTCCCGGAAGACACCAACGAGGAACAGTTCTTCGCCCAGAGGAGGGCGAAGAGGGCGAAGAGAAGGGAGGAGCGAGCCGACTATCACGAGGACAAGCGAACGCGGAAGGCGGTCGCTAAATACAACCAAGCGCTAGGAGATGCATCCTCCTGGAACTCCAGCGACGAGCGGTTCCTTGACGCCTACGCTCCGACGTCGGATGAGGAAATTACTGAGACAGAGTTCGAGTCGGACGAGTAGTAGTAGTAGTAGTAGTAGGAGAACTATATATACGAAACCAAATATGTATCGAATCGTAGTAGAAAAAACTGAAATTTAGCGCGCCTGCTGAAGCGGCGTGAGCGCGCTTTAATTTACAGCGGCCGCTGGAGCCAGCGCACCACCGCACGCAAAAGCTGGCTAACCCAGCATTGTATCGTGACTTTTAACGCGCGGCGCGTTGTGCGGACTGTTGGAAATGCTCTAGTGCGCAGGGAGGTTGCAACAGTCGGCCGGCAAAGGCTGCAAATTAGTCCATCATCCACGCTCTCCGGACTCCAGCTTTCAACCCAGTTCCCGTGCTTTGATCTTGAGTACACATTTTTGTGTGCTAAAATGTTTGATCTTTTTACCATGCTTAAGTACTACACATTTTTGTGTGAACGAGGGCTCCTCTTTGTGGTCTTGTGTAAGGGCCCCTGGTATGACAAGGCTGGCCCTGTCTCCTGGAACCGCGCCGCTCCGGCGAGCCACCATTCGCCGGACGGATCCGCCACTGTCTCCTCCTCCCTTTCCTTCCATTCTCCTTATTTTCCTCCCTCCAATCTCTCTCTCTCTCTCTCCCTCCCTCCAATCTCTCTCTCTCTAGACCGCGGAGCCCAGCCTGCCTTGTCGTTCCCCGCCTCCGCCAGGGACCGCCAGCACTGCCCACACATTGGTCGTCGACGCGATCGATGGCGAGGTCCGACTGCGTCGGCCGCCCAGCCTCCTCGTCTGCGCTCCGCCCTCTGCACAAACACAAACACTCACTACCAGAGGAAGCACACATGCACTAGTATCAAAAATACAAGTACACCATTATGGGAAGTACAAGTTGCATAAAAGAATTTCGTCGAAGGGTGTGTCTAGGTTTAAGTCGACTAAGACTTATTCAAGTCTAAGTCAAGTAATATGACATGTAAGAAAGGAAAAGGCAAAATTAAAATAAAAAATTGCACGGATCTTGACATAAGATCCTACAAATATAGCATCGACTGAGACTTAGCGATCCTATTTGTCGAAACCTATCAACAAGAGTAGGTATAAAGCACCCTCATCCTTCGTTCTGGCAAGAAAACCTTATCAAAACTCTCTGATTGCGACACTTAGCACACATGGGTTGCGTCACAAGTTGCCATCAGGGATATTTAGGAGTAACCTTTGCAAGGGGTACTCATAATATTGGTTTTCAAAAATGTCTCACTCGTCACGGGGGTGCTCACGAAGCTGGCTGGCTGGCCTCTTTCCGCGGACATACATGTTATGTAGTACCATTAGTGATTGCAGGACTGACTTCCCTTTATTCTTTGTTCATCTTTTTTTTTTTGTTTCAAGATTGTTATCTTGTTCATATTCCGATCGAATGAGTTATCAAGGAGCATGATCATAGGGTCAGTTTTGTTGGAGGCCTGATCAGTATGCCTGAGAAGCCTGGAACGATGGAAAAAATTGCCTGGTCAGGCTAGCCTGCCGCTCAACTGTTTAGGGCATCTCTAGCCGCGTTTTTAGAAGGCCTTTTCAGGTGATTTTTTCGCGCCGGCGTAAAAAAAACGGCCCAGTCGCATTTTCAGAAGCCCGATTTTTTCTGGCCTGGGCCGAAAACAGCGCCGGCGGACTCAGGCCGAACCCGGCGCGCTGGGGGGCGCCCGGAGGCGCCGGGGCGAGCTGTTTTGGCGCGAAAAAGCCGCGGGCCAGCCGCGTCAGCGACACGGCGCCTTGTCTTCCCCCAACGGCCTCGGTTCCCGCGGGAAATCAATGCCAAGGCTGCCGCCGGTCAGCCTTACCATCGATTCCTCACGGGCGGCGCGTCACGGGACGGCGCGCCGACGCCTTCCCTCCCTCGCACGCGTACACACGGGTGTGGCACGGCTATATAGCCGGTGGCCTGCACTCGCCTGTGCCCACACCAGCCCCGCCCCTCACCGCCGCCCAGCCCCTCCCTCTCCCTACCTCTCCCGAGCGCCGCCGACCAACCCCTCACTCTATCTCTCTACCTCTCCCGAGCCCGTCGCCATGGCGGAACGCTTCCCCGGAGACGAGGCGGCGGCCAACGGCTTCGGCCGCCGTTCGCTCCGCGAACAGGAGTCCTGGCTCCTATTCCAGGCGAACATCCCGGCGCCGCCGGACATGCGCGCCGGGCCGACGGGGTGGAGACTCAGTGCCGGGGGAGTGCCCATTCCCCCGTTGCCCGACACCGTGGCGAAGCCGAAGTACTTCGCCGAGGAAGTCGAGGTCGTGCGCGCCTCCCTCATCGATGCCCAACTCTCCCACCCCCAGTACGCCGCCGACAACCACGCGGCTTGGGCGGCGTATTTCGAGCGCCGCCAGCAGCAGCGCTTGGCGTCCACCAACGGCGCGCCGGTGGTCGGCGGCCGGCAGAATAGCGAGGGACGCCACCTGTGGTGGGGCGTCCCCGGCCGCACACTCGAGGGCGTGCTGACGTACCTCGAGGGCGGCAACGACTCGCCGTTGGCGTACCCGGCGAGGGCGGCCGCCCCGGCGCAGCACCGACGCGCCGGGCCATGGGCGCCAAGGAGGTTCGGGTCCTCCTCCTCCTCTTCCTCCTCCCGATCTTCATCGCACTCCTCCGGCACTCCGGCCCTGCTCGGCGTCAAGGCCAAGCTCGCGGCGGAGACGCCGCTCGGCCGGCGCACTCGTAGCGCCGACATCGTCATCAACGAGGGCGGCTGGCGCGCCTACTCGTCGGCTCCTCCTCCGCGCTTCGTCAAGCCAAAGACGGAGCCGGGGCTCGCGCCAGTGAAGACGGAGCCGGGGCTCGTGCCGGTGAAGAAGGAGCCGGCCGCGCTGGTGACGACGGAGCTCGACGACGACGACGTGGCCCTGGAATGGGCGCAGGGACTCCATAGCGATGGAGAAGGAGCGCCTGGAGAAGGCGAAGGAGCGCCAGTGCGCCGCCCTGCTTCGCTTCGCGAAGCGTCGACGCGGCCGCGACGAAGGCGGAGTCATCGTCATCTACGACAGCGACGACGACGACGACGATGCGCCGCCACCAGTCCGCCATGGCGACGCCGGACAGGGGTCCAGCAAGGGCGCCCACGTCAAGGAGGAGAAGGCCGCCGACGACGATGGCGGCGACGGCGACGACTTCAGCCAGTTTTTCCTTTAGATTAGTTTATGTATATGTGCTATGTAATGAAAATCCGCGAACTTCGCCGAAATGTGCCGAAATTTATCGTGTTTGGCCGAAATTTATCATGTTTAAGCCGAACTTCGCCGAACTTCTTTTATTTTAAAACGTGCCTGGGGCGGCCCTGGGACCGGCGGCTGGGGACCAACTCGCCCCCAGGCCCAATTTTTGCGCCGGCTCACCCCCAGGCGGCGATTTTAGGCGCCCCCTGGGGGGCCAACGGCTGAAGATGCCCTTAGTTCCTGTCCATGCCTGGCTCGTGTCAGTTTGACTATTTAAAGTATTTTCAAAGTACTCCTAGCGCTTGGTGAAGGGAGTTCTATTCTGGACATGTTTATTTTTTATAACAAAAATACTACTTCCCGTATCAAATAACTAAATTTCTTCTCTTCATGGGGACAAAAGACTAGGTGCTTTAAACAAGTTGAAAGCAAGAGATTTCAACATCCTTATGGCATATCTGCCCTGATGTGGCGAGTCGTGGTGTTGACATTCAAGGACTTGGTGCGGTTACCAATTATGATATTCCAATGAATTCTAATGATGTTGCCTACCTTATTTATTTCAGTAAAGGTTGCCGATCAACATAACATACTATATTGCTTTTATTGTTGAAGGGATCATGTTTTTACAGCTATCGTTGATTTTAAATCTTATACCACACCATATGCAGCATCATGTACATCGGATCGGTAGAACTGCATGTGCAAGGCAATCGGGATATGCTGAGACTGAGTGGTTTAAGATGATGTCAAGCTCCTTGCTAATAGTAGTTTTCTTTGTTGCTTCTCTACCTTGCACACGTAACTGTATATGGAAATGATGGTCTGAAGAGGGAGATCAAGGGACGAATGCCAATGACTGGCCTTCGATCATCAGTTTATTGCGTGGTGTTAAGTCAGTGAAGCATGGAATGAATATGTTGAATGGATCCTTCGGGTATTGGGAAATAATTCTGGTGTTGATGATAAGTTGAAACGGTGAATAGAATAGATGGGACAAAGAGAAGAAGATGCGGCAGCCAAGCGTTTATGTTACGTTTTTTAGGGGAGTTTTTTTAGGGAGTTTATGTTATGTTTTTTTAGTAAAGATGTTTATGTTATGTAGGTGCGGGAGGAGGAGACGCTTTGATGTGCGGCTGGCTGCTCCAAGCAGTGGGCCTTGCGCCTCTAGTTGATTTAGTGGCCAAACGGAATGCTCTCTCCATCAGGGAATACTTGTCGAATAAATGGATAAAAATGAATGCATTTAAAATTAAAATACGTCTAGATATATCTATTTTTCCGATAAGTATTTTTGGACGGAGGGAGTTGGAAGAAAAGTATAGAATAAAATGAGAATAGAGAGATGCTTCGGTGGTGAACTGGTGATGCGTGAGTGATTAGATCAACAAATGATAAGGTGAAGAACGTGGCCTATTTGTCCAAAAGGTCAAATGAAAGGAGAGAGAGAGAGAGAGAATCAATATAATGTAATATTGATTTTCGGTAGCCATTTTAGTACACAAGAAATAATAGCAGAAGAAAAACCAAATGACTTTGGAAAAATCTGGAAAATCCACGTAAGAGAAATAGACAAGAAGAACTCAAATAAAATACTACCAACGAGTAAAATGAACTCAGGAAATTACAGAACTATTCCTCCTGTCATATGCTAAATCAATTCCCAACTCCTTGGTATTAAGTTGATTGCAACATCCTTAGCTTTAGAGAAAAATGAACTCCCAGAAAAAAAATCAGGACGTCACAACTCAAAGTAGAAGTAGCAACCACTCCATGTCATGAACCTTCTCCATCAGATTCAGTAAGGGAGAATTGGCCTCCTTCTCGAATGGCTACAAGGGGTACCATTTTATAGTTTAGTGCGTTCTATTAATAACTGAATTTGAAATGACACAAGGCATCCTCAAGTATCCATAGTACTGAAGTTGCTATACAAAAGCAACACGCCACATACCCAATAGAATTTTCTGGGAGGGGGCGAAGTAGTAGCTAAAAGGAAGAAGAGTAGTACGGGAGTGACTTACATCTACTTCTGCCCTAGAAGGTTAGTTTCTTAGTCTCCAAGCCCTTTTCCTTCTCATTATAGAAATGAGCATTTTCCCTCTTTAGTGTTTTCCTTCCGTTGCGTGGAGGTCTATCACGACAGCGTCCAGATCCAAGTTGCAGCCGGCTCAAAGCTTCTCTCTCTCTCTCTCTCTCTCTCTGTGTGTGTGTGTGTGTGTGTGTGTGTGTGTGTGTGTGTGTGTGTGTGTGTGCAAGTGAAAAGCCAGTCCCCGCGAACGATTGCATTCTGCTGACGAGGACGGATTGCAGCCAGGCACACGACGCCGAGATTAGTGGGGCTATCTAACAGTCCTAGAGGGGTTCGCGCGGGATTGCTAAAAATCTGACGCCAGATTTCTAGTGATTTCGTTTAATAATCATATGAAAAGAGTACAAGGATCAGTCACCTAGTTTTTATCATACATAATGCTTATTTCTTATTTCCAAATAGTCCATAAGATGGCAGAGATGCCAACCACAACTAGAATTTTTTCACTCTTATATACTACTCCTAGTAAATCTCAACAGCCAAGTGTTGAACAGGCCGTGTACAATATCTCAGGCCATTCGGACGTCAAGAGGAGGCATTCGGACAACGATCTCGGCACGCCTGGGCTCCGCGGCGCGTGGCGGCTGCACGTGGCCGCCGGTGGTGCAGCAGTACGCCAGCAGCGCAACGGCGGCGACCGCGAGAGCCGACACGCCGACCGCTATCCAGGCTTTCTCTTCTCCGGTGAGGCCGTGGGCCGGCTCCGGCTGGTGGGTGGAGTGAGGGGGCGGGGGCGGCGGCGCTAGGAGCTGGAACACATCCGCCGGCAGCACCTCGGCTGCGGCGTTGCCGAGCAGCAGGAGCAGGATGCACAGACGACCCATCGCCGACGCCGCACTGAGCCCCACCTCCATGACGCTGCTTCTCCCTAGCTAATAAGGATCACTCGAGTTGTGTTGCTGAGCTACAGAGTCGGGGGAGGGAGAAGAAGGGTATAAGAAAGATCACTCGAGTTGTATTGCTCAGGTGCAGAGTGTGCAGAGTCAGGGGAAGGAGAAGAAGAAGGGTATATATAGAAGTGGGAAGCGACTAGATAGAAACAAGGCCTCAACCTGAGCCGTTGGATTAGGTTGGATGACACAGATCTTGGTGGAGGAATCTGTAGGCATAATTCTTTTGTGAAGAGGAAAGTTTCACCCTTTGCTGTGATCATTTACTCACTTGCTAAAACTATTGTATGAAAACATGACTTTTTTTAAGTAAACAAGAAGATTTTTTTTCTTTCATTAGTTGTTGGCCCTAGATGATAACAACTACTCCAATTTATAACTGACATGTCTATTCATGTGAAAAAGCATGCTCATACTAATATTTGTTCATCAAGTACTACAGTAATTATGCCAAAATAGTGGTACAACAAAATAGCCAGATTTTGAAGCTTCTCCCTTTTCTCAAGGTGTACAATGTCAATATGCATACTTCGAGAAGCAAAGCGAGTAGAACCGTGTTGTGGAAAATAAAACTCAGAGTACACAGGCAATAACATGTATCAAAATGTGTGAAATATAGGATCCCTGCTGAACTGGAAAGGAAATTGCATTAACAAGGTGGAAGAACTGTAGGAGGGGCAGTGCAACACTGGTCAGATAACCAAAGAAAGAAACATATTCACATATCATCAGAATTACCCACCTAAGTGCAAGTAATAGCAACAAAACCTACATGCTCTAGTCTTCATCAATGTATGAGATGGGGGTATGGAATCACATTGTCACATCAACTCACCTGGAAATGTACGAGAGCAACATGCTAACTTGAAAAGCAACAACAATGGAAGCTGCAATATGTAACTGCATAGTTCTATTATCAAGCAGCTAGTTCTCACCTCTGTCTACATTTTCGCAGCTACTAAAAAAATACAGAATCTTTCAAATTCAGATCTGAGTGAGTACAGAGAACAAATGATAACTTCAACAGGCTTGAAAGATAAGGAAAGATATCATTTGTTCTCTGTACATTAAATTGCTGCAAGGACAACTAAGTAATTAACAGCTTCACACCTTCCTCCAAAAGTGGTAGTTTTCATATTGTAGTCATGGAGAGAATGGCCTGCCAACATTTTTTCCCTTGATAAATATACAATCCTGGTATATCACCATCGCTTTGTGTTTTCACATTGAGTTGTTCATGCGGAAAATAAATGGGCGTTTTCAGTGCTAATGTACGATAGTATCAGACCCAATGTATATCTTTTTTTGTCCTGAATTTTTTTACATTGCTTAAGTTTTTTTTACATTGCTTAAGTTGCTACATTCTTGACCGTCGCAATCGACAAGGAAGTAAGAAGTGTCGTTTTTTTACTAAGGAAGAGATAATCAAACACCTATTTTTCAGTGCACATTTGTGTGTCCTACATGGCCAGTCATCCAAATAGCGTCTAATTTGTATCGGCCCACAAGTGTTGTCAATATTTTTGGTCATTGGTTAGACGGTATTTCAAATTGGTTTAGAATGCTATAAGAATGGGAGTGTATGCCTTATTATGGTCGCTTTGGCTATATAGAATGATTGAGTTTTTATTGTCAAAAACGTGTCTCCTCTGCAAGTTACTCCATCCGTCTCAAAATAAGTGTCTCAACTTTGTACTACCTTTAGTACAAAGTTGTACTAAGGTTGAGACATTTATTTTGAGACAGAGGAAGTAATTCCCATTATACGCATTCGATTTATATGTGATCTACGCTACACCGAATGAAGTACCAACCCAGGAATGTCAATGGGTAGGATATGATGCGGGTACAATATTTTTATACCCATACCCATGTTTCTCATGGGCGCAAAAATGTACACATACCCTACCAATCGGGTAAATACCCATGCCCATGCCCATACCATATGTGTATTTATGCTCGATGGATACCCTTCAGGTAGATCAAGATAGCATTGACGGATGGTGGAGTAATTGCTAGTTCCATATGTAGAGGAGGTGTGAGCCATCGAGAGATTTCTATGGTTAGGTAATTGGTTTATTTAAAGGAGGATGGGAGTGGGTGCCAAGCTTACATGCAAAGACTCGATAGCTTAGGGTTTATAACACACATAACTCACTGGTAGGATAATCAGGTAGGGTATGGGCATACCCATGGTCACAAAATCATATCCGTGCCCTACCCATTAATAATCAGGTAGGATTCGGGCACTGCCCATGGGCCCCTTCCCTACCCATGAATAATTAGATAGGGTTCGGGCACTGCACATGGGCCCCTATCCTACCCATGCGGGTTGGGTACCCATAGGTAGCCGTGTCCATGGGTAAATTACCATCCTTATACCAATCATTTTCAAGCCGATGCATATACAGTTGGAGTGGGCACTACTAGGGAAAAGCCTAGCAGTAGCGCGGGTATTTGATGTATCAGTAGTGTGGGTACCCGCCGCGCTACTGATAAGGCGCTACAACTAACGTTTAGCAGTAGCGCTTGTTGACACGCGCTACTGCTATACCTACTTAGCAGTAGCGCTTCCCACACCAGCGCTACTGCTAAGTGTTTTAGCAGTGATGTTTTCCTGTCCAGCGCTACTACTATATTTTCTCATATCTTTTTTTGGCTGCGTATTTGCGATATTTTTGTATATGTTTTATACAGTGTTCTAATCATATCATAAACATGCAATATGTTCATCATATCATACACATAATAGTCTCATCATATCATCCAATACAAATCATGTCGTCACATCATAATCACGATATAGCTATACAAGTTACATGACATGTCTCACCATACATAATGTAGTACTTCTTGAGGCGTCGGTTCGTATCTCTATCTCTCTCGCACTAGCGTGAACTGAAAGTGCTAGTTATCGACTAGAGGGGGGGGGGGGGGTGAATAGGCGATTTTTATGAACATCTTCAAAACATGAGGGTTTCGAAGACAAACAGTAGAAATGAACCTATTGATATGCAGCGGAAGGTAGACCACAGTAGACAAGCCATAGTCAAGTAAGCAAAGAAGTGAAAGCACGAAGACTATTAGCAGCTAGGTAGTAATGATCAGGATGGAAGATAGTATGAAGCCAAACAACAATAATCTTCACATAC
This sequence comes from Triticum urartu, assembly GCF_056163025.1. Taxonomy (NCBI): domain Eukaryota; kingdom Viridiplantae; phylum Streptophyta; class Magnoliopsida; order Poales; family Poaceae; genus Triticum; species Triticum urartu. The sequence continues at coordinate 85,800,846 of NC_141874.1, forward strand.
TGAAGCCAATCAGATCATGCAAGCAGGCAATGACCTCATGAAGACAAACTGTAAGTAAAGGGAGGTAAGAGATAGAACTAGTAGCTTGGTGAGGACAAGGGTTTGTTGGGCCAGTCCCAATTGTTGTGACAACTGTACATCTGGTTAGGGAGGCCGAGATTCAACTCAGAAGACCGCGTCTTCACCTTATTCCCCTTGAGCTAAGGACACACAGTCCTCGCCCAATCACTCAGGTAAGTCTTCAAGGTAGACTTCCAAACCTTCACAGACTTCGTTCACCTGCAATCCACAATGTCTCTTGGATGCTCAGAACGCGACGCCTAACCGGCTGGAGGATTCACAGTCCTCAAGTGTAGCAAGTCTTCAGATCACGCGAACAGAAAGACTTCAGTGATGCCTAACACTCTTTGGCTTTGAGTGTTTAGGGCTTTGTCCATGCAAGGATCTCTCTCTCTCAAATGCTTCGAGGTGGGTTGCTCTCAAACAACAAAAGCCGAGCACTAACTCTGAGCAGCCACCAATTTATGGTGTAGGGGGTGGGCTATTTATAGCCAGGAGGCAACCCGACCTGATTTGTCCGAAATGACCCTGGGTCACTAAGGAACTGATACGTGTCCAACGGTCAGATTTCAAACACACGCGGCAGCTTGACTTGAGCTACAAGTAAAGCTGACTCATCCAGCTCTGGATAAGATTTGCTCTCATTGTTTTTGTTCGAAGACATAGGATTTGGTTGAGCATCACTTCAGTCACTCTGACTTTGTTCACTTGGACCCCACTTAAAAGTACGGTGGTTCCTCTGACTCAACAAAGAAGAAAAGGAAACTACGAAACAACTATGTCTTCGCAATCCATAGTCTTCATACGATGTCTTCTCATGTCATAGTCTTCAATGTGAATCTCTTCACAGACCACCATTGTCTTCAATGTCTTCACACATTTTTAGGGGTCATCTCTGGTAGGTAAACCGAATCAATGAGGGACTACTACCTGTGTTATCCTGCAATTCTAACAAACACATTAGTCCCTCAACCAAGTTTGTCGTCAATACTCCAAAACCAACTAGGGGTGACACTAGATGCACTTACAATCTCCCCCTTTTTGGTGATTGATGACAAACTGGTTGAAGTTTTCAACGGGGATAAAAGTATGTGAAAGTTTAAGGATTAAGGCATTGTCTTCATAAGTAGCAAAAGGCTCCCCTGAAGATGTGCATATAAGTAGTTTGCTCTTGAATGCAAATGCACATGGCAGGTTTTACTTTGGAGATCCTCTTCAACCTATGAAGACAATTCATCATGCATATAAAGATGTAGTGAAGATAGTGACATGCATAATGAAAAATGTACGTCTGCTGAATGACTTCATGCGGAATTTATCATCGCATCATAGAGTAGAAGAAAACATAGCAGACGACCATCAAGATTAAGTGTTACAACCCACAGAACCAAATGTATCAAAAACGAGAGTTGTAACCACTTGGCAAAAATATAGCAACCACCCATATGGATCCGCTTGAAGACTATCAACTCATATGCTTCTCCCCCTTTTGTCAGTAAGGACCAAAAAGGTTTGAAGACATAGAGCATCTACTCGTTCCCAACAGGAGTAGAAGAAGGCGCAGGGTCGACGTTGGAGTTTGGTGGTGCAGAGGGGCCTGGTGCAGTGTCGAGACGCAATGAAGCCATGGTTGGTGAAGTGGCATCGTTTTCTTCATCGACGACTCTCGCAATAACAATTGCAGCCGAAGATGAGTACTCAGTGTCTTCTATGGAAGGAGTCCGACGCCAGCTTGCATTCTGGGGAGGCCTGGAATCAAATTTGAAACCCTCAGTGAAGCCATCTTCGCGAAGATCATCTTTAGGACATAGCAGGGTGAGGCTCTTCCAGGAGTGCCGACAGGCTTCATGAGCTACGAAGGAGTTCTTGGTGGAAAGATTGCAAATGCGATTGACATCCACCAAGATGCTCTGCATCTGACACTTCAGCCAGTCATGGTGCCTATCTTGTTTCTGATGTAAGGCCACAAGAAGCTCTCGGTCATTGAGTACACAAGATCGCTTCCAAGGCCTTTGAGCAATGGTGCTTTCAGTGGCTTCAATGTTTGCACGATGAGGTGCACGCATATTTCCAGCCAGAGGATAGACACGAGTTGCAGCAAGAACACCCTCCATTGGTTGCGAGAAGCTTTGGTGATCAGCATTATGAAGATAAAGTGGCTCCTTGGCAGGCTCGAGGTAGATGGCTTCAACTGATAGATCAACCTGAGGCAACAAGACAAGATGGCTGCGCGTTGAGGGCTGATAGTCGACAGAAGAGTGAAGCTTAATTAAGCACATCACCCATGGAGCATAAAACTTCAAGGCAATCAGATCAATTCCAGATGCAGCAAGCTGTCTGATGAAGAAATCTTGGGAATTGAATCTGATGCCATTGACAATACAGAATACCAAAGTCTTCATAGCTCCTTCAAGTTTGGCTTCAGCCGAATATCCCTTGATGGGCCAGAGAGTACGCCTCAGAATATGATAGACTATGTGGGGCGGGTACTTAAGGTCCTTGACGAAGAATTCCTTGGGATAATCAGCATCTTGAGGTAATGGCTTCATCATGCTGAGCATCTCGCTCATATTGGGTTCAGGCCTCTAGAAGATGCTCTGCAGTTCTTCGCGATGATGCTGACAACCAGCCTCATTGAATTTGCCTGGAGTGGGCAGGGATGTAAGCTCAATGATGTCTTGAGCTTTGGCTTCATGGTGCACATCGCCTGACATCCACTCAAGGACCCATGTCTTCGGATCCCTGTTGTAGCCGCGGATATGAATAGTGGAAAATAATTGCAGCAACAGTTCTTCATTCTAGTGCTCCTTGTCAGTGACAAAGGGCAGAAGACCAATCTCCCTGAAACAGTCAAGGGCTTCTTCCAGGCAGGGCAGACCAGCAATGGCTTCACAATCTAGACGCATATGAGGAAAGATTCACTCCTGATTGTATAAGACACATGAATAATAACTGCGCTGCTGATAGCTCCAGAAGCAATCTGATGAGATCTTTGGCTTCGAGTAAGGGTTTTTGGCGCTATCGAAGAAGGTGTTGTGTGCCCTGAAGCTATTCACGTTGAACGATCCTGGTGATGTTGCGGCACCTGGAAACCTTGGCAGTCTGGGCTTTGGCTTTTGGACCTGAGGCCTTCGCTCCACATGGTAATCATATTGTGGTCCGGGAGCTGTGGTAGGAACCAGATCAGGCCATCGGACAGTGACAAGTTGGCCGCGAGCATATGCCTGCTCAATAGTGTGAGGCCTTGGGGTTGAAACAGTAGCTTCAGCATGGACTGTGGCTTCAGGTTGCACATTGGCTTCAGGCACAACATTAGCTTCAAGCGCCACATTGTCTTCAGCCATGACAACGTCATTGGCGTTAGCAGTGTTGTTTGTGGCAGCCTCAATGTTTACAACCTCCGCTTCAGTAGCAGGAGGGTCGGGCATAGTCACGTTCTCCTCGAGAACGACTTCTTCAGTGGTAGGGGGTGTGGCAACTCTTTCTTATTCTTGTATTGGTTCTTGATTTTCTTCGGCTGATGCAGCCGGAATGTCTTCAACAACTTTAGCTTCATACTCGGAGACATTCGCAATAGGAGTGGCTTCAGGAAACACTTGGCGTGTTACTGAGCTTTGTTGCACTTCTCCTTTTGGAATGCTCGATATGGCGACTGAAGGAAATATGCCCTAGAGGCAATAATAAAGTTATTATTTATTTCCTTATTTCATGATAAATGTTTATTATTCATGCTAGAATTGTATTAACCGGAAACATAATACATGTGTGAATACATAGACAAACATAGTGTCACTAGTATGCCTCTACTTGACTAGCTCGTTAATCAAAGATGGTTAAGTTTCCTAACCATAGACATGAGTTGTCATTTGATTAACGGGATCACATCATTAGGAGAATGATGTGACTGACTTGACCCATTCCGTTAGCTTAGCACTTGATTGTTTAGTATGTTGCTATTGCTTTCTTCATGACTTATACATGTTCCTATGACTATGAGATTATGCAACTCCCGTTTACCGGAGGAACACTTTGTGTGCTACCAAACGTCACAACATAAGTGAGTGATTATAAAGGTGCTCTACAGGTGTCTCCGAAGGTACTTGTTGAGTTGGCATATTTCGAGATTAGGATTTGTCACTCCGATTGTCGGAGAGGTATCTCTGGGCCCACTCGATAATGCACATCACTATAAGCCTTGCAAGCATTGTAACTAATGATTTAGTTGCGGGATGATGTATTACGGAACGAGTAAAGAGACTTGCCGGTAACGAGATTGAACTAGGTATTGAGATACCGATGATCGAATCTCGGGCAAGTAACATACCGATGACAAGGGGAACAACGTATGTTGTTATGCGGTTCGACCGATAAAGATCTTCGTAGAATATGTAGGAGCTGTAAGTGCATCTAGTGCCACCCCTAGTTGGTTTTGGAGTATTGACGACAAACCTGGTTGAGGGACTAATGTGTTTGTGAGAATTGCAGGATAACACAGGTAGAAGTCCCTCATTGATTCGGTTTTCCTACCAGAGATGATCCCTAAAAATGAATGAAGACATTGAAGTCAAAGGTGGTATGTGAAGACATTCACACTGAAGACTGTGACAAGAGAAGACATCGCATGAAGACTATGGAGCGCGAAGACTTAGTTGTTTCGTCGTTCTTTTTTCTTCTTTGTTGAGTCATAGGAACCACCGTACTGTTAAGTGGGGTCCAAGAGAACCAGTCAGAATGACTGAAGTGATGCTTAACCAAAATCCTATGTCTTCGAGTGAAGACTATGAGAGCAAATCTTCTCTAGAGTTGGATAAGTCATCTTTGCTTGTAGCCCAAGTAAAGTTACCGTGTGTGTTTGAAATCTGACCGTTGGAACACGTGTCAGTTCCTTAATGACCCAGGGTCATTTCGGACAAACCAGGTCGGGTTGCCTAGTGGCTATAAATAGCCCACCCCCTACAACCATAAATGGTTGGCTGCTCAGAGTTAGAGTACGGCTTTTGTCGTTTGAGAGCAACCCACCTCGAAGCCTTTGAGAGAGAATTCCTTGCGAGGATAAAGCCCTAAACACCCAGAGCCAAAGAGTGTTAGGCATCACTTAAGTCTTCCTGTCTATGTGATTTGAAGACTTATTACACTTGAGGACTGTGAATCTTCTAGCCGGTTAGTGTAAGTGCATCTAGTGCCACCCCTAATTGGTTTTGGAGTATTGACGACAAACCTAGTTGAGGGACTAATGTGTTTGTGAGAATTACAGGATAACACAGGTAGAAGTCCCTCATTGATTCGGTTTTCCCACCAGAGATGACCCCTAAAAATGTAAGAAGACATTGAAGACAAAGGTGGTATGTGAAGACATTCACATTGAAGACTATGACAAGAGAAGACATCGCATGAAGACTATGGAGCGCGAAGACTTAGTTCTTTCCTCGTTCTTTTTCTCCTTTGTTGAGTCATAGGAACCACCGTACTGTTAAGTGGGGTCCAAGAGAACCAGTCAGAATGACTGAAGTGATGCTTAACCAAAATCCTATGTCTTCCAGTGAAGACTATGAGAGCAAATCTTGTCCAGAGTTGGATAAGTCAGCTTTGCTTGTAGCCCAAGTAAAGTTGTTGTGTGTGTTTGAAATCTGACCGTTGGAACACGTGTCAGTTCCTTAGTGACCCAGGGTCATTTCGGACAAATCAGGTCGGGTTGCCTAGTGGCTATAAATAGCCCACCCCCTACAACCATAAACGGTTGGCTGCTCAGAGTTAGAGTACGGCTTTTGTCGTTTGAGAGCAACCCACCTCGAAGCCTTTGAGAGAGAATTCCTTGCGAGGATAAATCCCTAAACACCCAGAGCCAAAGAGTGTTAGGCATCACTTAAGTCTTCCTGTCTGTGTGATCTGAAGAATTATTACACTTGAGGACTGTGAATCCTCCAGTCGGTTAGGCGTCGCGTTCTGAGCATTCAAGAGTCATTGTGGATCGCCGGTGAACGAAGTCTGTGATGGTTTGGAAGTCTACCTTGAAGACTTACCAGAGTGATTGGGCGAGGACTGGGTGTCCTTAGCTCAAGGGGAATAAGGTGAAGACGATGTCTTCTGAGTTGAATCTCAGCCTCCCCAACCAGACATACAGTTGTCACAGCAACTGGAACTGGTCCAACAAATCATTGTCTTCAACGAGTCACTGGTTTCATCCTTCCCTTCCCTTTGCTTACTGTTGGTCCTTGTGAAGTCATTGTATGATTGCATTATCTTTTGTCTTCACTGAGTGACTACTTGTTCTGATTGGCTTCACAATATCTTCCTACCTGATCTTACTACCTAGCTGCTATTAGTCATTATGCTTTCACTTCATTGAATACTTGACTATGGTTTGCCTAGTGTAGTCTACCTTCCGCTGCATGGTAATAGGTTTATTTCTATCGTTTGTCTTCGAAACTTCCATGTTTTGAAGACTTTCATAAAAATTGCCTATTCACCCCCTCTAGTCGATCACTAGCACTTTCAATTGGTATCAGAGCAAGGTACTCCCTTGTTTTGTGTGATTCGGTTTAACCACCTGGAGTTTTAGCTATGTCGACTGCAGGGATAATTAAGGTCTCCGCTGCTTGCCCTGTCTTCGATGGAACTGAATATCCCTACTGGAAGAATAAGATGCGCATGCATCTTGAAGCCATTGACGTCGACCTATGGTATGTCATCAAGAATGGTGTTCCCAAGGCTGGTGAAGGTGTCACCGCTGCTGATGTCAAGAAGTTCGTTCAACTGGACTCCATTGCCAAGAACATCATCTGTGGTCATCTGACCAAAGGACAGTATGGCCGCGTGAGTGCTTTGGAAACATCTAAGCTAGTCTGGGACTGGCTCTCCAAGGTCAATGAAGGCGTCTCAACCCAGAGAGATCAGAGAATCAGTGTCCTTCGCAACCTCTTCAACCGCTTCAAGAGAAATGACAATGAGAACGTCCAGCTCACGTTTGATAGACTCACTGACATCACTAATGAGCTTCAAGCTCTCGGCGCCACTGAGATCACCAAGCATGAAGTCGTCAAGACACTCCTGAGATCACTTTACAGCTCGTTTGACACCCTAGCCCTGATGATTCAAGAACGTCCTGATTTCAAGACACTCGATCCGTCTGACATACTTGAGAGGCTCAACACACATGAGTTTCAGCTTTCTGAGAAAAGAGACATCTACGGTCCCAACTATGGGCGAACTCGTGCCTTGAAGGCAAAAACTGTCTCCTCATCTGAAGAAGAATCTGACAGCAATTCTGATGATCCTGAAGACATTGAAAGGAGCTTGCTATGCTTGTGAAGAAGTTCCAAAAATTCACCAAGAATAAAGGCTTCAGAAAGTCTTCACGATCAAGCTCAAGAAATGATGAAGCTTCTACTCATGACTACAAGAAGAGAACATGCCACAAGTGCAAGAAACCTGGCCACTACATCTCTGAGTGTCCGTAGTGGGACAATGAGAACAACAACAAGAAGAAGAGCAAGGAATATGACTCTGACGACAAGAAGAAGAAGAAGAAATACTCAAAGTCTTCTTCCAAGTCTTCCTCAAAGTCTTCATCACACAAGAAGAGCTCATCTGGCAAGGAACGTGCGTTTGTTGGCAAGGAAATGGATTCAGAGGAGGAGTCCGCTTCTGAGGAGGTGGAGGTGGAGTCTGAGGAGGAGTCTGATTCTGGCGTTGCGAGTCTGGCTACAGCATACATTGCCAAGTCCATCTTCAACACTGAAGACAATGACTTCATCACCGACACCGATGCAAATGACAAGGACTACTCTGCTCCTACCTACTGCTTCATGGCACGCGGTGCCAAGGTAAACACACGCACTGCTCACTATCAAACTTCTAGTGAAGATGACTCTGATTGTGGTTCCAAACCCAGCTACAAAACACTTGCTAAAATTGCAACTGAACAACAGAAAGCTATGGAACATATTCAAAAACTGTTAGACAAAAGCGATGATCTGTTAGACGCTGAAATGACTCGATCTCAGTCCTTAATTGAAGACATAAAAAATCTTCACGTTAAGTATGAGGAACTTGAAAGTCGTCATGAAACGCTCTCAACAACTCATGAAAAGCTTTCCTATGATTATCTTCAAAGGAAGCGAGATCTTGAGAAATTGAGAGTGGCTCATGAAGATCTTCAAAAGGAAAACGAGTCACTTCGCGCCGAACAGATCAGTTCCGCTCAGGAAGGATTTGAACCACCATGTATTAAATGCATTGAGCGTGACAACGCTACTTCTGTTGCTGAGTGTTCTACTGCTGCTACTGTTGCAATATCTTCAACTATTGATGTGGTAACTAACCCCTCTGCTGAGGATACCACTGCTATTGCTGATGAGAATGCTAGGTTGAAGACATTGCTTGAAACAGGGATGTACAAAAGTATCAAAGGGCATCAAACACTATGTGATGTCCTCAAAAGGCAGATCCTGAACCGAAACCCTAGGAAAGAGGGTGTTGGGTTCGAAAGGAAAATGAATGCTGATGGCTCTTACTGGAAACCTGAGCAGTACCCCAAAACCACATGGGTTGCTGCAAAGGAACCTTCAGCGGATCCATCCACCCTATCTGGCTTCACTTGTGCTAATCCCATTGTTATTGATGAATCCTTTGATGCAAACTATAAACTGTTTAAGAATTAGAATGGTGAAGTGTTTGCCAGGTATATTGGTACTAACTGCAGGAATGGACCGCCTATGAAGAAGATCTGGGTGCCGAAAAGGTGTTTGGAGAATCTTCCTGTGAATGTCATCATGACACCACAGGTGAAGAAGACAAACCCCAGACCACAGGCTTCATACGGTCCAAAGGCTTCATACAGACAGAGGACTCACCTGAGTCGCACTAACGCAAATGTTTTATAGGGAAACCATACTCAGGCCTGTGAATATGAGCGCGTTTCATAAAACCGCCATGTTCATAAGACCAAGAACTATTCTGCTTATTCTTATGAGTACTATTGTCCACCTGCAAGACTTTTTGCTAGGGCTCCAAAGCCAAAGTTCTCAGATGCTGCACTTAGACTCATTGCTTCGAAGCCACCCTTGAAGATGTGGGTGGCTAAGAAAGCTTAACTCTCTTTTGCAGGGAAAGGTCTCCAGCCGAAAACCAAAATCATCTGACGCTATTGCTGGGGACCTTAAACATCTTGTAGGGCGCATGATCAAATGCCCAAATGGTCTTATTATGTATTTTGTTCCTGAGTCGCTTGCCACTTGCTCTATCAGTCCTAACCTTGATTTAAGCTTTCATAATCCACTTGCTCGTCAAATGTTTATGCTGTTGGGGAACGTAGCATAAATTCAAAATTTTCCTACGTGTCACCAACATCTATCTATGGAGTCATCTAGCAACGAGGGAGGAGTGGATCTACATACCCTTGTAGATCACGCGCAGAAGCGTTCAAGAGAACGGGGTTGATGGAGTCGTACTCGTTGTGATCCAAATCACCGATGATCCTAGCGCCGAACGGACGGCACCTCCGCGTTCAACACACGTACGGAGCAGTGACGTCTCCTCCTTCTTGATCCAGCAAGGGGGGAGGAGAGGTTGATGGAGATCCAGCAGCACGACGACGTGGTGGTGGAAGTAGCGGGATTCCAATAGGGCTTCGCCAAGCGCTGCGAGAGGAGGGAGATGTGTCATGGGAGGGAGAGGGAGGTGCCAGGGCTTAGGTATGGTTGCCCTCCCTTCCCCCCACTATATATAGGGCCAAGGGAGAGGGGGAGGGCGCAGCCTTGCCCCTTCCTCCAAGGAAGGGTGCGGCCAAGGGGGGGAGGAGTCCATCCTCCCCAAGGCACCTCGGAGGTGCCTTCCCCCTTTAGGACTCTCCCCTCCTCTTGTCCCTTTGGCGCATGGGCCTCTTGGGGCTGGTGCCCTTGGCCCATATAGGCCAAGGCGCACCCCCTACAGCCCATGTGGCCCCCGGGTCAGGTGGCCCCACCCGGTGGACCCCCGGGACCCTTCCGGTGGTCCCGGTACAATACCGGTGACCCCGAAACTTGTCCCGATGGCCGAAATAGCACTTCCTATATATAATTCTTTACCTCCGGACCATTCCGGAACTCCTCGTGACGTCCGGGATCTCATCCGGGACTCCGAACAACTTTCGGGTTACCGCATACTTATATCTCTATAACCCTAGCGTCACCAAACCTTAAGTGTGTAGACCCTACGGGTTCGGGAGACATGCAGACATGACCGAGATGACTCTCCGGTCAATAACCAACAGCGGGATCTGGATACCCATGTTGGCTCCCACATGTTCCACGATGATCTCATCGGATGAACCACGATGTCAAGGACTTAATCAATCCCGTATACATTTCTCTTTGTCTATCGGTACGACACTTGCCCGAGATTCGATCGTCGGTATCCCGATACCTTGTTCAATCTCGTTACCGGCAAGTCTCTTTTACTCGTTCCGTAACACATCATCCCGTGATCAACTCCTTGATCACATTGTGCACATTATGATGATGTCCTACCGAGTGGGCCCAGAGATACCTCTCCGTCACACGGAGTGACAAATCCCAGTCTCGATTCGTGCCAACCCAACAGACACTTTCGGAGATACCTGTAGTGTACCTTTATAGCCACCTAGTTACGTTGTGACGTTTGGCACACCCAAAGCATTCCTACGGTATCCGGGAGTTGCACAATCTCATGGTCTAAGGAAATGATACTTGACGTTAGAAAAGCTTTAGCGAACGAACTACATGATCTTTGTGCTAGGCTTAGGATTGGGTCTTGTCCATCACATCATTCTCCTAATGATGTGATCCCGTTATCAACGACATCCAATGTCCATGGTCAGGAAACCGTAACCATCTATTGATCAACGAGCTAGTCAACTAGAGGCTTACTAGGGACATGGTGTTGTCTATGTATCCACACATGTATCTGAGTTTCCTATCAATACAATTCTAGCATGGATAATAAACGATTATCATGAACAAGGAAATATAATAATAACTAATTTATTATTGCCTCTAGGGCATATTTCCAACAGTCTCCCACTTGCACTAGAGTCAAATCCAGTTCACATCGATATGTGATTAACAGTCAAGGTCACATCCCCATGTGACTAACACCCAAAGAGTTTACTAGAGTCAATAATCTAGTTCACATTTACCATGTGATTAACACTCGATGAGTTCTGGGGTTTGATCATGTTTTGCTTGTGAGAGAGGTTTTAGTCAACGGGTCTGAACCTTTCAGATCCGTGTGTGCTTTACAAATCTCTATGTCATCTCCTAGATGCAGCTACCACGCTCTATTTGGAGCCATTCCAAATAACTGTTCTACTATACGAGTCCAGTTTACTACTCAGAATAATCTGGATTAGTGTCAAAGTTTGCATCGGCGTAACCCTTTACGACGAACTCTTTTACCACCTCCATAATCGAGAAAAATTCCTTAGTCCACTAGTTACTAAGGATAACTTTGACCGCTGTCCTGTGATCCATTCTTGGATCACTCTTTTACCCCTTGACTGACTCATGGCAAGGCACACTTCAGGTGCGGTACATAGCATAGCATACTGTAGAGCCTATGTCTTAAGCATAGGGGACGACCTTCGTCCTTTCTCTCTATTCTGCCGTGGTCGAGCTTTAAGTCTTAACTTCATACCTTACAACTCAGGCAAGAACTCCTTCTTTGACTGATTCATCTTGAACACCTTCAAGATCATGTCAAGGAATGTGCTCATTTGAAAGTACCATTTAAGCGTTTTGATCTATCCTTATAGATCTTGATGCTCAATGTTCAAGTAGCTTAATCCAGGCTTTCCATTGAAAAACACTTTCCAAATAACCCTATATGCTTTCCAGAAATTCTACGTCATTTCTGATCAACAATATGTCAACAACATATACTCATCAGAAATTCTATAGTGCTCCCACTCACTTCTTTGGAAATACAAGTTTCTCATAAACTTTGCATACACCCAAAATCTTTTATCATCATCAAAGCATACATTCCAACTCCGAGATGCTTACTCCAGTCCCTAGAAGGATTGCTGGAGCTTTGCATACTTATTAGCATCTTTCAGGATTGACAAAACCTTCCGGTTGTATCACATACAACCTTTCCTCAAGAAAATCGTCGAGGAAACAATGGTTTTTGGCATCCTATCTGCAAGATTTCACAAATAATGCAGTAATTGCTAATATAATTCCAACAGACTCTTAGCATCGCTACGAGTGAGAAAGCCTCATCGCAGTAAACTCCTTGAACTTGTCGGAAAACATCTTAACGACAAGTCGAGCTTTCTTAATGGTGACATTTACCATCATTGTCCGTCTTCCTTTTAAAATCCATCTGCACTCAACAGCCTTACGACCATCGAGTTGTTCTGCCAAAGTCTACACTTTGTTTTCATACATGGATCCTATCTCGGATTTTATGGCCTCGAGCCATTCATCGGAATCTGGGCCCACCATCGCTTCTCCATAGCTCGTAGGTTCATTGTTGTCTAGCAACATGACTTCCAAGACAGGATTACGTACCACTCTGAAGTAGTACGCATCCTTGTCATCCCACGAGGTTTGGTAGTGACTTGATCTGAAGTTTCATGATCACTATCATAAGCTTCCACTTCAATTGGTGTAGGTGCCACAGGAACAACTTCCCGTGCCCTGCCACACACTAGTTGAAGAGACGCTTCAATAACCTCATCAAGTCTCCACCATCCTCCCACTCAATTCTTTCGAGAGAAACTTTTCCTCGAGAAAGGACCCGATTCTAGAAACAATCCCTTATTGCTTTCGGATCTGAGACAGGAGGTATACCCAACTGTTTTTGGGTGTCCTATGAAGATGCATTTATCCGCTTTGGGTTTGAGCTTATCAGCCTGAAACTTTTTCACATAAGCGTCGTAGCCCCAAACTTTTAAGAAATGACAGCTTAGGTTTCTCTAAACCATAGTTCATATGGTGTCATCTCATCGGAATTACGTGGTGCCCTATTTAAAGTGAATGTGGTTGTCTCCAATGCCTAACCCATAAACTATTGTGGTAATTCGATAAGAGACATCATGGTATGCATCATATCCAATAGGGTGCAGTTATGATGTTCGGACACACCATCACACTATGGTGTTCCAGGCTGTATTAGTTGTGAAACAATTTCCACAATGTCTTAATTCTGTGCCAAACTCGTAATTCAGATATTCATCTCTATGATCATATCATAGATCTTTTATCCTCTTGTCACGACGATCTTTCAACTTCACCCTGAAATTACTTGAACCTTTCAATAATTCGGACTCGTGATTTATCAAGTAAATATACTCAACATTTACTCAAATCATCTGTGAAGTAAGAACATAACGATATCCACTACATGCCTCAGCACTCATTGGATTGCACACATCAAAATGTATTACTTCCAACAAGTTTCTTTCTAGTTCCATTTTACTGAAAACGAGGCTTTCAGTCATCTTGCCCATGTGGTATGATTTGCATGTCTCAAGTGATTCAAAATCAAGTGAGTCCAAACGGTCCATTTGCATGGAGTTTCTTCATGCATATACACCAATAGACATGGTTCGCATGTCTCAAACCTTTCAAAAAACGAGTGAGCCCAAAGATCCATCAACATGGAGCTTCTTCATGCGTTTTATACCGATATGACTTACGTGGCAGTGCCACAAGTAGGTGGTACTATCATTACTATCTTTTGGCATGAACATGTGTATCACTACGATCGAGATTCAATAAACCATTCATTTCAGGTGCAAGACCATTGAAGGTATTATTCAAATAAACAGAGTAACCGTTATTCTCCTTAAATGAATAACCGTATTGCGATAGACATAATACAATCATGTCTATGCTCAACGCAAACACCAAATAACAATTATTTAGGTTTTAATACCAATCTCGATGGTAGAGGGAGCGTGCGATGCTTGATCATATCAACCTTGGAAACACTTCCAACACATATCGTCAGCTCACCTTTAGCTAGTCTCCGTTTATTCCGTAGCTTTTATTTCGAGTTACTAACACTTAGCAACCGAACCGGTATCTAATACCCTGGTGCTACTAGGAGTACTAGTAAAGTACACATCAACACAATGTATATCCAATATACTTCTATCGACCTTGCCAGCCTTCTCATCTACCAAGTATCTAGGGTAATTCTGCTCCAGTGGCTGTTCCCCTTATTACAGAAGCACTTAGTCTCGGGTTTGGGTTCAACCTTGGGTTTCTTCACTAGAGCAGCAGCTGAATTGCCGTTTCATGAAGTATCCCTTCTTGCCCTTGCCCTACTTGAAACTAGTGGTTTCACCAACCATCAACAATTGATGCTCCTTCTTGATTTCTACTTTTGTGGTGTCAAACATCACAAATATCTCAAGGATCATCATATATGTCCCTGATATATCATAGTTCATCACGAAGCTCAAGCAGCTTGGTGGTAATGACTTCGGAGAACCATCACTATTTCATCTGGAAGATCAACTCCCACTCGATTCAAATGATTGTTGTACTCAGACAATCTGAGAACATGCTCAACGATTGAGCTTTTCTCCCTTAGTTTGCAGGCTAAGAAAATCGTCGGAGGTCTTATACCTCTTGACATGGGCACGAGCCTAAAATCCCAATTTCAGCCCTCGGAACATCTCATATGTTCTGCGATGTTTCAAAAATGTCTTTGGTGCCTCAATTCTAAACATTTAGCATTATGCACTGAACTATCATGTAGTCATCAAAACGTGTATGTCAGATGTTCGCAACATCCACAGACGACGTTCGAGGTTCAGCACACTGAGCGGTGCATTAAGGACATAAGCCTTCTATGAAGCAATGAGGACAATCCTCAGTTTACGGACCTAGTCCGCATAATTGCTACTATCAACTTTCAACTAAATTTTCTCTAGGAACATATCTAAATAGTAGAACAGAAACGTGAGCCACGACATAATTTGCGAAGACCTTTTGACTATGTTCAGGATAATTAAGTTCATCTTATGAACTCCTACTTAGATAGACATCCCTCTAGTCATCTAAGTGATTACATGATCCGAGTCAACTAGGCCATGTCCGATCATCACGTGAGACGGACTAGTCAACATCGGTGAACATCTTCATGTTGATCGTATCTACCATACGACTCATGCTCGACCTTTTGGTCTTCTGTGTTCCGAGGCCATGTCTGTACACATGCTAGGCTCGTCAAGTCAACCTAAGTGTTTCGCGTGTGTAAATCTGTCTTACACCTGTTGTATGTGAACGTAAGAATCTATACACCCGATCATCACGTGGTGCTTCGAAACTACGAACTGTCGCAACGGTGCACAGTTAGGGGGAACACTTTCCTGAAATTTTAATAAGAGATCATCTTATTTACTACCGTCGTTCTAAGCAAATAAGATGTATAAACATGATAAACATCACATGCAATCAAATAGTGACATGATATGGCCAATATCATATTGCTCCTTTTGATCTCCATCTTCGGGGCTCCATGATCATCATCGTCACCGGGATGACACCATGATCTCCATCATCGTGTCTTCATGAAGTTGTCTCGCCAACTATTACTTCTACTTCTATGGCTAACGTTTAGCAATAAAGTAAAGTAATTACATGACGTTTATGTTGACACGCAGGTCATAAATAAATTAAGACAACTCCTATGGCTCCTGCCGGTTGTCATATTCATCGACATGCAAGTCGTGATTCCTATTACAAGAATATGATCAATCTCATACATCACATATATCATTCATCACATCCTTTTGGCCATATCACATCACATAGCATACCCTGCAAAAACAAGTTAGACGTCCTCTAATTGTTGTTTGCATGTTTTACGTGGCTGCTATGGGTTTCTAGCAAGAACGTTTCTTACCTACGCAAAGACCACAACGTGATATGCCAATTGCTATTTACCCTTCATAAGGACCCTTTTCATCGAATCCGATCCGACTAAAGTGGGAGAGACAGACACCCGCTAGCCACCTTATGCAACTAGTGCATGTCAGTCGGTGGAACCAGTCTCACGTAAGAGTACGTGTAAGGTCGGTCCGGGCCGCTTCATCCCACGATGCCACCGAATCAATATTGGACTAGTAACGGCAAGCATATTGAACAAAATCAACGCCCACAACTACTTTGTGTTCTACTCGTGCATAGAAACTACGCATAGACCTAGCTCTGATACCACTGTTGGGGAACGTAGCATAAATTCAAAATTTTCCTACGTGTCACCAAGATCTATCTATAGAGTCATCTAGCAATGAGGGAGGAGTGGATCTACATACCCTTGTAGATCGCGCGCGGAAGCATTCAAGAGAACGGGGTTGATGGAGTCGTACTCGTCGTGATCCAAATCACCGATGATCCTAGCGCCGAACGGACGGCACCTCCGCGTTCAACACACGTACGGAGCAGCAACGTCTCCTCCTTCTTGATCCAGCAAGGGGGGAGGAGAGGTTGATGGAGATCCAGCAGCACGACGGCGTGGTGGTGGAAGTAGCGGGATTCCAACAGGGCTTCGCCAAGCGCTGCGGGAGGAGGAAGATGTGTCATGGGAGGGAGAGGGAGGCGCCAGGGCTTAGGTATGGTTGCCCTCCCTTCCCCCCACTATATATAGGGCCAAGGGAGAGGGGGAGGGCGCAGCCTTGCCCCTTCCTCCAAGGAAGGGTGCGGCCAAGGGGGGGAGGAGTCCATCCTCCCCAAGGCACCTCGGAGGTGCCTTCCCCCTTTAGGACTCTCCCCTCCTCTTGTCCCTTTGGCGCATGGGCCTCTTGGGGCTGGTGCCCTTGGCCCATATAGGCCAAGGCGCACCCCCTACAGCCCATGTGGCCCCCGGGTCAGGTGGCCCCACCCGGTGGACCCCCAGGACCCTTCCGGTGGTCCCGGTACAATACCGGTGACCCCGAAACTTGTCCCGATGGCCGAAATAGCACTTCCTATATATAATTCTTTACCTCCGGACCATTCCGGAACTCCTCGTGATGTCCGGGATCTCATCCGGGACTCCGAACAACTTTCGGGTTACCGCATACTTATATCTCTATAACCCTAGCGTCACTGAACCTTAAGTGTGTAGACCCTACGGGTTCGGGAGACATGCAGACATGACCGAGATGACTCTCCGGTCAATAACCAACAGCGGGATCTGGATACCCATGTTGGCTCCCACATGTTCCACGATGATCTCATCGGATGAACCACGATGTCAAGGACTTAATCAATCCCGTATACATTTCCCTTTGTCTATCGGTACGACACTTGCCCGAGATTCGATCGTCGGTATCCCGATACCTTGTTCAATCTCGTTACCGGCAAGTCTCTTTTACTCGTTCCGTAACACATCATCCCGTGATCAACTCCTTGATCACATTGTGCACATTATGATGATGTCCTACCGAGTGGGCCCAGAGATACCTCTCCGTCACACGGAGTGACAAATCCCAGTCTCGATTCGTGCCAACCCAACAGACACTTTCGGAGATACCTGTAGTGTACCTTTATAGCCACCTAGTTATGTTGTGACGTTTGGCACACCCAAAGCATTCCTACGGTATCCGGGAGTTGCACAATCTCATGGTCTAAGGAAATGATACTTGACATTAGAAAAGCTTTAGCGAACGAACTACATGATCTTTGTGCTAGGCTTAGGATTGGGTCTTGTCCATCACATCATTCTCCTAATGATGTGATCCTGTTATCAACGACATCCAATGTCCATGGTCAGGAAACCGTAACCATCTATTGATCAACGAGCTAGTCAACTAGAGGCTTACTAGGGACATGGTGTTGTCTATGTATCCACACATGTATCTGAGTTTCCTATCAATACAATTCTAGCATGGATAATAAACGATTATCATGAACAAGGAAATATAATAATAACTAATTTATTATTGCCTCTAGGGCATATTTTCAACATATGCTTCACAATTCTCTTTGTGAATCCTATCCCCCTAACTGCACTGTAGGGTATGACACCAGCTGCTTCAGAATGGATTATTCATAGTGGGCATACCAATCACATGACTGGCAAGCGAAGCCTTCTTATGGACTCAACACTACGTCCATCTGACAAAAGTCACATCACATTTGCTGAAACTAGTAAAAGCAAGGTATTGGGTCTAGGTAGAGTTGCAATCTCAAAGGATCAACACATGGATAAAGTCATGCTTGTTGAATCCCTTGGTTTCAACTTAATGTCTGTTTCAATGCTTTGCGATTTAAACATGATTGTGATGTTTGGAAAATATCGTTGCCTTGTACTAATGGAATATGACAAGTCTCTAGTGTTTGAAGGGTATCAGAAAGATGATTTGTACATGGTAGATTTCTCAGCAGGACCACAACTTGCCGTATGTCTTCTAGCAAAAGCTTCTGAATGCTGGCTCTGGCACCGGAGGCTAGGACATGCTAGCATGAGGAACCTCCACACCCTTGCAAGGAAGAAGCATGTCATAGGCATCGAGGGCGTCAAGTTCAAGAAGGATCACTTATGCGGTGCCTGTGAAGCAGGAAAGAAGACGAGGGCCAAGCATCCCTCGAAGACAATCATGACAACGACTCAACCCTTTGAACTTCTCCACATGGATCTTTTCGGTCCCACTCATTACTCAACTCTTACTACTACTGCATGTCTCTATGGCTTTGTCATTGTTGATGATTATTCAAGATATACTTGGGTGCATATAATACTCTACAAGACTAAAGTGCAGGATGTCTTCAGACGCTTCACCAATCGAACCATGAACAACTATGGCGTCAAGATCAAGCACATCAGAAGTGATAACGGCACTGAATTCAAGAACACCGGTCTAGACACTTATCTTGATACTTTGGGCATTACACATGAATTCTCAGCTCCGTACACACCACAGCGGAATGGCGTCGTGGAACGCAAGAACAGAACACTTATTGAGATGGCCCGGACGATGCTTGATGAATACAAGACTCCAAGAAAGTTCTGGCCTGAAGCCATTGATACTGCATGCCATATCATCAACTATGTTTATCTTCACAAGCTTCTCAACAAGACATCCTATGAGCTCCTTACTGGCAAGAAGCCAAATGTCAGTTACTTCAGAGTATTTGGTGCCAGGTGCTGGATCAAGGATCCACATCACACTTCAAAATTTGCACCAAAAGCACATGAAGGTTTTATGCTTGGATATGGAAAGGATTCGCACGCCTACAGAGTCTTCAACCTCTTTCATTATAAAATGGTTGAAACAGTGGATGTGCGGTTCGATGAGACTAACAGCTCACAAAGAGTGCACCTGGCAAATGTGCTAGATGAAGTTCCATCTAGTGAATCAATCAAACTTATGGGAACTGGAGAAATCATACCTTCTGAAGCTCAGCCTGAAGAGGAACTTATCATCTGTGCACTTGATCAACCTGAAGACAATGCTCAGCCTGAAGACAATCCTTCTAACGATGACAATGATCAGCAAGAGCAAAATCTTCGTCCTGTACATCCTCGTGTCGCAAATGAAGTACATATTGAGAGAATAATTGATAGCATCAATGCACCAGGTCCACTCACTCGTTCAAGGGCAACACAGCTAGCAAATTTCTGTGGGCACTTCGCATTTGTCTCAATATCTGCACCCAAGAAAGTTGAAGAAGCCTTCTTGGAACCTGAATGGATTCAAGCTATGCAAGAAGAGCTTCAATAGTTTGAGCTGAATACTGTATGGGAACTGGTTAAGTGTCCTGATCCCCGCAAGCACAATATAATAGGCACCAAATGGATATATCGCAACAAGCAGGATGAGCATGGTCAAGTTGTTAGAAACAAAGCTCGTCTCGTTGCTCAAGGGTACACTCAAGTTGAAGGGATTGACTTCGATGAAACCTTTGCTCCTGTGGCCAGACTTGAAGCCATACACATACTGCTGGCCTATGCAAATCATCATAACATTCTTCTGTATCAAATGGATGTGAAGAGCACTTTTCTCAATGGCAAGATTGACGAAGAAGTGTATGTTGCACAACCGCCTGGCTTTGAAGATCCAAAACATCCTGACATGGTGTACAAGCTCAACAAGGCACTGTATGGCCTCAAACAAGCCCCTCGGGCTTGGTATGACACACTCAAATACTTCCTGAAGAGCAAAGGCTTCAAACCTGGTTCCCTCGACCCCACTCTCTTCACGAAGACATATGATGGTGAACTGTTTGTGTGCCAAATATATGTGGATGACATTATCTTCGGCTGCACCAATCATAAATACACAGACGAGTTTGGATATATGATGCAAGAGCAATATCAGATGTCTATGATGGGTGAGCTGAAGTTCTTCCTTGGTCTTCAAATATGTCAGCAACGCAACGACATCTTCATATCTCAAGTGAAGTACCTCAAAGATTGCCTGAAGAAATTTGGGATGCAAGACTACAAAGGCTTCACGACGCCAATGCCAGCCAAACATCATCTGGGTCCCGACGACGATGGTAAAGAGTTCGATCAAAAGGTATATCGCTCCATGATTGGTTCCTTGCTTTATTTATGTGCATCTAGGCCAGATATCATGCTTAGTGTTTACATGTGTGCTCGATTCCAAGCGGCACCAAAGGAATTGCATCACTTAGCTGTGAAGCGAATTCTCAAATATTTGGCTCACACCCCAACACTAGGATTATGGTATCCAAAGGGCTCAGAATTTGATCTGGTTGGATTCTCGGATGCTGATTATGCTGGTGACAAGGTGGATCGCAAGTCTACATCAGGCACATGTCATTTTCTGGGACGATCACTTGTATGTTGGTCTTCAAAGAAGCAGAACTGTGTATCTCTCTCCACTGCTGAATCTGAATACATTGCTGCTGGATCTTGCTGCGCTCAGCTTCTATGGATGAAGCAAACACTCAAAGACTATGGCATTCATCTGAAGCAAGTGCCACTCTACTGCGACAACGAAAGCGCCATCAAGATTGCCAACAACCCAGTTCAGCACTCGAAGACAAAGCACATTGAAATTCTTCATCACTTTCTCATAGATCATGTTGTGACGGAAGATATTGATATCATACACGTCAACACTGAAGAGCAATTGGCAGATATCTTCACCAAGCCCTTGGATGAGAAGAGGTTTTGCAAGTTACGTGTGAGCTAAATATCTTGGAATCCTCAAATGTCCTGTGATCAGGCACACATCCTAACACTTATGCATATTGATGACTTAGATGTGCAACACACGAAGTAAAGTATATCTTCAATCAATGAAGACTTACATTCTAAGTGTGAATACATTAATGTGGAATTTGACTTCGGAGCGCCACGATAATTGTGCGCCGTGTCTGAGTCTAATACTTCCTATACGGTGGGTAACGCCACCACCAAAATTTTCTGTTTGAAGTGTTTCGCTCATGGCGTTACGTTTGGTATGTCTTCACATTTGGTTTGGCTTCAATCTCAACTTGCCTTCATGATTATCTTCACTATGTTGATTTGATTGTCTGTCTAATATATATATATATATATACTAGTGTTCTGTCCTCTACATCATTCACTTATAGGTATGTCTTCTTGTTGAATCCTTTGAACTAAGTGAATGTGATCGGACCCTAACCTCTCTATGCTTTCTATCTCAAACTCTATCTCTCCAAAATGCATTCTATTGAAACTGTCGAATATCTTCTCTGCATCCTTGTCAGCAGAAGATACAGAGACAAACATTAAGTCCGTTTTCAACGCTCCGATATGTGGGAACGTGGAACAACCTCCGATATGTTTGGTTTGGCGTGCGTGGGAACGTGGAACAACCTCCGATATGTTGCATGATGGCCACGTGTCCTTCAGATGTGAATCGCCAGGGGCACCTGTGTTATAACACTGTGCCGTCCCTGTCTCTATAAATACATGCCTCACCACACTCATTATCCTTTCTTCCACTCTCGCACAAACCCTAGCGCCACCGCTCGCTCTCGACGACGCTGAGGACGAAGCGCTTAGTTGCCGCGACCTCACCGACGCCGTCTTCACACCGCCCGCGGACATCGTCTTCTCCGTCGTCGCCGTAGGTGTCCTCCGTCGCCAAGTTAGGGCACGGACGATCGATCTGCTCGGCCTCCTCTCCCACTCCGTCTAGCAGTTCTTCGTGTGGTAAATAAAACTTCCTTTTTACGGCCCCCTTGATTCTATAGATCCATCACCTTCTACCACAAGCAGTTTCTGTTCACACAAGTTGGATCTATTTCATACTACATCTCATAATATGCCTAGTATGTTCACTTATGCTTCACAAAGTAGTTAGATTCCTCACTTGTACTTATTCGTGGATTCGTACAAATCTGGAACCAACTCCCTATCTATGAGTGAATGTCTTCGCACTATGAGGTCAATGTCTTCTAAACTGATTTATCTTCAAAATCTTCTGAGAATGCATATGACTTCTTCCCCTTCCTTCGCATCTTAATGCTGTCATAGGTACATGTCCGTGGGAGAATCCCTTGGTTCTCATAGTCTGCATTCATTTGCAGAATTATTACAGCATCATATAAATTCTCCCGAAGCCAGTTCCTGTTTGACCAGCAAGCGGAAGCCTTTGAAACCTTTGAACGTGTTGAAGCCATTCAGTTTGAAGATCATGGCTGTAGAGAAATCAGCAAGGAAGGGTGGCCGACAGCATCGAGGGGGAACATCAGGAGATCTGCCTGATGACCTCTCAGAGCTGTACAAGACAGACCCAGAAGAGGATTACAATCAGCGCAAGACACGAATCCAATGGATTCGAAGGTACTGGGCTGAGCAATTGTCGGTGTTCTGGGAACGGGGGTCCCCAGACTTGCCTGCCTGCGGCCTGCGGCGTGGCTCAAAGGGGGCCCAGCACGGCCCATCTTCATCAACACAAGACTCAAGACCCTCGCGAGGGGCCAAGCCTCACGAGGCGGACGACACGGAGCTTCCTCAGGCACGGCCTCGTCAGGCTGGCTCCCGAGGAGGTGGAGAGATCAAGGCGGGGTACCTCGCGAGGTGCCCGTGATGCAAGCCATGATGACTCAGGGCGCCAGGCGGGTGCCAGCCCGCGCAGCGTCCTCCTTTCCTCTGTGGTGCAAAGGGGGCAAGCACAGCCGCGGAGTACCGAGGCATCAGGCAAAGGTTGCCATTTCGGTGCTACGAGACCAAGACCAGGAGGACTACGAGACGGAGGTCACTGTGGAGCCCAAGACGGCGTCATCACCAGAGCTTTGCACAGGCGAAGACTGCTTTGTCAGGATAGTTGATACTTGCTGTCCCCCTTCAAATTAGCCCGCCATTGTTGGCTCCCTTCCCGCTCGATATTTGGGAAGAGGACCAGGGCCTCTATAAATAGGACCAGCCACCCACAAAGCAAGGGGGTTGGAAAAAAGAGTAAGAGTAAGGCAGTGAGTGAGTGAGAGAGAGAGAGAAAGGTGGCTGAACTCCTCCTAGCAGTTCATCGCCCCAGCCAAGAACAGACCCTCGCGAGGCTGTTCTTCCTTGTATCGTTCATCATCATCAGCCCCAAGAGGCAATCCACCCACCACACACTGGAGTAGGGTATTACACCACAACGGTGGCCCGAACCAGTATAAACCTTGTGTCTCTTTTGCGGTTCTTTCAGTAGTCTAGATCTTTGCGAGACGGAGAGGTAGAAGACGTAATCTCCGCGCGCACCCCAGTGTTCGAACCTTAAGGGTCTGCCGGAACCCGAAATCCGACATTTGGCGTGCCAGGTAGGGGTGTGTCGGAATTCGTCTTCCACCGCTCCGTTCTCCTCCGACCGTTGCATCCATGTCCGACGCCCGTTGGGCCCGCGCCGAGCGCCGGGCCGCCATCGCTTCCCGCGTCGCCCAGACGGCGCCCGTCGGTGGACGTCCTCGTCGTTCCCCGTCACCCGCCATCAACGCCGCCACCGGCCCGGCGGGGGGCGAGCAGCAAGCGCCGTCTCAGCATCCATCCGTGCGGCAAGATGGCCTCACCGCTACTCCATCACTCACACCAGATGGTTCTTCGTCCCGCGCGCTGCGCGCACCCTTGGAGGCTCGAGCTGCGCTCATCGCGGCAAACGAGCTCCTGCGCCACCGTCCCGTCGGCGACGTCTACAAAGAGTGGCTCGACCGCGTCGCCGAGCTCGTCCGCGCAGCAGGGGGCTCTCCTGCGCCGTCCCATCGCGCTACACCAACACCCCGGTCGTCGCGGCCCTCCTGGGCGGCTCGCAGGTGCCGCCCACAAGTCACCACGTCAAGCCGTTCATCCGCCAGGTCAGCGCCGCTTCCACATGGCAGGGGGCTCCCCCGGATCGGACGGCGCCCGAGACCGGCCTGACCTTCAGTTCGGAGGACCACCCCTCCAACTCGGCCTGCTCAGGCGCGCTCCCCATGTTGTGCACCCCCACCATCTGCCAGGTGGCCGTCACCAGAACCCTCGTTGATGGCGGCGCGGGCCTCAGCGTGCTCTCGGTCGAGGCCTTCAACCTCCTCCGCATACCCCTGGAATGGCTGCAACCCAGCCGGCCCTTCTCAGGCGTCGGGGCAAGTCGTCCAGATCCATGGGGCAGATCCGGCTCCCAGTGACCTTCGACACCTATGACAACTTCCGCACGGAGCTGGTTGACTTCGACATCGCCCCCATCGGCCTCCCCTACAACGCCATCCTCGGCTACCTAGCGCTGGCCCAATTCATGGCCGCGACGCACCCGACGTACAACCTCATGAAGATGCGCGGGAGCAGCGGTGTCCTCACTGTGCACGGGGACACCGGGGACGCGCTGCGGGCGCTCAAGCTCGCCTTCAAGACGGCGACGTCGGCACAGCCCACCGACTTGGAGACCCCCGGGCCCAAGGGGGCTGCACCCGCCAAGAAGAAGCAGTTGTTCACCCAAGACAAGGCAGAAACCAAGCAGATACCCGTCGATGAGGACGGGTCCACCAACGCCACTTTCACCATAGGCGCCCACCTCAAACCCGAGCAGGAGGAGGCCCTAGTCGGGTTCCTGCGCGCAAACAAGACGGTATTCGCTTGGGAGCCGGACCAGTTGGCAGGGATCCCCAGGAGTGTAATCGAGCATCACCTCAACGTGTGCCCCAATGTGCGCCCTGTGAAGCAGAAGGCCAGGCGGCAGTCCACAGAAAAGCAGGCCTTCATCGTCTAGGAGACCCGCAAATTAGAGGCCGCTGGGGTTATCCACGAGGTCCGATACCCAGATTGGTTGGCCAACCCTGTCGTTGTGCCAAAGAAGGGAGGGAAGGAGCGTATGTGTGTTGACTTCACCAACCTCAACAAAGCATGCCCGCAAGATCCGTTCTCGCTCCCCCGCATCGACCAGATCGTCGATTCCACTGCGGAATGCGACCTGTTATGCTTCCTGGATGCCTTCTCTGGGTATCACCAGATCAAGATGGCGGTAGAAGACGTCGAGAAGATAGCCTTCCTAAGCCCGTGTGGGGTATACTGCTACACGTGCATGCCATTCGGGCTGCATAATGCAGGGGCGACCTTTCAGCGGCTGATGCACATCACCTTGGGCCTGCAGCTCGGGAAGAATGTTGAAGCTTACGTCGATGACATTGTGGTAAAGTCTCGGGAGGCCGGCACCTTGATACAGGACTTGGAGGAAACCTTCGCGAGCCTCAACGCAGTGAACGTACGGCTCAACCCAGAGAAGTGTGTGTTTGGAGTCCCCTCGGGCAAGCTCTTGGGTTTCCTCGTGTCCCACCGAGGCATCGAGGCTAACCTAGAGAAGGTCAAGGCGGTGGAAGACATGAGCCCGCCAAAGACCCTCAGAGAAATGCAGAAGCTCACGGGGCGCGTGACCGCGCTAGGGCGCTTCATCTCCAAGGTGGGAGAACGAGCCCTGCCCTTATTCCAGCTAATGAAGAAAAAGGGGCCCTTCGAGTGGACTGAAGAGGCCGACAAGGCGTTCCAGGATCTCAAGAGATACCTGACCAGCCCACCGGTCATGGTGGCACCGCGCCCTTAGGAGCCCCTGGTGCTTTACCTCGTCGCCACTCCCTACTCCGCCAGCGTAGCCTTGGTGGCAGTCAGAGAGGAGCACCGAATCAAAACCACGGCAGCAGCCTGAGACAAGGCAGAACAGGGACAAGGAAGGCCTACAGAAACCACCACTGCGGCTGAGGAGGATCAGCCGCCGCAGAGGGGCGCACCAGAGGTGGAAGAGGCCCCTCTTCCAGATGGCCAGTCTCAGGAGGCCTCATTGCCTCAAGAGGCGCCACGGTCTCTGGAAGGAGCCACCAGCACTGATGCACTCCGCCTCGTTGAGCACCCAGTGTACTTCGTCAGCACAGTGCTGCGGGATGCAAGAGCATGGTACCCCATGCCTCAGAAACTCCTCCTCGCGCTACTGGTGGCTTCGCGCAAGCTGCGGCACTATTTTCAGGGTCACCCCATCAAGGTCGTCTCGTCATACCCCCTGGAGAGAGTGCTCAGGAGCCCTAATTCAGCTGGAAGGGTCGCTGAGTGGAACATAGAACTGCAAGCGTTTCAGCTTGAATTCAGCACGACCAGGGTCATCAAGGGAGCAGCGTTGGCGGATTTTGTGGCAGAATGGACGGAGGTGCCAGGCCTCAAGGCCGATGAGGATCGGTCCCTATCCCCGGGAAGCGAGGCGCCAGAAGGCTGGGTCATGTACTTCGATGGGGCGTTCTCCAGGCATGGCGCTGGAGCTGGGGCGATGCTTATATCGCCCACACAGGACAAGCTCTATTACGCCGTGCAACTCTGTTTCCAGCAAGGCGAAAAGGTCTCCAACAACATAGCGGAGTATGAAGGTTTAATAGCAGGCTTGAAGGCGGCGGCCGCCCTGGGAGTGAAATGCCTCACCATCAAGGGCGATTCGCAGCTCCTTGTCAATTTCTCCAACCAGGTGTACGAGCCGAAGGATGAGCACATGGAAGCCTACCTTGCGGAAGTCCGCAGGATGGAGAAGCAATTCTGGGGGTTGGAGTTGCAGCATGTGCCCCGTGGCACCAATCAGGAGGCCGATGATATCGCTAAACGCGCATCCAGACGGTTACCCCAGGAGCCTGGCGTTTTCGAGGAGCGGCTCTTCAAGCCCTCAGCTCTGCCGTCATTATCAAACATGGCTCAACCCTTGGAGGAGCTCCCCCAGCCACCTGCCTCAGGAGCTCCGACCTGTGGCCCAGCCTCAGGAGCGCGCCTGCTCCTGACGATGGAACCTCAGGAGGGATGTTGGATCACGGAGCTCCGGAGCTACTTAGCGCAAGGGACCTTGCCAGAGAAGGAGGAGGAAGCAGAGCGAGTGGCACGCCAGGCCACGGCATACTGCATCAGAGACGGAGAGCTCTACCGAAAGCGACCAAACGATGTATCCCTGCGCTGCATCTCCAGGGAGCAAGGGAAGGAACTACTGGAAGATATACACGGCGGAGACTGCGGATATCATTCATCATCACGGACCCTCATCGGCAAGGCGTTCCGCAGTGGGTTTATTGGCCCACCGCGCTCAATGACGCCATGGAGCTAGTGAAAGCTTGTGAAGCCTGCCAGTTCCACGCCAAGCAGATCCATCAGCCTGCAGGAGGCTTGCAGACTATCCCCCTTTCATGGCCATTCGTAGTCTGGGGGCTGGACATCTTGGGCCCGTTTCCTCGGGCGCCAGGGGGCTACCGCTACCTCTACGTTGCCGTGGACAAATTCACCAAGTGGGCTGAAGTAGAGGCTGTCCGCACCATTCCCGCGGGTTCCGCGGTCAAGTTCATCAAGGGCATCGTAAGCCGGTTCGGGGTGCCGAATCGCATCATCACAGACAACGGTTCGCAGTTCACCAGTAACCTCTTCAAAACATACCGTGCTAACCTTGGAACGCAGATATGCTACGCCTCAGTGGCACACCCCCGAAGCAACGGCCAGGCCGAGCAGCCAACGCGGAGGTCCTGAGGGGCCTCAAGACCAGGACATTCAAGAAGAAGCTGGAGGCCTATGGCAGAGGTTGGTACGACGAGCTTCAGTCAGTGCTGTGGTCCATCCGCACCACTGCGACCAAACCGACTGGAGAGACCCCATTCTTCCTGGTCTACGGAGCGGAAGCGGTCCTCCCTCACGAGGTCAGACGTCGCTCCGCACGGGTCCTGGCGTTCGACGAGGCGTAGCAGGACGCCATGCGGGGGATGGACTGTTGGAAATATGCCCTAGAGGCAATAATAAATTGATTATTATTATATTTCCTTGTTCATGATAATCGTTTATTATCCATGCTAGAATTGTATTGATAGGAAACTCAGATACATGTGTGGATACATAGACAACACCATGTCCCTAGTAAGCCTCTAATTGACTAGCTCGTTGATCAATAGATGGTTACGGTTTCCTGACCATGGACATTGGATGTCGTTGATAACGGGATCACATCATTAGGAGAATGATGTGATGGACAAGACCCAATCCTAAGCCTAGCATAGAGATCGTGTAGTTCGTATGCTAAAGCTTTTCTAATGTCAAGTATCATTTCCTTAGACCATGAGATTGTACAACTCCCGGATACCGTAGGAGTGCTTTGGGTGTACCAAATGTCACAACGTAACTGGGTGACTATAAAGGTGCACTACGGGTATCTCCGAAAGTGTCTGTTGGGTTGGCACGAATCAAGACTGGGATTTGTCACTCCGTGTAAACGGAGAGGTATCTCTGGGCCCACTCGGTAGGACATCATCATAATGTGCACAATGTCATCAAGGAGTTGATCACGGGATGATGTGTTATGGAACGAGTAAAAGAGACTTGCCGGTAACGAGATTGAACAAGGTATCGGGATACCGACGATCGAATCTCGGGCAAGTGTCGTACCGATAGACAAAGGGAATTGTATACGGGATTGATTAAGTCCTTGACATCATGGTTCATCCGATGAGATCATCGTGGAACATGTGGGAACCAACATGGGTATCCAGATCCCGCTGTTGGTTATTGACCGGAGAGTCATCTCGGTCATGTCTGCATGTCTCCCGAACCCGTAGGGTCTACACACTTAAGGTTTGGTGACGCTAGGGTTATAGAGATATTAGTATGCGGTAACCCGAAAGTTGTTCGGAGTCCCGGATGAGATCCCGGACGTCACGAGGAGTTCCGGAATGGTCCGGAGGTAAAGAATTATATATAGGAAGTGCTATTTCGGCCATCGGGACAAGTTTCGGGGTCACCGGTATTGTACCGGGACCACCGGAAGGGTCCCGGGGGTCCACCGGGTGGGGCCACCTGCCCCGGGGGCCACATGGGCTGTAGAGGGTGCGCCTTGGCCTACACGGGCCAAGGGCACCCGCCCCAAGAGGCCCATGCGCCAAGAGTAGAGGAAAAGGGAGAGTCCTAAAGGGGGAAGGCACCTCCGAGGTGCCTTGGGGAGGATGGACTCCCCCCCCCTTGGCCGCACCCTTCCTTGGAGGAAGGGGCAAGGCTGCGCCCTCCCCCTCTCCCTTGGCCCTATATATAGTGGGGGAAAGGGAGGGCAATCCAATCTAAGGCCTGGCGCCTCCCTCTCCCTCCCGTGACACATCTCCCTCCTCCCGCAGCGCTTAGCGAAGCCCTGTTGGAATCCCGCTACTTCCACCACCACGCCGTCATGTTGTTGGATCTCCATCAACCTCTCCTTCCCCCTTGCTGGATCAAGAAGGAGGAGACGTCGCTGCTCCGTACGTGTGTTGAACGCGGAGGTGCCGTCCGTTCGGCGCTAGGATCATCGGTGATTTGGATCACGACGAGTACGACTCCATCAACCCCGTTCTCTTGAATGCTTCCGCGCGCGATCTACAAGGGTATGTAGATCCACTCCTCCCTCGTTGCTAGATGACTCCATAGATTGATCTTGGTGACACGTAGGAAAAATTTGAATTTCTGCTATGTTACCCAATAGTGGCATCATGAGCTAGGTCTATGCGTAGTTTCTATGCACGAGTAGAACACAAAGTAGTTGTGGGCGTTGATTTTGTTCAATATGCTTGCCGTTACTAGTCTTATCTTGATTCGGCGGCATCGTGGGATGAAGCGGCCCGGACCAACCTTACACGTACTCTTACGTGAGACCGGTTCCACCGACTGACATGCACTAGTTGCATTAGGTGGCTGGCGGGTGTCTGTCTCTCCCACTTTAGTCGGATCGGATTCGATGAAAAGGGTCCTTATGAAGGGTAAATAGCAATTGGCATATCACGTTGTGGTTTTTGCGTAGGTAAGAAACGTTCTTGCTAGAAACCCATAGCAGCCACGTAAAACATGCAAACAACAATTAGAGGACGTCTAACTTGTTTTTGCAGGGTATGCTATGTGATGTGATATGGCCAAAAGGATGTGATGAATGATATATGTGATGTATGAGATTGATCATCATGGAGCCCGAGGATGGAGATTAAAGGAGCTATATGATGTTTATCGTGTTTATACATCTTATTTACTTAGAACGACGGTAGTAAATAAGATGATCCCTCACTAAAATTTCAAGAAGTGTTCTCCCCTAACTGTGCACCGTTGCTAAAGTTCGTCGTTTCGAAGCACCACGTGATGATCGGGTGTGATAGATCCTTACGTTCACATACAACGGGTGTAAGACAGTTTTACACATGCAAAACACTTAGGGTTAACTTGACGAGCCTAGCATGTGCATAGACATGGCCTCGGAACACAGAAGACCGAAAAGTCGAGCATGAGTCGTATAGAAGATACGATCAACATGAAGATGTTCACCGACGTTGGCTAGTCCGTCTCACGTGATGATCGGACACGGCCTAGTTGACTCGGATCATGTAATCACTTAGATGACTTAAGGGATGTCTATCTGAGTGGGAGTTCATAAGATGAACTTAATTATCCTGAACATAGTCAAAAGGTCTTCGCAAATTATGTCGTAGCTCGCGCTTTAGTTCTACTATTTAGATATGTTCCTAGAGAAAATTTAGTTGAAAGTTGATGCGGACTAGGTCCGTAAACTGAGGATTGTCCTCATTGCTTCATAGAAGGCTTATGTCCTTAATGCACCGCTCAGTGTGCTGAACCTCGAACGTCGTCTGTGGATGTTGCGAACATCTTACATACACATTTTGATAACTACGTGATAGTTCAGTTAAACGGTTTAGAATTGAGGCACCAAAGACGGTTTTGAAACATCGCAAAACATATGAGATGTTTTGAGGGCTGAAATTGGGATTTCAGGCTCGTGCTCACGTCAAGAGGTATAAGACCTCCGACGATTTTCTTTGCTTGCAGACTAAGGGAGAAAAGCTCAATTGTTGAGCTTGTGCTCAGATTGTCTGAGTACAACAATCGCTTGAATCAAGTGGGAGTTGATCTTCCAAATGAAATAGTGATAGTTCTCCGAAGTCATTGCCACCAAGCTGCTAGAGCTTCATGTTGAACTATAATATATCAGGGATATATATGATGATCCTTGAGATATTCGCGATGTTTGACACCACAAAAGTAGAAATCAAGAAGGAGCATCAATTGTTGATGGTTGGTGAAACCACTAGTTTCAAGAAGGGCAAGGGCAAGAAGGGATACTTCATGAAACGGCAATTCAGCTGCTGCTCTAGTGAAGAAACCCAAGGTTGAACCCAAACCCGAGATTAAGTGCTTCTGTAATAAGGGGAACAGCCACTGGAGCAGAATTACCCTAGATACTTGGTAGATGAGAAGGCTGGCAAAGTCGATAGAAGTATATTGGATATACATTGTGTTGATGTGTACTTTACTAGTACTCCTAGTAGCACCAGGGTATTAGATACCGGTTCGGTTGCTAAGTGTTAGTAACTCGAAATAAAAGCTACGGAATAAACGGAGACTAGCTAAAGGTGAGCTGACGATATGTGTTGGAAGTGTTTCCAATGTTGATATGATCAAGCATCGGACGCTCCCTCTACCATCGAGATTGGTGTTAAACCTAAATAATGGTTATTTGGTCTTTGCGTTGAGCATAGACATGATTGGATTATGCCTATCGCAATACGGTTATTCATTTAAGGAGAATAATCGTTACTCTGTTTATTTGAATAATACCTTCAATGGTCTTACGCCTAAAATGAATGGTTTATTGAATCTCGATCGTAGTGATACACATGTTCATGCCAAAAGATATAAGATAGTAATGATAGTACCACCTACTTGTGGCACTACCACGTAAGTCATATCGGTATAAAACACATGAAGAAGCTCCATGTTGATGGATCTTTGGGCTCACTCGTTTTTGAAAAGTTTGAGACATGCGAACCATGTCTATTGGTGTATATGCATGAATAAACTCCATGCAAATGGACCGTTTGAACTCACTTGATTTTGAATCACTTGAGACATGCAAATTATACCACATGGGCAAGATGACTGAAAGCCTTGGTTTCAGTAAAATGGAACCAGAAAGCAACTTGCTGGAAGTAATACATTTTGATGTATGCAGTCCAATGAGTGCTGAGGCGTGTAGTGGATATCGTTATGTTCTTACTTCACAGATGATTCGAGTAGATGTTGAGTATATTTACTTGATGAATCATGAGTCTGAATTATTGAAAGGTTCAAGTAATTTCAGGGTGAAGTTGAAAGATCGTCGTGACAAGAGGATAAAAGATCTATGATATGATCGTAGAGATGAATATCTGAATTATGAGTTTGGCACAAAATTAAGACATTGTGGAAATTGTTTCACAACTAATACAGCCTGGAACACCATAGTGTGATGGTGTGTCCGAACATCATAACTGCACCCTATTGGATATGATGCATACCATGATGTCTCTTATCGAATTACCATGATAGTTTATGGGTTAGGCATTAAAGACAATCACATTCACTTTAAATAGGGCACCACGTAATTCCGATGAGATGACACCATATGAACTATGGTTTAGAGAAACCTAAGCTGTCATTTCTTAAAAGTTTGGGGCTGCGACGCTTATGTGAAAAAGTTTCAGGCTGATAAGCTCGAACCCAAAGCGGATAAATGCATCTTCATAGGACACCCAAAATAGTTGGGTATACCTCCTATCTCAGATCCGAAAGCAATAAGGGATTGTTTCTAGAATCGGGTCCTTTCTCGAGGAAAAGTTTCTCTCGAAAGAATTGAGTGGGAGGATGGTGGAGACTTGATGAGGTTATTGAACTGTCACTACAACTGGTGTGTAGCAGGGCACAGGAAGTTGTTCCTGTGGCACCTACACCAATTGAAGTAGAAGCTTATGATAGTGATCATGAAACTTCGGATCAAGTCACTACCGTACCTCGTAAGATGACAAGGATGCGTACTACTTCAGAGTGGTACGTAATCCTGTCTTGGAAGTCATGTTGCTAGACAACAATGAACCTACGAGCTATGGAGAAGCGACGGTGGGCCTGGATTCCAAAATGGCTCGAGGCCATATAATCCGAGAGAGGATCCATATATGAAAACAAAGTGTAGACTTTGGAAGAACTACTTGATGGTCGTAAGGCTGTTAGGTACATATGGATTTTAAAAGGAAGACGGACAATGATGGTAAGTATCACCATTAAGAAAGCTCGACTTGTCGTTAAGATGTTTTCCGACAAGTTCAAGGAGTTGACTACGATGAGACTTTCTCACTCGTAGCGATGCTAAGAGTCTGTTGGAATTATATTAGCAATTACTGCATCATTTATGAAATCTTGCAGATAGGATGTCAAAACATTGTTTCCTCGACGATTTTTGAGGAAAGGTTGTATGTGATACAACCGGAAGGTTTTGTCAATCCTGAAAGATGCTAATAAGTATGCAAAGCTCCAGCAATCCTTCTAGGGACTGGAGTAAGCATCTCGGAGTTGGAATGTATGCTTTGATGATGATAAAAGATTTTGGGTGTATGCAAAGTTTATGAGAAACTTGTATTTCCAAAGAAGTGAGTGGGAGCACTATAGAATTTCTGATAAATATATGTTGCTGACATATTGTTGATCAGAAATGACGTAGAATTTCTGGAAAGCATATAGGGTTATTTGGAAAGTGTTTTTCAATGGAAAGCCTGGATTAAGCTACTTGAGCATTGAGCATCAAGATCTATAAGGATAGATCAAAACGCTTAATGGTACTTTCAAGTGAGCACATTCCTTGACATGATCTTGAAGGTGTTCAAGATGGATCAGTCAAAGAAGGAGTTCTTGCCTGAGTTGTAAGGTATGAAGTTAAGACTTAAAGCTCGACCATGGCAGAATAGAGAGAAAGGACGAAAGTCGTCCCCTATGCTTAAGACGTAGGCTCTACAGTATGCTATGCTGTGTACCGCACCTGAAGTGTGCCTTGCCATGAGTCAATCAAGGGGTACAAGAGTGATCCAAGAATGGATCACAGGACAGTGGTCAAAGTTATCCTTAGTAACTAGTGGACTAAGGAATTTTCTCGATTATGGAGGTGATAAAGAGTTCGACGTAAAGAGTTACGCCGATGCAAGCTTAACACCTATCCGGATAGCTCTGAGTAGAGATGCCGGATACGTATAATGGAGCAACAATTTAGAATAGCTCCAAGTAGAACAGTTATTTGGAATAGCTCCAAATAGAGCATGGTAGCTGCATCTAGGAGATGACATAGAGATTTGTAAAGCACACACGGATCTGAAAGGTTCAGACCCGTTGACTAAAACCTCTCTCACAAGCAACATGATCAAACCCAGAACTCATTGAGTGCTAATCACATAGTGATGTGAACTAGATTATTGACTCTAGTAAACTCTTTGGGAGTTAGTCACATGGGATGTGACCTTGAGTGTTAATCACATATCGATGTGAACTAGATTATTGACTCTAGTGCAAGTGGGAGACTGTTGGAAATATGCCCTAGAGGCAATAATAAATTGATTATTATTATATTTCCTTGTTCATGATAATCGTTTATTATCCATGCTAGAATTGTATTGATAGGAAACTCAGATACATGTGTGGATACATAGACAACACCATGTCCCTAGTAAGCCTCTAATTGACTAGCTCGTTGATCAATAGATGGTTACGGTTTCCTGACCATGGACATTGGATGTCGTTGATAACGGGATCACATCATTAGGAGAATGATGTGATGGACAAGACCCAATCCTAAGCCTAGCATAGAGATCGTGTAGTTCGTATGCTAAAGCTTTTCTAATGTCAAGTATCATTTCCTTAGACCATGAGATTGTACAACTCCCGGATACCGTAGGAGTGCTTTGGGTGTACCAAACGTCACAACATAACTGGGTGACTATAAAGGTGCACTACGGGTATCTCCGAAAGTGTCTGTTGGGTTGGCACGAATCGAGACTGGGATTTGTCACTCCGTGTAAACGGAGAGGTATCTCTGGGCCCACTCGGTAGGACATCATCATAATGTGCACAATGTCATCAAGGAGTTGATCACGGGATGATGTGTTATGGAACGAGTAAAAGAGACTTGCCGGTAACGAGATTGAACAAGGTATCGGGATACCGACGATCGAATCTCGGGCAAGTGTCGTACCGATAGACAAAGGGAATTGTATACGGGATTGATTAAGTCCTTGACATCATGGTTCATCCGATGAGATCATCGTGGAACATGTGGGAACCAACATGGGTATCCAGATCCCGCTGTTGGTTATTGACCGGAGAGTCATCTCGGTCATGTCTGCATGTCTCCCGAACCCGTAGGGTCTACACACTTAAGGTTCGGTGACGCTAGGGTTATAGAGATATTAGTATGCGGTAACCCTAAAGTTGTTCGGAGTCCCGGATGAGATCCCGAACATCACGAGGAGTTCCGGAATGGTCCGGAGGTAAAGAATTATATAGAGGAAGTGCTATTTCGGCCATCGAGACAAGTTTCGGGGTCACCGGTATTGTACCGGGACCACCGGAAGGGTCCCGGGGGTCCACCGGGTGGGGCCACCTGCCCCGGGGGCCACATGGGCTGTAGGGGGTGCGCCTTGGCCTACATGGGCCAAGGGCACCAGCCCCAAGAGGCCCATGCGCCAAGAGTAGAGGAAAAGGGAGAGTCCTAAAGGGGGAAGGCACCTCCGAGGTGCCTTGGGGAGGATGGACTCCTCCCCCCCCTTGGCCGCACCCTTCCTTGGAGGAAGGGGCAAGGCTGCGCCCTCCCCCTCTCCCTTGGCCCTATATATAGTGGGGGAAAGGGAGGGCAATCCAATCTAAGGCCTGGCACCTCCCTCTCCCTCCCGTGACACATCTCCCTCCTCCCGCAGCGCTTAGCGAAGCCCTGTTGGAATCCCGCTACTTCCACCACCACGCCGTCGTGTTGTTGGATCTCCATCAACCTCTCCTTCCCCCTTGCTGGATCAAGAAGGAGGAGACGTCACTGCTCCGTACGTGTGTTGAACGTGGAGGTGCTGTCCGTTCGGCGCTAGGATCATCGGTGATTTGGATCACGACGAGTACGACTCCATCAACCCCGTTCTCTTGAATGCTTCCGCGCGCGATCTATAAGGGTATGTAGATCCACTCCTCCCTTGTTGCTAGATGACTCCATAGATTGATCTTGGTGACACGTAGGAAAATTTTGAATTTCTGCTACGTTACCCAAAATGGACCTCGTGCTGGGGGAGGAACATCGCCGAGAAGCCGCGCTGCGAGCGGCGAGGTACCAGCAAGCGCTGCGGCGATATCACTGCCGCAACATCCGTCCCAGGACCCTTGAGGTAGGAGACCTCGTGCTCAGGCGGGTTCTCTCCAGGGAGGGACTGCACAAGCTCTCTCCCATGTGGGAGGGCCCGTTCAAGGTTGTTCATGTTTCCAGGCCCGGCTCCGCGCGCTTGGAGACTCAGGAGGGAGTGCCGGTCGAGAATGCATGGAACATCCAGCACCTTCGGAGGTTCTACCCCTGAAAAGGCCCAGAGCCTGTGAAGCAAGGTGAGTGCCTATGAAGCTATCGCGTTTTGGAAAAGGCCCAGAGCCTGTGAAGCAAGGCGAGCGCCTGTGAAGCTATCGCGTTTTGGGAAAGGCCCAGAGCCTGTGAAGCAAGGCGAGTGCCTGTGAAGCTATCGCGTTTTGGGAAAGGCCCAGAGCCTGTGAAGCAAGGCATGTGCCTGTGAAGCTATCGCGTTTTGGAAAAGGCCCAGAGCCTGTGAAGCAAGGCGAGCGCCTGTGAAGCTATCGCGTTTTGGAAAAGGCCCAGAGCCTGTGAAGCAAGGCGAGCGCTTGTGAAGCTATCGCGTTTTGGAAAAGGCCCGGAGCCTGTGAAGCAAGGCGAGCGCCTGTGAAGCTATCGCGTTTTGGAAAAGGCCCGGAGCCTGTGAAGAAGGCCAATGCCTGTGAAGCTCGCCGCCCGTGACACTCTCACGTAATAATGAGTTGGCGCTGTACACGCCACGGAGTCTCAGGAGCGCCGGCCTCAGGCCCTGGGGCTCCCTCCCACGCCCAGTGGCAGCACTTAGCTCCGCGTTGGTGAGAAGACGTCGAAGACTAGATTAGGTGGTGGACGCGGCTTTTCATTTGCTTTCCGCAGTTGGCTTGTTCCTTCTCATTTGAAGTTTTATTGAAGTTGTTGCCGTCTTTGGCTTGCGGTTCTTCGGCTTTTCACTCTCCTGCCTCGATTTCTCTTGCGCAAGGCCTCGCGAGGGGGGCAGCTGAGCGCCCTCGCGAGCGTTCCTATCCTAGTCATTCAAAGAGTTCGCGACCTGGGCCCCTTACAGGAGCACCCCTCCAGTCCGTGCCCCACGGGCACCGTGACACAAACAAAGGGCCTGGGTCGGTCGCCCCCCACGGCTGGGGTCGGGAACTATCCACGCTCGGGCACATAGCCGGAAGGAACGGTAACGAAAGCAAAATGATGATTAACAGCAATAACCCAAACACGCCCCCGCGGGGCTCCGCACTATTGTCTTTGTTACGCAGGAAAAAGGGAAAAGGAAGAACAAATCCGGCGTGGCTCGCCTCACACCGGCCCACGGGGAAGGCCCGAGCTGCCTCCAGGGCTCAGGCAGACTCCCTCTCGCGCTCCACCAGGGCGCGGCGGCGTGCGGACACGTTGCCACCCCCCGAGCAGATACGATGGCGTGGAGGCTGATCACGGCCACCGCTGGAGGAGTCGCCGCCTGAAGAAGAACCGAAGAAGCTTGAGGAACCCTGAACGCCGCTAGCCGCGCGAGCGCTGCTCCCTCCATCATCACCGGAGCTGGGTTCCCAGCCGCGGTCGTCACCCTCGGGGCAACACCCTACGCGGCGACCATCTTCCCCAAACACCCTCACGTAGAGGGTGGCGTCGCCGTCGAACTTGAAGTGTAGGCTGCACCGACGGCTCAGGCCACGTGCACGGGCAAACGTCTGCCAACCGCGGGCCAGGGACAGGCTCCTGGCCGCGGAGACCTCTAGGGAGACCCATGAGGCCCGGCTGCAGCAGCCGTCGGCCTGGAGCCAGAGGCCGCCCGGGGCGCCAGCCGGGAGCTTGCCAAGGAGGAAGCGAGGAAGCGGGAGCCGGGTGCTAGCCGGCTCCGCTGACCACACAACGAACTCCGGCAGCACTTCAGCAGCACGAATGCGTGGCCTGGGGGGACGCGCAGCCAGAGCGCGCCCCCGGCTGCAGCAATCGGCCCGTCGCCGTGCTGAAGACCACCTCCACGGCCGCGGGGAGCCACCGTGGTGGCCACAGGATGCTTGCGAGGGCGCCCTCTGCTGCGCTTGGGTGGGGGAGAGGCGGGCTTAACCCGGCAATCCTTCCCCTTCTCGGCGGCCGAGAACCTCCTCGACGGGGCCATGAAGAAAAAGGAGAAGCAAGGGAGGATGAACTGGAAGGGCGCGCGCCGGCCCGTACTTATAGCCGGCGAAGGCCAACCGCCGGCCTCCACGATCACAGGTAATCATGACATGATTTGCATGATTTGCTGCAAGTTGAACAACTCGCGAGGTGCCCGTGACGCAAGCCATGACGACTCAGGGCGCCAGGCGGGTGCCAGCCCGCGCAGCGTCCTCCTTTCCTCTTTGGTTCAAAGGGGGCAAGCGCAGCCGCGGAGTACCGAGGCATCACGCAAAGGTTGCCATTTCGGTGCTACGAGACCAAGACCAGGAGGACTACGAGACGGAGGTCAACGTGGAGCCCAAGACGGTGTCATCACCAGAGCTTTGCGCAGGCGAAGACTGCTTTTGTCAGGATAGTTGATACTTGCTGTCCCCCTTCAAATTAGCCCGCCATTGTTGGCTCCCTTCCCGCTCAATATTTGGGAAGAGGACCGGGGCCTCTATAAATAGGACCAGCCACCCACAAAGCAAGGGGGTTGGAAAAAAGAGTAAGAGTAAGGCAGTGAGTGAGTGAGAGAGAGAGAGAGAAAGGTGGCTGAACTCCTCCTAGCAGTTCATCGCCCCAGCCAAGAACAGACCCTCGCGAGGCTGTTCTTCCTTGTATCGTTCATCATCATTAGCCCCAAGAGGCAATCCACCCACCACACACTGGAGTAGGGTATTACACCACAACGGTGGCCCGAACTAGTATAAACCTTGTGTCTCTTGTGCGGTTCTTTCAGTAGTCTAGATCTTTGCGAGACGGAGAGGTAGAAGACGTAATCTCTGCGCGCACCCCAGTGTTCGAACCTTAAGGGTCTGCCGGAACCCGAAATCCGACAGCAATGGTTCAAGTACAGGTTTGTGACCTAGGAATAGGCAGAGAAGAATGCCATCAAGCGACCATGGGGAGACATCCTATACAGAAACCTTCAACCCAGGTCCAGAGATGAATCCATTGAACAAGGATTCTATCCCTGCATGGTCCGTGGACCACAACTTGCAAATGCTGATCCATCGTCATTGCTATGGTGTCGTGAGGACAATCTGTTCAAGCGCAACTTCCAGTTTGCCAAGAACTCTGCTAAGCAAAACAAGAAGACATTGGGACTAGAATTCAACCCTGGTCCTTCTGCTCCCCGTGCCGATGGCACCCGCGAAGCTGAACCCAATCTTGTTGGGCCCTTCTACAACCTGGAAGGTCTCATCACTCATATCATGGTTCAAGGGACAGCCGTGGATGAGCCTACAGATGATGCTAAATCTGATGAAGCGCCTGCACCGCCGAAGCCAAAGAAACTGAAGAAGCCTAAAGCTTCAAAGCCTGCTCCTGCACCAAAGGTCTTACATGTGAAGCCACTGGCTACTGCACCTCCTGAAGACAGTGTGCAGTCTGAAGATCTATCACGTATCTCCAAGAAGACTGAGATGAGAAAGAATACTGATCAGGCACTGACTGCTGCTGCTATTCTGCGTAATGACGCCATTGATCTGTCCAGCGATGAAGATCTTGCAGATGACGCTCTTGAGCAACTGATCAAGAGCAAGGAAGAAGCAGAGATCTTCAATGATTTGCCTCTCTTCGATGTGGCAATCATCCATAACTTCATCGATGAGTGGTTTGACACGCCCAACCTCAGCTTTGAAGACCTGCAACTTCCAATTGGCCTCAGTGTCGCCTTCACTGGCGCCATTACTTCTGAGCTATCTCTAGCTCAGCGCATCGTTGAACTGAAGCAAAAGATCGACTATGAGAAAGCTCAGTTCAAGAAGCACATGGCCAAGCTCAGCGTGCAAGATGTGAAAAACTTCAAGATTAAGCTGCACGAGCTCAAGGAAGCCTTTCTCAAAAAGCGTGAAGAAGCTCAAGGTTCTCGTGAACGCATGAAGAGCCTAGCTGACAAGTGTGTGCAAGCCTACAATGAGGCTGAGAAGCGCAAGGCTCTTGGTTGTCCTGGCATCGACCCAAGCATGGCTACAAAGAAGAAGAAGCCCTCAACTGACCAATCTGCACCTTCGAGGCAGGAAGAACCTCGCATAGTCTTCCCAAGCAGCATGACTGGCTCGAAGCCAAAGGTCAGGTCAACTGCTTTAGAACTAAAGAAGACAAGGACTGCTGAGACTGAAGCCAGAAAAAGGAAAAATCTGGAAGCTTCTGATGTCGCTTCCTCTAAGAAGAAGCGCAAAACCAAGAAGGATCGGGCTGCTCCCACAGAGCCTTTATTGTTGAAGCCATCTCAATGGTTCGCCCTACATCTGAACACCACGAGCGCCAACTGGTTGTTCATGAGCCTGCTTCCACAGAGGCTCATGAAGCTGAAGACATTGGTCACCATGACAATGTTGAAGATGATGTAGTTCTTCCTCAGATCGAGAACCAACTGGTATCATCGCCTGTGCTCACGCACAACGAATTCATCAGCATTGGTCGTCCTCTGACGCCAATTGCTCTGGATGCATCATGGGCTGATCACCCACAACAACAAGACACCCCGAGTACTCCCCAACAACAAGTCACACCACCTGTGCCAGATGAAGAAGACGACTTTGAGGCCCAGCCAACTCCATCTCCACATGCGTCGCCAGCGCTACACAGGCTTCACAAAGGACCAAGGCCTCAAGTCCCCCTTTTGAGCGTTCCAGAAGGAGAAGTGCCCCAATCTGTTGCACGTCAAGTGTTCCCAGAAGCCACTCCGACTGTGAATGTCTCCGTGTCTGAAGCCAAAGGTGCTGAAGACAATCCGGCTGCATCAGTCGATGACAAACAAGAAGAAGATCGCGTCCCTACACCCCAATCTCTGAAGAAGATGTTCCTGAAGTGAACGTGTCTGTGCCCGACCCTCCAGCTCATCAAGTGGAGGTTGAGAATCTTGAGGCTGCCACCACCAACACAAATGAAGCCAATGGCGTAGTCATGGCTGAAGCAAATGTGGAGCCTGCACCAACCAATGTGCCAGAGGCCAATGAAGCCAATGATGCACCTACAACAGATGTGCAGCCTGACGCCTCTGCTGATGCCACTGCTCCTGTTCCGCCACCAAGGCCACACACTGTCGAGCAAGCATTCAACTATGGCCAACTTGTCACTGTCAAATGGCCTTTTCTGACGCCTCCGCCTACTGCTGGTCCTCAGTTTGACTATCACGTTGAGCACAGGCCTCAGGTTCAGAAGCCAATACCAAGGTTGCCCAGGTTTCCAGGAACTGCATCTGCACCCGGATCATTCAATGTCAGTGGCTTCAAGGCACACAACACCTTCCTTGATAGCGCCAAGAACCCCTACACCAAGGCAAGAATATCTTCTGATCAGTTCTAGAGTTATCAGCAGCGCAGTTATTACTCATGCAATCTGTACAATCAAGGTCGCATTTTCCCACATATGCGTCTTGACACTGAAGCCATAACTGGACTGCCCTGTTTGGAAGAAGCTTTGGATTGCTTCAGGGAGTTAGGCTTGCTGCAGTTCGTCACTGATAAGGAGCACTGGAATGAAGAATTGCTGCTCCAATTCTATGCCACTCTTCATATCCGTGGCTATAACAGGGATCCGAAGACTTGGGTCCTTGAGTGGATGACAGGCAATGTTCATCATGAAGCCAAAGCCTTTGATATCATTGAGCTTACTGGCCTGCCCACTCCAGGAGATCTGTATGAACCTGGTTGTCAGCTTCACAGTGCTGCTATGGAAAGCATCTTCCACAAGCCTGAGCCCAATATGAGTCAGATGCTTAGCATGATGAAGCCTTTGCCTCCAGATGCTGAATATCCTAAGGAGTTCTATGTTGAAGACCTTGAGTATTTGCCACGTACTATCTATCACATCATCAAGCGAACTCTCTGGCCCATCAAAGGACATTCTCCACATGCCAAGCTAGAAGGTGCAATGAAGACGTTGGTCTTTCATATTCTTCATGGCAAAAGCTTCAATGCACAAGACTTCTTCATTCGCCAGCTTGCTGCATCAGGATCTGACATTTTTGGCTTGAAGTTTTACGCTCCATGGGTTATGCGGCTGATCAAACTGCACTCAGCTGTCACCTATCAGCCCTCTGCTCGCAATCATCGGATCTTTCTGCCTAACGTCGATATGTCAGTTGAAGCCATCTATCCAGAGCCTGCCAAGGAGCCTCTTAGTCTTCAGAATGCTGAGAATCAAAGCTTCTCTCAAAACATTGAAGGAGTTCAAGCAGTCTCTCGTGTTTATCCTCTGGCTGGCACTACACGTGCACCTCACCATGCCCTCACCGAAGCCACCGAAAGCACCATTGCCCAACGGCCCAAGAAGCGATCCCGTCTTCTCAATGACCGCGAGCTTCTGGTTGCCCTTCATCAGAAATAGGATAGGCATCATGACTAGCTGAAGCGCCAAATGCAAAGCCTCTTGGTGGACGTAAACAGGATTCGCAATCTTGCCACCAAAAATGCCTTTGTTGCCCATGAAACCTGTCGGCGTACATGGAAAGGGCTGACGCTTATGTGCTCTGAGGATGATCTTCAAGAGGATGGCTTCTTTGAACGCTTCAAGTTTGACTCAACACCTCCAAGAAGAACTATGCTGTGACGAAGTCCGTCTCTTGAAGACTCTGAGTTCTCTTCCTCCGCGACAACTGTGAATGCCAGAGTGATCGATGACGACGACGATGCTACTTCACCGCCCCCTACTTCTGCACACATCGACACTGCCCCAAGTTTGTCTGCACTGCCTAACAATACCGACGACCCTGCTGCTTCACCTACTCCTCCTGGGAACGAGTAGATGCTCTATGTCTTCAAACCTTTTTGGTCCTTACTGACAAAAGGGGGAGAGGCATATGAGTTTGATAGTCTTCAA
Source organism: Triticum urartu (assembly GCF_056163025.1). Lineage (NCBI taxonomy): Eukaryota > Viridiplantae > Streptophyta > Magnoliopsida > Poales > Poaceae > Triticum > Triticum urartu. The sequence goes on from NC_141874.1 coordinate 85,844,401, forward strand.
GCGGGTCCATATTTGCGCTTGCTTTATATTTCGCCTAGTGTTTACAACTCTTGCGTTTTGATACATTTGGTTCTTTGAGTTGTAACACTTAAACTTGATGGTCGTCTGCTACTTATTTGCTATTCTGTGATGCGATGATAAATTCCGCATGTGCGACGATAAATTCCGCACTTAGATCATTTTGCAGACGTCCATTTTTCACTATGCATGTCATTATCTTCACATACTTTTTATGCATGATAAATTGTCATCATAAGTTGAAGAGGATCTCCACAAGTACAACCTGCCATGTGCATTTGCATTCCAAAAGCAAATTACTTATATGCACATCTTCAGGGGGAGCCCTTGCAGCTTATGAAGACAATCCCCTATCCTTTACAATTTCACATATTATATTCCCCGTTGAAAACTTCAACTAGTTTGTCATCAATCACCAAAAGGGGGATATTGTAAGTGCATCTAGTGCCAACCCTAGTTGGTTTTGGAGTATTGACGACAAACCTAGTTGAGGGACTAATGTGTTTGTGAGAATTGCAGGATAACACAGGTAGAAGTCCCTCATTGATTCGGTTTTCCCACCAGAGATGACCCCTAAAAATGTAAGAAGACATTGAAGACAAAGGTGGTATGTGAAGACATTCACATTGAAGACTATGTCAAGAGAAGACATCGCCTGAAGACTATGGAGCGCGAAGACTTAGTTCTTTCGTTGTTCTTTTCTTATTTGTTGAGTCATAGGAACCACCGTATTGTTAAGTGGGGTCAAAGAGAACCAGTCAGAATTACTGAAGTGATGCTTAACCAAAATCCTATGTCTTCGAGTGAAGACTATGAGAGCAAATCTTGTCCAGAGTTGGATAAGTCAGCTTTGCTTGTAGCCCAAGTAAAGTTGCCGTGTGTGTTTTAAATCTGACCGTTGGAACACGTGTCAGTTCCTTAATGACCCAGGGTCATTTCGGACAAACCAGGTCAGGTTGCCTTGTGGCTATAGATAGCCCACCCCCTACAACCATAAACGGTTGGCTGCTCAGAGTTAGAGTACGCCTTTTGTCGTTTGAGAGCAACCCACCTCGAAGCCTTTGAGAGAGAATTCCTTGCGAGGATAAAGCCCTAAACACCCAGAGCCAAAGAGTGTTAGGCATCACTTAAGTCTTCCTGTCTGTGTGATCTGAAGACTTATTACACTTGAGGACTGTGAATCCTCCAGCCGGTTAGGCGTCGCGTTCTGAGCATCCAAGAGTCATTGTGGATCGCTGGTGAATGAAGTCTGTGAAGGTTTGGAAGTCTACCTTGAAGACTTACCAGAGTGATTGGGCGAGGACTGGGTATCCTTAGCTCAAGGGGAATAAGGTGAAGACAAGGTCTTCTGAGTTGAATCTCAGCCTCCCCAACTAGACGTACAGTTGTCACAGTAACTGGAACTGGTCCAACAAATCATTGTCTTCAACGAGTCACTGGTTTCATCCTTCCCTTCCCTTTGCTTACTGTTGGTCCTTGTGAAGTCATTGTATGATTGCATTATCTTTTGTCTTCACTAAGTGACTACTTGTTCTGATTTGCTTCACAATATCTTCCTATCTGATCTTACTACCTAGCTGCTATTAGTCATTATGCTTTCACTTCATTGAATACTTGACTATGGTTTGCCTAGTGTAGTCTACCTTCCGCTGCATGGTAATAGGTTTATTTCTATCGTTTGTCTTCGAAACTTCCATGTTTTGAAGACTTTCATAAAAATCGCCTATTCACCCCCCTCTAGTCGATCACTAGCACTTTTAGTTAAGCGTAGCGTTCTGAGATCCAAGAGTCATTGTGGATCGCCGGTGAACAAAGTCTGTGATGGTTTGGAAGTCTACCTTGAAGACTTACTAGAGTGATTGGGCGAGGACTGGGTGTCCTTAGCTCAAGGGGAATAAGGTGAAGACGAGGTCTTCTGAGTTGAATCTCAGCCTCCCTAACCAGACGTACAGTTGTCACAGCAACTGGAACTGGTCCAACAAATCATTGTCTTCAACGAGTCACTGGTTTCATCCTTCCCTTCCCTTTACTTACTGTTGGTCCCTGTGAAGTCATTGTATGATTGCATTATCTTTTGTCTTCACTGAGTGACTGCTTGTTCTGATTGGCTTCATAATATCTTCCTACCTGATCTTTACTACCTACCTGCTATTAGTCATTGTGCTTTCACTTCATTGAATACTTGACTATGGTTTTCCTAGTGTAGTCTACCTTCCGCTGCATGGTAATAGGTTTATTTCAATCGTTTGTCTTTGAAACTTCCATGTTTTGAAGACTTTCATAAAAATCGCCTATTCACCCCCCCTCTCTAGTCGATCACTAGCACTTTCAATTGGTATCAAAGCAAGGTACTCCCTTGTTCTGTGTGATTCGGTTTAACCACCTGGAGTTTTAGCTATGTCGACTGCAGGGATAATTAAAGTCTCCGCTGCATGCCCCGTCTTTGATGGAACTGAATATCCCTACTGGAAGAATAAGATGCGCATGCATCTTGAAGCCATTGATGTCGACCTATTGTATGTCATCAAGAATGGCGTTCCCAAGGCTGGTGAAGGTGTCACCGCTGCTGATGTCAAGAAGTTCGTTCAATTGGGCTCCACTGCCAAGAACATCATCTGTGGTCATCTGACCAAAGGACAGTATGGCCGCGTGAGTGCTTTGGAAACATCTAAGCTAGTCTGGGACTGGCTCTCCAAGGTCAATGAAGGCGTCTCAACCCAGAGAGATCAGAGAATCAGTGTCCTTCACAACCTCTCCAACCGCTTCAAGAGAAATGACAATGAGAATGTCCAGCTCACGTTTGATCGACTCACTGACATCACAAATGAGCTTCAAGCTCTCGGCGCCACTGAGATCACCAAGCATGAAGTCATCAAGACACTCCTGAGATCACTTGACAGCTCGTTTGACACCCTAGCCATGATGATTCAAGAACGTCCTGACTTCAAGACACTCGATCTGTCTGACATACTTGAGAGGCTCAACACACACGAGTTTCAGCTTTCTGAGAAAAGAGACATCTACGGTCCCAACTATGGGAGAACTCGTGCCTTGAAGGCAAAAGCTGTCTCCTCATCTGAAGAAGAATCTGACAGCAGTTCTGATGATCCTAAAGACATTGGAAAGGAGCTTGCTATGCTTGTGAAGAAGTTCCAAAAACTCACCAAGAAGAAAGGCTTGAGAAAGTCTTCATGATCAAGCTCAAGGAATGATGAAGCTTCTGCTCATGACTACAAGAAGAGAACATGCCACAAGTGCAAGAAACCTGGCCACTACATCTCTGAGTGTCCATAGTGGGACAATGAGAACAAGAAGAAGAAGAGCAAGGAGTATGACTCTGACGACAAGAAGAAGAAGAAATACTCAAAGTCTTCTTCCAAGTCTTCCTCAAAGTCTTCATCACACAAGAAGAGCTCATCTGGCAAGGCACGTGCGTTTGTTGGCAAGGAAATGGATTCAGAGGAGGAGTCCGCTTTTGAGGAGGCGGAGGTGGAGTCTGAGGAGGAGTCCGATTCTGGCGTTGCGAGTCTGGCTACACCATACGTTGCCAAGTCCATCTTCAACACTAAAGACAATGCCTTCATCACCGACACCGATGCAAATGACAAGGACTACTCCGCTCCTACCTACTGCTTCATGGCACGCGGTGCCAAGGTAAACACACGCACTACTCACTATCAAACATCTAGTGAAGATGACTCTAATTGTGGTTCCAAACCCATCTACAAAACACTTGCTAAAATTGCAACTGAACAACAAAAAGCTATGGAACATATTCAAAAACTGTTAGACAAAAGCGATGATCTGTTAGACGCTAAAATGACTCGACCTCAGTCCTTAATTGAAGACATAAAAAATCTTCACGTTAAGTATGAGGAACTTGAAAGTTGTCATGAAACGCTCTCAACAACTCATGAAAAGCTTTCCTATGATTATCTTCAAAGGAAGCAAGATCTTGAGAAATTGAGAGCGGCTCATGAAGATCTTCAAAAGGAAAATGAGTCACTTCGCGCCGAACAGATCAGTTCCGCCCAGGAAGGATTTAAACCACCATGTCTTAAATGCATTGAGCGTGATACCGCTACTTCTGTTGCTGAATGTTCTACTGCTGCTACTGTTGCAATATCTTCAACTGCTAATGTGGTAACTAACCCCTCTACTAAGGATGCCACTGCTATTGCTGATGAGAATGCTAGGTTGAAGACGTTGCTTGAAACAGGGATGTACAAAAGTCTCAAAGGGCATCAGACACTATGTGATGTCCTCAAAAGGCAGATCCTGAACCAAAACCCTAGGAAAGAGGGTGTTGGGTTCGAAAGGAAAATGAATGCTGATGGATCTTACTGGAAACCTGAGCAGTACCCCAAAAACACATGGGTTGCTGCAAAGGGACCTTCAGTGGATCCATCCACCCTATCTGGCTTCACTTATGCTAATCCCATTGTTATTGATGAATCCTTTGATGCAAACTATAAATTGTTTAAGAATCAGAATGGTGAAGTGTTTGCCAGGTATATTGGTACTAACTGCAGGAATGGGCCGCCTATGAAGAAAGTCTGGGTGCCGAAAAGGTGTTTGGAGAATCTTCCTGTGAATGTCATCATGACACCACAGGTGAAGAAGACAAACCCCAGACCACAGGCTTCATACGGTCCAAAGGCTTCATACAAACAGAGGACTCACCTGAGTCGCACTAACGCAAATGTTTTATAGGGAAACCATACTCAGGCCTGTGAATATGAGTGCGTTTCATCAAACCGCCATGTTCATAAGACCAAATACTATTCTGCTTATCCTTATGAGTACTATTGTCCACCTGCAAGACTTTTTGCTAGGGCTCCAAAGCCAAAGTTCTCAGATGCTGCACTTAGACTCATTGCTTCGAAGCCACCCTTGAAGATGTGGGTGGCTATGAAAGCTTAACTCTCTTTTGCAGGGAAAGGTCTCCAACCGAAAACCAAAATCGTCGGAAGCTATTGCTGGGGACCTTAAACATCTTGTAGGGCACAAAATCAAATGCCCAAATGGTCTTATTATGTATTTTGTTCCTGAGTCGCTTGCCACTTGCTCTATCAGTCCTAACCTTGATTTAAGCTTTCATAATCCACTTCCTCGTCAAATGTTTATGCTTCACAATTCTCTTCGTGAAGCATATCCCCCTAACTGCACTGTAGGGTACGACACCAGCTGCTTCAGAATGGATTATTGATAGTGGGTGTACTAATCACATGACTGGCAAGCGAAGCCTTCTCATGGACTCAACCTTACGTCCATCTGACAAAAGTCACATCACATTTGCTGACACTGGTAAAAGCAAGGTATTCGGTCTAGGTAGAGTTGCAATCTCAAAGGATCAACACATGGATAAAGTCATGCTTGTTGAATCCCTTAGTTTCAACTTAATGTCTGTCTCAATGCTTTGCGATTTAAAAAAGATTGTGATGTTTGGAAAATATCGTTGCCTTGTTCTAATGGAATCTGACAAGTCTCTAGTGTTTGAAGGGTATCGGAAAGATGATTTGTACGTGGTAGATTTCTCAGTAGGACCACAACTTGCCGTTTGTCTTCTAGCAAAAGCTTCTGAATGCTGGCTCTGGCATCGGAGGCTAGGGCATGCTGGCATGAGGAACCTCCACACTCTTGCAAGGAAGAAGCATGTCATAGGCATTGAGGGCATCAAGTTCAAGAAGGATCACTTATGCGGTGCCTGTGAAGCTGGAAAGATGACGAGGGCCAAGCATCCCTCAAAGACAATCATGACAACGACTCAACCCTTCGAACTGCTCCACATGGACCTTTTTGGTCCCACTCATTACTCAACTCTTACTACTACTGCTTGTCTCTATGGCTTTGTCATTGTTGATGATTATTCAAGATATACTTGGGTGCATATAATCCTCTACAAGACTGAAGTGCAGGATGTCTTCAGACGCTTCGCCAATCGAGCCATGAACAACTATGGCGTCAAGATCAAGCACATCAGAAGTGACAATGGCACTGAATTCAAGAACACTAGTCTAGACACTTATCTTGATACTTTGGGCATTACACATGAATTCTTAGCTCCATACACACCGCAGCAGAATGGCGTCGTGGAACGCAAGAACAGAACACTCATTGAGATGGCCCGGACAATGCTTGATGAATACAAGACTCCAAGAAAGTTCTGGCTTGAAGCCATTGATACTGCATGCCATATCATCAACCGTGTTTATCTTCACAAGCTTCTCAACAAGACATCCTATGAGCTCCTTACTGGCAAGAAGCCAAATGTCAGTTACTTCAGAGTATTTGGTGCTAGGTGCTGGATCAAGGATCCACATCACACTTAAAAATTTGCACCAAAAGCACATGAAGGTTTTATGCTTGGATATGGAAAGGATTCGCACTCCTACAGAGTCTTCAACCTTTTTCACTATAAAGTGGTTGAAATAGTGGATGTGCGGTTCGATGAGACTAACGGCTCACAAAGAGAGCACCTACCAAACGTGCTAGATGAAGTTCCATCCAGTGAATCAATCAAACCTATGGGAACTGGAGAAATCATACCATCTGAATCTCAGCCTGAAGAAGAACTTATCATCTCCGCACCTGATCAAACAGAAGACAATGCTCAGCCTGAAGACAATCCTTCTAACGATGACAATGATCAGCAAGAGCAAAATCTTCGTCCTGTACATCCTCGTGTTGCAAATGAAGTACAGATTGAGAGAATAATTGATAGCATCAATGCACCAGGTCCACTCACTCGTTCAAGGGCAACACAGCTAGCAAATTTCTGTGGGCACTTCATGGAACCTGAATGGATTCAAGCTATGCAAGAAGAGATTCAACAGTTTGAGCTGAATAATGTATGGGAACTGGTTAAGCGTCCTGATCCTCGCAAGCACAATATAATAGGCACCAAATGGATATATCGCAAGAAGCAAGATGAGCATGGTCAATTTGTCAGAAACAAAGCTCGTCTCGTTGCTCAAGGGTACACTCAAGTTGAAGGGATTGACTTCGATGAAACATTTGCTCCTGTGGCTAGACTTGAAGCCATACGCATACTGCTGGCCTATGCAAATAATCATAACATTCTTCTGTATCAAATGGATGTGAAGAGCGCTTTTCTCAATGGCAAGATTGAAGAAGAAGTGTATGTAGCACAACCGCCTGGCTTTGAAGATCCAAAACATCCTGACATGGTGTACAAGCTCAACAAGGCACTGTATGGCCTCAAAAAAGCCCCTCGGGCTTGGTATGACACACTCAAAGACTTCCTGAAGAGCAAAGGATTCAAACCTGGTTCCCTCGACCCCACTCTCTTCACGAAGACATATGATGGTGAACTGTTTGTGTTCCAAATATATGTGGATGACATTATCTTCGACTGCACCAATCAGAAATACAGTGAAGAGTTTGGATATATGATGCAAGAGCAATATCAGATGTCCATGATGGGTGAGCTGAAGTTCTTCCTTGGTCTTCAAATATGTCAGCAACGCAACGACATCTTCATATCTCAAGAGAAGTACCTCAAAGATTGCCTGAAGAAATTTGGGATGCAAGACTGCAAAGGCTTCACGACGCCAATGCCAGCCAAACATCATCTGGGTCCCGACGACAATGGTAAAGAGTTCGATCAAAAGGTATACCGCTCCATGATTGGTTCTTTACTTTATCTATGTGCATCCAGGCCAGATATTATGCTTAGTGTTTGCATGTGTGCTCGATTCCAAGCGGCACCAAAGGAATCGCATCACTTAGCTGTGAAGCGAATTCTCAGATATTTGGCTCACACCCCAACACTAGGATTATGGTATCCAAAGGGCTCAGAGTTTGATCTGGTTGGATTCTTGGATGCTGATTATGCTGGTGACATGTCATTTTCTAGGACGATCACTTGTATGTTGGTCTTCAAAGAAACAGAACTGTGTATCTCTGTCCACTGCTGAATCTGAATACATTGCTGCTGGATCTTGCTGCGCTCAGCTTCTATGGATGAAGCAAACACTCAAAGACTATGGCATTCATCTGAAGCAAGTGCCACTCTACTGCGACAACGAAAGCGCCATCAAGATTGCCAACAACCCAGTTCAGCACTCGAAGACAAAGCACATTGAAATTCGTCATCACTTTCTCAGAGATCATGTTGTGAAGGAAGATATTGATATCATACACGTCAACACTGAAGAGCAATTGGCAGATATCTTCACCAAGCCCTTGGATGAGAAGAGGTTTTGCAAGTTACGGTGTGAGCTAAATATCTTGGAATCCTCAAATGTCATGTGATCAGGCACACATCCTAACACTTATGCATGTTGATGACTTAGATGTGCAACACATGAAGTAAAGTATATCTTCAATAAATGAAGAATTACATTCTATGTGTGAATACATTAATGTGGAATTTGACTTCGGAGCGCCATGATAATTGTGCGCCGTGTCTGGGTCTAATACTTCCTATACGGTGGGTAACACCACCACCAAAATTTTCTGTTTCAAGTGTTCCACTCATGGCATTACGTTTGGTATGTCTTCACATTTGGTTTGGCTTCAATCCCAACTTGTCTTCATGATTATCTTCACTATGTTGATTTGATTGTCTTTCTCATATATATATATATATACTAGTGTTCTGTCCTCTACAACATTGACTTATAGCTATGTCTTCTTGTTGAATCTTTTGAACTAAGTGAATGTGATCGGACCCTAACCTCTCTATGTTTTCTATCTCAAACTCTATCTCTCCAAGTCATATGCATTCTATTGAAACTCTCGAATATCTTCTCTGCGTCCTTGTCAGCAGAAGATACAGAGACAAACATTAAGTCTGTTTTCAATGATAAATCCTTTCACCTGAAACCCAGAGAAGTGGGAATGACCACCCGACAATCCAGGCGTGCGTGGGAACGTGGAACAACCTCCGATATGTTGCATGATAGCCACGTGCCCTTCAGATGTGAAGCGCCAGGGGCACCTGTGTAATAACACTGTGCCGTCCCTGTCCCTATAAATACACGCCTCACCACAGTCATTATCCTTTCTTCCAGTCTCGCACAAACCCTAGCGCCACCGCTAGCCCTCGGCAACGCCGGCAACGAAGCGCTTAACTGCCGTGACCTCACCGACGCCGTCTTCATGCCGGCTGCGGACATCGTCTTCTCCGCCGTCGCCGTAGGTGTCCTCCGTCGCCAAGTTAGAGCACGGATGATCGAACTGCTCGGCCTCCTCTCCCACTCTGTCGAGCAGTTCTTTGTGTGGTAAATAAAACTTCCTTTTTACGACCCCTTTGATCCTATAGATTCATCACTTTCTACCACAAGCAGTTTCTGTTCACACAAGTTGGATCTATTTCATACTTCATCTCATAATATGCCTAGTATGTTCACTTATGCTTCACAAAGTAGTTAGATTCCTCACTTGTACTTATTCATGGATTCATACAAATCTGGAACCAACTCTCTATCTATGAGTGAATGTCTTCGCACTATGAGGTCAATGTCTTCTAAACTGATTTATCTTCGAAATCTTCTGAGAATGCATATGACCTCTTCCCCTTCCCTCGCACCTTAATGCTATCACAGGTACATGTCCGTGGGAGAATCCCTTGGTTCTCATAGTCTGCATTCATTTGCAGAATTCTTATAGCATCATATAAATTCTCCCGAAGCCAGTTCCTGTTTGACCAGCAAGCGGAAGCCTTTGAAACCTTTGAACGTGTTGAAGCCATTCAGTTTGAAGTTCATGGCTACAGAGAAATCAGCAAGGAAGGGTGGCAGACAGCGTCGAGGGGGAACATCAAGAGATCTGCCTGATGACCTCTCAGAGCTGTACAAGACAGACCCCGAAGAGGATTACAATCAGCGCAAGACAAGAATCCAATGGATTCGAAGATACTGGGCCGAGCAATGGTTCAAGTACAAGTTTGTGACCCAGGAATATGCTGAGAAGAATGCCATCAAGCGACCATGGGGAGACATCCTATACAGAAATCTTCAACCGAGGTCCAGAGATGAAGCCATTAAACAAGGCTTCTATCCCTGCATGGTCCATGGACCACAGCCTGCGGATGTAGACCCATTGTCATTGCTATGGTGTCGTGACGACAATCTGTTCAAGCGCAACTTCCTGTTTGCCAAGAATTCGGCTAAGCAAAACAAGAAGTCATTGGGACTAGACTTCAACCCTGGTCCTTCTGTTCCCCGTGCTGATGGCACCCGCGAAGCTGAACCCAATCTTGTTGGGCCCTTCTACAACCTGGAAGGTCTCATCACTCATATCACGGTTCAAGGGACAGCCGTGGATGAGCCTGCAGATGACGCTGAATCTGATGAAGCGCTTGCACCGCCGAAGCCAAAGAAACTGAAGAAGCCTAGAGCTTCAAAGCCTGCTCCTGCACCAAAGGTCTTACAGGCGAAGCCTCTGGCCACTGCACCTCCTGAACACAGTGTGCAGTCTGAAGATTTGTCACGCATCTCCAAGCCCTCGAGAGTAAAGATGCCCTTGCAACCCACCAGCCAAGAACTGACTGCTGCTGCTATTCTGTGCAACGATGCCATTGATCTGTCCAATGATGAAGATCTTGCAGATGACGCTCTTGAGCAACTGATTAAGAGCAAGGAAGAAGCAGAAATCTTCAATGATTTGCCTCTCTTTGACATGGCAATCATCCACAACTTCATTGATGAGTGGTTTGACACGCCCAACCTCAGCTTTGAAGATCTGCAACTTCCAATTGGCCTCAGTGTCGCCTTCACTGGCGCCATTGCTTCTGAGCTAGCTCTAGCTCAGCGCATCGTTGAACTGAAGCAAAAGATCGACTATGAGAAAGCTCAGTTCAAGAAGCACATGGCCAAGCTCAGCGTGCAAGATGTGAAAAACTTCAAGATTATGCTGCACGAGCTCAAGGAAGCCTTTCTCAAGAAGCGTGAAGAAGCTAAAGGTTCTCGTGAGCGCATGAAGAGCCTAGCTGACAAGTGTGTGCAAGCCTACAATGAGGCTGAGAAGTGCAAGGCTCTTGGTCGTCCCGGCATCGACCCAAGAATGGCTGCAAAGAAGAAGAAGCCATCAAAAGACCAATCTGCACCTTCGAGGCGGGAAGAGCCACGCATAGTCTTCCCAAGCAGCATGACTGGCTCGAAGCCAAAGGTCAAGTCAACCGCTTCAGAACTGAAGAAGACGAGGACTGCTGAGGCTGAAGCCAGAAAAAGGAAAAATCCTGAAGCCTCTGATGTCGCCCCCTCTAAGAAGAAGCGCAAAACCAAGAAGGATCGGGCTGCTCCCACAGAGCCCTTAGTTGTTGAACCTATCTCAATGGTTCGCCCTGCATCTGAACACCACGAGCGCCAACTGATTGTTCATGAGCTTGCTTCCACAGAGGCTCCTGAAGCTGAAGACATTCCAGTAGTTGATCCCACCGCTGCTGAAGACATTGGTCACCATGACAATGTTGAAGATGATGAAGTCCTTCCTCAGATCGAGCACCAATTGGTATCATCGCCTGTGCTTACGCACAACGAACTCATCAGCATTGGTCGTCCTCTGACGCCAACTGCTCAGGATGCATCATGGGCTGATCACCCACAAAGACAAGACACTCCAAGCTCTCCCCAACCGCAAGCTACCCCATCTGTGCAAGATGCTGATGACTTTGAGGCCCAGCACACTCCATCTCCACAAGCGTCGCCCGCATTACGCAGGCTTCGCAATGGACCAAGGCCCCAAGTCACTCCCATAGTGCACGTGTCTGAATCCGAAGCCAAAATGGCTGAAGATGTTTCGGCTGCATCAGCCGATGAAGAAGAAGATGAAGAAGAAGCCCCAAGAGTTTCAAGAGTTGCTACACCCCCGTCTCACCAAGATGTTGTTCTTGAGGAGAACGTGACCGAACCTCCAGCTTCTGAAGTGGAGGTCAACAACCCTGAGGCGGCCACCAATATCGCCGCTGACACCAATGACGTTGTCATGGCTGAAGCCAATGAGGTGCCAGAAGCCAATGAGGCACCAGAAGTTAGTGCTGCACCACCTGAAGCCAATGCTGCAGCACCTGAGGTCGAAGTACCTGAAGCACATGTGGCCCCTGAAGCCCATGAAGACAGTGCCAATGCCCCTGTTCCCCCTTCAAGACCTCACACAATGGAGCTGGCATTTGATCATGGTCAACCAGTTATGGTTCGATGGCCCATTCTGACTCCTCCGCCTACTGCTGGTCCACAATTTGAGTACCACGTTGAGCACATGCCTCAAGTCCAAAAGACCAAGCCAAGACTTCCATGATTCCCAGGCACTGCCACTTCACCTGGGGTCTTCAATGCGAATGGCTTCGTGGCACATAATACCTTCTTCAACAGCTCCAAGAACCCCTATACAAAATCGCGCATTTCCTCAGATCGGTTCTGGAGCTATCAGCAGCGCAGCTACTATTCCTGTGTCCTATACAATCAAGGGCGCATATTTCCACATATGCGCCTCGACTCTGAAGCTATAGCTAGTCTGCCCTGCCTCGAAGAAGCACTGGACTGTTTCAGAGATGCTGGTCTGTTGCAGTTCGTCACTGACAAGGAGCACTGGAACGAAGAATTACTGCTTCAATTCTATGCCACTCTTCATATTCGAGGCTACAACAGGGATCCGAAGACTTGGGTCCTTGAGTGGATGACATGCAATGTCCATCATGAAGCTAAAGCTCTTGATATCATTGAGCTCACAGGCCTGCACACTCCTAGTGAATACTATGAACCAGGTTGTCAACAACATCAAAATGCCTTGGAAAGCATCTTTCACAAGCCAGAACCCAACATGAGTCAAATGCTGAGCATGATGAAGCCTATGCCTCATGACGCTGAATACCCTTCTGAGTTCTTTGTTGAAGACCTAGAGTACTTGCCTCGCACCATTTACCACATCATCAGGAAGACTCTATGGCCTGTCAAAGGACACTCATCTGCAGCGAAGCTTGAAGGAGCAATGAAGACTTTGGTTTTCTATATCTTCAATGGCATCAGCTTCAATGCTCAAGACTTCTTCATCAGGCAGTTGGCTGCGTCTGGCTCTGACATCTTTGGGTTGAAATTCTATGCTCCATGGGTCATGTGTCTGATCAAGCGTCACTCAGCCTTCAACTATCAGCCGTCTGCGCGCAATCATCTTATATTCTTGCCCGAGGTTGATCTATCAGATGAATCCATTTACCCAGAGCCTGCTAAGGATCCCATTTATCTTAACAATGCTGATCACCAAAGCTTCACCCAGCCCATTGAAGGAATTCCAGCAGTGTCTCGTGTTTATCCCCTTGCTGGAAACACACGTGCCCCTCGTGCTCAAACTGATGCCACTGGTAGCACCATTGCGCAAAGGCCTCAAAGACGATCTCGTGTCCTCAATGACCGAGAGCTTCTCGTCGCGCTGCATCAGAAACAGGACAAACATCCCGACTGGCTTAAGCGTCAGATGAAAAGCCTCTTGGTGGATGTCAACCACATTCGCAATCTTGCCACCAAGAATGCCTTTGTCACTCATGAAACCTATCGGAGGTCGTGGAAGAGTTTGACCCTACTCAGTGCTGAAGTTGATCTGCATGACGATGGCTTCACCGAACGCTTCAAGTTTGACTCAACTCCTCCCAGAAATGCTCACTTGCGTCGGACTCCGTCACTTGAGGACTCTGAATACTCGTCCTCAGCTGCGACCGTAAATGCCAGAGTCATCGATGACCAAGATGATGCAACTTCACCTCCTCCAACTTCAGCGCATGTCGACACTGCACCAAGTTCCTCTGCACCACCGGATCTCAACGATGACCCTGCTGCTTCGCCTGCACCTCATGGGAACGAGTAGGCGCTCTATGTCTTCAAACCTTTTTGGTCCTCACTGACAAAAGGGGGAGAAGCATATGAGTTGATAGTCTTCAAGCGGGTCCATATGGGTGGATAATTTACTTTTAGCTACTTTTGCCAAGTGCTTACAACTCTCGTTTTCGATACATTTGGTTCTTTGAGTTGTAACACTTAAACTCGATGGTCGTCTGCTACTTATTTGCTATTCTGTGATGCGATGATAAATTCCGCATGTGCAACGATAAATTCCGCACTTAGATCATGTTGCAGACGTCCATTTTTCATTATGCATGTCATTATGTTCGTTACATCATATCTTGCATAATGAATTGTCATCATAAGTTGAAGAGGATCTCCACAAGTACAACCTGCCATGTGCATTTGCATTCCAAAAGCAAATTACTTATATGCACATCTTCAGGGGGAGCCCTTGCAACTTATGAAGACAATACCCTATCCTTTACAATTTCACATATTTTATTCCCCATTGAAAACTTCAACCAGTTTGTCATCAATCACCAAAAAGGGGGAGATTGTAAGTGCATCTAGTGCCACCCCTAGTTGGTTTTGGAGTATTAACGACAAACCTGGTTGAGGGACTAATGTGATTTTGAGAATTGCAGGATAACACAGGTAGAAGTCCCTCATTGATTCGGTTTTCCTACCAGAGATGACCCCTAAAAATGAACGAAGACATTGAAGTCAAAGGTGGTATGTGAAGACATTCACACTGAAGACTATGACAAGAGAAGACAACGCATGAAGACTATGGAGCGCGAAGACTTATTTGTTTTGTCGTTCTTTTTTCTTCTTTGTTGAGTCATAGGAACCACCGTACTATTAAGTGGGGTCCAAGAGAACCAGTCAGAATGACTGAAGTGATGCTTAACCAAAATCCTATGTCTTCGAGTGAAGACTATGAGAGCAAATCTTGTGCAGAGTTGGATAAGTCAGCTTTGCTTGTAGCCCAAGTAAAGTTGCCGTGTGTGTTTGAAATCTGACCGTTGGAACACGTGTCAGTTCCTTAATGACCCAGGGTCATTTCGGACAAACCAGGTCAGGTTGCCTTGTGGCTATAGATAGCCCACCCCCTACAACCATAAACGGTTGGCTGCTCAGAGTTAGAGTACAAATTTTGTCGTTTGAGAGCAACCCACCTCGAAGCCTTTGAGAGAGAATTCCTTGCGAGGATAAAGCCCTAAACACCCAGAGCCAAAGAGTGTTAGTCATCACTTAAGTCTTCCTGTCTGTGTGATCTGAAGACTTATTACACTTGAGGACTGTGAATCCTCCAGCCGGTTAGGCGTAGCGTTCTGAGCATCCAAGAGTCATTGTGGATCGCCGGTGAACGAAGTCTGTGAAGGTTTGGAAGTCTACCTTGAAGACTTACCAGAGTGATTGGGCGAGGACTGGGTGTCCTTAGCTCAAGGGGAATAAGGTGAAGACGAGGTCTTCTGAGTTGAATCTCAACCTCCCTAACCAGACGTACAGTTGTCACAGCAATTGGAACTGGTCCAACAAATCATTGTCTTCAATGAGTCACTGGTTTCATCCTTCCCTTCCCTTTACTTACTGTTGGTCCTTGTGAAGTCATTGTATGATTGCATTATCTTTTGTCTTCACTGAGTGACTGGTTGTTCTGATTGGCTTCATAATATCTTCCTACCTGATGTTTACTACCTACCTGCTATTAGTCATTGTGCTTTCACTTCATTGAATAATTGACTATGGTTTGCCGAGTGTAGTCTACCTTCCGCTGCATGGTAATATGTTTATTTATATCGTTTGTCTTCGAAAATTCCATGTTTTGAAGACTTTCATAAAAATAGCCTATTCACCCCCCTCTAGTCGATCACTAGCACTTTCAGGAGCCAATATGGGCATCCAGGTTCCGCTATTGGCTATTGACCAAAGAAGTGTCTCGGTCATGTCTACATAGTTCTCGAACCCGTAGGGTCCGCACGCTTAACGTCCGTTGATGATATAGTATTTATGAGTTATGTATGTTGGTAATCAAATGTTGTTCGGAGTTCCGGATAAGATCACGAACATGACGAGGAACTCCGGAATGGTCCGAAGATAAAGTTTGATATATGGGATAATAGTGTTTGGTCTCCAGAAGGGGTTCCAGATGTTTCCCGAAATGTTTGGGTACGAGAACACTTTATTTGGGCCAAAGGGGAAAGCCCACAAGGTTTTTGGAAAGCGCAAAAGGAAGTTTTGCGGAGTCCAGGGGCCAGACGCCAAGGTCGCTGGTGTCTGGGTCCAGACGCCGGAAACCCTGGCGTCTGGCCCTGGAGTCCGAGAAGGACTTGCCTTTCAGGTGAAAACGACTTTGTGGAGGCTTTTACTCCAAGTTTCGACCCCAAGGCTCAAGATATAAATAGAGGGGTAGGGCTAGCACCCAAGACACATCAACAAACGCCAAGCCTGTGCCGGCAACCCCGTCCCCTCTAGTTTATCCTTCGTCATAGTTTTCGTAGCGCTTAGGCGAAGCCCTGCGAAGATTGTTCTTCACCAACATCGTCACCACGCCTTCGTGCTGCCAGAACTCATCTACTACTTCTCCCCTCTTGCTGGATCGAGAAGGCGAGGACGTCATTGAGCTGAACGTGTGCTGAATGCGGAGGTGATGTACTTGATCGGGATGGATCGTGAAGGTGTATGACTACATCAACCGCGTTGATAAATGCTTCCGCTTACGGTCTACGAGGGTATGTAGACAACACTCTCCCCTCTTGTTGCTATGCATCACCATGATCCTGCGTGTGCGTAGGATTTTTTTGAAATTACTAAGTTCCCCAACAGTGGCATCCGAGCCAGGTTTATGCGTAGATGTTATATGCACGAGTAGAACACAAGTGAGTTGTGGGCGATACAAGTCATACTGCTTACCAGCATGTCATACTTTGGTTCGTCGATATTGTTGGATGAAGCAAGCCGGACCGACATTACGCGTACGCTTACGCGAGACTGGTTCTACCGACGTGCTTTGCACACAGGTGGCTGGCGGGTGTCAGTTTCTCCAAATTTAGTTGAACCGAGTGTGGCTACGCCCAGTCCTTGTGAAGGTTAAAACAACACTAACTTGACAAACTATCGTTGTGGTTTCGATGCGTAGGTAAGAACGGTTCTTGCTCAGCCCGTAGCAGCCACGTAAAACTTGCAACAACAAAGTAGAGGACGTCTAACTTGTTTTTGCAGGGCATGTTGTGATGTGATATGGTCAAGACATGATGCTATATTTTGTTGTAAGAGATGATCATGTTTTGTAACCGAGTTATCGGCAACTAGCAGGAGCCATATGGTTGTCGCTTTATTGTATGCATTGCAATCGCCCTGTAATTGCTTTACTTATCACTAAGTGGTAGCAATAGTCGTTGAAGAAATAGTTGGCGAGACGACAATGATGCTACGATGGAGATCAAGGTGTCGCGCAGGTGGCGATGGTGATCATGACGGTGCTTCAGAGATGGAGATCACAAGCACAAGATGATGATGGCCATATCATATCACTTATATTGATTGCATGTGATGTTTATCCTTTATGCATCTTATTCTGCTTTGTTTGACGGTAGCATTATAAGATGATCTCTCACTAAATTTCAAGGTAAAAGTGTTTTCCCTGAGCATGCACCATTGCCAAAGTTCATCGTGCCGAGACACCACGTGATGATCGGGTGTGATAAGCTCTACGTTCATCTACAACGGGTGCAAGCCAGTTTTGCACACGCAAAATACTCAGGTTAAACTTGACGAGCCTAGCATATGCAGATATGGCCTAGGAACACTGGAGACCGAAAGGTCGAGCGTGAATCATATAGTAGATATGATCAACATAGTGATGTTCACCATTTAAAACTACTCCATCTCACGTGATGATCGGACATGGTTTAGTTGATTTGGATCACGTGATCACTTAGAAGATTAGAGGGATGTCTATCTAATCTAAGTGGGAGTTCTTAAGTAATATGATTAATTGAACTTTAATTTATCATGAACTTAGTCCTGGTAGTATTAGCATATCTATGTTGTAGAGAAATAGCTCGCATTTACCTCCCCTGTTTTATTTTTGATATGTTCCTAGAGAAAAATAAGTTGAAAGATGTTAGTAGCAAAGATGCGGACTAGCTCCGTGATCTGAGGATTATCCTCATTGCTTCACAAAAGTATTATGTCCTTGATGCACTGCTAGGCGACAGAACTATTGTAGGAGCAGATGCAGACGTTTTGAACGTTTTGACAAAAGCTCGGTATGATAACTACTTGATAGTTTAGTGCACCATGCTTTACAGCTTAGAACTGGGACTTCAAAAATGTTTTGAACGCCGCGGAGCATATAAGATGTTCCAATAGTTGAAATTGGTATTTCATACTCATTCCCGTGTCGAGAGGTATGAGACCTCTGACATTACTTTGCCTACAAGATGGAGGAGAATAGCTCAACCAATAAGCATGTGCTCAGATTGTCTGAGTACTACAATCACTTGAATCAAGTGGGAGTTAATCTTCCAGATAGTGATTGAAAGAGTTCTCTAGTCACTATCACCAAGTTGCTAGAACTTCGTGATGAACTATAATATGCAAGGGATAACGGAAATGATTCCCAAGCTCTTCGTGATGCTGAAATCGACGAAGGTAGAAATCAAGAAAAACATCAAATGTTGATGGTTAGCAAGACCACTAGTTTCAAGAAAAGGGCAAAGGGAACAAGGGGAACTTCAAGAAGAACGGCAAGAAAGTTGCCGCTCAAGTGATGAAGCCCAAGTCTGGACCTAAGCCTAAGACTAAGTGCTTTTACTCAAAGGGACTAGTCACTGGAAGCGGAACTGCCCCAAGTATTTGGCGGATAAGAAGGACGGCAAAGTGAACAATGCTATGTTTGATATACATGTTATTGATGTGTACTTTACTAGTGTTTATAGAAACCCCTCGGTATTTGATACTGGTTCAGTTGCTAAGAGTAGTAACTCGAAACGGGAGTTGCAGAATGAACAGAGACTAGTTAAGGATGAAGTGACGATGTGTGTTGGAAGTGGTTTCAAGATTGATATGATCATCATCGCACACTCCCTATACTTTCGGGAATAGTGTTAAACCTAAATAAATGTTATTTGGTGTTTGCGTTGAGCATGAATATGATTTTATCATGTTTATTGCAATACGGTTATTCATTTCAGTTAGAGAATAATTGTTGTTCTGTTTACATGAATAAAACCTTCTATGGTCATATACCCAATGAAAATGGTTCGTTGGATCTCGATCTTAGTGATACATATATTCATAATATTGAAGCCAAAAGATGCAGAGTTGATAATGATAGTGGAACTTATTTGTGGCACTGTCGTTTAGGTCATATTGGTGTAAAGCGCATGAAGAAAATCCATGCTGATGGGCTTTTGGAATCACTTGATTATGAATCAGTTGGTGCTTGCGAACCATGCCTCATGGGCAAAGATGACTAAGACTCCATTCTCTAGAACAATGGAGCGAGCAACTAACTTATTGGATATAATACATAATGATGTATGAGGTCCGATGAGTGTTGAGTCTCGCGGCGGGTACCGTTAGTTTCCGACCTTCACAGATAATTTGAGTAGATATGGGTATATCTACTTGAAGAAACATAAGTCTGAAACATTTGAAAAGTTTAAAGAATTTCAGAGTGAAGTGGAAAATCATTGTAACAAGAAAATAAAGTTTCTACGATCTGATCGCAGAGGCAAATATTTGAGTTACGAGTTTGGTCTTTAATTAAAACAACGTGGAATAGTTTCACAAACTCATACCACCTAGAACACCACAGCGTAATGGTGTGTCCGAACATCATAACCGTACTTTATTTGATATAGTGCAATCTATGATGTCTCTTACCGATTTACCACTATCGTTTTGGGGTTATGCATTAGAGACAGCTGCATTCACATTAAAAAGGGCACCATCTAAATCCGTTGAGACGACACCGTATGAACTGTGGTTTAGCAAGAAACCTAAGCTGTCATTTCTTAAAGTTTGGGGTTGCAATGCTTATGTGAAATTTTTTCATCTTGATAAGCTCAAACCCAAGTCAGAGAAGTGTGTCTTCATAGGATACCCAAAAGTAACTGTTGGGTACACCTTCTATCACAGATCCAAAGGCAAGATATTTGTTGCTGAGAATGGATCCTTCCTAGAGAAGGAGTTTCTCTCAAATGAAGTGAGTGGGAGGAAAGTAGAACTTGATGAGGTAACTGTACTTGCTCCCTTATTGGAAAGTAGTTCATCATAGAAATCTGTTTCTGTGGCTCCTACACCAATTAGTGAGGAAGCTAATGATGATGATCATGTAACTTCAGATCAAGTTACTACTGAATCTCGTAGGTCAACCAGAGTGAGATCCACACCAGAGTGGTACGGTAATCCTGTTCTGGAGGTCATGTTAATTCACCATGACGAACCTACGAAGTATGAGGAAGCGATGATGAGCCCAGATTCTGCGAAATGGCTTGAGGCCATGAAATCTGAGATGGGATCCATGTATGAGAACAAAGTGTGGACTTTGGTTGACTTGCCCAATGATCGGCAAGCCATAGAAAATAAATGGATCTTCAAGAGGAAGACAGACGCTGATAGTAGTGTTACTATCTACAAAGCTAGACTTGTCGAAAAAAGGTTTTGACAAAGTTCAAGGTGTTGACTATGATGAGATTTTCTCACTCATAGCGATGCTTAAGTCTGTCCGAATCATGTTAGCAAATTGCCACATTTTATGAAATTTGGCAAATGGATGTCAAAACTACATTCCTTAATGGATTTCTTAAAGAAGAGTTGTATATGATGCAACCAGAAGGTTTTGTCGATCCTAAAGGTGCTAACAAAATGTCCAAGCTCCAGCGATCCATCTATGGACTGGTGCAAGCATCTCAGAGTTGGAATATACGCTTTGATGAGTTGATCAAAGCATATAGTTTTATACAGACTTGTGGTGAAGCCGTAATTTACAAGAAAGTGAGTGGGAGCACTACAACATTTCTGATAAATATATGTGAATGACATATTGTTGATCGAAAATAATGTAGAATTTTCTGGAAAGCATAAAGGAGTATTTAAAAGGAGTTTTTCAAATAAAGACCTCGGTGAAGCTACTTACATATTGAGCATCAAGATCTATAGAGATAGATGAAGACGCTTGATAAGTTTTTTCAATGAGTACATACCTTGACAAGATTTTGAAGTAGTTCAAAATGGAACAGTCAAAGAAAGTGATCTTACTTGTGTTACAAGGTGTGAAATTGAGTAAGAATCAAAGCCCGACCACGACAGAAGATAGAAAGAGAATGAAAGTCATTCCCTATGCCTCTTTCATAGTTTCTATAAAGTATGCCATGCTGTGTACCAGATCTATTGTATACCCTACACTGAGTTTAGCAAGGGAGTACAATAGTGATCTAGGAGTAGATCACTGGACATCGGTCAAAATTATCCTTAGTGGAATAAGGATATGTTTCTCGATTATGGAGGTGACAAAAGGTTCGTCGTAAAGGGTTACGTCGACGCAAATTTTGACACTGATCCAGATGACTCTAAGTCTCAATCTAGATATATTTTGAAATTGGGAGCAATTAGCTAGAGTAGCTCCATGCAAAGCATTGCTGACATAGAAATTTGCAAAATACATACGGATCTGAATGTGGCAGACCCATAGACTAAACTTCTCTAACAAGAAAAACATGATCACACCTTAGTACTCTTTGGGTGTTAATCACATAGCGATGTGAACTAGATTATTGACTCTAGTAAACCCTTTGGGTGTTGGTCACATGATGATGTGAACTATGGGTGTTAATCACATGGTGATGTGAACTATTGGTGTTAAATCACATGGCGATGTGAACTAGATTATTGACTCTAGTGCAAGTGGGAGACTGAAGGAAATATGCCCTAGAGGCAATAATAAAGTTATTATTTATTTCCTTATTTCATGATAAATGTTTATTATTCATGCTAGAATTGTATTAACCTGAAACATAATACATGTGTGAATACATAGACAAACATAGTGTGACTAGTATGCCTCTACTTGACTAGCTCGTTAATCAAAGATGGTTAAGTTTCCTAACCATAGACATGAGTTGTCATTTGATTAATGGGGTCACATCATTAGGAGAATGATGTGACTGACTTGACCCATTCCGTTAGCTTAGCACTTGATCGTTTAGTATGTTGCTATTGCTTTCCTCATGACTTATACATGTTCCTATGACTATGAGATTATGCAACTCCCGTTTACAAGAGGAACACTTTGTGTGCTACCAAACATCACAACGTAACTGGGTGATTATAAAGGTGCTCTACAGGTGTCTCCGAAGGTACTTGTTGAGTTGGCATATTTCGAGATTAGGATTTGTCACTCCGATTGTCGGAGAGGTATATCTGGGCCCACTCGGTAATGCACATCACTATAAGCCTTGCAAGCATTGTAACTAATGAGTTAGTTGCGAGAATATGTATTATGGAACGAGTAAAGAGACTTACTGGTAACGAGATTGAACTAGGTATTAAGATACCGACGATCGAATCTCAGGCAAGTAACATACCCATGACAAGGGGAACAACGTATGTTGTTATGCGGTTCGGCCGATAAAGATCTTCATAGAATATGTAGGAGCCAATATGGGCATCCAGGTTCCGCTATTGGTTATTGACCAAAGAAGTGTCTCGATCATGTCTACATAGTTCTCGAACCCGTAGGGTCCGCACGCTTAACATTCGCTGACGATATAGTATTTATGAGTTATGTATGTTGGTAACCGAATGTTGTTCGGAGTTCCGAATAAGATGACGGACATGACGAGGAACTCCGGAATGGTCCGGAGATAAAGTTTGATATATGGGATAATAGTGTTTGGTCTCTGAAAAGGGTTCTGGATGTTTCCCGAAATGTTTTGATACGAGAACACCTTATTTGGGCCAAAGGGGAAAGCCCACAAGGTTTTTGGAAAGCGCAAAAGGAAGTTTTGCGGAGTCCAGGGGCCAGACGCTCGGGTCCCTGGTGTCTGGGTCCAGACGCCAGGAACTGTCGTGGTATTCTCACGGGGGGCTTGCGAGTCGACAGATGCCATAAGGGCTTAGTGTGTGGGTAAGACTGCTGCTGATAGGCCCGGGAGCGGGTATGCGAGTAGCACGCGCTAGTTACCCAGGTTCGGGGCTCTCCGGAGAGATAATACCCCTACTCCTGCATGTCTGAGTATATATGTGGGGTGTACATCGGGCAGTACAAAGCGCTCCTGGAGCTGTATCTGAGATCAGTGCCAAAGGCATCTGATCTCGTATATATGTGTAGCCTGAGTGCCTTGTGGCCGGCTAGTCTCATGGCATGCATGGCCGTGAGGGCATGTGTGTCCATGCATGAGTGTGAGCATGTGGTGGATGGATGGATGGGTGGCATATATATATATAGGTGAGCTAGCTTACTACCTAAGCTAGGTAGTGGCGTGGGGGACAAGTGGGCATGGGACACCATGCCCATGAGAGATGTGTATGTGACGTGCATGCCTCCTTGTCCCTGGGGCACTTTATAAAACAGTGCCCAGGGACAGATACACTATAGATGACGTCGCGGTATGACCGTCTCGTCGATGTCTTGTCGGTGTCAGGTCGGGCTGCAGTCGGTAGCCGGCTGGCTGGCGCAGTCGGCAGCCGGCTGGCTGGCGCAGTCGGACTGAGGGGCTTTGCTAGCCCCGATGTCTTGAAATATCGTCTTGCCGTCCTCGGGGTACCCATGGTCGATTACTCCGATAGTAGCCCCCAAGCCTCCAGGCAACTTGGCAAAGTTGGGCGGAGGTTTTTTGGCGAGTGTTCATGGAAATGATCATGAAAAAGACAAAGTTAGTCCATGCAGATATATCAAATGTTTAGTTTTAGCATTGCAAGTTTTATGCGGAGGGTGCCGACTCAGTTTCGTCCGAGCCCCCTTAATCTTTTTCGTGTTCCCTCCGCTTTTTGGCTTGTGCTCTTGCTTGCCGAACAGCCGCTCTGCGGTCTGTGGCTAAGAGTGGGCCGTGAAGTGGAGTGTACAGTACTCAGAGTCTAGGAGCAGATTCAACCGAGTAGATACTTGTAAAGGAAACGGCCGGATCGCCTGATCTGTTTTTCTTCCCAGACTTTTTTTGCGTGGGTGGCCTCCAGCGTTCACTCTTGCTAGTCGGACAGCCGCTCTGCGGTCTGTGACTGAGAGTGGGCCTTTGGTACCGCGCACGGTACTAAGCCGTCTGCGGGAACTAACGTCTCAGGCCAAGCGGCCAGCCCCCGGGCCAACTCTGGCTGGCGCCGGGGCGAACAGTGATGCTACAGTAATAAAAAATGTGGAGATAGCACCCGAGCATCGCTCGGGGTTATCTGTGCTTGCGTGATGCAAAAATATGCGGGCAAGGAGCTCACATTGATTTTCGTGTAGTCGCGGTCATTGGAGACAGCCGGCGCGACTCAGTGCTCGCGGAGCGCGTCAGCGCACCCGCTGGGTGAAGCCTTCGAGCCTCCGGGTGCTCGAAGGGGGGTCCCGGCCGGTCAAGCTCGACCGGCCAGGCGGTGAGGCGTCTTGCAGCACCTATCTTCTTCTTTTTCTCTTCTGCCGGCTGTTCGGAGCCAGACAAAATTCTTCTCTTATTTGCAATCTTCCGTGGGGGCGCGCCAGCGCACCCACTGGGTGTAGCCCCCGAGATTCGGGACGACTGCTGAGCAGTCGGGCCGGATCTTCCGGCAACTACTTTGTCTTCTTCTTCGCGGGGGCGCGTCAGCGCACCCGCTGGGTGTAGCTCCCGAGATTCGGGCCGACTGCTGAGTAGTCGGGCCGGATCTCCCGGCAACTACTTTGTCTTCTCTTTCTTCACGGGAGCGCGTCAGCGCACCCGCTGGGTGTAGCCCCCGAGATTCAGGCCGACTGCTGAGCAGTTGGGCCGGATCTCCCGGCAACTACTTTGTCTTCTTTCTCGCGGGGGCGCGTCAGCGCACCCGCTGGGTGTAGCCCCCGAGATTCGGGCCGACTATTGAGCAGTCGGGCCGGATCTCCCGGCAACTACTTTGTCTTCTTTTTTTGTCTTTTATCTTCTTTTCGCTGCCTGAGCAGTCGGCAGGAGCGGGACGCTGCGGAGGCCGGCTGGCACGCCAAGCCAGCGGCCGGGTCGCGGTGCGGCAGCGGAGTCGGCGGGTCGGGTCGGAGGCGGAGCCGGCCGAGTCGCGCAGACGCGTGGAGCCGGCCAGCGCTGGGCGGTAAGCCGGCAGGCGAGCGGGAGCCGGCGAGGAGCAGCACGGGGCGGACCCGGCGAGACGACCGGGGAGGCCGGATGCCGGGTGGCGGGACGAGCCGCAGTCGGATGGCGGGAGCCTGCCAGGGCGCACAGAAGACGGCGCAACCAAGCGGAGGTGCTGGGGCAGGCGGCGTCGTGGAGGAGCACGCGGCCGGGCTCACGCAGCCGGTGGGGGACTGCAGGCGCACGCGCCACGCGCGGAAGGCCAGCGCGGCAGGCGGCCAGGGCAGAGGGATGCCGGCTCTTTCTTGTTTGCACTCGGCCCTGACTTTTCTCTTTCTTTCGTTCTTTTTCTCTTCGCAGAAGACGGCAGCAGCAAGCAGCGGGGGCCGGCTAGTGCGTGCCGGGTGCCGGCGGACTCGAGGCGAGGCGGCGCAGGGGAGCCGGCCCGGGCCGGTGCTGGATGCAGAGGCCGGGTTGCCAGAGCCGGCGCAGGCGTGCGCGGCGGGCAGAAGTCGGCGCGGAGCCAGCAGGCGGCCAGGCGGCACAGCCGGCAGGCTGGGTTCGGATTCGGCTGGGGACGACAGTGTGAAGCGCGGATACGCCGGCAAGGCGCGGGCGTAGCGGCGGGGCCTGCAGCTGCGGGGAGGAGTGGCAGGGCCAAGCCAACACGAGCGCGTACGGGAGGCGGCCGAGCGTGGTGGAGGCCGGGGTGCCGGCAGCCGGCCTGCGCGAAGTCGGCAGACAGTCGGAATGGTGAGGGCAGAGCGGCGACTTGCACGGGGATGGCCGGGGCCGAGACCTGGTGCAGCTGGAGGCCGGCGAGCTGGACGCGCGGGTGCCGGAGCAGAAGGATGGGGCGACACAGGCGGAGGCCCAGACAGCGCGGAGCCGGCAGCAGCAGGGACGCGACCGGGGCCGGCTGCAGCGGTGAGCAGGCGGCCACGGGCGGAGTCAACCCAACGCAGCCGGGTGGGCGCAGTCGCGGGCGACGGGCGCGGGAGCCGGTTGCGGACGTGGAGCACCCGGTCACGATCCGAGGCGGAGAGGAGCGGAGGCCGGCCCGGGGAAGCGGCAGCCGGCGCAGCCAGATCCGGAGTCGGCAGCAGCGCGGGTCAAGCGGCACGGGCGCGCAGGCGCGCGGCCGGAGGAGAGCTCGAGCGCGCGTGACTCTGGGCGGTGAGTGCGCGGAGACGGGGAGGAGCTCGAGCTCCTGGGCACCGCGGGAGGTGCGGACGGGCGGTGCGGCTCCACGGGCGCACAGGAGGAGCGCCCGGGGTTGGAGCAGCGTGCGGCCACGGCTGGAAGCAGCGGAGCAGCCGCGGGAGGCTTGGGGCGGAGCAGGGCGTGGCCCGGTGGGAAGCTGCGGCGACGGGGAGCAGCTCGGGGCCGAGCTCGCGCGGAGGAGCTGACCAACGCACATCGGCGTGGAAGTCTTGCATCCAGCCAATGTACAGATAGTGCACATGGCCATTGCATGGGTAGTATGTGTGTAGTGGTATGGCCAATGGTTTGACCTTTGTTGACTAGCATCTAGCTAGCTTGCAAAGATGGTGTGTGGAGGAGCGAACGCGCGTGTCGGCCGGAGCAAGGCGATGCGCGGAGGAAAGCAGACGCCAGCGGCGAGGGGACGATCATGGCCGACCGAAGCTAGGCCCCGCGTGCGGCGCGCGCGGACGGACGGCCGGCGCTGCGTCGGTGATGACGAAGATGGTGAAGCTGACGGCGAGGGCGCGCCGTCCCGCACGGCCGCTCCGGGGGTGGGTCGAAGTCGAGCCCCCGAGCGGTAGCAGAGAGATGATGCGACGCCGCGGCGGAGGCGATGAAGAAAAAAGGGTCCCGCCCGGACAGCGAAACCACCAGCAGCATGGTAGCGTAGTAGTAGTACCGCCCCACGGTGGGCGCCAACTCTAGTTCTCGAACCCGTAGGGTCCGCACGCTTAACATTCGCTGACGATATAGTATTTATGAGTTATGTATGTTGGTAACCGAATGTTGTTCGGAGTTCTGAATAAGATGACGGACATGACGAGGAACTCCGGAATGGTCCGGAGATAAAGTTTGATATATGGGATAATAGTGTTTGGTCTCTGAAAAGGGTTCTGGATGATTCCCGGAATGTTTTGATACGAAAACACCTTATTTGGGCCAAAGGGGAAAGCCCACAAGGTTTTTGGAAAGCGCAAAAGGAAGTTTTGCGGAGTCCAGGGGCCAGGCGCTAGGGTCCCTGGTGTCTGGGTCCAGACGCCGGGAACTGTCGTGGTATTCTCACGGGGGGCTTGCGAGTCGACAGATGCCACAAGGGCTTAGTGTGTGGGTAAGACTGCTGCTGATAGGCCCGGGAGCGGGTATGCGAGTAGCACGCGCTAGTTACCCAGGTTTGGGGCTCTCCGGAGAGATAATACCCCTACTCCTGCATGTCTGAGTATATATGTGGGGTGTACATCGGGCAGTACAAAGCGCTCCTGGAGTTGTATCTGAGATCAGTGCCAAAGGCATCTGATCTCGTATATATGTGTAGCCTGAGTGCCTTGTGGCCGGCTAGTCTCATGGCATGCATGGCCGTGAGGGCATGTGTGTCCATGCGTGAGTGTGAGCATGTGGTGGATGGATTGATGGGTGGCATATATATATATATATATAGGTGAGCTAGCTTACTACCTAAGCTAGGTAGTGGCGTGGGGGACAAGTGGGCATGGGACACCATGCCCATGAGAGATGTGTATGTGACGTGCATGCCTCCTTGTCCCTGGGGCACTTTATAAAACAATGCCCAGGGACAGATACACTATAGATGACGTCGCGGTATGACCGTCTCATCGATGTCTTGTCGGTGTCAGGTCGGGCTGCAGTCGGCAGCCGGCTGGTTGGCGTAGTCGGCAGCCGGCTAGCTGGCGCAGTCGGACTGAGGGGCTTTGCTAGCCCCGATGTCTTGAAATATCGTCTTGCCGTCCTCGGGGTACCCGTGGTCGATTACTCCGACAGGAACCCTGGCGTCTGGCCCTCGAGCCCGAGAAGGACTCTTGCCTTTCGGGTGAAACCGACTTTGTGGAGGTTTTACTCCAAGTTTCGACCCCAACGCTCAACATATAAATAGAGGGGTGATACGTCTCCGTCGTATCTATAATTTTTGATTGTTCCATGCCAATATTATTCAACTTTCATATACTTTTGGCAACTTTTTATACTATTTTTGGGACTAACATATTGATCTAGTGGCCGGTGCCAGTTCCTGTTTGTTGCATGTTTTTTGTTTCGCAGAATATCCATATCAAACGGAGTCCAAACGGAATAAAAACTGATGAAGATTTTTTTGGAATATATATGATTTTTGGGAAGAAGAATCCACGCGAGACGATGCTCGAGGGGCCCACGAGGTAGGGGGGCGCGCCCCTGACCCTCGTGGCCACCCCGTAAGGCGGTTGGTGCCCTTCTTTCGCCGCAAGAAAGCTAATTTTCGGATAGAGATCGTGTTAAAATTTCAGCCCAATCGGAGTTACGGATCTCTGGGAATATAAGAAACAGTGAAAGGGAAGAATCTGAGAACGCAAAAATAGAGAGAGACAGAGAGACAGATCCAATCTCGGAGGGGCTCTCGCCCCTCCCGTGCCATGGAGGCCATGGACCAGAGGGGAAACCCTTCTCCCATCTAGGGAGGAGGTCAAGGAAGAAGAAGAAGGAGGGGGCTCTCTCCCCCTCGCTTCCGGTGGCACCGGAGTGCCACCGGGGGCCATCATCATCACCGCGATCTACATCAACACCTCCGCCATCTTCACCAACATCTCCATCACCTTCCCCCCTCTATCTACAGCAGTCCACTCCCCCGCAACCCCCTGTACCCTCTACTTGAACATGGTGCTTTATGCTTCATATTATTATCCAATGATGTGTTGCCATCCTATGATGTCTGAGTAGATTTTCATTGTCCTATCGGTGGTTGATGAATTGCTATGATTGATTTAATTTGCTTGTGGTTATGTTGCTGTCCTTTGGTGCCCATCATATGAGCGCGCGCGTGGATCACACCATAGGGTTAGTTGTATGTTGATAGGACTATGTATTGGAGGGCAAGAGTGACAGAAGCTTCAACCTAGCATAGAAATTGATGCATACGGGATTGAAGGGGGACAAATATATCTTAATTCTATGGTTGGGTTTTACCTTAATGAACATTAGTATTTGCGGATGCTTGCTAATAGTTCCAATCATAAGTGCATAGAATTCCATGTAAGGGATGACATGCTAGCAGTGGCCTCTCCCACATAATACTTTCCATCGGTCTAGTAAAGTAGTCAATTGCTTAGGGGCAATTTCGCAACTCCTACCACCACTTTTCCACACTCGCTATATTTACTTTATTGTTTATTTATCTAAACAGCCCCTAATTTTTATTTACGTACTCTTTATTATCTTGCAAACCTATCCAACAACACTTACAAAGTACTTCTAGTTTCATACTTGTTCTAGGTAAAGCGAACATCAAGCGTGCGTAGAGTTGTATCGGTGGTCGATAGAACTTGAGGGAATATTTGTTCTACCTTTAGCTCCTCGTTGGGTTTGACACTCTTACTTATCGAAAACTGTTGCGATCCCCTATACTTGTGGGTTATCAAGACCTTTTTCTGGCGCCGTTGCCGGGGAGCAATAGCGTGGGGTGAATATTCTCATGTGTGCTTGTTTGCTTTATCACTAAGTAATTTTTATTTGCTGTTCTTAGTTGTTCTTTATCTTTAGTTATGGATATGGAACACGAAATACAAAAAAATTAGGTGTACTTTCTGCTCATGGAGATGGGTAACCTCCTAAAACCCTCGATGCTGGTTATGTGAAAGATATTATGTACTACTTTAATAATCCTGAGAAAACCCCATTCAATTATGTAGTGGGAGTAACGTTGGATCAACGTGAATACATTAGGGATTATCGCTTGACACAAAAAGGGAAACTATTATGGGATCAAATTTATATATTGAAGTGGTATGCTAGACAACTATGTCCGGAATATGATTATATTTGTTGCTCTAGGATGAATTCTCCACACCTCCCCTTTTCATGCAAATTTAATGATAATGAAACCTTAGCTTCTTATGCTAATGGTATATATGATTACTATGATGTGGAACAAATAGAAGAATTTGTTGCTTTTATGGGTGCTTATGAAATTGAATCTATGTTTAAAGAGTTTGAAGATTTTGATGATGCTGTTTATAGACCTGAAAATTTAGCTATCCTGAAATATTGTTATGAGAATTATGAATACAATTATGAAATTAATGCACTTATTAAGAAAGTCTCCACTGTCCAAGAAGAGACTAATATTTTGCAGGAATCTATGGAAGAAGAAATTGATGAAACTGTGAGCTCATTGGATGAAAAAGATGAGGAGGAGAGCGAAGAACAAAAGGAGGAAGAGCGGATTGATCACCCATGCCCACCTTCTAATGAGAGTAACTCTTCAACTCATACATTGTTTAATTCCCCTTCGTGCTTACCGAAGGATGACTGCTATGATGACTGTTATGTTCCCATTGATTCTCTTGAAATATCCCTTTTTGATGATGCTTGCTATGCTTGTGGCCAAGATGCCAATATGAATTATTCTTATGGAGATGAACTTGCTATAGTTCCTTATGTTAAACATGAAATTGTTGCTATTGCACCCACGCATGATAGTCCTATTATCTTTTTGAATTCTCCCAACTACACTATATCGGAGAAGTTTGCACTTATTAAGGATTATATTGATGGGTTGCCTTTTACCGTTGCACATGATGATTTTGATAAATATAATATTCATGTGCTTGCTGCTCCTACTTGCAATTATTATGAGAGAGGAACTATATCTCCACCTCTCTATGTTTCCAACATGATAAAATTGTAAGAAACTGTTTATACTATGCATTGGCCTTTACTAGGTGTGCATGAATTGTTCTTTTATGACATGCCGATGCATAGGAAGAGAGTTAGACTTCGTCATTGCTTGATATATGTTTCTTTGTGCTCACTACTAAATTACAAATCATTGTTAATTAAAATTGGCTTTGATATACCTTGGGATCCGGGTGGATGCACTACTTGAGCACTATATGCCTAGCTTAATGGCTTTAAAGAAAGCGCTGCCTGGGAGACAACCCGGAAGTTTTAGAGAGTCATTTATTTCTGTTGAGTGCTTCATATAGTTTAAAAACAACAAAAATAATGCGGGGAACCCAATACTTTTTCAAAAAGGAAAGCGAAAGTGAGAAAGACAAGCACTGTTGAAGTGGGAGAGCTCCTTGAACTTTGTTCATGCTCACGGCAACTTTGTGAATCTTGATTACAGAAACTTTTCACTAAAAATAATTATCCCCTTGTACAATTCCATTGTATTATAAAAATAATGTGCCAAGGTTTGCCTTTAGGATGTTTACATTCGCTTGATGGTTTGTACGGTGCAGGACAGAAACTTTGGCTGTAGTGCGAGATTTTAAATTTTCAGCTGGAACATCAAATGGTTCTGATTCTTTTTGAACTGTCTTCCTATACAAATATTTTATTTTTCCTAATTTTGGAAGAATTTTTCAAGTATCATAACTATGGTGAATGTTCAGATTATTACAGACTGTTCTATTTTAGACAGATTCTGTTTTTGATGCATAGTTTGCTTGTTTTGATGAAACTATCAATTTATATCAGTGGATTAATCCATGAAAAAGTTATATTACAGTGGAAACAATGCAAAAACAAAATATGAATTGGTTTGCAATAGTACTTAGAGTAGTGATTTGCTTTATTATACTAACGGATCTTACTGAGTTTTCTGTTGGAGTTTTGTGTGGATGAAGTGTTCGATGATCGACAAGGTCTCGATGTGAGAAGAAGGAAGAGAGGAAAGAGCTCAATCTTGGGGATGCCCGAGGCACCCCAAGTAAATATTCAAGGAGACTCAAGCGTCTAAGCTTGGGGATGCTGGGGAGGCATCCCCTCTTTCTTCAACAAGTATCGGTATGTTTTCGGATTCGTTTCGTTCATGCGATATGTGCAAGTCTTGGAGCGTATTTTGCATTTAGGTTTTTATTTTTATTTTTATGCACCATGCTGGTATGAGATAGTCCTTGTTTGATTTATAGAATGCTCATTGCACTTCACTTATATCTTTTGAGTATGGCTTTATAGAATGCTTCAAGTGCTTCACTTATATCATTTGAAGTTTGGATTGCCTGTTTCTCTTCACTTAGACAACCGCCATTTGTAAAATGCTCTTTTTCTTCACTTATACTTGTTAGAGCATGGGTATATCTTTTGTAGAAAGAATTAAACTCTCTTGCTTGACTTATATCTATTTAGAGAGATGACAGGAACTGGTCATTCACATGGTTAGTCATAAAATCCTACATAAACTTGTAGATCGTTGAATATGATATGTTTGATGCCTTGAAATAGTTTTGCGATATAAAGATGGTGATATTAGAGTCATGCTAGTGAGTAGTTGTGGATTGTAGAAATACTTGTGATGAAGTTTGTGATTCCCGTAGCATGCACGTATGGTGAACAGTTATGTGATGAAGTTGGAGCATGATTTATTTATTGATTGTCTTCCTTATGAGTGGCGGTTGGGGACGAGCGATGGTCTTTTCCTACCAATCTATCCCCATAGGAGCATGCACGTAGTACTTTGTTTCGATAGCCAATAGACTTTTGCAATAAGCATGTGAGTTCTTTATGACTAATGTTGAGTCCATGGATTATATGCACTCTCACCCTTCCACCTTTGCTAGCCTCTCTAGTACTGCGCAACTTTCGCTGGTACCATAAACCCACCATATACCTTCCTCAAAACAGCCACCATACCTACCTATTATGGCATTTCCATAGCCATTCTGAGATATATTTCCATGCAACTTCCATCATCATCATATACATGACTTGAGCATTCATTGTCATATTTCTTTGCACGATCGTAAGATAGCTAGCATGATGTTTTCATGGCTTGTCCGTTTTTTGATGTCATTGCTACGCTAGATCATTGCACATCCCGGTACACCGCCGGAGGCATTCATATAGAGTCATATCTTTGTTCTAGATATCGAGTTGTAATATCAAGTTGTAGGTAAATAAAAGTGTGATGATCATCATTATTAGAGGATTGCCCCGGTGAGGAAAGGATGATGGAGACTAT
This sequence comes from Triticum urartu, assembly GCF_056163025.1. Taxonomy (NCBI): domain Eukaryota; kingdom Viridiplantae; phylum Streptophyta; class Magnoliopsida; order Poales; family Poaceae; genus Triticum; species Triticum urartu. The sequence goes on from NC_141874.1 coordinate 85,877,625, forward strand.
GATTCCCCCACAAGTCGGGATGAGACACCGGACGAAAAAAAGAGAAAGGCCAAAAAAAAGAGAAGGCCCAAAAAGGGAGAAAAAAAGAAAACAAAAAAAAATGAGAGAAAAAGAGAGAAGGGGCAATGCTACTATCCTTTTTCCACACTTGTGCTTCAAAGTAGCACCATGTTCTTCATATAGAGAGCCTCTTGAGTTATCACTTTCATATACTAGTGGGAATTTTCATTATAGAACTTGGCTTGTATATTCCGATGATGGGCTTCCTCAAATTCCCAAGGTATTCATGAGCAAGCAAGTTGGATGCACACCCACTTAGTTTCAGTTAGAGCTTTCATACACTTATAGCTCTAGTGCATCCGTTGCATGGCAATCCCTACTCACTCACATTGATATCTATTAATGGGCATCTCCATAGCCCGTTGATACGCCGAGTTCATGTGAGACTATCTTCTCCTTTTTGTCTCCTCCACCATCATATTCTATTCCACCTATAGTGCTATGTCCATGGCTCACGCTCATGTATTGCGTGAAAGTTGAAAAGGCTTGAGAACGTCAAAAGTATGAAACAATTGCTTGGCTTGTCATCGGGGTTGTGCATGATGTGAATATTTTGTGTGGTGAAGATGGAGCATAGCCAGACTATATGATTTCGTAGGGATAACTTTCTTTGGCCTTGTTATTTTGAAATGACATGATTGCTTTATTAGTGGGCTTGAAGTATTATTGTTTTTATGTCAAATGATAGACTATTGCTTTGAATCACTCGTATCTTAATATTCATGCCATGATTAGACATATGATCAAGATTATTATAGGTAGAATTCCACATCAAAAATTATCTTTTTTATCATTTACCTACTCGAGGACGAGCAGGAATTAAGCTTGGGGATGCTGATACGTCTCCGTCGTATCTATAATTTTTGATTGTTCCATGCCAATATTATTCAACTTTCATATACTTTTGGCAACTTTTTATACTATTTTTGGGACTAACATATTGATCCAGTGCCCAGTGCCAGTTCCTGGTTGTTGCATGTTTTTTGTTTCGCAGAATATCCATATCAAACGGAGTCCAAACGGAATAAAAACTGACGGAGATTTTTTTGGAATATATATGATTTTTGGGAAGAAGAATCCACGCGAGACGATGCTCGAGGGGCCCACGAGGTAGGGGGCGCGCCCCAGGGTGTCAGGCGCGCCCCTGACCCTCGTGGCCACCCCATAAGGCGGTTGGTGCCCTTCTTTCTCTGCAAGAAAGCTAATTTCCGGATAGAGATCGTGTCAAAATTTCAGCCCAATCGGAGTTACAGATCTCCGGAAATATAAGAAATGGTGAAAGGGAAGAATCTGAGAACGCAGAAACAGAGAGAGACAAAGAGACAGATCCAATCTCGGAGGGGCTCTCGCCCCTCCCTTGCCATGGAGGCCATGGACCAGAGGGGAAACCCTTCTCCCATCTAGGGAGGAGGTCAAGGAAGAAGAAGAAGGAGGGGGGGCTCTCTCCCCCTCGCTTCCGGTGGCACCGGAGTGCCACCGGGGCCATCATCATCACCGCGATCTACACCAACACCTCCGCCATCTTCACCAACATCTCCATCACCTTCCCCCCTCTATCTACAGAGGTCCACTCTCCCGCAACCCGCTGTACCCTCTACTTGAACATGGTGCTTTATGCTTCATATTATTATCCAATGATGTGTTGCCATCCTATGATGTTTGAGTAGATTTTCGTTGTCCTATCGGTGGTTGATGAATTGCTATGATTGATTTAATTTGCTTGTGGTTATGTTGTTGTCCTTTGGTGCCCATAATAGGAGCGCGCACGTGGATCACACCATAGGGTTAGTTGTATGTTGATAGGACTATGTATTGGAGGGCAAGAGTGACAGAAGCTTCAACCTAGCATAGAAATTGATGCATACGGGATTGAAGGGGGACCAATATATCTTAATGCTATGGTTGGGTTTTACCTTAATGAACATTAGTAGTTGCGGATGCTTGCTAATAGTTCCAATCATAAGTGCATAGAATTCCATGTAAGGTATGACATGCTAGCAGTGGCCTCTCCCACATAATACTTGCTATCGGTCTAGTAAAGTAGTCAATTGCTTAGGGGCAATTTCACAACTCCTACCACCACTTTTTCACACTCGCTATATTTACTTTATTGTTTATTTATCTAAACAGCCCCTATTTTTTATTTACGTACTCTTTATTATCTTGCAAACCTATCCAACAACACTTACAAAGTACTTCTAGTTTCATACTTGTTCTAGGTAAAACGAACGTCAAGTGTGCGTAGAGTTGTATCGGTGGTCGATAGAACTTGAGGCAATATTTGTTCTACCTTTAGCTCCTTGTTGGGTTCGACACTCTTACTTATTGAAAACTGTTGCGATCCCCTATACTTGTGGGTTATCAAGGGGTAGGGATAGCACCCAAGACACATTAAGAAACACCAAGCCGTGTGCCGGCAACCCCGTCCCCTCTAGTTTATCCTCTGTCATAGTTTTCGTAGCGCTTAGGCGAAGCCCTGCGAAGATTGTTCTTCACCAACACCATCACCACGCCGTCGTGATGCCGGAACTCATCTACTACTTCGCCCCTCTTGCTGGATCGAGAAGGCGAGGACGTCATCGAGCTGAACGTGTGCTAAACACGGAGGTGCCGTACGTTCGGTACTTGATCGGGACGGATCGTGACGGTGTACGACTACATCAACCGCGTTGATAAACGCTTCCGCTTACGGTCTACGAGGGTACGTAGACAACACTCTCCCCTCTTGTTGCTATGCATCACCATGGTCCTGCATGTGTGTAGAATTTTTTTTGAAATTACTACTTTCCCCAACAGTGATCTATGGCCTAGGGCCTTTGCGAAGCCTGCGGAAAGCTGGCGACGCCTGTGGTGATGGAGTGGTCTGCACCATGCAATCACCGTGAAGCACCAGAGTGGTGACTTGAGGTGTTGGAGTTTTGGGAGTTTCATCATGAACGGGGGTGTCTTGTTGGGATCAATCAGCTCACGAATCATCTTGAGCAATTGGCATCAAAGGACGACCAATGCTGATGAGTTTGTTGTTCGTGAGAACAAGCGATGATACTGGTTGGTGTTCGATATGAGGAAGGACTTCATCATCTTCAACATTGTCTTCTCGACCAATGTCTTCAGCTGTGATGGGGTCAACAACTGGTACTTCTTCAGTTTTAGGAGCCTCTATGAAAGCAGGCTCGTGGACTACAAGTTGACGCTCTTGGTTGGTGGAGGCAGGACGAGCAACAGATATGGGCTCGACAACAAGAGGTTCAGAGGCTGCAGCATGCTCTTTCTTTGAAGACTTCTTCAATTTCTTCTTCGATGGAGCATCATCAGAAGTATTCTTGTGCTTGCGCTTCTTGGCTTCGGCTTCAGCTGCCCTTGTCTTCTTCAGTTCTGAAGCTGCTGCGGGGACCTTAGGCTTCGAGCCTGTCATGCCGGCAAGGAAGACAATGCGAGGTGCTTCCTTCCTTGAAGCTTCAGCTTGGGCCATAGCAGGCTTCTTCTTCTGTTTGGCAGCCATCTTGAGGTCAATGCGAGGACGCCCAAGTGCCTTGCGCTTTTCTGCCTCATTGTGTGATTGAACACATTTCGCTGTGAAGTATTTCATCCGCTCTTTTGATCCTTTTTCTTTGTCACGCTTCTTGTGAAACTGTTCCTTGATCTCATTCATCATCACTTTGAATCTTTGAACTTCTGCCACATGAGCTTTGCCATGTTCTTCTTGAACTATGCCTTTTCAAAATCAATTTTGTTGTTCAATTCGACGATTTTCTGAGCCACGGCCAGTTCATTGGCAATAGCTCCATGAAACGTGACGCCTATGCTAATTGGCAGTTGAAGGTCATCAATACTGAGGCTTTGATCATTGAACCATTCATCAATGAAATTGTCCAAAATGTTAACGTCAAAGAGGGGCAGATCATTGAGGATCTCTGCCTCTTGCTTGCTCTTGATCAGCTGTTCAAGGGCATCATCACCAAAGTCTTCGTCGCTTGATAGATCAATGGTTTCATATTCGTCCCGCAGAACGGCAGCTGGAGTAAGTTCATGCCCAGAAATATTCTTGGGCATCTTGGTTGTCTTTGTCTTCTTGGCCTTCTTTGAGACACAAGACAGATCCTCAGAGTGCACACTGGGTTCAGGAGGTGCAGTGGCCAATGGCTTCACACGCGAAGCTTTCAGTGCAGCAGAGGGCTTTGAAGCCTTTGATTTCTTCTCCTTCTGCGACATAGGTGGTGCTGGCGCATCTTCAGAATCTGCGTCGTCAGCAGAGTAATCCACTGTGTCCCCCTATACAGCTATATGAGTGATGAGGCCTTAGAGGTTGTAGAAGGGGCCGACTTTATTGGGATTAGCATCATGAGTGCCGTCATCCCTTGGAGCAGATGGACCAGGGTTGAAGTCAAGGCCAAACTGCTTCTTGTTCTTCTTAGCTGACTCTTTGGCAAACTGAAAGTTGCGCTTGAAGAGATTGTCGTCAGGACACCATAGCAAACATGATGGGTCAGTGTTTTCAGGCTGTGGCCCGCGGACCATGCATGGATAGAAACCCTGAGCAATAGCTTCAGGCTTGGTCTTGGGTTGCAGGTTCTTGTACAGAATGTCGCCCCACGGACGCTTGATGGCATTCTTTTCAGCATAATCAGCACTCACAAATCTGTATTTGAACCACTCCTCTGCCCAATATCTTCGAATCCATTGGATGCGGGTCTTGCACTGATTGTAATTCTCTTCAGGGTCTGTCTTGTACATCTCAAAGAGATCTGGTGGCAAGTCCATGGCTGTATCCCCACGACGCTGCTTGCTGTCCTTTCCAACAGACTTCTCTGTTGCCATTATATTCAAGCTGAATGGCTTCAAAACTGTGAACACTACTAGGAAAAGGGCTATAGATGATATGGTCACTAATGGCGCACCAGACATGTGGTGCGCCACTACTATATAGCAGTGGCGCACCATGTGTTGGTGCGCCATTAGTGTGATAGACACTAATGGCGCACCATGCCCATTGTGCGCCACTACTAACATATTTTTTTAATTTTTCCAAAAATACTAATGGTGCACCATGGCACAGTGCACCATTACTAGTTTTAACTAGTAATGGCGCACCACTCACCTCGTGCGCCACTACTATCATTTTTTTTGCAAAACTACTATCATTTTTATTTTTCGAACTCATGAATATTTTTAAATTTAATTCATGGGCACCTTTTGAATTCATGACGACCCACCGCACCCTCCCCGCTCCACCGCTGCCGCCGACCCCCCGCACCCTCCCCCGCTCCACCGTTAGAAATGAATGCAACTAAAAATCCAAAAAAACAAATTTGATTATATTTTCAAATAAAAAATTTGATGATATTTTCAAATAACAAATTCGATGATATTTCTTAAAAAATTAGTACTATTTTTATAAAAATTTATTACTGTTTCATATTCATGTGCATTTTCTAAAAAATTATTAGATGCAACAAAAAATAATAATAATAAGTTATGGCGTACCTCTGGCTGGTGCGCCATTGCTATGCAAAAAAAAGTTACTTATGGCGTACCTCTAGGTGGTGCTCCATTGCTACCTAAAAAAGGTTACTTATGGCGCACCGCTTAGGGGTGCGCCATTGCTAACCTTCCCCCATCTATCCCTTTCCCCCGAGCGCCGCCTCCTCCCCGAGCCCAATCCCCAATCCCCCAAGCACTCGACCTGCTGCTCCGCTGCCGCCCCGACCCACTACGCCGCCACCAGTCACCCCGCGCCGCACGGAGACGTCCAGGAGGACAGCCGTTGACTGCTTCTTCATCTATGGGTTCTCAATCGACCGGAGCTGCACCGTATCGTTGCCATCGTCGTCTTCCCCAACCTCGGCCTCCCTCGTCCACCTCGTCACATCGCTCCGCCTCGGCCAACCCGACCTCCCGAGATCATCGTCGAGCACCTCGGTGAGGCCCTTGACTGATTTCCCCCTTCCCCCATCGGGTTCGTCGCCGTAGCCGCCGTCGTCAAGCTCCCGCGTTGCCTCGCTGCTGCGCTGTCGCTGCAGTCGGCCGTGCCCGCGCACACATGCACTTGCGTGTTGCCGCCCACGGTCGCGCTCGCCCTCGCCTTGTTGCTGCTCCTCCCTCTTGATTTACTCCTGCTGCTCCTCCTCTCAACGTCTTGCCGCTGCTCTTCTCTGAAACCTCAAAACTGCTGCTCCTCCTCCTCTCCAATTCCCTCCTGGCGCATGATACGTCTCCAATGTATCTATAATTCTTGATTGCTCCATGCTATATTATCTACTGTTTTGGGCAATATTGGGCTTTATTTTCCACTTTTATATTACTTTTGGGACTAACTTATTAACCGGAGGCCCGGCCCAGATTTGCTGTTTTATGCCTATTTCAGTGTTTTGAAGAAAAGGAATATCAGACGGAGTCGAAACAGAATGAAATCAACTGGAGAAGTTATTTTTGGAAGGAAGCACACCTGATAGACTTGGTCTCCACGTCAGGAGATATGGGAGGAGCTCACGAGGGTAGGGGCGCACCCCCCTAGGGCGCGCCCCCTGCCTCGTGGGCCCCACGTAGCTCCTCCGATGTACCTCCTGCACCCATATATACCTACGTAACCTAAAACTTCCAGAATGTTAGATAGATCGGGAGTTCCACCGCCAGAAGCCTCTGTAGCCACCAAAAGTCAATCGGGACCCTGTTCCGGCACCCTGCCGGAGGGGGAACCCTCACCGGTGGCCATCTTCATCATCCCGGTGCTCTCCATGACGAGGAGGGAGTAGTTCTCCCTCGGGGCTGAGGGTATGTACCAGTAGCTATGTGTTTGATCTCTCTCTCTCTCTCTCTCTCGTGTTCTTGATTTGGCACGATCTTGATGTATCGCGAGCTTTGCTATTATAGTTGGATCTTATGTTTCTCCTTCCCCCTCTTCTCTCTTGTAATGAATTGAGTTCCCCCTTTGAAGTAATCTTATCGGATTGAGTCTTTAAAGATTTGAGAACACTTGATGTATGTCTTGCCGTGGATATCTGTGGTGACAATGGGATACCACGTGCCACTTGATGTATGTTGAGGTGATCAACTTGCGGGTTTCGTGACATCGGGAACCTATGCATAGGGGTTGGCACACGTTTTCGTTGTGATTCTCCGGTAGAACTTTGGGCACTATTTGAGGTCCTATGTGTTGGTTGAATAGATGAATCTGAGATTGTGTGATGCATATCGTATAATCATACCCACGGATACTTGAGGTGACATTGGAGTATCTAGGTGACATTAGGATTTTGGTTGATTTGTGTCTTAAGGTGTTATTCTAGTACGAACTCTAGGGCTGTTTGTGACACTTATAGGAATAGCCCAACGGATTGATTGGAAAGAATAACTTTGAGGTGGTTTCGTACCCTACCATAATCTCTTCGTTCGTTCTCTGGTATTAGTGACTTTGGAGTGACTCTTTGTTGCATGTTGAGGGATAGTTATGTGATCCAATTATGTTAGTACTGTTGAGGGAACTTACACTAGCGAAAGTATGAACCCTAGGCCTTGTTTCAACGCATTGCAATACCGTTTACGCTCACTTTTATCACTTGCTACCTTGCTGTTTTTATTATTTCATATTACAAAAACTATTAGCTACTATCCATATACCACTTGTATCACCATCTCTTCGCCGAACTAGTGCACCTATACAAATTACCATTGTATTGGGTGTGTTGGGGACACAAGAGACTCTTTGTTATTTGGTTGCAGGGTTGCTTGAGAGAGACCATCTTCATCCTACGCCTCCTACGGATTGAGAAACCTTAGGTCATCCACTTGAGGGAAATTTGCTACTGTCCTACAAACCTCCGCACTTGGAGGCCCAACAACGTCTACAAGAAGAAGGTTGTGTAGTAGACATCAAGCTCTTTTCTGGCGCCGTTGCCGGGGAGGTGAGTGCTTGAAGGTATATCTTTAGATCTTGCAATCGATTCTTTTAGTTTCTTGTTTTATCACTAGTGTAGTTTATAAAAGAAAACGATAAAAAAAATGGAATTGAGTTTGTCTCATACGCTTCACCTTTTTAATATGTTTCGTGAGTATGATGGAAAGGATAATTGTGCTCAAGTGCTAGAAGAAGAAATCTATAAAATGTTTGGCACTAAATATTTGAATGATGAGCATGATTGCAATGTTGTTAGTATGAATTCCTTGAATATCCATTATGCTAATGATATGCAAAGCCACAAGCTTGGGGAAGCTATGTTTGATGAAGATGATATTTTTTGTCCCCCAAGCTTTGATGAGCAAATTCACTATGATGAAAGCATGCCTCCTATCTATGATGATTATGTGATGACATGTATGCTTTAAAGAATAATGATAACCATGAAACTTGTCATCTTGATCTTAATTTTCAATCACATGATAGTTGTTTTGTTGAGTTTGCTCCCACTACTATTCATGAGAAGAATTTTGCTTATGTGGAGAGTAGTAAATTTTCTATGCTTGTAGATCATGAAAAGAATGCTTTAGGTGCTGGTTATATTGTTGAATTCATTCATGATGCTACTGAAAATTATTATGAGGGAGGAACATATGCTTGTAGGAATTGCAATAATATCAAGTTTCCTCTCTATGTTCTTAAATTTTTGAAGTTATGCTTGTTTTACCTTCCTATGCAAGTTGATTCTTGTTCCCATAAGTTGTTTGATCACAAAATCCCTATGCATAGGAAGTGGGTTAGTTTAAATGTGATAGTCATATTCTTCATGATGCTCTCTTTATGTTTCAATTCTTATCTTTTATGTGAGCATCATTGACATCATCATGCCTAGCTAGGGGCGTTAAACGATAACGCTTGTTGGGAGGCAACCCAACTTTATTTTTATTCCTTGCTTTTTGTTCCTGTTTAGTAATAAATAATACATCTAGCCTCTGTTTAGATGTGGTTTTATGCTTTTAATTAGTGTTTGTTCCAAGTAGAACCTTTGGGAAGACTTGGGGAAAGTCTTGTTGATCATGCTGTCAAAAACAGAAACTTTAGCGCTCACGAGAATTGCTGCCATTTGTATTTGAAGAGTGATATTTAGTTATTATTTTTTCAGATGATTAATATATAAATTCCTCAGGTCCAGCAATTTATTTGAGAATTTTATGAGTTCCATAAGTATACGTTTGATCCAGATTACTACAGACTGTTCTGTTTTTGACAGATTCTGTTTTTCATGTGTTGTTTACTTATTTTGATGAATCTATGGCTAGTAAAATAGTTTATAAACCATAGAGAAGTTGGAATACAGTAGGTTTAACAACAATATAAATAAAGAATGAGTTCATTACAGTACCTTGAAGTGGTGATTTATTTTCTTATAATAACGGAGCTTACGAGTTTTCTACTTTAAGTTTTGTGTTGTGAAGTTTTCAAGTTTTGGGTAAGGATTCGATGGACTATGGAATAAGGAGTGGCAAGAGCCTAAGATTGGGGATGCCCAAGGCACCCCAAGGTAATATTCAAGGACAACCAAGAGCCTAATCTTGGGGATGCCCCGGAAGGCATCCCCTCTTTCGTCTTCGTTCATCGGTAACTTTATTTGGAGCTATATTTTTATTCACCACATGATATGTGTTTTGCTTGGAGCGTCAATTTATTTTGTTAGTATTTGCTTGCTGTTATTTATAACAATGTTTTGCATCTTTTATTTCAATAAAGGTGGCATTGATAGCCTTTACTATGCCTATGTTACAAGTATACATGTTGCTGTTTGAAAACAGAAAGTTTACCGCTGTTGCAATAATTACCTAGAAGAGTCAGAATGTGATAAAATGTTGAAACATTTTGAATATTAAGCTCTGATAGATTTACTACAGTGGTAATTTTCTTTCATAATTTTTGGAGCTAGGGAAGTATGGATGTTGCAGCATTCTTTACAGACTATCCTGTTTAGGCAGATTGCTGTTATGTTTGCATTGTTTGCATATGTTTGCTTCTTTAATGATTCTATTTGACGATAGGACTATTAAATATGCAGAGTCATTTAGTATGCAATGTTGAATAATAATTTTAGTGATTTGCTACAGTAGAGCATGATAAGGTTTTTGCAATGGTTTATACTAACTTATCTCACGAGTTCTTGTTGAGTTTTGTGTGAATGAAGCTTTTGAGATTTAGGGAGACCATGACATGAGAGGAATTAAGGAGACACAAAATCTCAAGCTTGGGGATGCCCAAGGCACCCCAAGATAATATTTCAAGAAGTCTCAAGCATCTAAGCTTGGGGATGCCCCGGTTGGCATCCCACCTTTCTTCTTCAACAACTATCGGTTAGTATTGGTTGATCCTAAGTTTTTGCTTCTTCACATGATGTTTGCCATTCTTAGAATGTCATTTTATTTTGCTTTGCTTGCTGTTTTAATAGAGTACAAAGATCTGAAATTATTAAATGTTAGAGAGTCTTCACATAGTTGCATAATTATTCGACTACTCATCGGTCTTCACTTATATCTTTCAGAGTAGTTTGTCATTTGCTCTAGTGCTGCACTTATATTATTTTGAGAGTCTTAAATATCATGGTAATTTGCTTAAAATCCTAATATGCTAGGTATTCAAGAATAATAAAATTCTCTTATGAGTGTGTTGAATACTAAGAGAAGTTTGATACTTGATGATTGTTTTGAGATATGAGGATGGTGATATTAGAGTCATGCTAGTTGAGTAGTTGTGAATTTGAGAAATACTTGTGTTTAAGTTTGTGATTCCCGTAGCATGCACGTATGGTGAACTCTATGTGACGAAGTCAGAGCATGATTTATTTATTGATTGTCTTCCTTATGAGTGGCGGTCGGGGACAAGCGATGGTCTTTTCCTACCAATCTATCCCCTAGGAGCATGCGCGTAGTACTTTGTTTTGATAACTAATAGATTTTTGCAATAAGTATGTGAGTTCTTTATGACTAATGTTGAGTCCATGGATTATACGCGCTCTCACCCTTCCACCTTTGCTAGCCTCTCTTGTACCGCGCAACTTTCGCCGGTACCATAAACCCACCATATACCTTCCTCAAAACAGCCACCATACCTACCTATTATGGCATTTCCATAGCCATTCCGATATATATTGCCATGCAACTTTCCACCATCTAGTTCATCATGACACATTCATCATTATCATATTGCTTAGCATGATCATGTAGTGGACATAGTATTTGTGGAAAAGCCACCGTTCATAATTTCTTCATACTTGTCACTCTTGATTCATTACATATCCCGGTACACCACCGAAGGCATCCATATAGAGTCATACTTTGTTTTAGAATCGAGTTGTAACCATTGAGTTGTAAATAAATAAAAGTGTGATGATCATCATTCAATAGAGCATTGTCCCAAATAAAAAAAAGAGAAAGGCCAAAAAAAAGAAAGGAAAAAAAGAGAAAATAAATTAAAAGGGGCAATGCTACTATCGTTTTTTCCACACTTGTGCTTCAAAGTAGCACCATGATATAGCGAGTCTCATATATTGTGCTTCAAAGTAGCACCATGTTCTTCATATAGAGAGTCTCATATGTTGCCACTTTCATATACTAGTGGGAATTTTACATTATAGAACTTGGCTTGAATATTCCAATGACGGGCTTCCTCAAATTGCCCTAGGTCTTCGTGAGAAAGCAAGTTGGATGCACACCCACTAGTTTCTTTTGTTGAGCTTTCATACATTTATAGCTCTAGTGCATCCGTTGCATGGCAATCCCTACTCACTCACATTGATATCCATTGATGGGCATCTCCATAGCCCGTTGATATGCCTAGTTGATGTGAGACTATCTTCCCTTCCTTTTTTGTCTTCTCCACAACCACCATTCTATTCCACCTATAGTGCTATGTCCATGGCTCACACTCATGTATTGCGTGAAGATTGAAAAAGTTTGAGAACATCAAAAGTGTGAAACAATTTCTTGGCTTGTCATCGGGGTTGTGCATGATTTGAATATTTTGTGTGGTGAAGATTGAGCATAGCCAGACTATATGATTTTGTAGGGATAGCTTTCTTTAGCCATGTTATTTTGAGAAGACATAATTGCTTTATTAGTATGCTTGAAGTATTATTATTTTTATGTCAATAAGAACTTTTGTCTTGAATCTTTCAGATCTGAATATTCATATCACAAGTAAGAAGAATTACATTGAAATTATGCCAACTAGCATTCCACATCAAAAATTATCTTTTTTATCATTTACCTACTCGAGGACGAGCAGGAATTAAGCATGGTGTTGCTTGATACGTCTCCAACATATCTATAATTTTTGATTGCTCCATGCTATATTATCTACTGTTTTGGGCAATGTTGGGCTTTATTTTCCACTTTTATATTACTTTTGGGACTAACTTATTAACCGGAGGCCCAGCCCAGATTTGTTGTTTTATGCCTATTTCAGTGTTTTGAATAAAAGGAATATCAGACGGAGTCGAAACGGAACGAAATCAACTGGAGAAGTTATTTTTGGAAGGAAACACACCTGATAGACTTGGACTCCACGTCAGGAGATACGGGATGAGCTCACGAGGGTGGGCCCCCCCTAGGGCGCGCCCCTGCCTCACTACTAGGAAAAGGGCTACTAATGGCGCACTTGTTTTGCCTACTAATGGCGCATCACTGGTGCGCCATTAGTATCACGCCACTAGTATTTTTTACTAATGGCGCCCCACTGGTGCGCCATTAGTATCTGGTATACTAATGGCGCACCACTGGTGCGCCATTAGTATAGGCCACTGGTGCGCCATTAGTATTTTTGAATTTTGAAGGCGGGAAAATAGTAGTGGCGCACCGTCTAACCCCCACCATGCGCCATTGATATTTTTGAATTTTGAATTTGGATCTGGATCGTGATTTTTTTGCCCATTTTTTGCTCGTTTTTTTGCTCGTTTTTTGGCATGATATTATTTCAAATTTTGCTCGTGTTTTTGGATCTAGTACGTTCTTTTGCCGTGTTCTTTTGCCGGAGAGGAGTTCGCCGGAGAGGAGGAGGAGGAGGTCACCGGAGAGGCACTCGCCTACATCGCCAGAGAGGAGGAGGAGGAGTTCGCCGGAGAGGAGGAGGAGGAGGTCGCCGGAGAGGAGTTCACCGGAGCATCAGAGAGGAGGAAGGAGAAACCATGAGGGGATGGGAGGAGAGGAGGGAGGAGGAGCTCACCGGAGAGGAGGGTGGAGGAGCTCACCGGAGAGGAGGGAGGAGAAACCGTGAGGGGAGGGGAGGGGAGGAGAGGAGGGAGGAGGCGGTCGCTGGAGAGGAGGAGGAGGAGGTCGCCGGAGAGGAGGAGGGTAGTATGGTGGAGGAGAGTAGGGAAGATGGAGTGGAGGAGAGGAGGAGATGGAGTGGAGGAGAGGTGGAGTGGAGGAGAAGAATGAAGAGGTAAGGAGGAGAGGACCACGCCCAGCCATATATACGGCATAGTAATGGCGCACCGCGGGCAGGTGCGCCATTACTAACTTTTTTTGATTTATTTTGAATTTTGAAGGTGGGAAGATACTAATGGCACACCACGGGCAGGTGCACCATTAGTAACTTTTTATTTTATTTTTTTGACTTATTTTGAATTTTGAAGGCGGGAAGATAGTAATGGCGCACCATGGGCAGGTGCGCCATTAGTAAGTTTGAATTTTTTTGAATTTTTTGCCTCCCCAGATCTTAAAAGCCCCGTAACTTTTTTTTGTTAAATTCGGATGTAAATTTTCGAGTAGATGATTTTTCATATAAAAACCTTTTTCATCTGAGTTCGTACGCAAAAGTTATGCCCATTTTACAAATTCTCGAGAGATTTCGCAAATAAAGTCGAAATTCATATTTGTAAATTTTCACAACAACTAGACCACATATCACATGGGAAACTTATTTTCTTTTATTTTTTTGACATTTTCATCATTTTTTATTTTTTAAAAAACTGAAAAGGCGGTCATGGCATGGTGGCCAAGTTACTAATGGCGCACCATGGCATGGTGCGCCATTACTAGTTCAACTAGTAATGGTGCACCACTACCACGGTGCGCCATTAGTAGTTTTGAAAAAATTTAAATTTTTTTTACTAATGGCCCACCGTGGATGTGGTGCGCCATTACTAGTTCAACTAGTAATGGCGCACCACTCCCACGGTGCACCATTAGTAGTTTTGAAAAAAAATAATTTTTTTTACTAATGGCGCACCATGGATGTGGTGCGCCATTAGTATTTGGACACTAATGGCGTACCAACACATGGTGCGCCATTAGTATATAGTAATGGCGCACATGTCTGGTGCGCCATTAGTGTCAATTCCATGTATAGCACTTTTCCTAGTAGTGCCTCGTGGGGCCCCCGTAGCTCCTCCAACGTACCTCCTGCACCCATATATACCTACGTAACCTAAAACTTCCAGAACGCAAGATAGATCGGGAGTTCCGCCGCCAGAAGCCTCCGTAGCCACCAAAAGTCAATCGGGACCCTGTTCCGGCACCCTGCCGGAGGGGGGAACCCTCACCAGTGGCCATCTTCATCATCCCGGTGCTCTCCATGACGAGGAGGGAGTAGTTCTCCCTCGGAGCTGAGGGTATGTACCAGTAGCTATGAGTTTGATCTCTCTCTCTCTCGTGTTCTTGATTTGGCACGATCTTGATGTATCGCGAGCTTTGCTATTATAGTTGGGTCTTATGTTTCTCCTCCCCCTCTTCTCTCTTGTAAAGAATTGAGTTCCCCCTTTGAAGTAATCTTATCGGATTGAGTCTTTAAAGATTTGAGAACACTTGATGTATGTCTTGCCGTGGATATCTGTGGTGACAATGGGATACCACGTGCCACTTGATGTATGTTGAGGTGATCAACTTGCGGGTTTCGTGACATCGGGAACCTATGCATAGGGGTTGGCACACGTTTTCGTTGTGATTCTCCGGTAGAACTTTGGGCACTATTTGAGGTCCTATGTGTTGGTTGAATAGATGAATCTGAGATTGTGTGATGCATATCGTATAATCATACCCACGGATACTTGAGGTGACATTGGAGTATCTAGGTGACATTAGGATTTTGGTTGATTTGTGTCTTAAGGTGTTATTCTAGTACGAACTCTAGGGCTGTTTGTGACACTTATAGGAATAGCCCAACGGATTGATTGGAAAGAATAACTTTGAGGTGGTTTCGTACCCTACCATAATCTCTTCGTTCGTTCTCTGGTATTAGTGACTTTGGAGTGACTCTTTGTTGCATGTTGAGGGATAGTTATGTGATCCAATTATGTTAGTACTGTTGAGGGAACTTACACTAGCGAAAGTATGAACCCTAGGCCTTGTTTCAACGCATTGCAATACCGTTTACGCTCACTTTTATCACTTGCTACCTTGCTGTTTTTATTATTTCATATTACAAAAACTATTAGCTACTATCCATATACCACTTGTATCACCATCTCTTCGCCGAACTAGTGCACCTATACAAATTACCATTGTATTCGGTGTGTTTGGGACATATGAGACTCTTTGTTATTTGGTTGCAGGGTTGCTTGAGAGAGACCATCTTCATCCTACGCCTCCTACGGATTGATAAACTTTAGGTCATCCACTTGAGGGAAATTTTCTACTAGAAGGCCCAACAACGTCTACAAGAAGAATGTTGTGTAGTAGACATCACTGCACTTCTCTGAATCTGAATCCTTGCTGTCTCCCTCTCTCTTTGTCAAATTTCTATGAATTTGAGAAGTGTACTGTTCAGAATTGTGTAATCTTCAGATTTTATATATTCTTGCAACCTATTAATTGTTCAGTTTAGATTCGTGTTTGTCTACTTTAGATTCATGATATATATAAGGTACATTGATACACAACTTG
The DNA here is from genome assembly GCF_056163025.1 of Triticum urartu. Taxonomy (NCBI): domain Eukaryota; kingdom Viridiplantae; phylum Streptophyta; class Magnoliopsida; order Poales; family Poaceae; genus Triticum; species Triticum urartu. The sequence continues at coordinate 85,893,483 of NC_141874.1, forward strand.
CAGCTGCAGCCCCCATAGATACTTTTTTTTGAAAAAGACGATATATGAAATGTGAGAATTCTTAAAATATGAATTACCGTGAAGTAGCTTGGTCGTGCCAAGAAAATGCTGCATTTTTGGTACTTGAAAGGTTTATGCTGATTTAGCAAATCCATGTGGCCTATTGAAAATTTAGAACTTGTGATCAGGAGATGTTTGGGAAAAAGGAGTGTAGGTATTGTTCTTGTGTTGGGATAATTTTGTAGATTTTTAGGAGCTAGGGGAAATAGGGTTGTAGTTGTAAACTGAAAATGGATCAGAATGGAAAAGTGGGTGTTTCTCTCAAAATTTTCAAAAGAGTAGGATGGGTCTTTGTTCAAAAATGATTTATAGGAATTATAGGGTCTCCCAAAAATTTTGTGGAAATTTTATAAAAATTATTTGAATTAGTTTTAGTGCAACAGAGGCAACTCAGAGTTTGAAAATGGCATTAAAGGAATTTGTTTTTGGGGTAAATTCTATTATGAAATAATTCCTACTGTTATTTAAAATATAAATGAAATGATTTGGAACACCAAGCAAGAGTTACGTTTCAAGTTGCTAAACCTTTTCATACAAGCTTGCAGAAGATTTAATTGATCATACAGAAAATGAAAAACGAAGGTCATACCGATCCTAGTTGGTATTATTTTTCACGGCTAGAAGATATATTGCTATACCCCAAGTGAAGGGAAGGAGTTTGCTGGGTTTTGTCTCCAACCATCGTGTCGTGATGATTTTGCAGGTACCCTGAGAGGCCCTTGAGTTTGCCGGAATGTCGATTAACTTCCGTTCCGGCAAATTCGGGTACTCCATATGTCCTATTTTCAGCAAAGGTCATGCTGAAATTTTTTGTGAATTTTAGCATGACTTTGCTAAAAATAGGATATATGGGGTACTTGCGACAAATGCATGGGCCGGGGTATCTTAGTACTTAATTAAGTAGGATCAACTGCCTCTTGTGTTATACATATAGAAGTGTGATATGAACTCATAGTTATTACTAATGTCAGTTGCTCGTCATCGATAAACCCTAATCTGGAAGAGGAACCACTCATCCTATGTAGTTTTGAATTATGAATGTAGGATATGTCGTCATCGGACGACGAAAGTCTCCCGGGGGAGTGCGGCTGGTGCCACGACGATCGAGGTCTGTGCGACATGCCTCACCTGGACGATGATCGGCGCTTCAGCATTAAGCTCAAGGAGACCTTCGAAGTTGAAACGGTATGCAAGGACGACAAGTGTTATTTTCATAATTAAGAAGGACTTCAACTATTTCAACGTGTAATTTTCATCTTTTACAATTCGAGTATAGCTTATCCCATGCCATGCAAGACGCTATGTCTTGGAGAGGATGGATTTTGAAGACCATGAAATTTCTGAAACAAAGAAAATTCACCTAAGGACTCATCACGATGTGGATTTTGAAGTAAATCTGTATAATTCTGGGAGCATAACCCATTTTGGTTGCAAAAATTGGGAAGAATTTTGCAATATGTATGGTTTTGATGAGGGTATGCTTGTCACCATGGATCTTGGTGATCCTAAAATCGAGCAAGACAATATGGACATTTGGGTCCTTGTTGATAGGCCTCCAGTTCTACCGCTATGTGAGTTTCTCAAACATAGTTATTATCTAATTTATATTGTTTATTTCAAAATAGTTGACAGCTTATTTCCATTGATAACTTATTTTCATTGTTCAAAGAATGTGCGGGAGATGGTAGACAAAACCCACTACACGGATGGCTCCGAATTAACAACTTACAAGGAGAAATATCATCTGGTCGGATTTTGTACTGACATTGAGAATTACAATATCTACAATCAAACTCCTCAACATTATGGTCAATACGTGCCACTAGTGCATGTGTTCAACTACGGTAACTACCATGGAGATACCCTGGTAAGATTTTTTACTATTACGACATCCGTGCATCTTTTGCATACTTCTAAAACTAGTACATGATTGCTAACTATGAAGTTATTACTATGTTTTTCAACAGACAATCCCAGAGAATTGTGTGCCTCATTTGATGTATCATAAAGGTAGCCTTAATGTTTTGAACATACAGCCAGGTCATCCTACGAATCTCAACTGTCCATACCAGATTTCTAAAAGAAGTGGAGACATGCAAATCAAAGGATGGAAAAAATGTATGGACAGGCGTAAGGAGGTTCTTGGAAGCAAAAGGAAGCGAAGCGCAAGAATTGGAGACAGGATGATCTCCATTCTCCATAATGGAGAGTCAGGGTCTATATTGTTTTATGCTATTTTACCTTAAATAGGGTATTTAGGTCCTGCCTAATACTGATGATCATGTGCTAAGAACAATTAAGTAGGGTTGGTTCAATGACTATCAAGATGATGATCGTATGACTTGTTATTAATAACGAGTAGAAGTTGTATGATGATGATTAGTAGGACTGGTTAGGATTAGTATTACTTCCGACAAACTCGCTACTCGCGGTCTCGAGACTTGTAATGTTCTATCTTTGTTCGATCTTTTGAATACGGAGACTAATATGATGAATTGTATTCGGAGACTAATCTTCTATTGTATTCGATGAATCTGCTGTTGCTGTGTGGTGCTGTCTATATTCTGTCCAATAATATATTTTGTAACCTGTGAAAATATCGGAAAAGAAAAAAAATAATCCCTAATATTCATACTAGTGGCGCACCACCACATAGTGAGCATTAGTAAGCCAGAGCACACTAATGGCGCATCATCCACCAGTGCACCATTAGTATGCCAAAGCACATGGGTAAATATGGCCACTGGGAGGCATACTAATGGTGCACCGTGGGCTATACTAATGGCGCACTGCGTGGTGCGCCATTAGTATACCAGATACTAATGGCGCACCAGTTGTGTGCCATTAGTAATAAATTCTAATGGCGTGGTACTAGTGGCGCACCTGTAGTGCGCCATTAGTAGGCAAAACAGGTGCGCCACTAGTAGGCCTTTTCCTAGTTGTGGAATGGCTTCCTTCTGCTGGACAGACAGGAACTGGCTTCAGGAGAATTGATGTGATGCTGTAAGAACTCTGCAAATGAATGCAGACTATGAGAACCACGGGATTCTCCCACGGACATGTACCTGTGACAGCATTAGAGGTGCGATGGAAGGGGAAGAGGTCATATGCATTCTCAGAAGGTTTTGAAGATAAATCAGTTTGAAGACATTGACCTCATAGCGCGAAGACATTCACTTATTTGATGAGAGTTGGTTCCAGATTTGTACGAATCCATGAATAGGTACAAGTGAGGAATCTAACTAGTTATGAAGCATAAGTGAATATACTTGGCATGATATGAGATGCAGAACAAGATATATCTAGATTTGGAAGTTAAGAAACCACTTTTGGTTGAAGTGGATGGATCTGACGGATCAAAAAGGCAGTAAAATGTAAGTTTAATTACCGCTTGACGAACTGCTAAATGAGGCGAAGAGGGAGGCCGAGATGTTCAATCTCTCGTGCCCTAACTTGGCAATGGAAGACACCTACGACAGTGGCGGAGAGAATGAGGTCCGCAGCCGGCGTGAGGACGGCGTCGGAGAAGTCGCGGCAGCTAAGCGGTTTGTGCGAGGTGGCGAGGTGGAAGAGAAGATTGTGACCGCGCTGAGTTGTGTATTTATAAGGAAGGGGACAACACAGCGTAATTACGTAGGTGCCCCTGGCGGTTCACATCTGAAGGACACATGGCATGCATGCAACACATTGGAAGTTGTTCCATGTTCCCACGCACGCCTGGATTGTCGGGTGGTCGTTCCGGCTTCTCCGAGTTTCACGCAATAAGGATATAGCATTAAAACATATTCAACTTTTGTCTCTGTGTCTTCTGCTGACAAGGACTCAAAGAAGACATTCGACGGATTCATTAGAATGCATATGATTTGGATAGATAGAATCTGAGGTAGAAGCATAGTGGGGGCGGGGGGGGGGGGGGGGGGGTAGGGTCCGATCACATTCACTTAGATCAAAATATTCAAACATGAAGACATAGCTATAAGTGAATGCTGTAGAGGACAGAACACAAATATATGTATATATATCAGCATAAGACCAACTCAACATTGTGAAGATAAATATGAAGTCAATTCAATGTTGAAGACAAATCAAATGCGAAGACTTTGCAACTGTAACGCCAATTGAAGCACTTCAAACAAGAGTTTGGTGGTGGCGTTACCCACCGTATAGGAAGTATTAGACCCAGACATGGCGCAAAATTATCGTGGTGCTCCGAAGACAAATTTCGTGTTAATGTATTCACACTTAGAGTGTATGTCTTCATTGATTGAAGATATCCGTTACTTTGTGTGTCGCACATCTAAGTCATCAACATGAATAAGAGTTAGGATGTGTGTCCAATTTACAGGACATTTGAGGATTCTAAGATATTGAGCTTACACCGCAACTTGCAAAACCTTTTCTCATCCAAGGGCTTTGTGAAGATATCTACCAATTGCTCTTCAGTGTTGACGTGAATGATATCAATATCTTCCTCATGACATGATCTTTGAGAAAGTGATGATGGATCTGAATGTGCTTTGTCTTCGAGTGGTGAACTGGGTTGTTGGCAATCTTGATGGCGCTTTCATTGTCACAGTATAGTGGCACTTGCTTCAGATGGATGCCATAGTCTTTGAGAGTTTGCTTCATCCATAGAAGCTGAGCGCAGCAAGATCCAGCAGCAATGTATTCGGATTCAGCAGTGGAGAGAGACACACAGTTCTACTTCTTTGAAGACCAACAGACAAGAGATCGTCCAAGAAAGTGACATGTGCCTGATGTGGACTTGCGATCAACCTTGTCACCAGCATAATCAGCATCTGAGAATCCAACTAGATCAAACTCTAAGCCCTTTGGATACCATAACCCTAGTGTTGGGGTGTAAGCCAAATATCGAAGAATTGGCTTCACAGCTAAGTGATGCGATTCCTTTGGTGCCGCTTGGAATCGGGCACACATGCAAATGCTAAGCATGATATCTGGCCTAGATGCACATAAATAGAGTAAAGAACCAATCATGGAGCGGTATACCTTTTGATCAAACTCTTTACCATTGTCATCAGGACCCAATTGACCTTTGGTTGGCATTGGCGTCGTGTAACCTTTGCAGTCTTGCATTCCAAACTTCTTCAGGCAATCTTTGAGGTATTTCTCTTGAGATATGAAGATGCTGTTGCTCTGCTGATGGATTTGAAGACCAAGGAAGAACTTCAGCTCACCCATCATGGACATCTGATATTGCTTTTGCATCATGTGCTCAAACTCATCACTGTATCTTTTGTCAGTGCAGCCGAAGATAATGTCATCCACATAGATCTGGCACACAAACAGTTCACCATCATATGTCTTCGTGAAGAGAGTGGAATCCAGGGAACCAGGTTTGAAGCCTTTTCTCTTCAGGAAGTCTTTGAGTGTGTCATACCAAGAACGAGAGGCTTGTTTGAGGCCATATAGTGCCTTGTGTTAAGCTTGTATACCATATAGGGATGTTTTGGATCTTCAAAGCCAGGTGGTTGTGCAACATACACTTCTTCTTCAATCTTGCCATTGAGAAAGACACTCTTCACATCCATTTGGTACATGAGGATATTGTGATGGTTGGCATAGGCTAGCAGTATGCGAATGAAGCAGTATGCGAATGGCTGCAAGCCTAGCCACCGGAGCAAACGTTTCAGCCAAGTCAATCCCTTCAAATTGAGTGTATCCTTGAGCAACGAGGCGAGCCTTGTTTCTGACAACTTGACCATGCTCATCTTGTTTGTTGCGATAGATCCATTTGGTGCCAATAATATTGTGCTTGTGAGGGTCAGGACGCTTGACTAATCACCACACATTGTTCAGCTCGAACTGTTGAAGCTCTTCTTGCATAGCTTGAATCCATTCAGGTTCCATGAAGGCTTCAACAACTTTCTTGGGTTCAGATATAGAGACAAATGCAAAGTGCCCACAGAAATTTGCTAGTTGTGTTGCTCTTGAACGAGTGAGTGGACCAGGTGCATTGATGCTATCAATTATCTTCTCAATCTGTACTTCATTTGCAACCCGAGGATGAACTGGACGAAGATTTTGCCCTTGCTGATCATTGTCTTTGTCTTCATCATTGGCTTCAGGCTGAGCAGTGTCTTCAGGTTGACTTGGTGCAGAAATAATAAGTTCCTCTTCAGCCTGTGCCTCTGAAGTTATGATTTCTCCAGTACCCATAAGCTTAATCGATTCACTAGGAGGGACTTCATCTAGCACATTTGGCAGGTGCTCTCTTTGCGAGTTGTTAGTCTCATCAAACCTCACATCCACAGTTTCAACCACTTTATAGTGAAAGAGGTTGAAGACTCTGTAGGAGTGCGAATCCTTTCCATAACCAAGCATAAAACCTTCATGTGCTTTCGGTGCAAATTTTGAAGTGTGATGTGGATCCTTGATCCAGCACCTAGCACCAAATACTCTGAAGTAACTAACATTTGGCTTCTTACCAGTTAGGAGCTCATAGGATGTCTTCTTTAGAAGCTTGTGAAGATAAACATGGTTGATGATGTGGCATGCAGTATCAATAGCTTCAGGCCAGAACTTCCTTGGGGTCTTGTACTCATCAAGCATCGTCTGAGCCATCTCAATGACTGTTCTGTTCTTGCGCTCCATGATGCCATTCTGCTGAGGTGTGTATGGAGTTGAGAACTCATGAGTGATGCCCAATGTATCAAGATAAGTGCCGAGGCCGGTGTTTTTGAACTCTGTGTGGTTTTCACTTCTGATGTGCTTGATCTTGATGCCATAGTTCGTCATGGCACGGTTGGCGAATCGTTTGAAGACATCCTGCACTTCATTCTTGTAAAGGATTATATGCACATGTATCTTGAATAATCATCAACAATGACGAAGCCATAGAGGCAAGCAGTGGTAGTGAGAGTAGAGTAGTGAGTAGGGACAAATAAGTCCATGTGAAGCAGCTCGAAGGGTTGAGATGTTGATAATCCCCAAGTGCAAGGAATCATCGTAGCAATTTCCAAAGGTGGAAGTGATAAGTATGGAGTGTCGAACCCACAAGGAGCTAAAGGTAAGATCAATATTCTCTCAAGCTCTATCTGCCACTGATATGACTCTACGTACACCGAACATTTGCTTCCAACTAGCAACGAGAAATAAAACTATGTTGTGGGTATGAAGAGGATAACTTTGTATGATATCAGAGAGCTAAAATATAGAAGTAGGTGATGTTATCATAAAGTTAGAATATATTACTAAATATTATAAATAGCTAGTGTGGAATAATGGTGGATCGGTGTCGGGGGTTGGGTGCGACATATGCCAATGGATGGCTTATCATGGTGGGGGCGAGTAGAACATCGCCGATGCCTGGAAACGGGATGAGGCATAGACACATACGCCGGCGAACTTTACCTAGGTTCGGGGCTCTCCTAGGAGATAACTCCCCTAGTCTTGCTCTGCGGGGTCTCCGCATGGTCACTAAGATGAAAGTGAGTACAATGGTGCTCCTCGAGCTGTATCTGTGGTCAGGAGGAGGCTAGGCCGGCTCTCTTCCTTCTCTAAGGTCTGATCTAGTTCTAATGGGTCGGAACCCTTTGCATGGGTGCCCTGGGGGGTTTATATAGGCCTACCCCCAGCGGTACAATGGTAAACCGACTGGGTGCAGGGCCCAGCCGTCAGTCTCTTCGCCTGCCGTCTTCTCTCCCGACTGCTGGGGCCCGCCGGCTGGTGGGCCCCGTCAACTAGTCTGGTATAGAGCCAACAGGCCATACCCGCCGCTTGCGTGTCTTGCCGGCTGCCGATTACTGTAGCCGTGCTTCTAATGACACAGGCTTGGTCATGGGGTCGTGGCTACAGACCTGCTACCTGGCGGGCGATTACTGTAGCCACTCCCCGTCTCGTCTGGTTAATGGCGCGTGGGACCTGTGGGAGGGGCAAGCCGACTTCCGGGGGCCGGCTCCCTTCGGGTCCGGCTGGTGGTGCTCTTGCCGTTTTCTGGACTCTCACTGGCCGGTAGGGCCCATCGTCCGTGGACCGTACCGACATGCCGTCGTGGGTGCAGGACTCTGCCTACCGTTGCTGATGTCAGGGATGGCATGGCAACAGTGCCTCGCCGGACGGAGATCTCCGCTGGTACAACGCACTGTGGCCTAGCCATCCCATGAAAAGCGGAGGGAGTGGGCTTTACTGTGGCCACTCCCGTCACATCCCCCCTTATGAGGGCATGGGCTTTGTTGGTGCCGTGGGCCGAATCCCCGTGGCCGGCTTCTCTGGGAGCCGCCAGGCGGGAGTCGGCCCGTCTTGACCTCGCCTCCAGGACTCGGCCGCATGCGGGCAGTTGGCTGTCCCTTTAGCCGGCCTCTGGAAGGCGGCTCTCCATCCTGGTGTCTTGAAGGGCGCAGTCAGCCCCGATGTCTTGAAAGGTTCTGGGCCTCGGGTTAGCCTACCCGTGGCCCATTACTCCGACAGTAGTCCCCGAAGCTGGTGAGGCACCGCGGTCGATTAGCCGAGGAGCCTCAGCAGTTTCTTTCTTCGAGTGTTTGTGGTGAGACCTTGTTTGACTTCTGCCGGGCCGACTGGTAGGAGTCAGAGTCGCCTGACTTTGACTAGTCCAAAAATGCTTTCGAATCCCCCGGCGGGAACTCGGTAGCGTATGAGCTAAGCTTCCTGACCGCCACCCACTCCGTGCCCGCCATGTGGCAACTAGTGGCCGGGCCAGCCCGCCTACCCATCCGCGAGATGGGACATGCCTGCAGGCGGGGCCCGCCACTACCACACCTCGGCATGCGAGCGGATCCGCTGCGGCCGTGGGGGGCGGTTGAGGTTCCCATGGAATTACCTCGCGCAGTAACTTTGCGCGATAAATGTGGGGGGCGTGGAGTAGTGGGCACAGTAAATCCCACAACTGCCTCCTCGGCTTCGCAGCCCACTGGGCTATAAGTAGGGGGAGGAGGCGAGACGACGGAGCACGCGCGTCCCACCTCCCCACTGCTTCTTCTTCTTCTTCTCTCTCCGCCACACCTCAAGCTATGTCGAGCACTGCGGCAGTCTGCTCACGATGAGCTCTTCCTCCACTGTCACGCCCCCGACGGCGCACTCCGGCACCTGGGATGGTTCGAAGGTTCACAAAGATCACATCGACTTCCTCCGCAAGACGTGTTGACTGCCCAGCGAGGACCTCGTGAGGGTCCACCTCGCGCGGAGGGGAGAGATCTCGCCGGTGCCGCAGGAGGGCGAGCTGGTCGTCTTCCGCTCGCACTGCCTGCGCAGCCTGGGCCTGCCGGCGAGCAACTTCTTCCTCTCCTTCCTTGAGTTCTACGGACTCCGGCCGCACCACCTCACCCCCAACACGGTGGTGTTGCTGTCCGCCTTCGTGACCCTGTGCGAGGGCTTCGTCGGCGTTCTCCCCACCATGCAGCTCTGGCGGAGTTCTTCTTTTCCAAGCTCGGCACCCAGGCTGCGGGTGTGCTGGCTCAGTGCGGCGCGTTCATCGCCGTGCGGAGGTCGGGGGCCGACAACCCGTTTCCCTCCATCAAGCTGATCAAGTCGGTGAAGATGTGGCAGCGGTCGTACTTCTACGTGAAGAACGTCTCCGCGGAGGGCGACTGGATCAACCTGCCGGCCTTCGTAGCCGGCCCGCTGGCTGGGAGGCAACCCAACAGGTCGTATCGGGCCCGGACGTTGACGCAAGCGGGAGCCGGTGCCGTCGCGCGGCTTCGAGTACTGGCACGGTCGGAGGGCCTAACCGGGCCGGACTTGCTGGCCGCATTCGTGGCCCGCCGAGTGCTCTCTCTTCAAAGTCGCCCCCACATGATCTGCCAGATGAGCGGGCACTGGGACCCGAGTCCGATGTGCACCAAGGAGATGCCTCGTGAGGAGGTGGCCTATATGGTGAATTATCTGGCAAGCTGCGACCTTCGAGAAGAGTGGCAATTCGGCAAGGAGCCGTATTCATGTGCCGCCCCTCCACCTCTGGTGAGTCGTTTCTTTTTCTCTTTCTCTCTGACTTCTTCGTTGTCGAGTCCGTTTTGTCCGATCTGACTAGCCGGCTTTGGTCAGAACCCCCTCCTCCAGCCAGCAGCCGGCACCGCGGGGCCGGACCGCGAATTCCTCCCCGACCGGGCGGAGAGTGATGTTGACGACCCCGACCTGGGGGTGGCGGCCCTGGAGGACGACACTGAGGGAGGAAACAACACAGCGGGCGGCCCGAGACTTGGGGCCAGTCTCGAGGACTGGCCCGATGATGACGAGGAGGTCATCCCACGCCACCAGCCAGGAGCCGGCCAGTCGGGCGCGGGCTCGTTAGCTCCGTCGAACGCACAAGGCGGCGGCAAGAAGTGCAGGGCCGGGGCGAGCCTGTTTGGCAGCCGACCAAAGAAGCCCAAGGGCTCAGCCGCGGCGACCAAGCGGGACGAGGCGACCGCAAAGGCCAACCGCTTCCGCAAGGTGGTGAAGACGCCGCAGCTTATTTCAGCGTAAGCACCACCTCCCCTCGTATCTTCGTATTTCTTTATTGAGTCTGTCTGAAATTTCTTTACTTTGTTTTCCGGCTTTGAGGGCCCCTCTCTATTGAAAAGTCGGCCACCAGCTACGTCGTGAAGTCGGCGGAGACCTCCTCCACCACCCGGCGGGTTGACCCCGCCGCCGACCTCCGGGAGGCGACGGAGCGGAACGCGCGGGAGGCGCGTGAGGAGCGGGAAGCCGCCCACCTGAAGAAGGCAGAAGCCGACAGGCGGAGGCCGCCGCTCTGAAGAAGATGGCGGAAACCGAGGCCATCGATGCGGATGAGAAGCACGCGGAAGAAGCCGCACACCACCAGTCGGCGGTGTTTGTCGTCCCCTTGAACTCCGCACCGCCGCTACCGGAGTTCTCGGCGCAGACTAGGGAAGCCGGCGATGAGAACCCGATCATGGAGAGGGATGCCGACTTCACCGCTACGCTGGAGGTCGTTGTGCCGCCACCGCCACCCTCTGGAGGCGCGCCAGGTGGACAACCAGCGGATCCGCCAGTGCCGCCAACCGGAGGCGCGACGACGATGGGCCTGGCCCTCGAGGTCAGTACACTGATGCGCCACCGTCTTGCAAAGGCAGCCTCAGTGCCGCGTCCTCTGGACACCGGCGCTGCGAGATCCTTGATCCCGGACACCGAGGTGTCGAGCGCCGCGCCCACCGGGTGGGTGCAGGGAGGCGGGACGGGCCCGTTGAACCGGGCGCTCTTGGACGTCCAAGCCAAGCTCCGGGCCGAGGGCGACGCCATCAAGGAGTGCACCAAGGCATACCTGGCGTCACGAACGACCATCCGGTTACGCATCCTTTTTTGCTTTGCTTCCTTGTTTTTTCTTTGTGGGGGCGCGCCAGCGCACCCACTGGGTGTAGTCCCCGAGTTTCGGGTCGGCTGCTGAGCAGGCGGCTCGGAACTCTAATCGGCGAGTTCCAAGTACCAACGCTTTTTTCTGAAATTTTGATGCAGGATTACCACAATCTTCGTGTGACCTCCTTCAACGCCAACGTTGAGGAGCTGGCCAAGCGGACCGCCGACTTATCGGACAGCCGAGGTGAGTTTTCTTCTTTCTCTACGGGGGCGCGCTGGCGCACCCGTGGGTTTAGTCCCCGAGATTCGGGCCGACTGCTGAGCAGTCGGGCCGGATCTCCCCGGCGACCCTTCTTCTTTGCTGACGACTGACATCCCTCCCCCTCCTTTTTCAGAGGCCAACGCCGCCCTTCAGCAGCAGCTGGGCGAAGTGAAAACCGCACTGGGCGTCAGGGAGGAGGAGTGCGGCCAGCTAACGGAGGAGCGCGACCGGCTGGCTACGCAGCTGGGAGAGCAGAAGGAGCTGCTCCAGAGGGCCCAGAAGGAGGCGGAGGACAAGGAGACCGCCCTTCTCGCTGAATTTGTGTCCGAGCGCTCCTCCTGGACCGATAAGGAGGCGACGCTAGTCTCCGGCTTCCAGGCAATCGAAGATCTTGTCGATGGTGAGCTTCCATTTGTTTCCTTTTCCGGGCTGCCGACTGCTAGTCGAGTCGGCCTTAAATTTTTAACCCTGTTTCTTTGCTCTTCTTCCTTAGCAAACTTCTTCCCCGGCCATTCTGATGCCGCCAATCAAGCCATCGAGGCTGATCATGAAGCACGGAGGGCGGACGGCGCACAGGCCGCCGCCGATGCCCCCCGAACTCTTAACGAGCAGATTCTAAGCATCGAGGCCCGTCTTCGGCCAGCCCACCGGATGCAGCGCCGGCTTCAACGCGTCGGCGCCTAGGTGATTGCCGCCCTATGGCCGGACATGCAGGCGCCACACACCCCTAGTCAGACTGCCGACTGGTTGGAGGTGGAAGCCGGCTGTCTTGAGGCCTGGAAGGGTTCTGCAACCCGGGCTGGAGCCCGCCGGGCCTTGGAATTCACCAAGGCGTGGTATCCTGGGCTGAGTTTAGCCCAGTTAGCCACATTCTGGCTGGAAGCTCAGCCGGAGCTGGCAATGGTGGAGGACGATCTCGTCAGGCGCGCCGCATCAATTGCTGAGTACACCGACACCAGTGTCTTTGTCCCAGAGTGGGCTGAGAACGGCGAGGAGGCGCCGCCGGAGTGGTTCCGGCTGAACCCGGACGACGGCGAGGACTCGGTGGAGGTGATCGACTCCAGTAGCGAAGAGGAAGGCGAGGAGGAGGAAGGAGACGAGGAGGAGGCGCCAGAGGTCGAGGCAGACGGCCAGCCCTAGCCCGACCGCGCCTCCAGCAACGCGCCGCGCACAACTGAGCCAGCTGTCGCCAGGGGTGATCAGGCGGAGACCAACCAACCAACTGCCCCACCAACTGGCACCGCCGACCCCTCTGGTCCTCCGAGTCCGTCCGCGGCTTCCTAGCCTGCTACTTTAGCTTTGTTTTTCTTGCTTAGTAGTCTTAACGAACTTGTTATTTTGCACAATTCCACCCACTGGGTGTGGGTGTATCTTGAACTCCTATTTGATGATTCGGCCAAGGGCCTTTCTATGTAAATATTTATCCACGTTCTATCTCTTCTTGCTTATTGCTCTTTGGCTTTTTTCCTTTACTGCCTTCCCTTGGTTGCCGTTTGGCTAGTCGGACAGCCGCTCTGCGGACTGCTGCTAGATCAAATACTTGGCTTCTTTGGGAGGCAAGTACTTAGCCATTTAGAGTTTTTAGCAAGTTAATTTAGCGGCGAGCCAGCTGCTCGAGAGTCGGTTGCAAAAGGCTGGAAACTAGCTTAAGCTATGTGCATGTTGTGAGTTCTTAGCCATTTTTAATATGGACACCCATTCTACCTTACTCCTGCTTGCCAGTCAGTCGCTCTGTGATCTGCGGCTTCTAACAGGAGACGGCTTGAGTGCCACACACTACTTGTCCGGCTGCAGGAAGTCATTTCATAGCCCAAGATGGCAAGTCCCCGGGCCGACTAGTCGAACCCGGTGCCAAGCGATAAATAATAGCATACTCATAGGCATAACTCATTATCATGTAGATAAAAGAAGGCAGTCCCCGAGATCGTCTCGAGGGGCCCGAAGTCTTCATACTTTAATACAAAAAGGTAGCGTGATACATACTGCATTAACTATAAAATCTTCGGCGGAGATTTGCATTCCATGGCCGCTCCGTCTCTTTGCCGGAGTCGTCCCTTTTGCGCGCTCAGGGCTTCTGAGCATCGATCAGGTAGTAGGAGTCATTGTCCAACACCTTGCTGATGATGAAGGGGCCTTCCCAAGGTGCTGAGAGCTTGTGCTGGCCAGCTGTTCGCTGAACCAGCCGAAGCACAAGGTCTCCTTCTTGGAAAAATCACGGCTTGACCTTCCGATTGTAGTATCGACGTAGGCTCTGCTGGTAGATGCTGGACCGGCTGAGTGCCAACAGCTGGCCCTCTTCCAGCAGATCGACGCCATCTTGACGTGCTTCCTCTGCTTACTCCTCGGTGTACATGGTGACTCAAGGGGAATCGAACTCTATGTCCATTGGGATGACGGCTTCGGCACCGTAGATGAGGAAGAAGGGCGTGAAGCCGGTTGACTTGTTTGGAGTCGTGTGCAGGCTCCAAAGGACGGTTGGCAACTCATCAAGCCAGCAGCCCGCCGAGCGCTCCAGAGGCTCGACCAGCTGGGGCTTGATGCCGGACAGGATTAGGCCGTTTGCTCGCTCTACTTGGCCGTTGGACTGCGGATGGGGAACGGACGCTAAGTCCAGTCGGATGCCCTGTGTCGCGCAAAAATGGGCCAAGGCACCTTTGGCAAAGTTTGTGTCGTTGTCGGTGATGATCCTGTGCGGTATGCCATACCGAATTGTGATGTCAGAGATGAAGGTCACAACAGTCGGACCATTCAAACTCTTGATTGGCTTTGCTTCTATCCATTTGGTGAACTTGTCCACTGCAACAAGTAAATGAGTCAAACCACCTCACCCGTCTTGAATGGTCCGACCATGTCCAGGCCCCAAATAGCAAAGGGCCAGGCAATATGAATAGTTTTAAGTGCCGAAGCCGGCTGATGAGGCTTAGAACGGAACTTCTGGCACCCCTTGCATTTTTGGACTAGAGACTTGGCGTCTTCAAGAGCAGTCGGCCAGAAGAAACCATGGCGGAAATGTCAGGACCCCGATTCCAAGTCACATCGATCTAGCCGGTAACACCTCATATCACATTGCGGCCTCACGCACGGTATCCCACGGGTGTCGCCTTACCATGGCCCGGGACAGTTTGCGCCTTTTGGCACACGTATATGATAGTGTCGCTAGCATCCATATGACAGAGAACCCGAGCCAACATGGCTAGTCGTGACCCCAAAGTGGCACAGACCGATGGAGACAGGCATACATGAATCACATCGAGCATGTCGGTCATCAGCGAGTGAATCCGGGCTGTAGCACTGGGCTAACAGGACTCCAGGGAACCCGGGCTGTAGCAGGCTAGGCAGGACTCCGGATGTCACCGCGTGACATTTCCCCGAAGGGACAGACATTGGAACGAAGTGAAACACATGCCGGCCAGTCAAGTGTCCTGAACAGTAGTGCTGGGCTAGCAGGACTCCGGTGAACCGGGCTGTAGCGGACTACTATGGCTCAAGGAACACTAGACTACATTTCCCCATAAGAAAGGCTGCCAAGGATAAACAACTAGATTGTTGGATCCCACTCATACCAAGCATTTCAATCATACACACAATATGCCCGATATGAGTACATACAACATGGCATCACAACAAAACTCTACAACTCAAGTACTTTATTTAAAGGCTCCAGAGAGCCATACATAACATGTTCATACAGGTAGGGGTCACATGACCCAACACTCAAGTCATACAAGCATACAAGCACAAGCGGAAGTAAATAGTCTGGGTACAGCCACTAGAAAGCAAGAAGGCTTCCGAAGCCTGTCTATCTACATAGGCCCCTCCATGGCCAGGATCACCACCTGGGTGGCTAGTCACTCGTCGACATCAAGGTCTACGTAGATCCCATCGAAGGGGGCGGTGTTGTCGTCTGAAAACAGTAATTAAGCAAACATGAGTACAAAGGTACACAGCAAGTCTTACAACAGAACCTACTATACATGCTCATTCTCAAGAAGGTGGTGGGGTTATTGTAGCAAGCCAGCTTTGACTCTTGGCTAAGCTATCCTACGGAACTCCCCTAGTAAAATAGTTTTCGAACACGATTCCACTACTCACCAACACAATACTCCACCGGGGATCCTCCCTCGACATCCTACGAGAGGGCCATCCTCAGTACTCACACTTATCTTGAGTCTTTTAGTAGTATCCATTAACTTGTCTATGAACTGTATAGGCAACCAAGTAGTCCTTTACCACGGACGCGACTATTCGAATAGTTTTATACCCTGCAGGGGTGTACTTCGTCACAGATGTTTCCACCACTTAGCGTCTGCACACGACATGTGCTCGGCAGACTTCAAGCTAAAACCGACGTGGGTGTAGACCACGATCTGACTAACCTCACAAGTCTCTAGTCCAGGTTTATCGCCTATTCAGGTTCCATCCACAAGGAAATCCGGTGAGGGTGTCCTCAACGGCCCCAAACGATGTGTACAGAGTCCCGAGACGCCAAACGGGCGCCCGACATACCCGGCCACAGTGTGTCTACCGCATCATAGCCCACCCCTAGGGTCAGCGCTACGCACGGCCGCCAACACATAACCTACAAACACCAGAAACTAGTTGCAACTCCTGGACAGAGGGCGAGAGGGGTCAGTAAGTCGAGCAGGGTCATAGTTCAGGGCCCAATGTGTGGTAGTAGCAGAATCTTAAATCACGCATACAGATCTCAGTTCTTATGGACGACCTCAATGAAACAACCCACCATGTACTCCTACATGGCCTCTCATCGATACCTTTACCAAAACATGTTCAACACATCCCTCACATTACCGACATAATCATTTCACTCTAGCCCATCACCCAGATGAACCAGACCTGACACAACTCTAAGCATAGCAGGCATAGCAAGGTAGGAATCACATACATGGCTCAATCAACTCCTACACATGCTAGTGGGTTTCATCTAGTTACTGTGGCAATGACAGGTCATGCAGAGGATAAGGGTTCAACTACCGTAGCACACAGCAGTTTGAATCGCGTTGTCTTAATGCAGTAAACAAGAGCAGAAGTGAGAACATGGGTTTGTATCGGAATGATCAATGGGTTGCTTGCCTATTGTAGTGGTAGTAGGGTACTGCCCTTCAGACGGATACTCGGGGTTATCCTCGGAGGCAGAACCTACCACGAAAGACACATCGAACATGATCAGCACATGACAATATGCAATAATATGATGCATGCTATGACATGGCAAGATGAAAGTGTCTTGGCCTAATGCAAGCTAAAACAGAAAGGAATGAACTCATTTGAATCAAAGATTCAAATGTTAGCTCATTAAGCATAGCCTTATTAGTGAATTATCTTATTCTGCTTAAACAGCAAGGTTAACTTGTTTTGTCCTGCATGAAACCATTACAGATGGATAGATTGAATTTTTCTGATCATTTTTCATATATAAATCTTTGCATTTGGAGCTATGGTTGATTTTCTATGATTTTTAGAATTTTGGCTATTTTCTGGAATTTCCTATTAAAGAATAAATCCAGTAATTTAATTAATGCGTCAGCATGACATAGGTGTGATGTCAGCGGGTCAACTGGGTCGGCCAGGTCAAACCTGACTGGTGGGCCCTGTCTGTCAGTGTCACAACTAATTAATAGAATTATGTTAGTGCTAATTAACTGTCAGTGGGGCCTAGGCCCACATGTCAGTGACTAAACTAATTAAAATTAGTTAAAACTAATCCTAAACTAATTAGCAAACCGGCCCCACCTGTCATAGCCTCAGGGGGGGTCAACCTGGGCCCACACGAGGTCAAACAGGGTCAACTCGCCGGCGTCTAGTCACCGGCGAGGCCAGACGCGGCGGAGCAACACGGGATTTGCACTCCGGCGACCAAAAGGACAGCGGAGACTATCTACGTGATGCGGGGAGGAAGCCGCGTCGACTGGTGGTAGTGGGTGGAGCTGGGGTGGCCGGAAACGTCGCCGGCGACGAGTTTGGCGGCGGCCGGAGCTCGGGTGAGGATGAACTAGTCGCTAGGGGGCACGGGGAGGCCCGAGGTTTGGTGCGTTGAGCTCCTGGAGGTGCGGTAGGACTAGTGGACAGGGTGGCGTGGCCATTGGGTGGCCGGAGCCTCGTCGACGACGAGCTCCACGGCGGTGCGTGCGGGTGATCTACATGCGGTCGCTACGGGGCTCGAGAGAGGGAACGGAGAGGGTGGGGAGGTGGCTGAGCTCACGGAAATCTGGTCGAGGCGGTCGGAGAGGTCGGGGATGAGCTGATGCGGTGGGGGTGGCGAAAGGGATCTCTGGTGGCCGGAGTTGAGGGCGAGCTCGGTGCAGCGTCTCCGGGACGAGCGAGCGCTCGGGGCTCGACCCACTCGATGTAATCGACGACGGCGGAGCTCGTGGACACGATGACGCGGCGCGAGGACGACGGAGGGCATGGCTACGACGACGATGCGGCGACAGGAGCGTCGGCCATGGTGGGGAACGGCGAGGAAGAGAGACAGGGGGGAATGGCGTGTCCAGGGGCTTCGGGGTGCGATGTGGAGGCATCCAGGCGTCCAGGGGCATGGACGGCAAGCAGGTGACGCCGTGGCGAGCTCGGGCACGCCGGCGTCACCTTCCTGCCTGCCTGGCGGGGAAGAAGCAGCTGGCTGGCGCGGGCCAGCACAGTGCTAGGCCTCCAGGTGGGCCGGCTGGTGGGTTAGGTGTGCTGCGCCAGGTGAGTTCCTTCTCTTTCTCTCCTTTTCTATTTATTTATTTATTTATTATTTGTGTAACTTCAAGGCTTTATTAAAAATGCCAGGGCATTACCATAAATCATAAAATTAATCATGGCCACTGCTTAGAATATATCCAACAACAAACATTTTAGTTTATGATTATTTGAGCATTTAAAATATTTTATAGCATTTAAATGCCCAAATGCAAATACTATAAGGATTAATCCAATGACCTTAGATGTCCTGGAAAAATGTGCACAATTTTTGTCAGGGGTTTTAACCCAAAACAAAAAGGGTGGGCTTTTTAGAAGGGCATTTCAGGTTCATTGAAAAAGTTTTTAGTAAACCCTAGTTGTTCCAAGGGGGTGTGCTGCGGGTTCCGTCATCCCCATTTCAAATTTAAAAGGAATTTAAACATGATGCACACTCTAATGCTTGAACTAGCTAGGGTGTGACAGGAAAGCTTTGGCGACGAGTGCCCTTGAAGCCGCATGATGGCCACATTCGCCCTGATGGATGTCTTTGAGGATTGCCTGGCCTTGCTCTGGCTCCACACACCGCTGGTGAATACCAGTGACGCTGCACCTTACGAGCTCTCTATTGATGATGGCGTACGCTGCCGCCCGGCGTTGTACTTGCCGAGCCGAGATCTCATCGGCTGGCAGCTCTTTGTTCACCATGAATTTGAGGATGGGTTGGGCCCATGAAGGTGCTGCAATTTCTGCAACTGCCAAGACTGCGACTTGGACGAGGGTGGCTGGGCCGGGAGGTGGCGGGTTGGAGTTGGCAGCCGCTTGCTGCGTCGATGAAGTCCCTGGGCAGATTGGTGCAGTCCCCGGGCCGGGTTCTGAAGTCTCCGGGCCGGCCGCCGCAGTCCCTGGGCCGGGTGCGACTGCCACGATCCCCGCACCGTCTACCGGAACACTCGTGCCGTCCGTGGGGGCTCTTGAGTCGGATCCGACTACTTCAGGAGGAGCCGGCATGAAGATGGAGTCTGACTCTGGTGATGGCTTGACGGACGGATTGAGGAGGCGCTGAAGGCCGACGCCAGACGGTATCGCCTGACGAGTGGAGCCGATTCGCGCCAGGGCGTCTGCTTGGTGGTTGTCGTTCCTTGGTACATGGAGAAACTCACATCCCTCGAAATACCCACTGAGTTGCTGTACGAGGAAGCGGTAGCTTGCCATATTTGCGTCCTTGGCGTCCCAATCGCCTACGACTGCTGGACCACCAAGTCGGAGTCACCATAACACAGGATCCGGCGAATGCCGAGCTCTTTGGCTAGCCAGAGCCCGTGAATGAGTGCCTCGTACTCGGCGACATTGTTGGAGTCGACAAAATGGATTTGCAGCACATACTTGAGCTTGTCGCCCTTGGGAGAGGTGAGGACGATGCCGGCTCCCAAGCCGGTACGCATCTTGGAACCTTCGAAATGCATTCGCTAATGGGTGGAGTCGGGCGCTGGTGGTAGATACTGGGTTTTGGCCCAGTCGACGAAGAAGTCGGCCAGTGCTTGTGACTTGATGGCAGTGCGAGGTTGGTAGTAGATGGTGTAGGGGGCCAAATCTATGGCCCACTTGGCCACTCGTCCCGAAGCGTCTCGGCTGCCGATGATCTCGGCTAGAGGAGCTGTGCAGACCACAGTGATTGGATGCTCTTGGAAGTAAGGCTTCAATTTCTTGGCTTTAAAATGCACACCATAGCACATCTTCTGGTAGTGGGGGTAGTTTTGCTCGAAGGTCGACAGTACTTCACTCAAATAATATACCGGTCTCTGAACTAGTAGTGCTTTGCCTTCCTCCTTGTGCTCTACTACAATGACCGTGCTGACCACCCGGCTGGTGGCGGCGATGTAAAGGAGCATGGGCTCCTTAGGAGTCGGAGCCGCCAGAACAGGTGGAGTCGCCAGCATCTTATTTAGTTGGACAAATGCTTCGTCCGCCTTGTGGTTCCACTCGAAAAAAGTGGTCTTCTTCATGAGTTGGTACAGGGGAAGAACCTTCTCGCCCAGCCGACTGATGAATCGGCTAACGGACGCAAACAGCCGGTGAATTTTTGTACGTCCAGCAGTCGGCTGGGTACCTCCATCCTTTCAATTGCCTTGATCTTCACAGGGTTGCATTCTATGCCGTGTTCGGAGACCAAGAAACCAAGGAGCTGGCTGGCTGGTACTCCGATGACGCATTTCTCCGGGTTGAGCTTGATCTGGAATCGGCGCAAGTTGTCGAAGGTCTCCTTGAGGTCTTCCAGCACTGTTCCACGCTTCTCCGTCTTTACCACCACATCATCCACGTAGACGTGAGCATTTCTACCGAGCTGCTTGAGGAGACATTTCTGCATGCATTGTTGGAAGGTGGCGCCGGCATTCCTCAAGCCGAACGTCATGGTTAGGTAGAAGAAAGCTCCAAACGGCATGATGAAGGCAGTCTTCAGCCTATCGGCTGGGTTTAACTTGATCTGGTGATACCTTGAATATGCATCCAAGAAACTCAACAGCTCGCATCCGGCTGTGGAGTCTATCACTTGGTCGATCCTTGGCAAGGTGAACGGGTCCTTGGGGCATGCTTTGTTGAGGCTGGTGTAGTCAATACACATTCGCCACTGCTTGTTCTTCTTCAGTACCAAGACCGGGTTGGCCATCCATTCTGGGAAGAATACTTCCATTATGAAGCCGGCTGCGAGCAGCCGGGCTATCTCTTCTCCAACAACTCTCCTCTTCTCTTCTGACAAGCGGTGTAAAGGCTGTCTGACTGGTTTGGCATCAGATCGGACGTGTAATTTGTGCACGGCGAATTCCGTCGGGACACCTGGCATGTCCTTGGGGGACCATGCGATGATGTCTCGATTCTCACAGAGGAAATCGACGAGCTCGCCTTCCTATTTGCTGTCGAGGTGGGCGCCTACGACAGCGTACCTCTCTGGGTGCTCCGGGTCCAAAGGTATCTTCTTTGTTTCCTTGGCCGGCTTGAACGATCCCTCAGCTTCCGACTCTTTTGGATCAGGCGACATCTCTGGCTGCATGCCTGCCATCGCCACAACTCGATCTAGCAGCCGCTTCTCAACTGCGATCACGAGGGACTCGGCCAGCCGACTGCTCTCTGATGCGCAGGCGGACAACTTCTTGTAGTCGCCAGTTATGGTCAGAATCCCTTTGGAACTCGGCATCTTCATCTTGAGGTAGGCATAGTGGGGGACGGCCATGAACTTGGCCAGGGCTGGCCGGCCAAGCAGTGCATGGTATGGGCTCTCTAGGTCCACCACCTCGAACCATATTGATTCATGGCGGAAATGATCTTTGTCTCCCAAGAGGACGGCGATCAAGATCTTGCCAATTGGCGAGCAAGAAAGGCCAGGGACTATGCCGTGGAACACCGTCCGGCTGGACTGCAGTTGCCTCTGCCTGATTCCCATCTTCCCCATGGTGTCTTTGTACAAGATGTTGATGCTACTACCACCGTCTATCAGGACTCTGGAAAAACAAGCAGCTCTCTTGTCGGTGGCAAAGGTGGCGTCCAAAACCAAGGCATAGGAGCTGGGTCTGGGCATTACTTCGGGGTGGTCAGCCCGACTCCAGCTGATGGGCTTCTCAGACCAGTGCATGAACTCAGGTGTGTCAGAAGCTATTGCATTCACCTCTTGCTGCTGCAGCCGTCTGCTGCATCGATCGTCGGCCACACTGGTGAACACGACGTATGCCCCCTGCTCTTCCGGGTACCCGTCTTGCACTGTGTCGACTGGTCTGACCGTTGGCTGCTTGGGCGGAGGGGGAGGCGGCTGCCCAGCAGGCGGGGGAGGCATAAGGCCGTCTCCTTTTGCGATCTTGGTGAGCCAGTGGCATTTCCAAGTGGTGTGGTTGGATGGCTTCACGCCACTGTGGAACTTGCAGGGTCCATCCAGAGTCTACTCATATGAGAAAGCCGGCTGCCAGTTGGACTTGCCGCCCTTCTGACGTCTGAGCGTTTACGCTTGTGGTCGTTCTGCTGTTGACGCCGACTGGTGTCTCCGGCTGGGGTTCGGGGAGCCTGAGGAGCCACTTTGCCGGTTGCGCTGACTTGAATCTCTGTCTTCATGGAGGAATCGGCCGTGGCGTATTTGTCTGCTATGATCAGCAGCTCGTCGAGGGTTTCCGGCTCATCATAGAGAAGCTTGTGCTTGAGGAGGGTGCCCTCTCGGCATCCCGCAGTGAAGTACTCAATAGCCTGCACCTCGTGCACGCCCTCGCAAGAGTTGTGGAGCTCGGCCCAGCGCGTGAGGTAGTCACGAGTTGACTCGCCGGGGCCTTGCACGCACAAGGAGAGCTGGCAGGGTTTGGGAGGTCGCTTGTACGTGCTGGTGAAGTTGCGGACGAAGGCGTCGGTGAAGTCGACCCAACTGTTGATGCTGCAGGGCCTTGAGTTGTTTAGCCATGTCCGGGCCGTGCCCTGGAGCATGAGTGGAACGTACTTCACAGCAACACGCTTGTTGCCATTTGCTATGCCGACGGCCCTGGAGTAGTCGACCAGCCAGTCCTCCGGCTTCACGGAGCCGGTGTACTTGGGTGTGTGTCTGGGGAGCGTGAACCCTTTGGGGAAGGGATCGTCTAGGATGCGGGGGCCAAAACACGATGGACCCAACTCATCTTCCTCCTCGAGCGCCAGGGATCAGTGGAGACGGTCGATCCGATGGCGGGCGTCGTTGTCACCGACTCCCTCTCGGCGGCCAAGGCGGTCGCCGAGCGTCGGGTGATCCACAGGCGGCGGGGAGACTCGCCTTTCCCTCCGAGGGAGAGGAGGCGGACAGTCATCCCGTAATTCCTCTGTTCTTGGGCGGCCGTCTCGGTCGCGCTCTATGGTGACGCGAGTCCGACTGCGGCTGGCAGACGGCTCCTTGTCTTTTCTTCCATAGACGCTGCCAGTCGGCGTCCGAGACTCTGCGCCTTGGTCTCGACGTGGAAGCAGGTTGTCATTCCGTCGGTGCGGCGCATCAGTGTGGCAGCCGGCCTCGTTCTGCTCAGCAGCTGCGTCAAGGAGTCGCTGCACGTGCTCCATCATCAGGCGACGCTCTTTGCCCTCGAACTTGTCCAGCTCGTCCGCCGCCACTTGGGCGGCTTGAATATTCTCTGCAGGTGTGGCGTAGATAGGGCAATTCACCCCGAACAGATCGGCGATAGCCGCACCGCGCTGATGGACCATGCCAAGGCGGCTAGGCCTAGCTGGAGCCGGCGTGCCGCCCACCGCGCGGTCCATCTCGCGCTGGTAGGCTTTTGACAGGCGTCTCATGCTGGCCAGCTTTTTGGCGCCTTCGACTAGCTGAAGGCGGCGTGCCTCCAGCGTCTCGGCGTCGACATCTTCAGGGATGGGCGCTGCCAGGTCTTGCAGCGCCGCATGGAGCGGGTCGTAATCACCCCCGCCGGAGTGCGCGCCATGATCGATGACAAGCACTTCCGTGACGGTGCTTCCGCCGCTCTCCGCGCTAGGAAGCGGCTCGTCGTAGACCACCACATTGGTGGGGAACGTGTCAAGGCAACACAGTGTCGGAGTCGACCAACATCGGATCAGTGGAGCCTACGGACTCCAAGTCCCTAGCTGGCTCGCTGGCGACGTGAAGTTGATCGAGGAGGCCTGCGAGGAGGCTCTCGGGGCCGCCTGTGCCCATGTCGGATGCGGGCTTGTCGGAGAGGCGGACCTCGCCTACAAGATCGGCGAGGCAACTGGCCGCGCAGGCGATTTCAGTGCCATGCAGTGCATTGGCGCAGACTCCGTCTGGCATGCCGGGCTGGCTACGCTCGCCAGGGAGGAGAATGATTCCCGTCCAGAACAGGTCTCCGGACGACGGTGCACCAGGCCCCACGGTGGGCGCCAAATGTCC
Organism: Triticum urartu; assembly: GCF_056163025.1. Classification (NCBI taxonomy): domain Eukaryota; kingdom Viridiplantae; phylum Streptophyta; class Magnoliopsida; order Poales; family Poaceae; genus Triticum; species Triticum urartu. The sequence goes on from NC_141874.1 coordinate 85,917,632, forward strand.
GGGGTTGGGTGCGACATATGCCAATGGATGGCTTATCATGGTGGGGGCGAGTAGAACGTCGCCGGTGCCTGGAAACGGGATGAGGCGTAGAGACGTACGCTGGCAAACTTTACCCAGGTTCGGGGCTCTCCTAGGAGATAACACCCCTAGTCCTGCTCTGCGGGGTCTCTGCATGGTCACTAAGACGAAAGTGAGTACAATGGTGCTCCTCGAGCTGTATCTGTGGACAGGAGGAGGCTAGGCCAGCTCTCTTCCTTCTCTAAGGTCTGGTCTAGTTCTAATGGGTCGGAACCCTTTGCATGGGTGCCCTGGGGGGTTTATATAGGCCTACCCCCAGGGGTACAATGGTAAACCGACTGGGCGCAGGGCCCAGCCGTCAGTCTCTTCGCCTGCCGTCTTCTTTGCCGACTGTTGGGGCCCGCCAGCTGGTGGGCCCCGCCGACTGGTCTGGTATGGAGCCGACAGGACGTACCCGCCGCTTCCGGGTCTTGCCTACTGCCGATTACTGTAGCTGTGCTTCTAATGACGCAGGCTTGGTCATGGCGTCGTGGCTACAGCCCTGCTACCTGACGAGCGATTATTGTAGCCACTCCCTGTCTCGTCTGGTTAATGGCGTGTGGGACCCGTGGGAGGGGCAGGCAGACTTCCGAGGGCCGGCTCCTTTCGGGTCTGTCGGATTTCGGGTTCCGGCACACCCCTGAGGTTCGAACACTGGGTGCGCGCGGAGATTTCGCCTCCTACCTACCTGCACCCCTCCGCCTCGCTAAGATCTAAGCTAAGGAAAGAACAGCACAAGAAACACAGGGTTTATACTGGTTCGGGCCACCGTTGTGGTGTAATACCCTACTCTAGTGTGTGGTGTGGTGGATTGTCTCTTGGGCTGATGATGATGAGCAATACCAGGAAGAACAGCCTCGCGAGGGTCTGTTCTTGGCTGGGGCGATGAACTGCTGGGAGGAGTTCAATCACCCTTCTCTCTCTTTCTCTCTCTCTTTCTGATTCGATCCTCTCTCTTGATGCTCGATACTCGATCTCCCCTCCTTCTACCCGGTAGGTGGCTGGTCCTATTTATAGGCAATGGCCCTGGGCCTCTTCCCAAATATTGAGCGGGAAGGGTGCCAACAATTGGCCATTTTGAAGGGGAACATCTGGTACACTTATCCCGACTAAAGTTGGTCCTCGCCTGCCAAAGGCTCTGGTGGTGACGCCGTCTTGGGCTCCATGATGACCTCTGTCTTGCAGTCTTCCTGGTCTTGGTCTTGTTGCACTGAAATGGCAACCTTTGCCTGATGCCTCGGTACTCCGCGGCTACGCTTGCCCCCTTTGCACCAAAGAGGAAAGGAGGACACTGCGCGGTTGGCGCCCGCGTGGCGCCTTTGGTCATCATGGCTTGCGTCACGGGCACCTCGTGAGGTACCCCGCCTTGATCTCTCCGCCTCCTCGCGAGCCAGCCTGATGAGGCCGTGCCTGCGGAAGCTCCGTGTCGTCCGCCCCGCGAGGCATGGCCCCTCGCGAGGGTCTTGGGTCTGTGTTGATGAACATGGGCCGTGCTGGGCCCCCCTTTGAGCCACGCCGCAGGCCACAGGTAGGCAAGTCTGGGGACCCCCGTTCCCAGAACACCGAGAGTAGCCCCCGGGCCCAAGGCGCGCCCGGACTTGGCCGTGCAGGGAGGCGGAAGGGCAAGAGCGAAGCGCCGCAGGCCCTAATAGCCTGCGGCCTTGGGCGCCGCATGGCGGTTGATTGGACGTGGGCGCCTTAGCAACCGCGCGAGTTGATATAGGAGTGGCATCCGCCTAGGCTTTGCTTTTTGCTTTCTCCGGTTGCTGCTCAGATCCCATTTCTTGCGCCTCTCCTTCCTTCCTCCAAAATTTCCAGATCTACTCCGACCACGTGACCTAGGAAGCCATGGCGCCTCGTCAGTCCCCGGCCGTAGCTTGGTACTCGTCTGCCCTGGAGTCGTCGAACGTGTCGGAGGCAAGCTTCACCCGGTTGCACCGGATGGCGGCGGCGCGGGGCATCGACGGGGCGAAGGTGTTCAAGGCCGGCTCCGCCATCCCTGAGGGTCAAGGGAGCACCTTCTATCCGTTCTTCGTAAGCGCCATTGCTGCTGGCCTGGTGCCTCCCTTCTCCGAGTTCTTCTTCTCTGTCCTCCGCCATTATAAGCTACAGGCTCTGCATCTCCACCCCAACTCCGTCCTTCTCCTGGCGATCTTCGCCTATTACTGCGAGGCTCATGTAGGGGTGCAGCCCTTAGTGGCCTTGCTGCGCCACTACTTCTACCTCCGGACCTCTCGCGGTCCTGCTTCATCGCGTATGGTGGCGCCATTGCCATTTTGAACCCCGGGAAAAGGATTGAGGGCTTCAGGAGCAAGTGGGTCTTGGTGGATGCTGGGCGCATCCACCCTCGGCTGATCTTGCCCACGGAGCAACCCACGAGCTCCAGCGATTAGGGTCGAGCGGAGCTCGCGGACCCCCGCGCGAAGCTGGTGTTGGAGAAGATGGACATGGATCTGAGGCCAGCCAACATGGCGGCGGCGAAGCTGACCGGCGCGTCGCTGCTGAGGGAATTCCTGGAGCACCAGCTGGCTCCGCTTCGGCAGTACTCACTTCCGATGTGGAGGCCCCATCCGAGCCCCGCGGCCTTGGCCAACGGAGATCTGGCTGCGTTCCTCTAATCTCTGGTCAGGGGCGATGTGGCGAGGTTGGAGGGCGCTCCTACGCCCTTGTTCCTCCGCGACGACTGGGATCAGGTAGTGGAGTCCATGCCCGTCTTCAACGGGGACGGGCCCGTGCCCATGGAAACTCCCGAGGAATCGGTGGACGTGCCTTCCGACGACTCCAGCGAAGAGGAGGAAGGAGGGGAGTGGGAAAAAGGGCCTGACTCCGAGGCGACTGACGGAGAGTCGAGGGCTCCCCTCCCCCGGCGTAGGTCCCGCGTTCTCTGCCTCTCTCCGAGCGATGACGACGAGGATGATGACGAGCAGGACAGCGGGAGCTTGCCCCGATCCCGAAGAAGGACAGGACCGGGCTGATTTCCCGCAGGTCTGCCCCAGCCCCGAGGCGGACCGTAGACGTACCTTCCGCTTCCAAACTTCCCGAGGTTGACCCTTCCAGCCGGCTTTCGGGCTTCAAATTTGGCCGGAGGCCGCTTGAGCTCACTGGCGACAACCCGTAAGCGCTTGATTCTTGTCTTTATTTCTTGTTCTGCTTCTGAGGCTTGATGTCCGCATCTCTTGGATAGGCTGGCGCCTGCAGCAAAGAAGCCGAAGGGGGCTCCTGAGGTTCCATTCTGTGGCAGCGCCTCTACCCACGAAGGAGGGTAACCGCAATGCACGGGCTTCTCCTGCCCGGTCGTCCTCGCGAGGCCTGGCTGAGCCGGCTGGGGCGAGCTCAGCCCCCATGGCCCAAGTGACTCCCGATGTCCCTTTGCCTGCTGCCGCCACTATAGCCGTTGGGGCGCAGCAGACTCCGCCTCAAGATGCTGTGGCCGCGCTGCCGCCTTCTCCTTCTACTCCACCGACTGTTGTCTCTCCGACTCCTCTTGCCGTTCTGGATCATGTTGCTGCTGAGATGGACCGGCTGCGGCAGGATCTTCTTGGCGCCGACCCTTGCTTGGTGGCCGGGCGCTTGGAGCTGGCTTCAGGATGGATTCGCTCTGACGCTTCGAATCGGGCGACGCTGGTCCAGGCCTCAACGGCTTGCGATGAGGAGAAGCAGGCCGTCCTTGAGGTGAAGGCTGCTCGTGACGCAGCCCTGGGGGAGGTGGTTGATGTCCGCGGTCGCTGCAAGGCGCTGGAGGACTGCAAGGTCTGCAGGACCAGCTCGCGAAAGAGGTCCGCCTTCGCCAAGAGTAGGAAGAAGGCGTGAAGGCTCGCGAGGCGGCCGTCAAGGAGAGGGAGGTCAAGCTCAAGAAGTGCCGCGACCACCTAGGCGCGCTGGAGCAGGAGTTGGGGGCGAGGAGGCCGAGCTGGACGACAAGGCGCTGGTTCTTGCCGAGGACCACGTGGCCTTTACGGAGATGGAGGCGAAGGCTCGCTCCTCGCTGAGGACGCTTTACGACAGCGGCCTGGAGAGCCCGCTGGGTGGCACCGAGGACGGCCCCGCCAAGCTGCTTCCCTTCCTGGTTCGTGCTCTTGAAGATGTCGCCCTTGGCCTTGCCCCACGGCCGAGGCCGAGGCGCGTGTCCTGTCTTCTGCAGCGCTGACGCGGGTCCTCACCCAAATCTACCTTCGCGATCCCAGCGTCGACCTCGACAGCCTGCTGGAGCCAGTAAGCGGCGAGCGTGCCGCTGCCGAGGCCGTGAAGGGTCACGCGGAGGCTCTACTGGGGAAGTTCCGGGCCTTCAGCACCAAGCCGAAGCAAGGCGCTGCCGACCCCACTGCTCCATGAGGCGAACCCACTCCGCGCTGCTCCACCGCCGACAAGTGACTTCGTTGTGGCTCCTGTCCTGCCTTTAATTCCTGCACATGTATCATGCCTCGGGGAGGCGTTTAAACTTGCTTTGGCATTGAGATAACAGTGTGGACTATAATATTTGCTTTTGAATTCCTTGAGATTTACGCTTTTCCTTTCTACTTGCTTATGTTCTACGCCGGCAGAGCCCGGCCCCGTGCATACCTCAGCCGCCGTTAGCCCCGACCGGAAACCAGGACGGGACCAAGGAGTGAGGGGCTACGTGGAAAGTTAGGCTCCTGAGTCGCGATGCTCAGGAGTCCCCCTTGGCACACGAACAACAAGTAGGGAGGTATAATGTGGGTGGATCTACCGTTCTACGTCTGCAGAGCCCGGCCGCGCGCATACCTCAACCGCCGTTAGCCTTTCGGAACTAAGGAGTGAGGGGCTACGTGACCAGTTAGGCTCCTGAGTCGCGATTCTCAAGAGTCCCCCTTGACGCTCAAACGGCCTTCGTACCTTGGCTCCGCTCGGGGAGAGACGCGCGACGAACCAGGCCCGGGGGGGGGGGGGCCTGGCTGGGCGGCGTGCGTTTGGGCGTGACCCAGGCGCAGCCCCCGCGCCCAGCCCCCTCATGCGGCACTCCCGAGGGGAGGCGTTACGATGAGGCTAGACACTGAGCTCTGGTCTCCCTGAGGTTGATGCGGCTCGGGGGCCACCCTCAGTTGTTTATCACCAGCGCGGAGCATACCGCTTCCGTAGGTGTACGGGCATAGCCGCTCCTCGGCAGTGTCGTCAGCCAGCGCGGAGCATGGTGCTTCCACTAGTGCGTGGGAGGGGGCCCCCCTCCGGGAGGAGCCCTCGGGGCGTGTACAGCCCCGCCCTGACACGTGGCTGGCACGGTAGGGCCTGGCGAGGTGTATCTGGGCACCCGTGAGCCAGCGCGGGACTCACGGGGCCCTACCTCTAGGCGGGTTGAGCCTGGCACTGGGCCTTATCTTGTGATGTGTCCCTGCAAATTTGGTTAGATGCCGGCACTCTACGTCCTCGGGTCCCGGCCCTCGAGCTGGTCTCAGCCGTCGCTGGTATGCCAGGTCGCGATGCCGTGGACAAGGCCAGAGGGTGAGGGCTGGAGTGCCAGTAAGAGCCCTGAGTCGCGATGCTCAGGTACCCCCCCCTTTAACGTGCAAGTGTTCGGCATGGAGAAGAAGAGGTGCCGTGGATCGGCATCAAATAATCAAGCATGGTGGGTCGAATGCATAACCGGAAATAAACGCAAAAGGGATACATGCCGCTGGGTCTGGCCCGAGCGACTTGGGGATGATGAAGCCCGAGGGGCGCCCCCAACAAGGTAAACTAACAACATGGAATAAAAAGGATACATGCCGCAGGGACGGACCCACGCGACCTGGGAATAATGCAGCCCTGGGGGGGGGGGCGCTCCCAGCTGGAAATGAAACTTGAAAGATGTCACCTGATGATGTTGAGGACGAAGGAGTGTTGATGTAGCAGGCTCGGTGGGCTGCGGAAGCCGATCCTCACGAGCCCCCAGGCCCAGGGGCCTCGGGAGGCTCCGGTGGTGCTGGTGGCTCCTCGCGGACCATCTCCATGTCCGCCAGGGCTGCCGAACGCCTAGCCTCTTGTGCCTCCATGATGCCCCTCATGAGGCGCCGGTACGTGGCAGCCGCGTTCGGCAAGCCGTCAGTCATGCAAACGTAGCTGAGGGGTGGACCTCCGCAGCGCCCACTCGCGAGGGCCAGAGGCGCTCCATAGAGGCGACTCAATTGAGCCCTGGTATGTCGATGCAGACGCGCAGCCCACCATCCTCGCCTGGATGGGGAGCCACTACAGGTAGGCGGCGGCCGCCTTTCATGACTCTTGACTCCTATAGCTCCTGAATGGCCTTGCTGACGAACTCCTGAGGGTCTGACTCTCATCGCCTTACTTCTTCTTGAGGGAAACGTGTTTCGAAACACGCCTCCATGTGGTGCCCAAGCGCCTCCCTCGTGACCTTAGCCAGGTCGGTGGCCCTCCAAGGGAGAGCCCCCGAGCCCTGCCTGGGGAGGGCGCCGGGCGTGCTTTCCTATGCGATGGAAGGAGGTTCCCCATAGGCAGACGCGGGCCCAGAGGGGCCTGCCTCCTGAGGGGCCGGGCCGAACGATGTCTTCTTCTTCTTGGGGGCGGTCTCGGGAAGCCTCCTACTTCCGCGATCCGGGTCTTCCAGTGACGCGGCCTGAAAGGCTCGCTCCAGGGAACACACCGCGTCCTTCTCTTCACAGGGCACCGCGATGACTCCGCCACTTCCTGGCATCTTGAGGATGTTGTAGCCATGGTGAGTTACGGCCGTGAACTTGGCCAGCGCTGGGTACCCAAAGATGGCATTGTACGGCAGGCGAATGTGAGCGACGTCGACGTCGATGAGCTCGGTGCGGGAGTTGTCGCGTGCCCCGAAGGTGACAGGGAGGCGGACCTGCCCAATCAGGACCGTGGAGCCGTCGGTGACTCCGGAGAAAGGCTTGGTTGGCTGAAGCTGGCTGTAGGGCACTAGGAGATTGTTGAATGTTTTCATGGACAGGACGTTGAGCCCTGCCCCGCTGTCGATGAGGGTCCTGGTGACCACCACGTTGCTGATGATTGGGGAACAAAGCATCGGGAGGACTCCGGCTGTAGCCGCACACTTGAGCTGATCTGCTGAGCTGAACGTGATGGCGCACACCGACCACCTGAGAGGGAACGTGGCTTCGAGCTTGGGGAGGACTGCATTCACTTCGCGGGCGAACTGCTTGAAGATGCGTTGAGAGGCTGGGGCTTGAGCCCCATCCAGGATTCAGGTGATCGCGCGCGGCTCCTGGAAGCCCCCAACCCCCTCGTCCTGGTGGCAGTCTTCGTTTCTCCTTGGCTGCAGCGGCAGCGGAGGGAGGCCTGCGGTGCCTTGCGGGCGATCCTCGCGAGGCTGATCCCTCCAGTCTACCTCGCGAGGCGGGTCTTGCCAGTGATCCTCGCGAGGTTGATCGCGCCACCCTTGGCACGGGCCACGGTCTTCCCAGCGTCCTGCGTTCCTTTCTCCTCCTCGACCGTAGCCCCGGTCACCGCGGTCGGGGCGACGGCCGATCCTTCCTTCTCGCACGGCTCGGAGCTCTTGACATTCGTTGCTGTTGTGGGTGTGGAGGTCGTGGTACACACAGTACCGACTGCCCTTGGAAGGTTCGGGCTGATCTCTGCCCCGCTTGGTGTCTGGTTCTGCCGCGAGCACGACAGCCCCCTTGCGCTTCACATCCTTGGCCTTGGGCTTCTTCTCTTCTGGGTCTGCGACAGGAAGCTCGAGGAGGGAGAGATGCCCTTCCTTAGCCCTGGCGCACTTGGTTGCCAAGTTGAACAGCTCCAAGGAAGTGCACAGGTCTTCATGCATCGCCAGCTCCTCCTTCATCTTGACATCGCGCACGCCGTCGGAGAAGGCTGAGATGAGGGCCTCCTCGGTCACCTTGGGAATCTTGAGGCGTGCGTTGTTGAAGCGCTGGATGTACTTCTGCAATGTCTCTCCGGGTTGTTGCTTGATGCGGCGCATGTCGCTCACGGCAGGTGGCCGGTCGTGAGTACCTTGGAAGTTGGCGATGAAGCGGGTGTGCATCTCGTCCCAGGAGGAGATCGTGCCTGGAGCCAAGTTCAGGAGCCAGGTGCGGGCCCCGTCCTTGAGCGCCATGGGAAACCAGCTCACCATGACCTTCTTGTCTCCGTTGGCAGCTTCAGTGCCCAGCTCATAGAGCTGGAGGAACTCCGCAGGGTCGGCCGTGCCGTCGTAACGAAGAGGCAGGTCTGGCTTGAACTTGCCCGGCCACGCGACGCTGCGTAGCTCGGTGGTGAAGGCACGGCAGCCTGTTGTGGCCACGGGAGGCCTTGGGTGACGGAGAGCTTGGTCTTGCATGTCCCCATGCGCTGCAGCCTGGAGCAGGGCGGGGTCTTGACGTGCGGGAGCAGGAGCATGGTCGCGACGTGCTGGAGCAGGGAGCGCCCGGGCAGCTTCTTGCGGGCAAGGGACTTCTTGGCAGCTCTGCTCTTGCCGCGCTGGCACCTGACGAAGCGGGTTCCGCCCAGGGGCCACTCGCCTTGGAGCCATGGCGCCTTCTTGAGGAGGAGGCGGCCGGGGCGCCACCGGAGCCTCGTCGCCTGCGCGGGCGGGGTGCGGTGCAGCGGAACAGACGGCGCAGGAGAGCCCCCTGCGGCGCGGACGAGCTCGGCGACGCGGTCGAGCCATTCTTCGTAGACGTCGTCGACGGGACGGTAGCGCAGGAGCTCGTTTGCCGCAATGAGCGCAGCTCGAGCCTCCATGGGTGCGCGGAGCACTCGGGACGAAGAACCAGCCGGGGCGAGCGTGGGAGTAGCGGTGCGGCCATCTTGCCGCACGGACGGATGCTGAGACGACGCTTGCTGCTTGTCCCCCGCCGGGCCGGTGGCGGCGTTGACGGCAGGCGACGGGGAACGGCGAGAACGCCTGCCGACAGAAGCCGTCTGGGCGACGCGGGAAGCGAGAGCGGCGCGGCGCTCGGCGCGGGCCCGACGAGCGTCAGACATGGACGCGATGGTCGGAGGAGAACGGGGTGGTGGAAGACGAATTCCGGCGCACCCCTACCTGGCGCACCAGATGTCGGATTTCGGGTTCCGGCAGACCCCTGAGGTTCGAACACTGGGGTGCGCGCGGAGATTTTGCCTCCTACCTACCTGCACCCCTCCGCCTCGCTAAGATCTAAGCTAAGGAAAGAACAAGACAAGAAACATAGGGTTTATACTGGTTCGGGCCACCGTTGTGGTGTAATACCCTACTCCAGTGTGTGGTGTGGTGGATTGCCTCTTGGGCTGATGATGATGAGCAATACAAGGAAGAACAGCCTCGCGAGGGTCTGTTCCTGGCTGGGCGATGAACTGCTGGGAGGAGTTCAATCACCCTTCTCTCTCTTTCTCTCTCTCTCTCTCTCTTTCTGATTCGATCCTCTCTCTTGATCCTCGATACTCGATCTCCCCTCCTTCTACCCGGTGGGTGGCTGGTCCTATTTATAGGCAATGGCCCTGGGCCTCTTCCCAAATATTGAGCGGGAAGGGCGCCAACAATTGGCCATTTTGAAGGGGAACATCTGGTACACTTATCCTGACTAAAGTTGGTCCTCGCCTGCCAAAGGCTCTGGTGGTGACGCCGTCTTGGGATCCATGATGACCTCCGTCTTGCAGTCTTCCTGGTCTTGGTCTTGTTGCACCAAAATGGAAACCTTTTCCTGATGCCTCGGTACTCCGCGGCTGCGCTTTCCCGCTTTGCACCAAAGAGGAAAGGAGGACACTACGCGGCTGGCGCCCGCCTGGCGCCTTTGGTCGTCATGGCTTGCGTCACGGGCACCTCGGGAGGTACCCCGCCTTGATTTCTCCGCCTCCTCGCGAGCCAGCCTGATGAGGCCGTGCCTGAGGAAGCTCCGTGTCGTCCGCCCCGCGAGGCTTGGCCCCTAGCGAGGGTCTTGGGTCTTTGTTGATGAAGATGGGCCGTGCTGGGCCCCCCTTTGAGCCACGCCGCAGGCCGCAGGCAGGCAAGTCTGGGGACCCCCGTTCCCAGAACGCCGACAGGGTCCGGCTGGTGGCACTCTTGCCGTCTTCTGGACTCTCGCTGGCTGGTAGGGCCCATCGTCCATGGACCGTACCGACAGGCCGTCGTGGGTGCAGGACTCCGCCTACCGTTGCTGATGTCAGGGATGGCATGGCAACAGTGCCTCGCCGGATGGAGAACTCCGTTGGTACAGCGCACTATGGCCTAGCCATCCCATGAAAATGGGAGGGAGTGGGCTTTACTGTGGCTACTCCCGTCCCATCCCCCTTATGAGGGCATGGGCTTTGTTGGTGTCATGGGCCGACTCCCCGTGGACAGCTTCTCTGGGAGCCGCCAGGCGGGAGTCGGCCCGTCTTGACCTCGCCTCCAGGAGTCGGCCGCATGCGGGCAGTCGGCTGTCCCTTTAGCCGGCCTCTGGAAGGCGGCTCTCCTTCCTAGTGTCTTGAAGGGCGTAGTCAGCCCCGATGTCTTGAAAGATTCTGGGCCTCGGGTTAGCCTACCCGTGGCCCATTACTCCGACAATTGATGTGCAGAATTGTCCTAGGCAATCGTTAACAAGACCAGTAATCAATATTGCAGTTTCATATGAGGGAGAGGCATAAGCTAACATACTTTCTCTACTTGGATCATATGCACTTATGATTGGAACTCTAGCAAGCATCCGCAACTACTAAAGATCATTAAGGTAAAACCCAACCATTGCATTAAAGCATCAAGTCCTCTTTATTCCCATACGCAACAACCCCCTTACTCGGGTTTGTGTTTCAGTCACTCACCAACCCAGTATAAGCGAATCATGAACGTACTGCAACACCCTACAGCGGGAAACCCTCACGCTTGCGCGACATGGAGGGCAACATAGGACAGCATCAAAGTAAAACATACAACTCATACCAATCTAGATCATCAATCAACCCAAAGACAAAAGATATCTACTCAAAACATCATAGGATGGCAACACATCATTGGATCATAATATGTGGCATAAAGCACCATGTTCAAGTAGGGATTACAGCAGGGTGCGGGAGAGTGGACCGCGTAAAAGAGATGAGGATGGTGATGATGATGGTGATTTTGATGAAGACGATCACCGCGGCGATGATTCCCCTCTCGATGGCACTCCGGTGCCACCAAGAGAGAGGAGGAGAGGTTCTTCCCCTTGTGCTTCCTCCTCCATGGCCTCCCCCCTAGATGGGGAGAGGTTCCCCCTCTGGTCCTTGGCCTTCATGACGATAATGGCCCCTCCGGGATCCTCCTCCATTCCCTCCGGTGATGATGGCCCCCTCCGGCAGGGTGCCAGAGAGGGCCTAGATTGGTTTTTGGTGGCTACGGATGCTTCTGGCAGCGGAACTCCTGATCTAGGTTAATTTTTCGTGGTTTCTGTATTTATAGGAATTTTTGGCGTCGGTCTCACGTCAAGGAGGTGCCCGAGGCGTCCACGAGGAAGGCCCACGCACCTAGGGGGAGGGTGGGTGGGCATGCCCCCACCCTCATGGACGCCCCGGGACTCTCCTGGCCCAACTCTTTTACTCCAGGGTCTTCTTTTGGTCCATAAAAATCGTCAAAAATTGGCACGTCAATTGGACTCCGTTTGATATTCCTTCTCTGTAAAACTCAAAAACAATGAAAAAACAGGAACTGGCACTGGGTACTAGGTTAATAGGTTAGTCCCAAAAACCATATGAAATAGCATATAAATGCATATAAAACTTCCAAGGTTGATAATATAATAGCATGAATACTTCATAAATTATAGATACGTTTGAGACGTATCAGCATCCCCAAGCTTAATTCCTGCTCGTCCTCGAGTAGGTAAATGATAAAAGAAATAATTTATGAAGTGTGAATGCTAGCAAGTGCATAAGTTTCATCAATGATAGTTTCAATCGCTTTTTATAGCATCATTATATATCATAACAGTAGCTCATCTTCATAAAACTTTTCATGATCAAGTAATAAGCTATTCACATGTTAAAGTATATATCATAAAGTTTCTTGAAACTAACAAACTATATTCTTAGTCATCAAACAATTGCAATTCATCTTATTTTTAGGAAGGGTCTATGTCAGAGCTTTGAGTTAGCAAACTCCACATACTCAACTATCATTTAATATTTCACAATTGCTAACACTCACGTGATATTTATGGGTTCAAAGTTTTAATCGGACACAGAGAAAGATAGGGGCTTATAGATTCGCCTCCCAACCTTTTACCTCAAGGGTAATGTCAACAATAATAGTTCATGATAACTTACATCCAATTGGATATATATATCAGGATCTTTCCAACACAATGTGCTTGCCAAAGGATAAAGTGTAAAAAGGAAAGGTGAAGATCACTATGACTCTAGCATAAGGTGGGAGATAAAAGTAAAAGATAGGCCCTTCACAGAGGGAAGCAGATGTTGTCATGCGCTTTTATGGTTGGATGCACAAAATCTTAATGCAAAAGAACGTTACTTTATATTGCCACTTGTGATATGGACCTTTCTTATGCAGTCCGTCGCTTTTATTTCTTCCACATCACAAGATCGTATAAAGCTTATTTTCTCCACATTAATAGATCATACATATTTAGAGGGCAATTTTTATTGCATGCACCGATGACAACTTACTTGAAGGATCTTACTCAATCCATAGGTAGGTATGGTGGACTCTCATGGCAAAACTGGTTTAATGAATGTTTGGAAGCACAAGTAGTATCTCTACTTGGTGCAAAGAATTTGGCTAGCATGAGGGGAAAAGCAAGCTCAACATGTTGGATGATCCAAGATAATATACTTTATTTCCGATATAAGAAAACATAACCCATTACGTTGTCTTCCTTGTCCGACATCAACCTTTTAGCATGTAATATTTTAATGAGTGCTCACAATTACAAAAGATGTCCAAGATAGTATATTTATATGTGAAATCTCTCTTCCTTCAATATTCTTTCATGAATTGTTCAAGTGACCAATTCTATGTTTGCTAACTTTCAATAAGTTTACTACCTATACTTATTATATGTGAAGTCATTACTCCCCATGGTATAAGAATATGAAACATATATAAATTCAGATTTATGATATTCAATTATTCAACCAGTTACTCATAGGATATACGTGAATCACGTGAGTAAATGATAAACTACTTAAAAAGATAATAGTGAAGGACACTGAGTAGTCATATAATTAACTAGCCATGGGAGGATTCTTTTTCATTTAATAATTCAGATCCAATGATTTTATTCAAACAGCAAGTAAAATTGAAAATACGCTCCAAGCAACACACATATCATGTGATGAATAAAAATATAGCTCCGAGTAAGGTATACCGATGGTTTTGAAGATGAAAGAGGGGATGCCTTCCGGGGCATCCCCAAGCTTAGGCGCTTGAGTATTCCTTGAATATTACCTTGGGGTGCCTTGGGCATCCCCAATCTTAGGGTCTTTCCACTCCTTACTCTCCTCATATCGATATCTCACCCAAAACTTGAAAACTTCGATCACACAAAACTTAACAGAACTTCATGAGATAGGTTAGTATGACAAAGAGTAAACCATTCACTTTGGTACTGTCAAAGACAAGGTTCATAATTTTTCTCATGCAATGCCTACTGTACCATATCATTTCTACAGTTTATACTGAGAAATATAAGCCATAGAAACTAGAAAACAAGCAAACTATGCAATGAAAACAGAATCTGTCAGAAACAGAACAGTCTGTAATGATCTGAACACTAACCATACTTTTGCTACTCAAAAAATTATGAAATAAATTTTTGGACGTGAGAAATTTTCCTATTAATCTTCTGCAAAAAGAATCAGGACCAAAGCACTCTTCTGTAAAAAATGGCAGCTAATCTCGTGAGCGCAAAGTTCCTGTTTTTTACAGCAAGATCACATTAACTTTCACCCAAGTCTTCCCAAAGGTCTTACTTGGCACTTTATTGAAACAAAAGCTATAAAACATGATTACTACAGTAGCTTAATCATGTAAACACACAAAAATAGTAAGTTTAAATATTGGGTTGTCTCCCAACAAGCGCTTTTCTTTAATGCCTTTTAGCTAGGCATGATGATTTCAATGATGCTCACATAAAAGATAAGAATTGAAACATAAAGAGAGCATCATGAAGAATATGACTAGCATATTTAAATATAACCTACTTCTTATGCCTAGGGATTTTTTGAGCACATAATTTATAGGAACAAGAATCAACTAGCATAGGAAGGCAAAACAAGTATAACTTCAAAACTTTAAGCACATAGAGAGGAAACTTGATATTATTGCAACTCCTACAAGCATTTATTCCTCCCTCATAATAATTTTCAGTAGCATCATGAATTAATTCAACAACATAACCATCACATAAAGCATTCTTTTCATGATCTACAAGCATAGAAATTTTTCTACTCTCCACATAAGCAAAATTCTTCTCATTCGGAATAGCAGGATCACTAGTTCCTAAAGTGGACACTCTTCCAAACCCGCTTTAGATGATATTATTATTCATAATCCAAAATATATAAGTGAAGTTCATGGGGAATTCTACAATTAATATAAACTAACCAATATCCAAGCTCAAAATGTATAAGTGAAGCACACGAAGCATTCTATAAAACCATACTCAAAAAGATTTAAGTGAAGCTCAAAGAGCAATTCTATAAGATCATAATTAAAAGATATAAGTGAAGCACATGAATTATTCTATAAATTTATGAAGGGACATCTCATACTAGCATGGTTCTTAAATAAAAAGAAAAACACAAAGGACACAAATCATGTGAACCAAACAAAAACCGAGGTATACCGATAATTGTTGAAGAAGAAAGATGGGATGCCAACCGGGGCATCCCCAAGCTTAGATGCTTGAGTATCCTTAGAATATTTATTTGGGGTGCCTTGGGCATCCCCAAGATTGAGCTCTTTCCTCTCTTTATTCTTCTCATATTGATAGCTCCTCGATCTTCGAACACTTCATCCACAAAAAACATTAACAAAAACTCTGTGAGATCCGTTAGTATAATAAAGCAAATCACTACCTTTAGGTACTGTTTCAAACTCATTCCAATTTCATATTAGAACTATATCTATGGTATTCCAACTTCACAATGGTTCATACCCCCTGGTACTACCCATAGATTCATCAAAATAAGCAAACAACACACGAAAAACAGAATCTGTCTAAAATAGGACAGTTTGTAGTAATCTGGAGGTTTAGTAAATTTCTGTAAATCCAAAAATTATGAAATAAATTTGAAACTTTGAAAAATTTATACATAAGTAATGTGCAAAAAGTTTAAGAACCATTTGACTTTCCAGTAAAAAAATGTAAAATCACGCACTACAACCAAAGTTTCTGCTTTTGTTCTGCAGATAGTAAACAAGCAATCTAATCATTCTAAAACCAAAGCTTGGCACATTATTGTTATAATAAAAATGATATATATATATATGGGGATAATTATTTACAGATAAACTTCCATGAAAAATTCTACATTGTTTCCATGAGCATGAACACAAGTGCTCAAGGTCGACCCTCACTTCTTCAATGCATAAATTTCCAATCACTTCTCTTTTTGAAAAACTTTTTAGGAATGAGAGGCAAGATTTTTTTTTGGTATTTTGATTACTTATATTTTTTTATGTTTCACCCACAGCTAAACAGAAACAAAAAAAACAAAATCTAGTTAGTGAAGAAAGCAAACAAGCATACACGAGAATATCAACCCCACGCTATTGCTCCTCGGCAACGGCGCCAGAAAAGAGCTTGATAATCCCCAAGTGCAAGGAATCGTCGTAGAAATTTCCAAAGGTGGAAGTGATAAGTATGGAGTGTCGAACCCACAAGGAGCTAAAGGTAAGACCAATATTCTCTCAAGCCCTATCTGCCACTGATACGACTCTACGTACACCGAATGTTTGCTTCCAACTAGCAACGAGAAATAAAACTATGTTGTGGGTATGAAGAGGATAACTTTGTATGATATCAGAGAGCTAAAATATGGAAGTAGGTGCTGTTATCATAAAGCTAGAATATATTACTAAATATTATAAATAGCGAGTGTGGAATAATGGTGGATCGGTGTGCGGAATTGTCCTAGGCAATCGTTAACAAGACCGGTAATCACTATTGCAGTTTCATATGAGGGAGAGGCATAAGCTAACATACTTTCTCTACTTGGATCATATGCACTTATGACTGGAACTCTAGCAAGCATCCACAACTACTAAAGATCGTTAAGGTAAAACCCAACCATAGCATTAAAGCATCAAGTCCTCTTTATTCCCATACGCAACAACCCCTTACTCGGGTTTGTGTTTCAGTCACTCACCAAACCACTATAAGCGAATCATGAACATACTGCAACACCCTACAGCGGGAACCCCTCACGCTTGCGCGACACAGAGGGCACCATAGGACAACATCAAAGTAAAACATACAACTCATACCAATCTATATCATCAATCAACCCAAAGACAAAAGATATCTACTCAAAACATCATAGGATGGGAACACATCATTGGATCATAATATGTGGCATAAAGCACAATGTTCAAGTAGGGATTACAGCGGAGTGCGGGAGAGTGGACCGCGTAAAAGAGATGAGGATGGTGATGATGATGGTGATGTTGATGCTGATGAAGATGATCACCGCGGTGATGATTCCCCTCTTGATGGCACTCCGGTGCCACCAAGAGAGAGGAGGAGAGGTTCTTCCCCTTGTGCTTCCTCCTCCATGGCCTCCACCCCGGATGGGGAGAGGTTCCCCCTCTGGTCCTTGGCCTTCATGACGATAATGGCCCCTCCGGGATCCTCCTCCATGCCCTCCGGTGATGATGGCCCCCTCCGGCAGGGTGCCAGAGAGGGCCTAGATTGGTTTTCGGTGGCTACGGAGGCTTCTGGCGGCGGAACTCCCGATCTAGGTTAATTTTCCAAGGTTTCTGTATTTGTAGGAATTTTTGGCGTCGGTCTCACGTCAAGGAGGTGCCTGAGGCGTCCACGAGGCAGGCCCAGATGCCTGGGGGGGGGGGGGTTGGGCGTGCCCCCCACCCTCATGGACGCCCTGGGACTCTCCTGGACCAACTCTTTTACTCCGGGGTCTTCTTTTGGTCCATAAAAATCGTCAAAAATTGGCACTTCAATTGGACTCTGTTTGATATTCCTTTTCTGTAAAACTCAAAAACAAGGAAAAAACAGGAACTGGCACTGGGCACTAGGTTAATAGGCTAGTCCCAAAAACCATATAAAATATCATATAAATGCATATGAAACATCCAAGGTTGATAATATAATAGCATGAATACTTCATAAATTATAGATACGTTGGAGACGTATCAGATGTCGTCATGGTTGTCTTCGAGGGATGCTTGGCCCTTGTCATCTTTCCAGCTTTGCAGGCACCACATAGATGACCCTTGTTGAACTTGACGCCCTCGATGCCTACGACATGTTTCTTCTTCGTGAGTGTGTACAAGCACTAAAAAAATACACTTCCATGATGATACGTGTTTGTCATAGTAGGTCGCGTTTTTTGTCATGCATGTACGTCCATGACGATTTTATGACAGAATCAAGATAGTCACACATGTGCTGCCGTAGAAGTGTTCCATGACATTACCAAAATTATCATCACGGAAGTGTCCACTTCCATGGCGATAAATCGCACGTCACAGAAGTGCTTTCGTCAAGGGTGACCAACACGTGGCATCCACCGTAACGGAACGCCGTTAAGCTATCGGGTCGGATTTTGGATCCGATAACCCGTTAACAGCCCCGACCAATGGGGATTTTCCACGTGTAAAATCATCATTGGCTGGAGGAAACACGTGTCGGCTCACCGTTGGGACAGATGTCATCCGCTCATTGGACTGAAGGCGCCTATGATCCGGTGACACGTGGCACAGCCCAACAGAGGCCCATTCCTGTGAAAAGGCCGACCCGTTTGACTTGGTCAAAAGGTGGCGGGCCAGCCCATGAAAAGCTTGTTAACGACTTGTTCGCATATAGCCCATTTACAGCCCGCTAACCCAGGGCCCGTTACGCCCTATCCGAATTAGACCCAGTAGCGTCATCTGGGCCGTCCAATATAATTCAGCCCGTTTTAACTTCTGGCCCATGTGTGGCCCATGACTTCTTTCGGCCCATATGAGGACCTTTGTAACTCTTGGCCCATTAAAGGCCCGTGGTGAAACTGGCCCGTCATGAATAGTGTATCACTTTATACCCATTAACGGCCTGTTATTCCATTGGGCCATTTCCAGCCCAAGTTATCTTTCGGCCTTCTCAGGGCCCATTGATTCTTGGGCTCATTTGCAGCATTCGGTTACATACGGCCTGTTACTGTCATTTTCTACTTGTGGGCCAAATTCAGCCCGTCGTTATAGTCGGCCCGTTTGCGTCATGGGCTCCTCGCGAGGTACCCCTGCCTTGATCTCTCTTCCTCCTCACAGGCCTGCCTGATGAGGCTGCTTCTAAGGAAGCTTCCTGCCGTCCGCCCCGCGAGGCTTGGCCCCTCGTGAGGGTCTTGAGCTTGTGCTGATGAAGATGGGCCGCGCTGGGCCCCCACTTGAGCCACGCCGCAGGCCGCAGGCAGGCAAGTCTGGGGACCCCCATTCCCAGAACGCCGACAGTAGCCCCCGGACCCAAGGCGCGCCCGGGCTTGGCCTAGCAGAGAGGCGAAGGGGCAAGCACGAAGCGCCGCGGGCCCAAAAAGCCTGCAGCCTCGAGTGCCGCGTGGTGATTGATTGGACGTGGTCGTCTGCGCTTCCCCATGACGCCTTGTTGCGCGCCCGGTTAAGCGGACCTGTAGTTGCACACAGTTGTTCCTCCTTTCCGCTACTCGCTCGCCTCCTACCTTTCCTTCCTCTTCGAGCTCCAGCCTCCGCCACCAACCCGGCTCGAGTTCTTCCCTCTCTTCACTGCCATGGCGCCAACAAGAAAGGAAGGGGAAAGAAGCCCGCGCCTTCACCCCGCACACCTCCTGCGGCGGCCCCCGCCGTTGCTCGGTCAATCATACTCAATCTAGAAGCTTTGAACAAGGTCCGCTCCACCCTTGCCACGGTCTTCAATGAGTGTGGCAGGGTCACAGTCTGGCCTGCGTCCCATGCCTCCCTTGATAGGATTGTCACGGAGGTCCGATTCTTCGCCGATGCCCTATGGGCGGGTATGGTTCCCCCCTTTTCCACCTTCTTCAATGCGGTGCTCTCCCATTATCAGATCCGTATGATGCACCTCGGGCCAGAGTCCATTACCCTTCTGGCTATCTTTGCTTTTGTTGGCGAGGCGATGATAGGCATTCCTCCTTCCGTTGCCCTGCTGCGCCACTTCTTTTCCTTGCGCCTGAGCGACCCCACTCAGTGCTCAGGGTGCGTGAGCTTCTCTGCCGTGCCAGAGATGGCCGCTTCAGGGATTGACATCAGCCTTCCTTCTCCTGAGGCCAGGTTCAGAGAGTGGTGGCTGTCCGTGGACGTCGGAGAGCCCAACCCTTTGCTCTCGCACCCGACCTCGCCTGCTGTTCCCAACCCAGGCTGGGATCATGAGGTGCTCACGAGCCCCCAGCTCGCCTTCGTCTGGCGCCGCTTTTAGAGTTTGAGGGCGCTCAATGTGTCAGCGCCCAAGGTGGTGAAGGAATTCCTCCAATGTCGCATTGCTCCTCTCCAGCGCCACTCTCGCCGGATGTGGGACTTTGCGGGGCATAAAGACCGCATGCGGCTTCAGGAGGAGGACTTGGCGCCTGAAGCGCTGAGGACGGTACTCAAGGTCTTGACTAGTGATCCTTCCCCGGGTGGCCTTCAGAGCAATGGTGTCCTCTTGTATCTTTGCTTCGGCAGGGCCGATTTTGTGAGCCAGATGCCCAGCTTCGACGAGTGGGGACTGCGCCCGGCTGGCTTCACTAGGCCCCGCGAGAACCCGGCTGCCGTGGTTGCTTCCCCTGCCGCCCACAACAATCCTTCCTCGGGTGACAGGGCGGGGAGACGGGAACCAGCGGGAGTTGAGGCGACAGATGTCGAGGTGCCGACGCCGTGAGAAGCCTTGAAGGCTGTAACACCCTCGATGCGACTATAGCTCCCATGTGTCGAGGCACGACTTAGAGACATAATCGCATTGAAGGCATATGTCGCAAGTTAGGTAATCTTCACAACATCCCATGTAATATGAATAATAAAGGGGAGAACATAGTTGGCTTACACTCGCCACGTCAATCAAGTACATAAATAACATTACATCATCCAAAACACTCATGGCCCGACTACGGCGCCAAAATAGAAGAAAACCCAACATGCGACAACGGTCCCAATCACCCCCAACTGGGCACCACTACTGATCATCAGGAAAAGACACGTAGTAACGCTGAGAGACTTCGTCGAACTCCCACTTGAGCTCGTACTCGTCACCTGGAGCGGAATCACCTGGACCTGCATCTGGAGTTATAGTATCTGTGAGCCACAGGGACTCAGCAATCTCGCACCCTCGCGATCAAGACTATTTAAGCTTATAGGAAGGAAAAGGCAAATATATGTGGAGCTGCAGCAAGCGACTAGCATATATGGTGGCTATCTTATTCGCAAAAGAGAGCGAGAAGAGGAGGCAAAGCACGAGCGTGAAAAACTAGAGGAACAACCTGCGCAAGCATTACTCCAACACCGTGTCCACTTCCCGGACTCCGCCGAGAAGAGGCCATCACGGTAACACACGCGGTTGATTCATTTTAATTAAGGTCAACTTCAGGTTTTCTACAACCGGACGTTAACAAATCCCATCTGTCCATAACCGCGGGCACGGCTTTCGAAAGTTCAAATCCCTGCAGGGGAGTCCCAACTTAGCCCATGACAAGCTCTCACGGTCAACGAAGGAATAGACCTACTCCCAAGACGTTCTGATCAGACTCGGTATCTCGGTAACTCAAGACACTTCGAGAGGCTAAAACAAGACCAGCAACACCGCCCGAATGTGCCGACAAATCCCGATAGGAGCTGCACATATCTCTTTCTCAGGGCACACTCAGATGAGACTAGCTACAAGTAAAACCAACCCTCAAGTTTCCCCGAGGTGGCCCCGCAGGCAGCTCAGTTCAGACCAACACTCAGAGGAGCACTGGCCCGTGGGGGGGCTAAAATAAGATGACCCTTGAGTCTGCAGAACCCAAGGGAAAGAAAAGGCTAGGTGGCAAATGGTAAAACCAAGGTTGGGCATTGCTGGAAAAGCTTTAATCAAGGCGAAATATCAAGGGGTTCCCATTATAACCCAACCGCGTAAGGAACGCAAAATCCGGGAACATAACACCGATATGACGGAAACTAGGGCGGCAAGAGTGGAACAAAACACTAGGCGAGAGGCCGAGCCTTCCACCCTTTACCAAGTATATAGATGCATTAAGATAACATAGCAATATAATGATATCCCAACAAGTAGATAAATGATGTTCCAACAAGGAACGGCCTCCAATCTTCACCTGCAACTAGCAACGCTATAAGAGGGGCTGAGCAAAGCGGTAACATAGCCAATCAACGGTTTGCTAGGACAATGGTGGGTTAGAGGTTTGACATGGCAATTTGGAGGCTGACAAGCAAAAGGTAGGCATCGTAGCATTGGCATAGCAAAGAGCGAGCAAACTAGCATAGCAAAGATAGTAGTGATTTCGAGGGTATGATCATCTTGCCTGCACAGTTGTCAGAGTTGACTGGATCCTCAAAAGCAAACTCAATGGGCTCCTCGGTAGCGAACTCGTCTTCCGGCTCTACCCAAACAATACAAACAAGCAACAAGGATACAATCAACCACGTGCAAGACCAAGCAATATGATGAAATGATGATATGCTATGCGGGATGCGATGCGGGATGCAAAATGCAAGATATGACAGGAAATGCATGAACCTGGCCTCAACTTGGAAAACCAAATGTGCCACTGGAAAGAGGGGATGAAATCGCTTAAAAACAATATAAAGATCATTGGAATCGGAGTTACGGTTTGGAAATGGCAAGCGTTTTAAGAATGACACCGGTCTGCAATTTACAGCAAGTAGGCATCTAAACGCAACGAAATGAACATTCTACAGCCACCAAACATGACAACAAAATACATGGCAGGGATGAACACAAGATGCTTAACAAAATACTAGCACTGAGACACGGCCAATTCATCCATTATGAGGTTGAAACAAGCATGGCGAAAACGCAAATGCAAAACAGATTCCAGACTTAGTGAAATTAACACTTGTCTGAAATTTCAGATCACGAAGCCCTCCTCGGAGCAGCAAAACAACATGATACATGACCTGATTAAGACAAGTAAGAACATGGCATGGAGCTACTCAACAAGCTTAACAAAAGTCCCTAATGGACCTTGAGCCAAAAGGGATCACAGAATATACTAACAAGCACACGAACATAGCAAAAAGATAATCAGTTTTCAGACTTAGTGAAAACTGAGACATGCTGAAATATAACTCACGAAGGCATGTAAACGAGCTCGATGCACTCACTACGGTGCAAGTCATGGCAAGGCAAGCACACATACATTAAGAAGGCACAAAATGCTAGCTAGACACGGCAAGAACAATGGCATAGCATGCACGGATCAACTACAATAACATCGGCAAAATCGCAAACAAGTTGACGATCTGCCCAGATTCACCATGAAGCAAAAGTAGAGCTCGATTGACACAAGCTAGGGTGCTCAATAATTGCAAGTAAAGACATTGATGGATCTATCATAACATTATTAACAAAACTTCTTTACTGATCATCCTCAAAAGAGGCACGGATCACTAGGAAACAAGCTGAACATATGGCATCATGAACTAAATAATCCCAGACTTAGTGAAAACAACTAAGTCTCTGAAAACAGATTTCCCGGGTGCCTCTCTTTGCAAGCTTGCACAAGTCACGACACACATCCTAAAAATGCATGGGTTGCATCTCTGGAAAGAAGACAAAATCCTTAATAAAACATATGAAGGACTCACAGGCATAGCATGCACACAATAATCATGGAAAAAATGACAAAAGTCTAAGATGAACTAGCAGATCTGACAAATAACTCACGAAGCCTCCTTCTAACAGCATTTTGGGCAACAAGATGAACTCAAATGAAAATGATGCAATGGCATGAAATGATGTACTCGTCGAGACGAACATTTTGATATACTATTTGCCCAAATCGGAGCTACGGATGCAAAGTTACGGCAGGTCAAAGTTAGCACAAAAATTAGGGTTAGGAGGGAAAGTCAACCGGAAATATCTCCAGATCCAGATCTGCACGGGTTACGAGGATCGCCGGGGTGCACTGTTCGCCAGAGTTCTTCGGAGATGGCCGGCCAGAGTGGAAGACGAGGTGGCCGGAGAGAGGGAGGCCGGACTTGGCGCAGTTCCCGAGGGGCGGCGAGGCGGCGTGGGGCGCGGCTACCGGAGTTCGTCGCCGGCGATGCCGCACGGCGGCCGAAGATTGAGAGGAGGCGGCGGGGCGAGCGAGGCTCCCAGGCGGCGCGGGCGAGGGAGGCAGGCGGCGTGGAGGTGAGTGGCGCGGGCCACGTGGCGGGATGCGGTTGGCTGGGCGCGGCGGCGGACGCGTCCGACCGGGGGCGGACGTGTCCGTCGGTGGCGGGGATCTGTTTTTTTAGCTAGGGTTTCGTGGGAGGAGATGATCCGAAAACGGGGGGGGGGGTTATTTATAAGCATAAGTGGAGCTAGGAGAGTCCAAATGAGGTGCAGTTTTCGGCCACGCGATCGTGATCGAATGCTCTAGATGATGGAGCAAAGTTTGGTGGGTTTTGGGCCAAATTGGAGGGGTGTTGGGCTGCAACACACACGAGGCCTTTTCGGTCCCTCGGTTAACCGTTGGAGTATCAAACGAAGTCCAAATGATACGAAACTTGACAGGCGGTCTACCGGTAGTAAACCAAGGCCGCTTGGCAAGTCTCGATCCAATCCGGAAATGTTTAATCCCCACACACGAAAGAAAGCTAGAAAAGACCACCGGAGGAGAACGGAGCGCCAGAATGCAAAACAGACAACGGGGAAAATGCTCGAATGCATGAGATGGACACGTATGCAAATGCAATGCACTTGATGACATGATATGAGATGCATGACAAAGACAACAACACATGGAGACAAAGACCCGAACCCGAGAAATAAATATAACTTAACGCCGGAAACAGCAAGAGTTGGAGTACAAATTGGGAAAGTTACATCCGGGGTGTTACAACAGTCCAACACTACGAAAAGATCTCGTCCCGAGATCTAGGACTGAAAAAACTCCGGGTACTCAGAACGGAGGTGATCCTCGCGTTCCCAGGTAGCTTCACGGTCGGAATGGTGTGACCACTTGACTTTGAGAAATTTGATTGACTTGTTGCGAGTCGTGCGTTCAGTCTCTTCAAGAATAGTAACTGGGTGCTCACGATAGGAGAGATCTTCTTGGAGCTCAATGTCCTTGAAGTTGATGGTGCGGTCAGGAGTCTTGAAGCACTTTCGAAGCTGAGAGACATGGAACACGTCATGAACATTTGCAAAGTTTGAAGGAAGCTCGAGTTGATAGGCGAGGTCGCCTCTCTTGCTGACAATCTTGAAAGGTCCCACGTATCTAGGGGCAAGCTTCTCTTTGATACCAAAGCGACGAGTACCTTTCATAGGAGAAACACGGAGGTAAACATGATCTCCGATCTCGAAAGCCAAATCACGGTGCTTACTATCATAGTAGCTCTTCTGGCGGGATTGGGCTGCTTTGAGGTTATCACGAATGACTTTGCACATTTCTTCTGCTTCTGTGATTAAGTCATTACCCAAAAGCTGACGTTCACCGGTTTCAGACCAGTTGAGAGGGGTACGGCACTTCCTTCCATACAGAATTTCAAAAGGGGCCTTGCCCGAACTTGCTTGAAAACTATTGTTGTAGGAGAATTCAGTATAAGGAAGACAATCCTCCCACTTCATGCCGAAGGAGATCACACAAGCCTTGAGCATATCTTCAAGAATCTGGTTGACACGCTCGACTTGACCGCTTGTTTGAGGATGGAAAGCAGTGCTAAAGCGGATGTTGGTGCCCATGGCCTTCTAAAAAGAATCCCAAAACTTGGAGGTAAAGATGCTGCCACGGTCTGAAGATATCACTTGAGGAATACCGTGCAGAGAGACAATACGAGAGGTATAGAGTTCCGCCAATTGAGCTACAGTGATCGACTCTTTGATAGGCAGAAAATGAGCCACTTTGGTGAGTTTGTCGATGACAACAAATATAGCATCATTGCCACGCTTGGACTTTGGAAACCCAGTCACGAAGTCCATCTCAATGTGGTCAAACTTCCATTCTGGAATGGCAAGAGGTTGGAGGAGACCAGCTGGCCTTTGGTATTCTGCCTTCACCCTTCTGCAGACATCACATTCATTCACGAATTGAGCGATCTCGCGCTTCATTCGAGTCCACCAATAAGCTTTCTTGAGGTCCTGATACATCTTCGTGCTCCCAGGGTGGATGGAGAGGAGAGAATTGTGAGCCTCGTTCATGATCACTTTACGAAGTTCACCTTTGGGCACAACAATACGATCCTCGAAGAAGAGAGTGTCCTTGTCATCAAGGCGGTAGCACTTGTACTTGGACTGACTCTTGGAAATCCCAATCTTCACCTTTTTCACCATAGCATCGAGAAGCTGGGCTTGGCGAATCTGGTCTTCTAAAGTAGGAGAGACTTGAAGGTTGGCAAGGAAACCTTGAGGAACAACTTGTAGATTAAGTTTGCGGAAAGCTTCACAAAGCTCGGGTTGATAAGGCTAAAGAATCAGACTGTTGCAATACGCTTTCTTGCTCAAAGCGTCAGCAATCACATTAGCCTTGCCTGGAGTGTACTCGATACTCGGATTATACTCTTGAATCATTTCGACCCATCGAGTTTGCCTGAGGTTGAGATTAGGCTGAGTGAAGATGTACTTGAGACTCTTGTGATCAGTGAAAATGTCCACTTTTCTTCCCAATAGAAGATGTCTCCAAGTCAAAAGAGCATGCACAACTGCCGCCAACTCGAGATCATGAGTGGGGTAGTTCTTCTCATTAGGCTTCAACTGGCGAGATGTATAAGCAACAACTTTGTTCTCTTGCATCAATACTGCGCCAAGACCTTGGAGAGAGGCATCACAAAAGACCTCGTACGGTTTGGATTCATCAGGCGGAGTCAGAACTGGAGCAGTGATCAATTTCTCTTTCAAAGTGTTGAAAGCAATATCACACTCCGGAGACCAAACGTACTTGACGTGCTTCTGAAGAAGATTTGAGAGAGGCTTCGCGATCTTAGAAAAGTTTTCAACGAATCTTCGGCAATAGCTTGCGAGACCGAGAAAACTGCGGAGTTGCTTCACATTCTGAGGAGGTTCCCAATTCACAATTGCAGACACCTTCTCGGGATTCACGGCAATGCCCTTGGCAGAGATGATATGACCAAGATAAAGAACCTCATCGAGCCAAAATTCACACTTGGAGAACTTGGCATAGAACTGATGTTCTCTGAGCTTATCAAGAACCAAACGCAAATGCTTGGCATGATCTTCCTTGTTCTTGGAGAAAACCAGAATGTCGTCGAGATAGACCAAAACGAAGTCATTGGTGTAGGCGTTGAAGATGAAGTTCATCATGCGAGAGAACGACGGAGGAGCGTTGGCGAGGCCAAAAGACATGACAGTGTATTCATATGAACCAAAGCTTGTTCTGAATGCTCTCTTGGGAATATCTTCTTCACGAATGCGAATCTGGTGATAACCCATACGGAGATCAAGCTTGGAGAATACTTGGGCACCTTTGAGTTGTTCGAATAGCTCATTGATGTTGGGAAGTGGGTATTTGTTCTTGATGGTCTTCTTGTTCACTGGACGGTAATCAACACAAAGTCGGTCCGTTCCATCCTTCTTCTTCACAAAAAGAACACCACAACCCCACGGAGAAGAACTAGGCCGGATAAGACCCATTCTTTCTTGCTCATCGAGTTGCTTCTTCAGCTCCTTCAACTCTTCAGGTCCGAGCTTGTAAGGACATTTGCACACAGGTTCCGTGCCAGGCTCAAGTTCAATAACATATTCCACTGGCCGGTGCGGAGGCATTCCTCGG
This sequence comes from Triticum urartu, assembly GCF_056163025.1. Taxonomy (NCBI): domain Eukaryota; kingdom Viridiplantae; phylum Streptophyta; class Magnoliopsida; order Poales; family Poaceae; genus Triticum; species Triticum urartu. The sequence goes on from NC_141874.1 coordinate 85,944,689, forward strand.
AGCTCTTCTGGAAAGACGTCTTGATATTCGCAAACGACTGGAATTTGAGAGATGGCATCCAATTCACCCTTCTCATTGAGAGAAAACAGACGGATGGTATTATCCCGAGCGGCAAAGACAATTACATCCTCAGATGAATGAGTCAATTGAATCTGCCTGGCTGCACAATCAAGCCGAGCCTTGTGCTTAGAAAGCCAATCCATCCCGAGAATAAGATCAATATCCGAGTCACCGAGAACCATTGGAGAAGCCAGAAACTTGAAATCACCCATCAAGATAGAAATATCCGGAACCATCAAACTAGAACTCAGACGCTTAGCTGGAGAGATGACTTGCATAGCTCTAGGTAAAGCCTTAGTACTAAAATTGTTCTCCGATGCAAATGGGAATGACATGAAGGAATGTGATGCACCAGAGTCAAAAAGTACTTTTGCGGGAATATCATTAACAGGAAGGTTACCCATGATCACATCTGACGAGTCCTCTGCCCGAGCTGCATTCATCAAATTGACCTTGGCATGCTTGGGGTTATGCTTGACCACAGCTGTACTTGCCGATCTGACAGGAGGAGGAGGAAGACGCCTCTGGTTGAGACACTTGTTGGCATAGTGACCCTTCTGTTGGCACTTGTTGCACGTGACCTCTGAAAGCGGACGGTGATACGGAGCACTCGATCTTGGAGCTTGAGACGAAGCCTTGTTCTGAAAGCCAGGGTTGGGTGGGTGGGAAGAACCACTGCCACCTTTGCTCTTCTGCTGATACGGCTGACGGAACAGAGGAGGAGGAAGCCAAAACTTCTGCTGCTTGGCCACTTGAGTAGAGGAAGAAGGAGTAACATCTCTGACTCGCTTCCTGGAAGCATCACACCTCAACTGAGCAGCCTCTTGCTTCAGTGCGATGTTGTAGAACTCATCATATCTCAAGGGCTCGAAGAGGACAAGTGCGAGCTGAATTTCTTCTCCGAGACCACCCCTGAACTGATATATCATGCTCTTCTCATCAGGCACGTCCTGCTTGGCAAAGCGGGCAAGCTTCTGGAACAACTTGTTGTAGTCATAGACAGACAAAGAGCCTTGCTTCAGATTGTGGAATTCCTCACGCTTGCTTTCAACCACACTCTGCGGAATATGATGAGCTCGGAAATCTCGACGGAAATCATCCCAAGTGATAATACGTCCACCTCTGGAATCCTTGTACTGCTGGAACCATTCTGCAGCTTCATCTTTGAGTTGGAAGGAAGCGAACTTGACAAAGTCCTCAGGCCTGACGTTACTGCACTCGAAATGCTTACACAGATCCACAAGCCAATCGTCAACATCGGTTGCCTCAACACAATTGCTGAAAGTCTTTGGCCCGTTAGCAAGGAACTGGTTGAGTGTAGAAAAGTGACTCTGATTGCTGCCTTGATTCCCTTGACTGCCTTGATTGCGGTCTTGGAGAATTTGCATGATCAGCTGTGTGTTTGCATTGGTTGCGGCCATCACAGCTTGCCATGCCTCTGGAGGAGGTGGAGGCGGTGGCGGATCAGGATTCGGAGTCGTGCGCGTTGGAGGAGCCATCCTGAAGAGGTTGACCACCATTAGCACATTGATAGATAAATATTGAAGCTGAATCCAACGGAATGAAAATTGCAACATATAGTCTTCACATCCGAACAAAATGAACGAATGCATTCCTCTTCAAATGGTCACGTATCCATAAATTGAGAAGCCACGTAGAATTAAGGTAGAGAAATAAATCAACAAGGTACAAATCAAGAACGAATAATCGGTAAGAAATCCCAATCTTTAACCAATATCCGTGGAAGAAGAACTAGAGCTACTAGAATTCCCACCTATGAAACTCCCGAACCTTTCCGGTTATGCAATCAGGTGTTGGGGATACAGGGGAAGCATAATATCTCACCCAAACTAGCAAATCCTACATCCAGCTATATCCATCCTTCAACACATAACCAAGAAACCTTCGGAAACCATCTACCTCAACCATCGAAAAGCATCCGTTATACAAGTTATGGCGATACTCCCGAACTCCCGCCCCATTACTGGGTGGCGTCGAGGTTATCTCACCAACGAACTGCATAAAAGAGATTTTCGATGTCGGCGAACATATCTCAAGTATTCCAGAATAGCAACGATAAAATTATGATGACAACACCTCAGAGCTCAACTCCCCGGGACACTTCCACTAAACCCCTGATAGGAGGCACCAAGACAATGTTCTCATCATAAGCCATCGGAACGATTCCAAGATACTCGCGTGATCCTAAATTTTTTTTTAGTGAAATTTGAGAAGAGAAGAGTCAAAACTCTATGTCAGGATGCCTTACCAGAGCGATGAGGAGACTGGGAAGTAAAGGAATTCCTAAGCTCTCCGATATATAATTCCTAAGTGACTCAAAACATTTTTCTAGACACAACTCGGCTGCTAAAAACGATCAAGCAATGGGGCCCCTAAGGTCGGGGAAGGCTCTGATTACCAACTTGTAACACCCTTGATGCGACTATAGCTCCCACGTGTCGAGGCACGACTTAGAGACATAATCGCATTGAAGGCATATGTCGCAAGTTAGGCAATCTTCACAACATCCCATGTAATATGAATAATAAAGGGGAGAACATAGTTGGCTTACACTCGCCACGTCAATCAAGTACATAAATAACATTACATCATCCAAAACACTCATGGCCCGACTACGGCGCCAAAATAGAAGAAAAACCAACACGCGACAATGGTCCCAATCACGCCCAACTGGGCACCACTACTGATCGTCAGGAAAAGACACGTAGTAACGCTGAGAGTCTTTGTCGAATACCCACTTGAGCTCGTACTCATCACCTGGAGCGGAATCACCTGGACCTGCATCTGGAGTTATAGTATCTATGAGCCACAGGGACTTAGCAATCTCGCACCCTCGCGATCAAGACTATTTAAGCTTATAGGAAGGAAAAGGCAAATATATGTGGAGCTGTAGCAAGCGACTAGCATATATGGTGGCTATCTTATTCGCAAAAGAGAGCGAGAAGAGGAGGCAAAGCGCGAGCGTGAAAAACTAGAGGAACAACCTGCGCAAGCATTACTCCAACACCGTGTCCACTTCCCGGACTCCGCCGAGAAGAGGCCATCACGGTAACACACGCGGTTTATTCATTTTAATTAAGGCCAACTTCAGGTTTTCTACAACCGGACATTAACAAATCCCATCTGCCCATAACCGCGGGCACGGCTTTCGAAAGTTCAAATCCCTACAGGGGAGTCCCAACTTAGCCCATGACAAGCTCTCACGGTCAACGAAGGAATAGACCTACTCCCAAGACGTTCCAATCAGACTCGGTATCTCGGTAACTCAAGACACTTCGACAGGCTAAAACAAGACCAGCAACACCGCCCGAATGTGCCGACAAATCCCGATAGGAGCTGCACATATCTCTTTCTCAGGGCACACTCAGATGAGACTAGCTACGAGTAAAACCAACCCTCAAGTTTCCCTGAGGTGGCCCCGCAGGCAGCTCAGTTCAGACCAACACTCAGAGGAGCACTGGCCCGTGGGGGGGCTAAAATAAGATGACCCTTGAGTCTGTAGAACCCAAGGGAAAGAAAAGGCTAGGTGGCAAATGGTAAAACCAAGGTTGGGCATTGCTGGAAAAGCTTTAATCAAGGCGAAATATCAAGGGGTTCCCATTATAACCCAACCGCATAAGGAACGCAAAATCCGGGAACATAACACCGATATGACGGAAACTAGGGCGGCAAGAGTGGAACAAAACACTAGGCGAGAGGCCGAGCCTTCCACCCTTTACCAAGTATATAGATGAATTAAGATAACATAGCAATATAATGATATCCCAACAAGTAGATAAATGATGTTCCAACAAGGAACGGCCTCCAATCTTCACCTGCAACTAGCAACGCTATAAGAGGGGCTGAGCAAAGCGGTAACATAGCCAATCAACGGTTTGCTGGGACAATGGTGGGTTAGAGGTTTGACATGGAAATTTGGAGGCTAAGCAAAAGGTAGGCATCGTAGCATTGGCATAGCAAAGAGCGAGCAAACTAGCATAGCAAAGATAGTAGTGATTTCGAGGTTATGATCATCTTGCCTGCATAGTTGTCAGAGTTGACTGGATCCTCAAAACCAAACTCAACGGGCTCCTCGGTAGCGAACTCGTCTTCCGGCTCTACCCAAACAAGACAAACAAGCAACAAGGATACAATCAACCACGTGCAAGACCAAGCAATATGATGAAATGATGATATGCTATGCGGGATGCGATGCGGGATGCAAAATGCAAGATATGACAGGAAATGCATGAACCTGGCCTCAACTTTGAAAACCAAGTGTGCCACTGGAAAGAGGGGATGAAATCGCTTGAAAACGATATAAAGATCATTGGAATCGGAGTTACGGTTTGGAAATGGCAAGCATTTTAAGAATGACACCAGTCTGCAATTTACAGCAAGTAGACATCTAAATGCAACGAAACGAACATGCTACAGCCACCAAACATGACAACAAAACACATGAAAGGGATGAACACAAGATGCTTACCAAAACACTAGCACTGAGCCACGGCCAATTCGTCCATTATGAGGTTCAAACAAGCATGGCAAAAACGCAAATGCAAAACAGATTCCAGACTTAAATTTCAGATCACGAAGCCCTCTTCGGAGCAGCAAAACAACATGATACATGACCTGATTAGGACAAGTAAGAACATGGCATGGAGGTAATCAACAATCTTAACAAAAGTACCTAAGTGACCTTGAGCCAAAAGGGATCACAGAATATACTAACAAGCACACGAACATAGCAAAAACATAATCAGTTTTCAGACTTAGTGAAAACTGAGACATGCTGAAATATAACTCACGAAGGTATGTAAACGAGCTCGATGCACTCACTACGGTACAAGTAATGGCAAGACAAGCACACATCCATTAAGAAGGCATAATATTCTAGCTAGACATGGCAAGAACAATGGCATAGCATGCACGGATCAACTACAATAACATCGGCAAAATCGCAAACAAGTTGACGATCTGCCCAGATTCACCATGATGCAAAAGTAGAGCTCGATTGACTCAAGCTAGATTGCTCCATAATTGCAAATAAAGACATGGATGGATCGAGCATAACATGATTAACAAAACTCCTTTACTGATCATCCTCAAAAGTGGCACGGATCACTAGGAAACAAGCTGAACATATGGCATAATGAACTAAATAATCCCAGACTTAGTGAAAACAACTAAGTCTCTGAAAACAGATTTCCCGGGTGCCTCTCTTTGCAAGCTTGCACAAGTCACCACACACATCCTAAAAATGCATGGGTTGCACCTCTGGAAAGAAGACAAAATCCTTAACAAAACATATGAAGGACTCACAGGCATAGCATGCACACAATAATCATGGCAAAAATAACAAAAGTCTAAGATGAACTAGCAGATCTGACAAATAACTCACGAAGCCTCCTTCTAACAGCATTTTGGGCAACAAGATGAACTCAAATGAAAATGATACTATGGAATTAAATGATGTACTCATCGAGACGAACATTTTGATATACTATATGCCCAAATCGGAGCTACGGATGCAAAGTTACGGCAGGTCAAAGTTAGCACAAAAATTAGGGTTAGGAGGGAAAGTCAACCGAAAATATCTCCACATCCAGATCTGCACGTGTTACGAGGATCGCCGGGGTGCACTGTTCGCCGGAGTTCTTTGGAGATGGCCAGCCGGAGTGGAAGACGAGGCGGCCGGAGAGAGGGAGGCCGGACTTGGCGCGGTTCCCGAGGGGCGGCGAGGCGGCGTGGGGCGCGGCTACCGGAGTTCGTCGCCGGTGATGCCGCACGGCGGCCGGAGCTTGAGAGGAGGCGGCGGGGCGAGCGAGGCTCCCAGGCGGCGCGGGCGAGGGAGGCAGGCGGTGTGGAGGCGAGTGGCACGGGCCACGTGGCGGGATGCGGCTGGCGGGGCGCGGCGGCGGACGCGTCCGGCCGGGGGTGGACGTGTCCGTCGGTGGCGGGGATCTGTTTTTTTTAGCTAGGGTTTCGTGGGAGGAGATGATCCGAAAACGGGGAGGTGGGGGGGCTATTTATAGGCATAAGTGGAGCTAGGTGAGTCCAAATGAGGTGCGGTTTTCGGCCACGCGATCGTGATCGAACGCTCTAGATGATGGAGCAAAGTTTGGTGGTTTTGGGCCAGATTGGAGGGGTGTTGGGCTGCAACACACACGAGGCCTTTTCGGTCCCTCGGTTAACCGTTGGAGTATCAAACGAAGTCCAAATGATACGAAACTTGACAGGCGGTCTACCGGTAGTAAACCAAGGCCGCTTGGCAAGTATCGGTCCAATCCGGAAATGTTTAATCCCCACACACGAAAGAAAGTTAGAAAAGACCACCGGAGGAGAACGGAGCGCCGGAATGCAAAACGGACAACGGGGAAAATGCTCGAATGCATGAGATGAACACATATGCAAATGCAATGCACATGATGACATGATATGAGATGCATGACAAAGACAACAACACACAGAGACAAAGACCCGAACCCGAGAAATAAATATAACTTAACGCAGGAAACGGCAAGAGTTGGAGTACAAATTGGGAAAGTTACATCCGGGGTGTTACAAAGGCGGCGTCTCCCGAGTCCCACCCTGGAGCGACGGCGGGTGCGGAGTCGCGGCCCATGGTTCCTGTGGCCGGGGCTCCCGGAACCCTGGCCTTTCCTCGCGAGGCGACGCCTGAGGGCGCCCGCCTGGCTGACTCCTCCAACGCTGATCATCTTGCCGCTTCTTCCGCACCAGAGGCCGACCCCTGCGCCGAGCGCTTAGGTTGGTTCCGCGTAGATTTCGAGGCCCTCCGCAAGAGAAAGGAGGCCTTGGGTGGCAATGACCGCCCTTGTCGCCCGTTGAAGCGTAGGAAGTACTTTGCCATGGACGAGTAAGTCTTCTTATTTCTTTGCTCATTTACTTTGCTATCCCTGTGACTGATTGTGGCCCTTTCAGGCCCTGCCCTGCGAAACTCGTTGAGTCATCCCGGGAGCCATCCCCCAAGCTTCGCCTTCTCCGCTGGCCCTGGGCTCGCCGAGCTCGAGCGGCTCCCCTGCTGCCAGACTGGTTGGTGGAGTGGCCCGCTCCATAGGGCACCTTGAGCCTGCGCGCCCGCTGGCCTTTCTTCATGAGTCCTCCTGGGGCACATCCAGTTTGCCCCGCGTTCCTCCTCTGATCATAGATGGTGAATGGCCGAAGTGTGTCTTTGGCTCCTCCTCCGTGGGTGGACCGACGCCAGGCTGGATTCCTAGAGAGGTCCATTTGGCGATGACTAGGGCGCCAGCCCCAAGCCCCGCGCCGGGAGGGGGCTTGCCGCCCTGGGGCCCTCCGCGTGCTCCGGTGGAAGAGGGTGATGCAGAAGACGTGCTCAGGCGCGCTCGGGAGCGACACGCCCTTCGCAAAGAGTTCCACTAGAGGGCGGCGGATGCGGTGAGCCGGATCGGGGCAGAGCTTGCTGACGAGGATGCGTGCCTCGAGGCCGAAGGTTTGCGCCTTGCTGAGGAGAGGCACAAACTAAAGGTAGCCGTCGCCCTCGCACGTCACCAACGTGATCTCGACAACGCGAAGGCTGAAGCGTCGCTGGTAGCTGCGTGGGAGGCCTGCTCCCAGGCCGTCGAGGAGGCTCGGGAAGCAGACCGACGGCGCAAGGATGCGGAGGAGCGCGCATGGGAGCTCCAAGCTTGGAGCGACTCCCTGGAGCAGCAAGTGGAATTGCGCCAGGCGGCCCTTGAGTCGATGGAGGGGGCCTCTATTGACCGGGCGGAGCTTCTGAAGCGCGAGGAGGCGCTGACGCTGGAAGCCGCCGAGCGCAACCTTGACCTTGAGCGGTTGGAGACGAGGGAGCGCCTGGTGGCCCGGGCAGAGGATGACGTTGCCGCGCGCGAAGCCCGTGCCCAGGAAGAAGTCGATTGCCACGTGGTGGAAGCTCGCTCGACCTTCGAGCGCGAATATGAGACGAGGTTGGGGCTGATCATGGCCGAGGCCGAGGGCAGGACCGCAGCCCTCAGGGCCAAACTGGCCGAAGTGACGCGGCGTGCGGACTCCTCCGCAGCCGCCCTCAGCGCGGCGCAGGCGGAGGTGTCCTCTTCCCGGGCCGAGCAGCTTCTTCTCCGTCTGCGACGGGTTCTGGAGCATGTGCATGCCCCCATGCTTCAAACGCTCCGAGAGAGGGCCAACACAGCTTTGGGCAATATCTGCGAGGCTGCTACTAAGGAGCCGCACGAGGTCAACTACGCCGCCAACCTCCAATTTTTCACCGATGTGGTGACGCTTCTGGAGAACAGGTCTAAGAGGTCCCGTTGGCTTGTCGAAGAGAGGAGCCGAGCCTTGCTCGGGCGTGCCTTCTCCCGTGTCTTCAGCCATCTGCAGGACAGGGACCCCCACTTCGACTTCGACGCTGCCATCTCACGCGTGCCCATTGCCGTCCGGGGCGACTTGGCGTGGTGGGTGGAGTACAACGTGGGCGCCCTCGTCAGGGCCTTTGCGTCTGATGACGACGGCGTGGTCGTGGGCGCCAATGAAGGCGGCATTGTGGACGAGCCTGGCACCGACGGAGATGCTGGCGGTGGCGGCGACAATGTCAACGACGCCAGCGATGCCTCAGAGGATGCCCCAGAAGACGCGGTGAGTGATATGTCCGACTGACCGCATGTCACTGCTGTTTATCCTGCATGAAGAAGGTTCGGGCTTGGCCCTGAAGAATGTAAGAGCATTTTGGGAGGGGGAGCCCCTCATGTAAAGGTTTGCAATTAGTACCCTGGTAAGCATAACGTTGCACGTGAACTTAGCCACTATCCCGGTGATGGGTCAGCTGACTTGTGTACCTTCCGACCCCAGCAAGTCCCGAGCGGGCCTGCGGGGGCCGCTGCACCTTGGGTGTCTTCTGATTAACTTGTAGATCCCGCGATGAAAACCTCCAGAAAGGGTGCGGTAACATTGGTCCTGGTTGTGAACGTGCCTTGCCCGGCCCGGCTCACAAGGGGATCGCGAAGGGGGCAGCCGAGGTTAACTTTGGATGCAAAGCCAAAACCAGAACGCGAGAGATTGCTCGAACGAGACTAAACACCCCTTCCCCCAAACACACGGAAGCATCGAGCTCAAATCCAACTTAAATCCAAATCGAAGAACTTTGTCAACAAGGAAAGGCAAAAGCAAAAGGCCGCATCTAGCACCTAGACTAGTCTTCGACGTCTTCTCACCAGCGCGGAGCTAAGTGCTGCCACTAGGCGTGGGCGAGAGCCCCCGAGGCCCGAGGGTGGCTCTCCGGAGACTCCGGGGCATGTACAGCCCCACTCATTATTACGTGAGAGTGTCACGGGCAGTGAGCTTCACAGGCACTGGGCCTTCTTCACAGGTACTGGCCTTGCTTCATATCGCCAGACGAGGGCCCCGCCTTATGCCTCACTCTGCCGCCATCGATGGCGATCGGAAACCAAGGACGACGCCAATGGGGCAGAGCGGTCGCCAGCGGTTCCCCCGACGACCACGGGTCCCCTGCCGGGGGCAGGCCCTGGGGCACCTCCCCGGCAGGGGGCCTATCTCCTGAGAATGCCTTGCTCCGACCACCGCGGGGATGAACCAGAATCTCGGCCCCTCTCTTGCAGCCCCTTCTCCCTCCTCCTGAGGGGTATGAGGCTGCAGAATTGGGGCAGCCACCTGCTGCGGCGACCTGTATCTCCTGTGACTCATGGTTAGCATAAGCTTGCTCCTGAGGGATGAGTGGTACCCGATAGTTGCCGCTGCCGGTGCGGTTGTCGAGGCTCTCTTGGGATTCCTGAAAGAGCTCAGCTCCTGGCGTCTCCTCGCCCCAGCCTGTCCCGAGGAATGAGCCATGATCTTCTTCTAGTGCGCACCCCTGATCCACCATGCGGGGCACGTAAGCTTCTGGGGCCACCGCCCTGTGCGCCTCGCCGTAGCGCCCCGCATGCCACGCAGCCTGACTTGGAGCGCCGTCTTGGGGGTGATGGCGTGGCGGTCCGCTGAAGCCGAAGGCCACGGCGGGCACCCCTTCGCTGGCTTGAGAAGGGGCCGGCGTGACTTGTCGCCTGGTGCCGGCGGAGGTGTTGGCGCTGAACGGGCCCTGGAGTTTGCCGGAAGTTGCGTGCACGTGCACGACGCTGCCATACGCCCCGCCTTGGGTCTGGGGTGGCAGCGGGATGCAGAAAGGAGGCGTTCCCGAGGCGGCGGCATCTAGGAGCTCGGCGACTCGCTCCAGCACCACGTCACGGCCGCCCTCCAGCAGCCGACACCGTAGCAGCTCTCGGGCCACCATGAGCGTGGCCCTGGAGTTTGCTAGCTCCCGTCAGGTGTACGGCGCCGTGGCCACGGCGTGGTTTGAGGCCCTTGCCGCGGCCCGCACCTGCCGTGGTGTGAGGGCAGGTGGCATTTGGTCGCGTCGCCCGCGCCCCGCAACGTTCTGCGGAGCGCAGGCTGCCTAAGGCGCAAGGTTGAGGTCGCCCTGGGCCGGCGACACGGCGTGGGCGGGCCACGCTACCCAGCGGTCGGTGTTGGCAGCCGGGTCGCTTGACATCTGAACGGCGAGGCGGACAGAGAAGGATTCCGGCGCACCCCTACCTGGCGCGCGAAATGTCGGATTTCAGGTTCCGGCAGACCCTTGAGGTTCGAACACTGGGGTGCGTGTGGAGATCTCTCCCCTACCGATCTACGTCCAATCCCCTCGCGTGATCTAAGCTAGAAACAACGAACAACACAAGGGACACGAGGTTTATACTGGTTCGGGCCACCATTGTGGTGTAATAGCCTACTCGAGTGTGTCGTGCGGTGGATTGCCTCTGGGGCTGATGATGAACAGTACAAGGGAAGAACAACTGTCAGCGTTCTGGGAACCGGGGTCCCCAGACTTGCCTGCCTGCGGCCTGCGGCGTGGCTCAAGTGGGGGCCCAACGCGGCCCATCTTCATCAGCTCAAGATCAAGACCCTTGCGAGGGGCCAAGCCTCGCAGGGCGGGCGACCGGAAGCTTCGTCAGAGGCAGCCTCGTCAGGCAGGCTCGTGAGGAGGCGGAGAGATCAAGGCAGGGGTACCTCACGAGGAGCCCGTGACGCAAGCCATGACGATCGAGACCAGGCGGGCGCCGGCCTGCGCAGTGTCCTTGTTTCCCCTTTGGTGCAAAGGGGGCAAGCACAGGCCAAGGCATCGGGCAAAGGTTACCATTCCGGTGCAACGAGACCAATACCAACAGAGTAGTAGGACAGAGGTCACCGTGGAGCCCAAGACGGCGTCATCACCAGTGCTTTTGGCAGCCGAAGACCACCTTTGGTCAGGATAACTTGTACTAGATGTTCCCCTTCAAAACGGACAATTGTTGGCTCCCTTCCCGCTCATTATTTGGGGAGAGGCCCAGGGCCTCTATAAATAGAGCTAGCCACCACAGATAGAGGGATCGGACAGAGACACAAAGAGGGGACATACCTAGACATCTAGAGATCTGGTAGAGCCCTAGCAGAGAGAGAAAGAGAGAGGCGACTGAACTCACCCAAGAAGTTCATCGCACTAGCTCAAGAACACCTCTCGCGAGGCTGTTCGTCCCTTGTACTGTTCGTTATCAACCCCTGAGGAAATCCACCACACCACACACTTGAGTAGGGTATTACACCACAACATGGCCCGAACCAGTATAAACCTCGTGTTCCTTGTATTGTTCGTTGTTTCCGGCTTAGATCACGCAAGGAGATTGGACGTAGATCGGTAGGGGAGAGATCTCCGCGTGCACCCCAGTGTTCGAACCTCAAGGGTCTACCGGAACCCGAAATCCGACATTTGGCGTGCAAGGTAGGGGTGCGCCGGAATCTTTCTTCTGTTGTTCGCGTGCGATCTTCCGTCGTGTCCATGGCTGACGCTCGCCGGGCTCGTGCCGAGCGCCGGGCTGCTCTTGCCACCCGCGTCGCCCAGACGGCACCCGTCGGCGGACGCCGTCGTCGTTCCCCGTCGACTGCCGCCAACGCCACCACCGGCCCGGCGGGGAACGAGCAGCAGGCCTCGTCCCAGCATCCTTTGATGCGGCGCCGCACCGCCACACCGTCGCTAACTCCAGCGCCGCCCATCGTCGCAGCTCTCCTGGGTGGCTCCCAGGCACCACCCTCGAGCCATCACGTCAAGCCGTTCACCCAGCGGATCAGCACCGCCTCCAAGCGCCGAGAAGCCCCCCCGGGCTGGGTGGCGCCCGAGACCGATCTAACCTTCGACTCGGAGGACCACCCCTTCAACCCCATCAGTTCGGGCGCGCTCCCAATGCTGTGCACCCCCACAATCTGCCAAGTGGCCATCACTAGGACCCTCATCGACGGTGGTGCCGGCCACAACGTGCTCTCGGTGGAGGCCTTCAGCCTCCTCCACGTGCCGTGGAGCGGCTCCAACCTAGCAGGCCTTTCTCGGGCGTCGGAGCCGGTTCCACCGCCTCCTTGGGACAGATTCGCCTCCCTGTGACCTTCGGCACCTACAACAACTTCCGCACGGAGCTGATCGACTTTGACATCGCCCCCATTGGCCTCCCCTACAACGCCATCCTCGGCTATCCGGCCTTGGCTCGGTTCATGGCAGCAACTCACTCGGCGTACAACCTCATGAAGATGCCTGGGAGCAGCGGCGTCCTCGCCCTGTCATGAGACACAAGGGATGCGCTGTAGGTGCTCCAGCTTGTTTTCAGGTGGCCGCGGTGGCACAGCCCACTAGCACCGATGCCCTTGAGCCCAAGGGGGCTGTACCGGCTAAAAAGAAGCAGCTATTCACCCAAGACAAGGCGGAAACCAAGCAGGTACCAGTCGACGAGGACGGGTCCACTAGCACCACCTTCACCATAGGGGCCAACCATGAGCCCGAGCAAGAGGAGGCCCTGGTGAGGTTCCTGCGTGCGAACAAGAAGGTGTTCGCATGGGAACCTGATCAGTTAGCAGGGGTCCCAAGGGAAGTGATTGAGCATCACCTCAATGTGTTCCCCAATGTGCGCCCCGTGAAGCAGAAGGCGAGGCGGCAGTCCACTGAGAAACAGGCTTTCATCGTTCAAGAGACCTGGAAGCTAGAGGCGGCAGGAGTTATCCGCGATGTCCGCTACCCTGATTGGCTGGGTAATCCGGTCGTTGTGCCAAAAAAGGGAGGAAAGGAGCGCATGTGTGTCGACTTCACCAACCTCAACAAGGCCTGCCCGCAGGATCCATTTCCGCTCCCCCGCATTGACCAGATAGTCGACTCCACCGCAGAGTGTGACCTATTGTGCTTCCTAGATGCCTTCTCGGGCTATCACCAGATCAAGATGGCGGTATAAGATGTGGAGAAGACGGCTTTCCTGACCCCGTGTGGAGTGTACTGCTATACGTGCATGCCATTTGGGTTGCGCAACGCAGACACGACCTTTAAGCGGCTGATGCACATCGCCTTAGGCCGGCAGCTTGGGAGGAACGCTGAAGCTTACGTCGATGACATTGTGGTGAAGTCTCGTGAGGCAAGAACCTGATACAGGACCTGGAAGAAACCTTTGCGAGCCTCAACGAAGTGGACCTATGGCTCAACCCGGAGAAGTGCGTGTTTGGAGTCCCCTCAAGCAAGCTCCTGGGTTTCCTCGTATCCCACAGGGGTATCGAGGCCAACCCAGAGAAGGTCAAAGCAGTCAAAGACATAGCCCGCCAAGGACCCTCAGAGAAATGCAGAAGCTCACCGGGCGTGTAACTGCACTGGGGCGCTTCATCTCCAAGCTGGGGGACGAGCGTTGCCCTTCTTCAAGCTGATGAAGAAAAAGGGCCCCTTCGAATGGACTGAAGAGGCCGACAGGGCATTCCAAGACCTGAAGAGGTACCTTACCAGCCCACTAGTGATGGTAGCTCCGCGTCCTCGGGAGCCCCTAGTGCTCTACCTTGCGGCCACCCCCTACTCCGCTAGCGCAGCCCTGGTGGAAGTCAAGGAGGAGCGTTGTGCCAAGGCCGCATTGACCGTCCGAACTGAAGCAAAGCAGAGCTGGGAGGGCCTCGCGAAGGCCGCAACCACAGCCAAAAAGGAACAGCCGCAGCAGGAGAACGCACCCGAAGCAGGAGGGGCCTCTTCAGGTGACCAAGCACTGGGGGCTCCGTCGTCTCAAGAAATGCCTCGACCTCTGGAGGACGCAAGCTACGCCAGCACCCTCAACCTCGTCGAGCATCCAGTGTACTTCGTCAGCATGGTGCTACGGGAGGCAAGGGCGCGGTACCCCATGCCTCAGAAACTCCTCCTCGCGCTACTAGTGGCCTCACGCAAGCTGCGCCACTACTTCCAAGGCCATCCCATCAAAGCCGTCTCAGCATACCCCTTGGAAAGAGTACTCAGGAGCCCCAACTCAGCTGGGAGGGTCGCTGAGTGGAACATTGAGCTACAGGCATTTTAGCTAGAATTCAGTATGACCAGAGTCATCAAGGGAGCCGCACTTGCGGATTTCGTGGCAGAATGGGCAGAAGCGCCGGGTCTCGAGGCAGGCGAAGACCGATCACTTTCCCCGGGAAGCGAAGCACCGGACGGCTTGGTCATGTACTTCGATGGGGCGTTCTCCCGACACAGCGCGGGAGCTGGCGCAGTGCTCGTATCCCCTACCTAGGACAAACTCTACTATGCCGTACAACTCTGCTTCCAACACGGAGAAAAGGTCTCCAACAACATAGCGGAGTACGAAGGCCTAATAGCAGACCTGAAGGCCGCAATTGGCTTAGGGGTAAAGCGCCTCATCATCAAGGGCGATTCGCAGCTCCTCGTCAACTTTTCTAACAAGATATATGAGCCAAAGGACGAGCACATGGAAGCCTACCTCGCTGAGGTTCGCAAGATGGAGAAACAGTTCTGGGGCTGGAGTTGCAACATGTGCCCCGGGGCACCAATCAGGAAGCTGATGACATTGCCAAGAGGGAATCTCGGCGGCTGCCTCAGGAGCCTGACGTCTTCGAGGAGCAGCTCTTCAAACCCTCGGCGGTGCCGCCACTGTCGAGCATGGCGCAACCAAGGGAGGAGCTCCCTCAGCCGCCTGCCTCAGGAGCCCCGATCTGCGGCCCGGCTTCAGGGGCACGCCTGCTCCTAGCGTTAGAGCCTCAGGAAGGGTGTTGGATCCCAGAGCTCAAGAACTACCTGATGCAAGGGACTCTGCCAGAGAACGAGGAGGAAGCGGAGCCTGTGGCGCGGCAGGCCACAGCTTATTGCATCAAGGATGGAGAGCTCTAGAGGAAACGACCAAATGACATGTCCCTACGTTGCATCTCCCGAGAGCAAGGGAAGGAGCTACTGGTGGACATACATGGCGGAGACTGCGGGCACGACTCGTCGTCACAAACCCTCGTCGGCAAGGCGTTCCGTAGTGGATTCTACTGGCCCACAGCGCTTGTCGATGCCGTTGAGTTGGTGAAGGCTTGCGAGGCCTGCCAGTTTCATGCTAAGCAGATCCATCAGCCTACGGGGGGTCTACGGACTATACCCCTCTCATGGCCGTTCGCAGTTTGGGGGCTGGACATTCGGGGCCCGTTTCCTCGGGCGCCAGGGGCTATTGCTACCTCAACGTCGCTGTGGACAAGTTCAGCAAGTGGGCTGAGGTGGAAGCCGTCCGCACAATCCCGGCAGGCTCTGCAGTGAAGTTCATCAAGGGCCTCGTGAGCCGATTTGGAGTGCCCAACCGCATCATCACCGACAACGGTTCGCAATTCACCAGTAATCTCTTCAAACCATACTGTGCTAACCTTGGAACGCAGATATGCTACGCTTCGGTAGCACACCCCCGGAGCAATGGCCAGGCCGAGCGAGCCAACGCGGAGGTCCTGAGGGGCCTCAAAGCTAGGACCTTTAATAAGAAGCTGGAGGCCTGTGGCAGGGGCTGGTACGACGAGCTCCAGTCCGTGCTGTGGTCAACCCGCACAACTATGACCAAGCCGACTAGCGAGACCCCGTTCTTCCTCGTCTATGGAGCAGAGGTAGTTCTCCCTCACGAAGTCCGGTGTCGCTCCACACGGGTCCTGGCGTTCAACGAGACGCAGCAGGATGCCATGCGGGGGATGGATCTCGTGCTGGGGGAGGAGCGCCGTCGGGAAGCCGCGCTGCGAGCGGCAAGCTATCAACAGGCGCTGCGATGATACCACTCCCGCAACATCCGCCCCAGAACTCTTGATGTAGGGGATCTCGTACTCAGATGGGTTCTCTCCAGGGAGGGGCTGCACAAGCTCTCTCCCATGTGGGAGGGCCCATTCAAGGTTGTTCATGTCTGCAGGCCTGGCTCCGCGTTCTTGGAGACCACGGAGGGGGTACCAATCCAGAACGCGTGGAACATTCAACATCTCCGGAGTTTCTATCCCTGAGCGAGGCCTAGCACCTAGGAAAGGCCCGGTGCCTGTGAAGAAGGCAAATGCCTGTGAAGCTGCCGTGTTTTGGGAAAGGCCCGGTGCCTGTGAAGCTGCCGCGTTTTGGGAAAGGCCCGGTGCCTGTGAAGAAGGCAAATGCCTGTGAAGCTGCCGCGTTTTGGGAAAGGCCTGGTGCCTGTGAAGAAGGAAAATGAATGTGAAGCTGCCACGTTTTGGGAAAGGCCCGGTGCCTGTGAAGAAGGCAAATGCCTGTGAAGCTGTCGCGTTTTGGGAAAGGCCCGGTGCCTGTGAAGAAGGCAAATGCCTGTGAAGAAGGAAAATGCATGTGAAGCTACCGCATTTCGGGAAAGGCCTGGTGCCTGTGAAGAAGGCCAATGCCTGTGAAGCTCGCCGCCCGTGACACTCTCACGTAATAATGAGTGGGGCTGTACACGCCCCAGAGTCTCCGGAGTGCCGCCCTCGGGCCTCGGGGGCTCCCACCCACGCCCAATGGCAGCACATAGCTCTGCGCTGGTGAGAAGACGTCAAAGACTAGAATAGGTGCCGGACGCGGCTTTCCCATTTGCTTTCTGTAGTTGGCTTGTTTATTTCCGTTTGAAGTTTTATCGAAGCTGTTGACATTCCTGGCTTGTGACTCTTTGTCTTTCTCGCTCGCTTGCCTCATTTTCTCCCGCACAAGTCTCGCAAGGGAGGTTCACGGGCGCCCTTGCGAGTGTTTTCTGCCCCGATCGTTTGGAGCTTTCCTATCCATGTCTTCTGCGGGAGCACCCCTCCCAGTCCGTGCCTCACGGGCATCGCGACATGAGCGTAGGACCTGGGTCGATCGCCCCCACAACCAAGACCAAAAGTTACCCCTCCTACTGATCCTTGCAGGGCACAAAGCGCATGGCGAGGCCACGGCCTCGAAAGGCGAGGACCGCGTCAAGCCCCACCGAGCTAAAATAATTCCCGCACATGGGTGCATGGCGCGGGAACACAACGCAGAAATAGCGGAAGCAGCATGATGGTTAATAGCATCAATTCTAACACGCCCCCGCAGGGCCCTATACTACCTTTTATTTCTGCGCAGGAAAAGAAGGAGAGCAAAATGGGCGCGATTCGTCGTGCACCAACCCACAGCGAAGGTTCAAGCTGCTCCTGGCGTTGCAGGGACTTGTCAAGTCGTGCGATCGCCGAGGCATCATGGGGAAGCGCAGATGCCCACATCCAATCAATCGCCACGCGGCACCCAAGGCCGCAGGCTGTTGGTGCCCGCGGCGCTTCGCGCTCGCCCCTTCGCTTCCCTGCTAGGCCAAGCCCGGGCGCTCCTTGGGCCCGGGGGCTACTGTCGGCGTTCTGGGAACGGGGGTCCCCAGACATGCCTGCCTGCGGCCTGCGGCGTGGCTCAAGTGGGGGCCCAATGTGGCCCATCTTAATCAGCTCAAGCTCAAGACCCTCGCGAGAAGCCAAGCCTCGCGGGGCGGGCGACCGGAAGCTTCCTCAGAGGCAGCCTCATCAGGCAGGCCTGCGAGGAGGCGGAGAGATCAAGGCAGGGGTACCTCACGAGGAGCCCGTGACGCAAGCCATGACAATCGAGACCAGGCGGGCACCGGCCTACGCAGTGTCCTTGTTTCCCCTTTGGTGCAAAGGGGACAAGCATAGGCCAAGGCATCGGACAAAGGTTACCATTCCGGTGCAACGAGACCAAAACCAACAGACCGGTAGGACGGAGGTCACCGTGGATCCCAAGACAGCGTCATCACCAGTGCGTTTGGCAGCCGAAGACCACCTTTGGTCAGGATAACTTGTACTAGATGTTCCCCTTTGAAATGGCGAATTATTGGCGCCCTTCCCGCTCATTATTTGGGGAGAGGCCCAGGGCCTCTATAAATAGAGCTAGCCACCACAGATAGAGGGATCAAACAGAGACACAAAGAGGGGACATACCTAGACATCTAGAGACCTGGTAGAGCCCTAGCAAAGAGAGAAAGAGAGAGGCGACTGAACTCACCCAAGCAGTTCATCGCACCAGTTCAAGAACACCTCTCGCGAGGCTGTTCTTCCCTTGTACTGTTTGTTATCAGCCCCTGGGCAATCCACCACACCACACACTGGAGTAGGGTATTACACCACAACGGTGGCCCGAACCAGTATAAACCTCGTGTCCGTTAAGTTGTTTGTTGTTTCCAACTTAGATCACGTGAGGAGATTGGACGTAGATCGGTAGGGGAGAGATCTCCGCGTGCACCCCAGTGTTCGAACCTCAAGGGTCTGCCGGAACCCGAAATCCGACAACAGCCTCGCGAGAGGTGTACTTGAGCTGGTGCGATGAACTGCTTGGGCGAGTTCAGTCGCCTCTCTCTCTCTGCTAGAGCTCTAACGGACCTCTGGATGTCTATGTGTGTCGATCTGTCTTTCGATCTCTCCGATCCCTCTATCCTTCCTCTGTGGTGGCTAGCTCTATTTATAGAGGCCCTGGGCCTCTCCCCAAATAATGAGCGGGAAGGGTGGCAACAATTGGCCATTTTGAAGGGGAACATCTAGTACAAGTTATCCTGACCAAAGGTGGTCTTCGGCTGCCAAAAGCACTGGTGATGACGCCGTCTTGGGCTCCACGGTAACCTCTGTCCTGCCGCTCTGCTGGTCTTGGTCTCGTTGCACCGGAATGGTAACCTTTGCCCGATGCCTTGGCTTGTGCTTGCCCCCTTTGCACCAAAGGGGAAACAAGGACACTGCGAAGGCCGACGCCCGCCTGGCGCCCGCCTGGTCTCGATCGTCATGGCTTGCGTCACGGGCTCCTCGCGAGGTACCCCTGCCTTGATCTCTCTGCCTCCTCGTGAGCCTGCCTGATGAGGGTGCTTCTAAGGAAGCTTCCTGTTGTCCACTCCACGAGGCTTGGCCCCTCGCGAAGGTCTTGAGCTTGTGCTGATGAAGATGGGCCGCGCTGGGCCTCCACTTGAGCCACGCCGCAGGCCACAGGCAGGCAAGTCTAGGGACCCCCGTTCCCAGAACACCGACACACACATATACCAGCCATTGTACCTCTATAGTTAATTGGGCCTCCCTCTTCCCCCACCACACACCGATAGTCGAGCACTGCAGGTAGGTATCCATGCCATAGAGACAAACTGCAAATGTCCCATCTCACGTTCCAATAGGCCAGCCACTCTATATCTTTGACATGGGCACACACAAATTTGTTGGCACTCTTTATCGATCGCGCGCGCGCAGACACACACACACACATCATCCCTCTCTTCGATTCTATGGACAGCTCAAGTCGATGATACCTCCACTCTCTTCTCGTGGATCGCCCCCTCTATATATATGTTATATCCAAGACTCTATTTCACACACATTGCATACGTTACATTTTTTGATTGACCCCCCCAAAAAAACTCTCAAGAACACACACACTATATCTCTCTAGGTTTGTATCTCTCTCACACAACCCCACGTAGGTGGTGTACGTATACAAGAAGAGAATAGGTGCACCGTGCACGTACTCACGCTTCGTGCCAAGCCACACCCGCGCGGGTACACGGTGGAGCTCATTTATTTACGAAATGGCAGCCCACATGCTAATTTGAACGCCTGTAGCGGTTGTTTACCTAGGGAGGTCGTGTACCAGCGTCCACGAAACAAAGTTCGACTTGACGCGTTGCCGCGTTATTTTTAAATGAAGTTATAGTGCTCAATGGCACGTACACAGAATATAAAACGATTTTTATGGAGAAAAAGGTAGTCCGCTCACAATATACAATGGAGCCTGCCTGCCTGGTTTGTCGCTCTTCAGAGTATCTCACACAAGGCTGCGGTGGCCTCTCTCTACCGTTGGTCACTAATCCGGCTGCATCCCGACCGTCGGGGGAAAGGGAGTGTGGTGGCCTCTCTCTCTCTCACCGTTGGTCACTGATCCAGCTGCATCCCGTCCTCCGGGGGAAAGGGAGGAAGTGCATCATTTCTCCGTTCGATGGTGCTGAGGCAGCACGTCCCGATCTGCGGTACACGCCGTTCTCTCTGACCAAGCTCTGGCGCGGCAGGGCCTACGCCACCTGCTCGTAGATTCCGCCCGCCGCCGCTCACCTAGTTACATCCCGACGACCTCCAGGTATCCCCTCTGGCCTTGCTCCATTGCCCGTCTTACCACGTCGCTGCATGTGGATCTTCCATAGTTATTTGCCCAAAACATAGCTCGTCTGGCGTACTTTCCATATTGCATTCTCACCCTCACACCGTTTTAGACAAACACAACCGTGTTGTTATCTTCCCTTAGGACAAGGAATATGCTTCTTTTTTGTCGTCGCATGTGTCATCAACTGTTATTGGCCAGTAATTGTTTCCTTTCTACCTCTTTTTTGCAAACAGGGCTATCCATTTCACCTCATTGCTATTGCGACCTTTTGGTGAACTGCACAAATCACTTTTTCTTCAGAGTGTTTTGTGTAGTTGTACTAAAATGTCACACGGGCAACGTCTCTACATTTTAGTGCGACTACACAATGGGAGATTGGTTTTGCTCTATCCTCCTCATCCAACTCCGAGCCTAATCTTCTCCAACTAGTTAGTCTTAAGAGAAATTGCAAAGGTGACTGGCTTCTATTTGTGTGTTTATTGTTTCATCAGCAGTCCACTATTATCATAATCACACTTAATATCTTTGGAACAGGGACGCTCAACTCTATTTTAGTGGATTTGCACAAAATGATCGGAATGTTGC
This sequence comes from Triticum urartu, assembly GCF_056163025.1. Lineage (NCBI taxonomy): Eukaryota > Viridiplantae > Streptophyta > Magnoliopsida > Poales > Poaceae > Triticum > Triticum urartu. The sequence goes on from NC_141874.1 coordinate 85,965,750, forward strand.
ATGCTCCAGACAACTACTTTTTTTCCCAACATGCCTTGTTGATTTAGACAGAGCTGGGGGGACGTTGCTGCCAATGAAAGCATGGATCAATTTTAATTTAGCACCTTCTCACAACTCCGTCTTCAGCTGTGATGTAATTATTAGCTCTAATCTCCTAATAATTGACATGCATTAGCAAGGAAGTTAGTTTTTTATTGTTTCCGAAAGAGCATCGATGGCAAGACACGCGAAACAAAAGCTGAAAGCTCACACCATTGTACAATTTCATGTCGCTGGAAAATTATTTGTATAGTATTCAATTATGTAAAAAAATGATGGAAGCTTGATAGCATTGCCAGAAGCGTCTTCATCATCCGGGTCCATGTGCCATGCACACAATTATACTCCTTCGTTCCTAAATTGTTGTCTTTTTACAAAATTCAAATGGGCATATTTTAGGGTGTAGATTCACTCATTTTGCTTCGTATGTGTACTCCCTCTGTTCCTAAATATTCTATTCGTCTTTCTAGAGATTTCAACAAGTGACTACATACGGAGCAAAATGAGTGAATCTACACTCTAAAATATGTCTATATACATCCGTATGTGCCAGTCCATTGAAATCTCTAAAAAGACAAATATTTGAGTAGTCACTCGTTGAAATCTCTAGAAAGACAAATACTCCGGAGTATATTTAAGAACCGAGGGGGTAGTGCACAACCGCATGGGAGACTCAGCCCGGCCATTGCGCCGCATTAATAGTGAGTAATGAGCACTCAAATCATAAGCCCCACCTTTCCCACTGTAAGTTGCTCTGAAGAAGCAACCATCAATACGCTCTTCTTTGAATCCACTCATACTACTCCATCCGTCACTATTTATACAGAGCGCTTCAGAAAAAAAACTATGGGACCAAGGAGCCTAGTGATCGGCCTGAAAAATAGCATTGGTAGTTATAGCACGTCATCTATTACTAGAGGGAATAATGCATACAGAGATGCATGCAGTGCTTCCACCCCGGGTACACACATGCATGCACTTACTCCACTCCGTAGTAGTACAGTACATGGAGAGAAAATTGTGGACTTGATTGCGGTTACCACGCCCTAATTAATTGAGCATTAAACCAAACACGTCTAAAGTCTCTCTGGTGGTGGAAATGCATTTAGAGAAACGCATCATAATGAAGCACGCCCTGTAAACTGTGACGGAGGGAGGAGTAGTATGAAGGTGCAAAACCAAGTACGCGTATGGATCGGTCAACGCACCTCCTCTTGGCATATCACTGACATGTGGGACAGGAGTGTGAGCAAACCGATCTCAATTGACGGCAAAGAGCCAACCCGCCGTTCCTTGAGAGAGACAAGGAGCGAGAACACACATACGGGCTTGCACGGAGGCCAAGATATATTCGAGCATGGTTGGTTGATCGATATCATTCATTACATGTTGGGCTGCCTTTTTCCGCCCTTCTCCGGAATAAACGTGTACTTTATCAGAGATAAAAAAATAAGAGTACAGACGCTCCACCATGTGGTTCTAGTAGTAGTACTACTCGTACTACTGTGCTTGGCTCTTCGCCTCTTCATGAAGTCGAACAATGATGGTACTCCGCATGTTGGGTACGACAGTGTATGCCTCTGACAATCTGACACCGAATGGACTGATGCATGTCCACCGAGGGTAGGTTGCATTAGTCAAAAGGCGTAAGCGAGCTTCACCTTGTCGTACAAGCTTCTCCTTGTTCTGCGAGTTGACGGGACACACCAAAAAGTAGTGCTAGTCCATACTCCCTCCTTTCTGGTTAATATGGCTTAATCTTTTTTGCGGGTAAATGAGAGAGCTTTATTCATATATAAGCATTCTTAGGATGATCAGCCAAGACACTGGTCACTAGAAAGCAAGGTACCCTGCAAAAAAAGAAGTAGGAAGTGAGGTGTTTCATCAAGCCAGCTCTCGGCCACATTCAAAGTGCAGCAAGCACGGTTCGCACGAAGATGCGCCGCAAGGTTTGCTGACCTGTTTACATGCTGAATAACAAAAAAAGAGGAAAATATTACCGAGCGCTACTATTTGTAAGAGGATATGAGCCAGAATTAAGCGAGAATTGTGGTGAGTGTTCCATGTAATCAACTTCCATTATCACATGTGAGAACCCTCGAAGAGAACCAAATGTGTTGAAAATTGCTTTATCACATTTTAAAATTATAATAAGAGTGCAGACGCACCTCCATCCGGTTCCTAGTACTAGTATAGTATGTACCTTTTATAGACTATAGTAGTAGTACTAGTAGACTTTGCGCTTGGCTGTTCGCCTATTTGGGAAGTCGAACAATAATAGCACTAGTAGTATAGTGTATGCTTCTGGCAATCTGACACCGAATTAACTGTTGCAGGTCCACCGCCTGAGCGAGGGAGAGCTTGCATTAGTCAAAAGTTTCTCCTTGTCCTGTGAGCCACCGCGCGCAAGCTTCTCCCGTCCTGCAACCTTCTCCTCATTCGGCAAGTTGACGAGACACAGCAAAGTAATGCTAGTCCATACTGCCTCCTCTCCGGTTAATATGGCTTAATTTCAAATGAGATAAATACACTGCCTGTCACTGTATATTCGTAAAAATATGGTCAGTAGACTTCATAATACGCTCATTGCGCTCAATATATATATATATATATATTCCGGTGTTTATACGGTCACTATCTCACCCTGACTGAGTATGTGTGTGCATGCACGTGTAGGTTGAGCACTTGAGCGTGACCGTGTGTGTTCCGTCGTGTGCTTGGACATGCATGCATTAGGGCGTCACGCGCGTTTTTGCGTCCATGTGTACATGTGACTGTTGCATACATGTAGGGGGAGTACGTGTAGGGGCCACTAAGGAGCAGACAAATCACACAGTAAGTTAGTCGGAAGAAGCAACCATCATTTCACTCTTGAATGACACATACGCAATATAAAATGGTTAATATGGAGAGAAAAAGAAAACCACTATATATACACTAGCAAGAGCCTAAGCTACAAGCATGCTTGCTTAGGTTGCTCTCTTCACAAGCATAGAACGACGTGCCTGATCCCGCAGCTGGGGGAAGGGAACAATGTTCTGCGTGGACGCGGTCGACATCGGCGAGGGAGAAAACCCATAGTCAGTGCGTCCCAATCGGGGTCACCGTGGTATGGGCCGATGCCGCGTCCCAACCGCCCTTCTAGCTACAGCTCGACGTCCCTGGTAGTCCATCTTCCTTTTGGAGCCGGCTTGCTCCACTGCCGTAGCTCCATCTCCATGTCGATCTTTCTCTACTTCTACCGGCTTCTACTTGTGATGAGTTTATGTCTCATGAACTAGTGCCAGTACTATTACTCTAATCACACTTCTTCAATATCTTTGCCATCAGGGATGCTCAGGTCGATTTTAGTGGAACTACACAAAAGCATCGTATGATCCGAGGGTGCCAGTCGACTTTCCTTCGACAGGTTCTACCTGGCCAGGAAATTAAATCATGTTTAGGGTTTAGGGTTTAAGTCGTAGTGACCCCATCAGTAGTTTTTCTTTCGTACATGCTCTCACAACTTTTTTCTTTAGTTGTGAAGTAAATATTGGCTATGATCTGTGAATCATTGAGATGCATCAGCATGCGTGTTAGTTTTCCTTTGTATTTGATGGAATGTTGTAATGGGGCAACCTTGGAATAGGAATGAAAATGGAGGGGAAAGTTTCCGTTTTTCCGGAGAAAAAATGGAAACGGAGAGAAACCAACGTTTCGTTTCATTGGATCGCGCCATCGAGCAAAACCAACGTTTAAATCACGTCTGTCGTGTTCATGTCTCACCCTCCTCCATGGCTCGACCTCACATGGTCGCTCAGCATGCCACTCACCGCAAACCGAGTATACGATAACTTTCCCCCCTGCTTGTCGATGGATCGCGCCATGGATTACTAGCACTACTGAAAGAGATTGACGAGTTGGGGGAGGACATCTAGCTGTAGCACGGACTCCCAATAACATTTTACATGCGTGTTGTAGCCGGCTATTGCGACCTTTGAACGCGGAGCAGCCGCTTGCACCCGAAAGCGGCGCGGGCGACGCTCTCTCGGCCGGCGCGCCGCTTCAATGCCGGCGCCAGTGAGAGGTCGCGTCTGCTCTGGCCGGACATGAATCTGGCACGGACCGTTTCGGGCGGGAAGCACGCGCGGGTGATGAAGAGCGTTCGGGTTGGTCAGGACCAGCCGTGACAACGGTCCGGACGTGCGCAAACAAGAGATGTTGTACGTTAATATTGCTGCGTATATAATTAATAGCGTAAATAATGTGCCAGTTGGACAAATATGATTGGAGATGGAGATGGAAATGGAATTTTACGTAAACACGGATATGCATGTCTATGTCTATGTGTGTGTGCGCGACGACTCTCGCGACCTGGAAGCGGGGGCGTGTTTTTGATCGAGTTTTCTTTCTTGGTACGTTAGAAAATCAGTTTGTCTAATTCACATCTAGATGTTATTTAAGCATATCACATCTAAGCTCCCACAAGTATATGATGTAGCAACAAGAAACAAAAAAAACTAGGAAAAAAATAGACCACAAAGAGAGTGGACATCAACTTAGATGTGACATAACTATGTCACATCTAGATGTGTCCTAGACAAACCCTTAAAAAATTGTCCGCCAGTTTTCGTTTCTTTTTTCCGGGAACGCGCGTATTCTATTTAAAACCACTACTATGGAGAGATTTTTTTACTCCATTATAGCCTCTTGTTTGATAGAGTTTCTCGCGTCTCGCTCTCTCACCCTCTCCATATCAAAACAAGATGACAGTGTCCACTCTATCTCTCTCGTCACCGGTGGTCACAGATCCGGCCGAATCCCGTCCGTTGCGGGAGGTGAGGAGGTGCAGCATTGACATTGTCGCCGTCGGTGATGGAGGAAGCCGATGCGCACCGTCCTCTCGGAGCCGGCACTGGCGCGGACGAAGATCCTCCGCGCCCTTGTTCGCTGCCGTCGTGTGGGCAGATCCCGCCCGCCCGCCTAAACGACATCTCGCCCACCTGAGGTATAACTTCTTGTACTGGTCCAGCTCCCCAGGTCGCTGCGTGCGGGTTTTCTTCTATGCGACTACTCCCCAGCTCCCCATGCATAGTAGCTATGGTTCGTCGGCTAGTCCAACATCACCTACTAGTACCATTATAGAGGAAATGCCACTCGAAAAGTTTTCTTGATTTATGCCTCACTGGAGGTATACATGTTGTTTCGACAAAAAGTACATGGTGGTTGTGCGGTTATTGTCCATATGGTGGTAGTACTATCACTGGTTTAGTTCCCATCAAGATAATTATGATACTTCTGTTTGTTGGTGTACTTTTCATTAATTCTTATTGACAATTGAGATGTCGTTGCTAACCCTTTTTTATATTTTTGGAAACAGCGATGCGTGTCTCCATACCCGGGCATGTCTTCCTCAATTTTAGTGGAACTGCACAAAATTGGATGGCCATTGTTGTTCCACCTCACTGTCCTCTGCCACGTGGTTCTTCCTTCCTCGAGCTTGATTACCGAGAAGAAACAGACCACAGTGAGGATTTGTCGAACTTCATAGGTGCCTCACCCAAACTTGATGCCAAATGGATGATGCATCACCACGATGACCTATCGATGCTCATGGTTGCGCCTCACGGTTGCATCGGCTGGTGAAGCTGATCGATTTTCAATGAAAAACAAGCTGTCTTCCATCAGTGCTCTTTGCTTGTTATGCACAAAGATGATATCCTTCGTCAGTTCACCTTGGTTGCATTGGAGACGCAGTCGTCTTTCACGTTGGTGCAATTTTATCACACAATTGGCTATGAACCAAATGTTTCCTTGAAGAAGGATCGACGTTGGTACTAAGAGCATAAGTTTGTATTGATTTCTAAGCCTTCTCACAACTTTGTCTCTAGCTCCCCTGTAATTTTATTTGTCCAGCTATTAACTTTGATTTAAAAAATGGTGTGGACTAAAAACCCGGATGGACGTAGTAGCCCTCCATTTTTATTTACTCCGCATATTAGATTTGACTGAAGTCAAACTTTGTAATACTCTCAAACCTTTCCGATAATTATTGAAATTAAAATTCTTTATTTGTACACACTCTCACACGTTTCCGGTAATTTGGCGCATGTGTGGTTGTTCACTTAAGGGAGGGTAGTGTACACACGTGAAGGACAGCAAGTGCGACCAGGACGCGTGGGCGTGGATCGTTAGTTCATCGCAAGTAGTACTAGTTTTCTTTACTGTACATTAAATAAAGAGTTTTGTTTCGTACTTACACAATTTAAAACGACTGTTATGTAGAGAATAAGAAAACCACTCCACTATATATTAGTCGTATACACGAGAGTACTATATGGACGTAGCTTCATTGACTTAGTGCGGCTGCCTTTGGATTTATGACATGTGGGCCCAAAATGTGGCTGGCTCACCTGTCATACAGCCAAAAGCAGGTGTAGTGAAGGCACCGGAGCTCAGTCCGTACTACAGTAGTATATATATAAGCGGGAGCCTCAGCGCTTGTTCGCTATGGTTTGCACTCTCCACACGCTCGCCGCACTACATATATGTTACACGCTGGAGGCTCAGCGTTCATTTGCTAGGGTTTGCTATATTCACAGTCTCTCACCCTCTCTTCACAAGATCTAAACAATAATGTGTTGGCCTCTTGTCTCTCTCTCCCCCTCACAGCTGGTGAAGGAGGCGTCCGTATCCCGTCGCACCGGGAAGGGGTGGAGGTGCAGCGTTCACTCTATCGCCTTCAGCGAGGGAGGCAATCCACTGCCGGCTGCGCTGTTCTCTTGCACCCAGCGCCTGTGCAGGAGGGCCACCGACCCCTTCTTCCTCGCTTCTGTACGTAGTGTGGGCAGATCCGGCCTCCCGCCGCAAGCCTTGCCACATCCCGACGACCCTAAGGTATAAGTTTCTTTGAAACTGTCGTTGCTCTAGCTGCATGTGGATCTTTTTCGATCTTTAGTCGAATCTAGGTCTTGGTTCAAAGAGGAAAGAAGGGTGCGGTGGGCTGGAGCAAGAATCTAGGACGTGGTTCAATGAGGAAAGGAGGGGCAGAAAGTAGTATAGACTGGCTATCCAGCCGCTTTGTATGTCAAAAAGGGAAAAAGGGGGTAACCCGGTACACACATCTGTAAGGAACCGATCTCTTTGTTGAAAAGGGAAAGAAACTGGGGAGTCGGGTAGTTTGTGCAGGACTAGATTTGCTGCCCTCACATAGGAAGAAGGTTCAAAGCAAACAAATATGGGACCAGCGCATATATGCTGCTTGGCTACATACTCTGCATCACCCATTTATATGTGTGGACGCACATGGTGCTGGCATGTCCCATACAGCTATTTTGCTGTTGTTAATCTAAGACTGCCACCAGAACATTGAAGCAATGCCACTGTTAAAAGTAAATTACATTTTTTAACAAATGTTGTTTCAAGAGAATGTCTCTGTTAATATGAATCAATGCAAATGTTTTAGAAATGCTACTGTCATACTTTGTTTTCCATCCAAGACAAGTTAGATGCTTCTTTCTGTCACTGTTTGTTTCATCCTCCTTTATCGGCAAGTAATTGTTTCTTTCGGTGTTCTGGGAACAGGGGTCCCCAGACTTGCCTGCCTGCAGCCTGTGGTGTTGCTCAAGTGGGGGCCCAGCGCGGCCCATCTTCATCAGCACAAGCTCAAGAACCTCACCAGGGGCCAAGCCTCGCGGGGCGGACGACCGGAAGCTTCCTCAGAAGCTGCCTCATCAGGCAGGCTCGCGAGGAGGCGGAGAGATCAAGGCAAGGGGTACCTCACGAGGAACCCGTGACGCAAGCCATGACGACCTAGACCAGGCGGGCGCCAGGCGGGCGCCGGCCTCCACAGTGTCCTTGTTTCCCCTTTGGTGCAAAGGGGGCAAGCACAGGCCAAGGCATCGGGCAAAGGTTACCATTCCGGTGCAACGAGACCAAGACCAGCAGAGCGACAGGACGGAGGTCACTGTGGAGCCCAAGACGCCGTCATCACCAGTACTTTTGGCAGCCGAAGACCACCTTTGGTCAGGATAACTTGTACTAGATGTTCCCCTTCAAAATGGCCAATTGTTGGCGCCCTTCCCACTCATTATTTTGGGAAGAGGCCCAGGGCCTCTATAAATAGAGCTAGCCACCACAGAGTAGAGGGATGGCCAGAGATCTGGTAGAACCCCAGCAGAGAGAGGGAGAGAGGCGACCGAACTCACCCTAGGAGTTCATCGCACCAGCTCAAGAACACCTCTCGTGAGGCTGTTCTTCCCTTGTACTGTTCCTCATCAGCCCCTGAGGCAATCCACCACACCACACACTGGAGTAGGGTATTACACCACAACGGTAGAACGAACTAGTATAAACATTGTGTCCCTTGTATTGTTCGTCGTTTCCAGCTTAGATCACGCAAGGAGATTGAATGTAGATTGGTAGGGGAAACCTCAAGGGTCTGCCGGAACCTGAAATCCGACATTTGGCGCGCCAGGTAGGGGTGCGCCAGGCCCTTCCTCCTGACGACCCGCTCTCCCCCGACATCGCATCCCGCCCTCATGGCGGACAACGCGCCGCCTGCTCCAGCAACAGATGCCGACACTGGGGCCAGGGGGCTCCGGGCCTTGGCCCCTGCCTTGTGACAGGTGCAATGGCCGCGCAAGTTCAGGCCTGAGACACCACTGCGCTACGATGGCGCGACAGATCAGATGATTTTCCTACTGGCGTACGAGGAGGCCATCCTCCGAGCCGGGGGTGACGACTGGGTGATGGCCAACTGGTTACCCATGGCCCTCACCGGCGTCCCACGCGCGTGGCTCCTCCACCTGCCGACGGCCTCTGTCACCTCCTGGGAGGAGCTGCGCGACCTCTTCCTCGCCCGTTTCGCCACACCAGCGCCGCCCGTCGTCGCAGCTCTCCTGGGTGGCTCCCAGGCACCACCCTCGTGCCATCACGTCAAGTCATTCACCCACCGGATCAGCACTGCCTCCAAGCGCCAAGAAGCCCCCTCGGGCTGGGTGGCGCCCGAGGCTGATCTAACCTTCGAATCGGAGGACCACCCCTTCAACCCCATCGGTTCGGGCGCGCTGTCGATGCTGTGCACCCCCACCATCTGCCAAGTGGCCGTCACCAGGACCCTCATCGACGGTGATGCCGGCCTCAACGTGCTCTCGGTGGAGGCCTTTAGCCTCCTCCACGTGCCGCTGGAGCGGCTCCAACCTAGCAGGCCTTTCTCGGGCGTCGGAGCCCTTTCCACCGCCTCCTTGGGACAGATCCACCTCCCAGTGACCTTCGGCACCTGTGACAACTTCCGCACGGAGCTGGTCGACTTCGACATCGCCCCCATTGGCCTCCCCTACAACGCCATCCTCGGCTATCCGGCCTTGGCTCAATTCATGGCAGCAACTCGCCCGACATACAACCTCATGAAGATGCCTGGAGCAGCGGCGTCCTCACCGTGTCAGGAGACACAAGGGATGCGATGTAGGTGCTCCAGCTTGTTTTCAGGGCGGCCGCGGTGGCACAGCCCACTAGCACCAACGCCCTTGAGCCCAAGGGGGCTACGCCGGCTAAAAAGAAGTATTTGTTCACCCAAGACAAGGCGGAAACAAAGCAGGTACCAGTCGACGTGGACGGGTTCACTTGCACCACATTCACCATAGGGGCCAACCTCGAGCCCGAGCAGGAGAAGGCCCTGATCAGGTTCCTGCGCGCGAACAAGAAGGTGTTCACGTGGGATCCTGATCAGTTAGCAGGGGTCCCAAGGGAAGTGATTGAGCATCACCTCAATGTATGCCCCAATGTGCGCCCCGTGAAGCAGAAGGCAAGGCGGCAGTCTACTAAGAAACAGGCTTTCATCGTTGAAGAGACCCGGGAGCTAGAGGCGGCAGGAGTTATCCGCGAGGTCTGCTACCCTGATTGGTTGGCTAATCCGGTCGTTGTACCAAAAAGGGAGGAAAAGAGCGCATGTGCGTCGACTTCACCGACCTCAACAAGGCTTGCCCGCAAGATCCATTTCCGCTCCCCCGCATTGATTAGATAGTCGACTCCACCGCAGAGTGTGACCTATTGTGCATCCCAGACGCCTTCTCGGGCTATCACCAGATCAAGATGGTGGTAGAAGACGTGGAGAAGACGGCTTTCCTGACCCCGTGTGGAGTGTACTGCTATACGTGCATGCTGTTTGGGTTGCACAACCCAGGCGTGACCTTTCAGCGGCTGATGCACATCGCCATAGGCCGGCAGCTCGGGAGGAACACTGAATCTTACGTCGATGACATTGTGGTGAAGTCTCGTGAAGCGAGAACCCTGATACAGGACCTGGAAGAAACCTTTGCGAGCCTCAACAAAGTGGACCTACGGCTCAACCCGGAGAAGTGCGTGTTTGGAGTCCCCTCGGGCAAGCTCCTGGGTTTCCTCGTATCCCACAGGGGCATCGAGGCCAACCGGGTGAAGGTCAAGGCAGTCGAAGACATGAGCCCGCCGAGGACCCTAAGAGAAATGCAGAGGCTCACCGGGCGTGTAACTGCACTGGGGTGCTTCATCTCCAAGCTGGGGGAACGAGCGCTGCCCTTCTTCAAGCTGATGAAGAAAATGGGTCCCTTTGAATGGACTGAAGAGGCCGACAAGGCATTCCAGGACCTCAAGAGGTACCTTACCAGTCCACCAGTAATGGTAGCTCCGCGTCCTCGGCAGCCCCTGGTGCTCTACCCTGCGGCCACCCCCTACTCCGCTAGCGCAGCCCTGGTGGAGGTCAGGGAGGAGCACTGTGCCAAGGCCGCATCAACCGTCCGAACTGAAGCGAAGCAGAGCCAGGGGGGCCTCGCGAAGGCCGCAACCACAGACGGAAAGGAACAGCCGCAGCAGGAGAACGCACCCGGAGTAGGAGAGGCCTCTTCAGGCGACCAAGCACTGGGAGCTCCATCGTCTCAAGAGGCGCCTCGACCTCTGGAGGACGCAAGCTACGCTAGCACCCTCGACCTCGTCGAGCATCCCGTGTACTTCGTCAGCACGGTGCTACGGGACGCAAAGGCACGGTATCCCATGCCTCAAAAACTCCTCCTCGCACTACTAGTGGCCTCGCGCAAGCTACGCCACTACTTCCAAGGACATCCCATCAAAGTCGTCTCAGCATACCCCTTGGAAAGAGTGCTCAGGAGCCCCAACTCAGCTGGAAGGGTTGCTGAATGGAACATTGAACTACAGGCCTTTCATCTAGAATTCAGTACAACCAGAGTCATCAAGGGAGCAGCACTTGCGGATTTCGTGGCAGAATGGGCAGAAGCGCCAGGTCTCGAGGCAGGCGAAGACCGATCACTTTCCCCGGGAAGTGAAGCATCGGATGGTTGGGTCATGTACTTTGATGGGGCGTTCTCCCGACACGGTGCGGGAGCTGGCGCAGTGCTCGTATCCCCTACCCAGGACAAACTCTACTACGCTGTACAACTTTGCTTCTAGCACAGAGAAAAGGTCTCCAACAACATAGCGGAGTACGAAGGCCTAATAGCAGGCTTGAAGGCCGCGATTGCCTTAGGGGTGAAGCGCCTCGTCATCAAGGGCGATTCACAGCTCCTCGTCAACTTCCCCAACAAGATATACAAAGCCAAAGGATGAGCACATGGAAGCCTACCTCGTTGAGGTTGGCAAGATGGAGAAACAGTTCTGGGGGCTGGAGTTGCAGCATGTGCCTCGCGGCACCAATCAGGAAGCTGATGACATTGCCAAGAGGGCATCTAGGCGGCTGCCTCAGGAGCCTATCGTCTTCGAGGAGACACTCTTCAAACCCTCGGCGGTGCCGTCACTGTCGAGCACGGCGCAACCAAGGGAGGAGCTCCCTAACCCGCCTGCCTCAGGAGCCCTGGTCTGCGGCCCAGCCTCAGGGGCACGCCTGCTCCTGGCGTTAGTGCCTCAGGAAGGGTGTTGGATCCTGGAGCTCAAGAACTACCTGATGCATGGGACTCTGCCAGAGAGTGAGGAGCAAGCGGAGCGTGTGGCGCGGCAGGCCACGACTTTTGCATCAAGGACGGAGAGCTCTACAGGAAGCGACCAAATGACGTGTCAGTATGTTGCATCTCCCGAGAGCAAGGGAAGGAGCTACTGGCGGACATACATGGCGGAGACTGCGGGCACCACTCGCCATCACGAACCCTCGGCGGCAAGGCATTCCGTAGTAGATTCTACTAGCCCACGGTGCTCAACGACGCCGTTGAGCTTGTGAAGGCTTGCGAGGCCTGCCAGTTTCACGCTAAGCAGATCCATCAGCCTGCGGGGGGTCTACAGACCATACCCCTCTCATGGCTGTTCACAGTTTGGGGGCTGGATATTCTGGGCCTGTTTCCTCGGGCTCCAGGGGGCTATCGCTACCTCTACGTTGCCGTGGACAAATTCACCAAGTGGGCTGAGGTGGAAGTCGTCCGCACAATCCCGGCGGGCTCCGCGGTCAAATTCATCAATGGCCATGTGAGCCAATTTGGGGTGCCCAACCGCATCATCATCGACAATGGTTCGCAATTCACCAGTAATCTCTTCAAAATGTACTGTGCTAACCTTGGAACGCAGATATGCTACGCTTCGGTAGCACACCCCCGGAGTAACGGCCAGGCCGAGCGGGCCAACGCGGAGGTCCTGAGGGGCCTCAAAGCCAGGACCTTCAAGAAGAAGCTGGAGGCCTGTGGCAGGGGCTGGTACGACGAGCTCCAGTCCGTGCTGTGGTCAATCCGCACAACTGTGACCAAGCTGACTGGCGAGACCCCGTTCTTCCTCGTCTACGGAGCAGAGGCTGTTCTCCCTCATGAGGTCAGGCATCGCTCCGCACGGGTCTTGGCGTTCGACGAGATGCAGCAGGATGCCATGCGGGGGACAGATCTCGTGCTGGGGGAGGAACGCCGTCGAGAAGCCGTGCTGCGAGCGGCAAGGTATCAACAGGCGCTGCGACGATACTACTGCCGCAACATCCGCCCCAGAACTCTTGAGGTAGGGGATCTCGTGCTCAGATGGGTTCTCTCCAGGGAGGGGCTGCACAAGCTCTCTCCCATGTGGGAGGGCCCATTCAAGGTTGTTCATGCCTCCAGGCCTGGCTCCGCGCGCTTGGAGACCACGGTGGGGGTACCCATCCAGAATGGGTGGATCATTCAACATCTCCGGAGGTTCTATCCCTGAGCGAGGCCTAGCGCCTAGGAAAGGCCCGGTGCCTGTGAAGAAGGCGAATGCCTGTGAAGCTGCTGCATTTTGGGAAAGGCACGGTGCCTGTGAAGAAGGTGAATGCCTGTGAAGCTGCTGCGTTTTGGGAAAGGCCCGGTGCATGTGAAGAAGGCGAATGCCTGTGAAGCTGCTGTGTTTTGGGAAAGGCCCGGTGCTTGTGAAGAAGGCGAATGCCTGTGAAGTTGCTACGTTTTGGGAAAGGCCCGGTGCCTGTGAAGAAGGCAAATGCCTGTGAAGCTCGCCGCCCATGACAGTCTCACGTAATAATGAGTGGGGCTGCACATGCCCCGAAGTCTCCGGAGTGCCGCCCTCGGGCCTCAGGGGCTTCCACCTACGCCCAGTGGCAGCACTTAGCTCCACGCTGGTGAGAAGACGTCGAAGACTAGAATAGGTGCTGGACGCGGCTTTCCCATTTGCTTCCTGCAGTTGGCTTGTTTATTCCCGTTTGAAGTTTTATTGGAGTTGCTGACGTTCCTGGCTTGTGACTCTTTATCTTTTTCACTCACTCGCCTCGTTTTCTCTCGCACAAGTCTCGCGAGTGAGGTTCGCGGGCGCCCTCGCGAGTGTTTTCTGCCCCGATCGTTTGGACCTTTCCTATCCGAGTCCTCTGCGGGAGCACCCCTCCCAGTCCGTGCCTCACGGGCATCGCAACACGAGCGCAGGGCCTGGGCCGATCGCGCCCACAACTAAGAACGAAAGTTACCCCTCCTATTGATCCTTGCAGGGCACAAAGCACACGGCGAGGCCGCGGCCTCGGGAGGTGAGGACCACATCAAGCGCCACTGAGCTAAAATGATCCCCACACATGGGTGCACGGCGTGGGAACGCAGCGCGGAAATAGCGGAAGCAACACGACGGTTAACAGCAGCAGTTCTAACACGCCCCCGCGGGGCCCTATACTACCTTTTATTTCTGCGCATGAAAAGAAGGAAAACAAAATGGGCGCCATTCATCATGCACCAGCCCACAGCGGAGGTTCGAGCTGCTCCTGGGGCTCAGGCGGATCCCTCCTCTCGCTTCACCGGGGCGCGACGGCGGGCTGACCCGCTACCTTCACCCAGGCGGGCGCGATGGCGCGGGGGCTGGTCGCGGCCACCGCTGGAGGAGCTACTGCCGGAGAGGGAGTCGCCTTAGCTCAGCGAACCCCGAGCACCGCCTCCTGGACGCCCGTCGCCGTCTTCGTCCTGGTTAGTACCGGGGCTGGGCAGGCGGCCGCGGTCGTCGTCTTCGTGGCAGCACCCAGCACGGCGACCGTCTTCCCCGAACACTCTCACGTAGAGGGTGGCGTCGCCATCAAACTTGAAGTGCAGGGTGCACCACCGGCCCAGGCCGCGCGCGTGGGCAAATGTTTGCCAGCCGCGGGTCAGGGCCCCATTCCCAGAAACGGAGACCTCCAGCGAAGCCTAGGAGGCCCTGTTGCAGCAGTCGTCTGCCTGGAGCCAGAAGCCGCACCGGGCGCTGGCCGGCAGATCACCTACGAAGAAAACGGGGGAGCTGGAGCCGGGTGCTGGTTGGGTACACTGACCACACGATGAACTCCAGCAGCACCTCCGCAGAGCGAAAGCGTGGCCTAGGGGGGCGCACAACCACGGCGTGCCCCCCATCGGCGGCCGGGCGCTCACCACCGAGCAGGGAACCGCCTCCATGGACGCGGGAAGCCACTGCGGGGACCGTGGAATACTTGCGAGGGCGGCCTCGGCCGCGCTTGGCCGGGGGGGTCAGGCCCAGCCTGGGGGGCCTTTCCTTTCTCCACGGCCGAGAATCTCTTTGGAGCCATGGGATCGGCGAGTAGCCGAGAAGAAGAAAAGGAGCAGCAAGAAGGGACGGGCTAAGGGGACTCGCGCGGCCCCGCACTTATAGACGGAGGAGGCCAACCGTCGAGCACCACGATCGCAGGTAATCATGATCAGTTTCTCTGCATGCAGGGACTTATCAAGTCGTGCGGTCGCCGAAGCATCGTGGGGAAGCGCAGTCGCCCGCGTCCAATCAATCGCCACACGGCACCCAAGGCCACAGGCTGTTAGGGCCCACGGCGCTTCGCGCTTGCCCCTTCGCTTTCCTGCTAGGCCAAGCCCGGGCGCGCTTTGGGCCCGGGGGCTACTGCCGGCGTTCTGGGAACGGGGGTCCCCAGACTTGCCTTCCTGCGGCCTGCGGCGTGGCTCAATTGGGGGCCCAGCGCGGCCCATCTTCATCAGCACAAGCTCAAGACCCTCGTGAGGGGCCAAGCCTCGCGGGGCGGACGACCGGAAGCTTCCTCAGAAGCAGCCTCATCAGGCAGGCTCATGAGGAGGAGGAGAGATCAAGGCAGGGGGTACCTCACGAGGAACCCGTGACGCAAGCCATGACGACATAGACCAGGAGGGCGCCGGCCTGCGTAGTGTCCTTGTTTCCCCTTTGGTGCAAAGGGGGCAAGCACATGCCAAGGCATGGGGCAAAGGTTACCATTCCGGTGCAATGAGACCAAGACCAGCAGAGCGGCAGGACGGAGGTCACCGTGGAGCCAAGACGGCGTCATCACCAGTACTTTTGGCAGCCGAAGACCACCTTTGGTCAGGATAACTTGTACTAGATGTTCCCCTTCTAAATGGCCAATTGTTGGCGCCCTTCCCGCTCATTATTTTGGGAAGAGGCCCAGGGCCTCTATAAATAGAGCTAGCCACCACAGAGTAGAGGGACGGCTAGAGATCTGGCAGAACCCTAGCAGAGAGAGGGAGAGAGGCGACCGAACTCACCCTAGCAGTTCATCGCACCAGCTCATGAACACCTCTCGCGAGGCTGTTCTTCCCTTGTACCGTTCCTCATCAGCCCCTGAGGCAATCCACCACACCACACACTTGAGTAGGGTATTACACCACAACGGTGGCCCGAACCAGTATAAACCTTGTGTCCCTTGTGTTGTTCGTCGTTTCCAGCTTAGATCACGCGAGGAGATTGAACGTAGATCTATAGGGGAGAGATCTCCGCGTGCACCCCAGTGTTCGAACCTCAAGCGTCTGCCGGAACCCGAACACCGACAGTTTCCTTTGTTGCCTCTGTTAAAACAGGGGTATCGATTCAACTTGTTGCTATTGCGACATTTTGCTTCGCTACTTGAAACACTTATGTTTTAAGAGTGTTTTGTGCAGTTCAACTTGAATGTCACACCAGTGACTTTGCTTAATTTTGGTGGAACTGCACAAAAGGAGGTCGAGATTTGTTTCCAGTCTTCGTGGCGAGTTTTTTCAAATCTTGGTCTCAACCACATGATGTGTAGTGTGCTTTGAGATGCTGTGCTACTTGTTTTGGTACTGTTTTAAATAAATGTTGAATTGAAGCTATTGTATTGCTGTCTTTTCCCATTAAGTAGTGAACAAAAATGGGACCAACCGAGACATGATGCTTGTTGCTTTGTTACAACAAATTCAGCATCACCCCCTTTATAAGCCAGCAATTGATGCCACTCTCAGAATTAACTAGTGAATCTTATTTCAAAACTGCAAAACTTGTTAGGGATTGGCGGGATTACCATTTTTGTGGCCGCATGTTTCATCCTCCTTTATTAGCCAGTAATTGATTCCTTTTTTTCCTCTGTTTAAACAGGGATATCTATTCCACTTGTTGCTATTGTGACATTTTTCTTTGCTACGCAAAACACTGTTCTTGATTTCAGTGCAACTTCACAAAACGAGATTGGATTTCCTATTCGTGTTGGCAGATTCGTATTTTATCTTGTCCGTCTCATGAAAGGTCAGTACAGGCCTTCATCCACATGATTGTGCAGTGTGCTTTGAGATGTTGTGCTACTTGTATTGGTACTTTTTAAATAAGTGTTGAATTGAAGCTATTGTATTGCTGTCTTTTCCCATTAAGTAGTGAACAAAAATGGGACCAACCCAGACATGATGCTTGTTGCTTTGTTACAACAAACTCTGCATCACCCCCTTTATAAGTAGATGTAAGCACATACTGTTGTTGCGCCCACACTCCCCTGGAACTGTTTATGCTTTTCGTTAATCTAATGCCGCTGGTAAAATTAAGCAATGCCACTCTCAGAATTAATTAACTACTGAATCATAGTTCAAAATGTCAACACTTGTTAGGAATGGTACTATCCTGCTTTGTAGTTCTTTCTACATGTTTAACCAAAGTATTGTTAAGATAATGTCTCTATTAAAATGAATCAGTTGCATTGTTTTAGGAATGGTGCTTTTCTGCTTTGTCGTTCTTTATACATGTTGAATCAAGGCATTGTTAAGATAATGTCTCAGTCAATATGAATGAATCACACTGATGGAGAATTTCTACTCTCCTGCTTTGTTTCCCATTAACATAAAGTAGATCAGTAGATGCTTTTCTTCTGGGAGTACAAGTCATCAACCATTTTTTCTCAGTAATTGTTTCCCTTATACCTATTGTTGCTTACAGGGATATCAAAATTAAAGCTCGGTTTTATTCCGACTTCGATTTTAGTTGAACTGCACAAAAGGAGCCAATGTGTAAGGCAAACTACTGCATTACTGGGTCAAGTTGGTCGTTCCACTTTGCAAAAACAAGCAGTCACTGGTTGCGCTACATTATAGAAGGAATGGCCGAGAAGCTTTACAGATTATTATTAGACAACGGTGACATGACTAGTCTGCAGAGACCATTGGTAATTTAACAACACATGGAGTGCCCTAGGCAAAAAGTGCCCAAACAAGTACAAGAAGCTACGACAGGACTCCATGATCATAGGCATTACATATTTTGAATGGGAAAAGCTTGTCAAAGTTTAATCATTGATGTTAGCAACAAGACGTTAGTTTAATATATTGGAATTGTTAAACGTTGTCAAAATTTGCTCATTCATGTTAGCCAAAAGACATGCATTTGATATTTTTGAGTGGCACGCCCTTGCTGTGAGCAGCGTTGAGTGTTTTTTCCTATTCCTGTGTTCAGTTTAGAAGTAAATAGTTACTCTGCTGAGATATTCCTTGTCAGCGTTCTGGGAACGGGGGTCCCCAGACTTGCCTGCCTGCGGCCAGCGGCGTGGCTCAAAGGGGGGGGGGCAGCACGGCCCATCTTCATCAACGCAGACCCAAGACCCTCGCGAGGGGCCAAGCCTCGCGGGGTGGACGACACGGAGCTTCCTCAGGCACGGCCTCATCAGGCTGGCTCGCGAGGAGGCGGAGAGATCAAGGCGGGGTACCTCACGTGGTGCCCGTGACGCAAGCCGTGACGACCAAGCACTACAAGAAATATGTCAACTTATGACCACCACTATTGGTCACTGAAAGGTCACAAATTTCCATTTATGACCTTTTTGTGACCAAAAACATAAGGTCAAAAGCTGGGCGTCGTAAACTGACTATAGCGACCTTTCTTCTGGAATGGTCGCAAACGTTTATGACCAAAATAAGTCCACTGTGGCGTTTTGGTCACTAGCAACCTCCCTAGGCCACGTAGGCATCCAGCGTGGCAAGCTGATGTGGCACAAGATTCAGCCCGGTCCAATTCAGTTTTCTACATGGGCCTAGCCCATTAATTTAGCCTTTCTATATTTTTTCTATCAATTTTTGGTCGACTTCATGGGCCTGGCCCAACATTGCAGCCTTTTTTATTATTGGGCCTTGGCCTTTTCGTCTAAATAATTATAATTTCCTTTTTTTTATTAAATGGGTCCACCAGTCAGATGGGTCCCAGTTGTCAGGTTTGGGTCTGGTAAGTGAGTCCCATCTATCAGGCTCATATTCTTCATATTTCAACTAGTATTTAACTTGGCAGACAAAAGCACACATAATACTTCAAATAAGGGCAACCAGATCACGTTGCCAATACATATGACCATGTGTAATACAGTACTTTACAAGATCTACATGTGTAACGAGCTCTACAAGTGTGATACAATACTGCTTTACAAGAAAATGACGACATGCCGGACTCGCTGGACAACCATAGTCAAGGCTGGGAACAAACAAAACGGCAACATGGCTTCCTCTATCAGGGCTGCCGATGCTGCTCCTTCCCCGCCGCTGCCGCACAGGTGAATTTCCTGCACAAGTGAAATTGGACTGAATCTGTAAACTTATTTATACTCCTGGACTGTGTTTGGAATGAATTTGGAGTACAAGGAAACCAAAACAATATCTGGACTGTGTTTGGACTAAATTTGGAGTACTCCTGGAGTGAATTTGGACTGAATTTAACTGAAACAATGATCAGGACAATGAACAATACACAAAACATTATAGTCCAGAACCATATGTGACGGACGGTACCCCAACATTACACAAAGGATGGTCAATGATCAAGACTAGTGTGCAATGATATATACCTTTGGTGACCGGGCTAGAATAATGGACCATAGCCTGAGGATCACGACGTTCGTCGTCTTGACGTACTCGTGCACCTTCTTCATGATGTGTTGTGCCTCCACTATACTCTCCATCGTCATCTTGTCCGAGGACTTGTCGATGATCACCTCTGAGCATATCCCACCTATCTTTCTCTGCTTGGCCCGGACCATCGTGCCCACCGCTAGTAGCAAGGATGCTGCCAGTGCATAACCGACCCACTCGCTGCAATAGAAAAGATGAAACTTGCATATTATTCCAAGTCCCATTTTCAACTTGAGTACACACAAATATGTAACCAGGATTCAATGAAAATGATGCTTATAATCTTAATGATGCACTAAGCAGACTAACGGAAATATATATGGGAGGTATTCAGAAACATGTTTAATGGAAATATCCAGCTTGGAGATATTCAGAAGCATGATAGTCATAAGCATGCTGAATTAATCACATTTTTGTTCTAAAAAATGGAGAGAATAGATGTGCCTCATGAGTAATCCTATGAGATAACTAGAAGAAAAACAGTGAAGGGAATCTGTAGTATAATTCGTTCGGAACAATACTCAAGCCAGTCAGGTTAAGCAACATATGCATGAGTTTCATCTTTAGGATTAATAGAACAGGACAGATAAATTAATGTTTTTCTGAAACTATAAGAGACATAGCAGCACACATAATGTAACTATTCAAGTTTTCAACTATAAGAGACTATAGACTGTCAAATAAAGAACATCAGTTATAGAACTCTGTATCAGGTAGGCAGTAAGCATGCTTAAAAATCACATGGACATACCTATGCATATTTCCCATACTACATAAGTACTAAACAAACTAACAAGTGCTCACTTGAAAACCTTCCATGCACATCATAGTAGCACTTCCCTCATGTCATAGAAAAAACATTTGCCAAGTAACATCATACTGCTGTTCACATACAGCGAGAGAACCTTCCATGCAAACTCCCATTGTTTTAACCCACGGGAGAAAAGAAAGGTCCTTATCATCAGGTCCAAAAGAAGCAGAAACATTCGAACAACTAGAGAAACACAGTACAACAGCAAAAGCATTGAAAGAGCAGCAGGCTTGGACTGACACATGTCATATCTTATAAACTTAGGCAAGTGCTCTCAGGTTATCCCTAACATCATGCACTAGCTTGGGTAATTAACATCAAACAATACATATCAATACAAGGCTAGGCAAGATAATAAAGACTTGGGAAAAGATAGCAGAGTTATAAAAAATGATATGTGCCCTTAAAGAGAGGGCAGTGTCAAGTGCGGCCACAGACATAGGCATTAGCCGCACCCACGACCCCTGGACACTCTCACAGCCGAAGAGGAGGTGCCTTCCATATGGTCTCCTTCGAGTCTGCGAGAGAAAGAACGAGGTGAAGGTCAGTATGCATCAAGGATGCTGCTATTCTGGGTTAAGCTAAGTCAAGGGCATAAGAGATTTTAGTAAAAAAAACATGTGAACATCTTATACAAACTATCATCATTTATAAAATATAAAAAACAAATATGCAAATAGTTGTACAATGGTTGAGTGCTCATCTTATATTATAGCAGGCAATAGCATTTAGCCATAACCATTACTAAATTCTGCCATAAAATCAAAATCAAATTGTATTGAACAGCCGCATCAAATTCAGTTTGGAGCCCAATCCTGAGTAGGGTTGTAAGAATCATAAGACAATTTCGACAGCGAAGTGGATCGCTAAATACTAGTATTAGAGTATCCAGTACAAGCATCTGCTAGATGCATAGTTTGTTTATCTCATACAGCAGTGCAATGTGCAACATAGATTACGAGTGGTAAGACAAATTGGTACAGAATTGAAAGCAATCAGGCAGTTCAGTACAGGTGCGCAAACTCGTTTTTCAGTTAGAAGCTCGCTGCCCTAAACAGTCAGGTAGTGCAGTTTTTTAACTGAACCAAATTCAGTTTAGAGAACAGCCGCAGAATTCCAAAAACAGGATCACTCAACCGAGTAAACTGAAACTGCATAGCCGTCTAGTTTAGAGAACTAAAACTTAGCTAAATGAATTATTTACACTGCTAAATGAATTATTTAATCAAATGGTTATTCACACTGCTAAATGAATTCCCTGTGTACACCCTTCAATATTAAATGATGATTGTACATGACAAAAACAAACACCGGTAAGGTGGAAGATATGAAGATCAAATCACAATTAATAACAGTACCAATAGGCAAAGATATGAAGAAGCAGTGTCAGATCAATTCATCAAGGAGCATCTAAGTACAGACAATTGTCAGACATCAGAATGCACGGCCACCGTTCCACAACAAACATCCCACTGCAACTGCAGTTACCGGTGGCTTCAGGATCAGGGACACAAAAAACATACAGCAGCAGCAGCAACATCTCAAGTTCAATAACTTGCTGCCTTGCTGCCCAACCTGCTAGCTAAGCTAGTATAGACATGAACAAGGGGTATTACACACAACAGACTGACTGACACATGAAACTAGACGGCATCAAGAGTTCACTTACTCCATTACTAGGTGAGAAGGGAGGGGGTAAAAAGTACGGCCTCATTCGCACTGTCAGGGGCAAGGAACGGGAAGTAGGGAATAAATATTTTTGCAGAGGGGGAGAGGGAGAGGGGGCACTCACTGACGATGGCCTGGCGGTAGGCCTGGACCACGGCCCTGCCGACAACGGCGCCGCCCATGACGAGGAGTTGCCCGATGAGCCGTCCGACCTGCGGAATCACCCATCAGCAGAGAGAATCAGCCACACCGACGTGGTTAGGGATCAAATCGAGAGACGGATCGAAAGTCCAGCGCACGTACCATCTCGCCCTGGTTTCGCTCCTCCCCTCCCCTCCTCTCCGGCGGCGGCGGAAACCCTAGGCGGGCAGGCACGATTCTTGTGGGAGACGTGGGGCCCGTGAGGGGGCGGGGGCCGCGAGGGTGAGGCTGTTAGGTGGTGAGAGGGGCTTGACGCCGGCGGCAGCGGTGACGGCGGCGGCAAATCGCTCTCTGGCTGGCCGGTGGCTGAGACGGATTTGGCGTGGGCGAGTTGTGGGGGGAGGAGGAGGAGGAGAGTCCGGGCCACGGCGGCGCCCCTCTCTCCGTTGCGGCGGTGCCTCTCTCTCAGTCTGGGGAGAAGGGGGCGGGGGCGGAGGCGGCGGCGGGAGTGGATCGGGGGAGAGGCGAGAGGGGGCGGCGACGATGGATCTGGGGAGGGGATAGGGTTTGGGTGGTTGGGCTGCCCCCGGGGTGGGGGTTGTTTTTCTTTCTTTCTATTTTTTTCTTTAGATAAATGGGATGGATAGATGGATGGATGGATGGATGGATGCCATGTCATCGATCCATTTCACAAACATTTCAACCAATAAGAACAAAGCTTATGTAATTGTGTTTTTCTATTTGTTTCTCTTGTATTTTTTGCACGAGGGTGCATTTTGAAATGGCATAATTTGTTCAAAATATATCATACTTTGCATCAGAGTGCATCTTGGAATGGCAAACAATGTTGTCTAAGGAATTTTCCATTTTATTTACACGGAAAATTCATTTTCCATTTTTCGAGTGCCCGAAATGAGGTTTTTTTGTGAAGGACCTACCATATATTTGTTGCAAAATTATACCAAATCAGTTTTCTAAAATACTAGGACATATTTAATGCACAATTGACCAAATGGTTGAGTGTAAAAAGTTTTGAT
This sequence comes from Triticum urartu, assembly GCF_056163025.1. NCBI lineage: Eukaryota > Viridiplantae > Streptophyta > Magnoliopsida > Poales > Poaceae > Triticum > Triticum urartu. Next base: position 85,988,963 of record NC_141874.1, read on the forward strand.
CCACCTCTCGTGAAAAAGACAAATTCCCGCCGATTCAGTAGGAAGCGGATTAAATTTGAACTATAGCTACCTCGTAGTTTACTCTTTATTTTTTCCAAAAATCATTTCAAGGTACATAAGTATCTATTTAATCAGAGAAACATCAAAAAAATTCAAGATTCAACCACTAGCTAGGAACAGTCATTCCCGCTGTTTTGACCGCATTTTCAAACGGGCATAAAAAATTCAAAAAAAATCAAAAAATTGGAAAACCTTCGCATTGTGTCATTATATGTGACCAAGTTACCAGCAAAAATTATAAACTTGTAATACGGTGATTATTTTTAAAAAATGTTCTCACAAACGAGCTATCAAGTGTGAGGATGCATGGCTTTCAACCCAAATGCTCAAACTTATGGCCACATTCATGGCATAGTTTGTTCAAATGATCTCATATTGTGCACAAGAGTGCATATTGGAATGGCAAACAATGTTGTCTAAGGAAGTTTTCATTTTCGTTTGTCAAAAAAAACCATTTTCCATTTTTCGAGTGCCCGAAAGGAGGTTTTTTTGTGAAGGAACTACCAAATAATTGTTGCAAAATTGGACCAAATCATTTTTATAAAATACTAGGCCATATTTAATGCACAATTGACAAAATGGTTGGGTGTAAAATATTTTGATCCACCTCTTGTGAAAAAGACAAATTTCCGCCGATTCAGTTGGAAGCGGGTCAAATTTGAACTGCAGCTGCCTCATAGTTTGCTATTTATTTTTTCCAAAAATTGTTTCTAGTTACATAAGGACCTATTTAATCAGAGAAACACCAACAAAATTCCAAGATTCAACCACTAGCTAGGAACGGTCATTCCCGCCATTTTGACCGCATTTTGAAACGGGCATAAAAAATTCAAAAAACATCAAAAAATTGGGAAACCTTTGCATTGTGTCATCATATGTGGCCAAGTTCCTAGGAAAAATAACAAACTTGTAATACGGCAATTATTATAAAAAAGTGTTCTCAGAAACGAGCTATCATGTGTGGAGATCAATGGCTTTCAAGCTAAATGATCAATCTTATGGCCACATTCATGGCATAGTTTGTTCAAATGATCTCATATTGTGCACAAGAGTGCATATTGGAATGGCAAAAAATGTTGTCTAAGGAAGTTTTCATTTTCGTTGGACGAAAAAACATTTTCCATTTTTCAAGTGCCCGAAAGGAGGTTTTTTTGTGAAGGAACTACCATATATTTGTTGCAAAATTATACCAAATCAGTTTTCTAAAATACTAGGCCATATTTAATGCACAATTGACAAAATGGTTGGGTGTAAAATATTTTGATCCACCTCTCGTGAAAAAGACAAATTTCCGCCGATTCAGCTAGAAGCGGGTCAAATTTGAACTGCAGCTGCCTCATAGTTTGCTATTTATTTTTTCCAAAAATCATGTCTAGTTACATAAGGACCTATTTAATCAGAGAAACACCAACAAAATTCCAAGATTCAACCACTAGCTAGGAACGGTCATTCCCGCTGTTTTGACCGCATTTTGAAACGGGCATAAAAAATTCAAAAAAAATCAAAAAATTGGGAAACCTTCGCATTGTGTCATCATATGTGGCCAAGTTCCTAGGAAAAATAACAAACTTGTAATACGGCAATTATTATAAAAAAGTGTTCTCAGAAACGAGCTATCATGTGTGGAGATCAATGGCTTTCAAGCCAAATGATCAATCTTATGGCCACATTCATGGCATAGTTTGTTCAAATGATCTCATATTGTGCACAAGAGTGCATATTAGAATGGCAAACAATGTTGTCTAAGGAAGTTTTCATTTTCGTTGGACAAAAAAACCATTTTCCATTTTTTGAGTGCCCGAAAGGAGGTTTTTTTGTGAAGGAACTACCAAATAATTGTTGCAAAATTGGACCAAATCATTTTTATAAAATACTAGGCCATATTTAATGCACAATTGACAAAATGGTTGGGCGTAAAATATTTTGATCCACCTCTCGTGAAAAAGACAAATTTCCGCCGATTCAGTTGGAAGCGGGTCAAATTTGAACTGCAGCTGCCTCATAGTTTGCTATTTATTTTTTCCAAAAATCATTTCTAGTTACATAAGGACCTATTTAATCATAAATACATGGTTTGGTGGTGATACGTCAAGGTTTGGGCGGTGGCCGAGAGCCCCAACTCTAGAGCGCGTAAACTCGCATGCCCGTCGCGTGGTCACCGCGTGACCGTAATGTTGCCATGTGTTCTGGGCGGCCTAGGCATGTCTAGTGGGTTGGCACTCCCCAGGTTGGTGCTAGAAAGAAAATTACAACATAAGATTCTCACGAGGAGACCAATCGATGCTCAAACATGAATTAGCAGCCAAGTGTTTGATTAGCGGTACGGGAAATGCACATGGCCAGTGGGCGTGAGTTTTGGATGACGATGATAATCTACTAAGAAGAATGTCTTCACAAATTTTTAGCTCAAAAGGAGGATCCTAGGTGGTACTTTCTTTGCAAAGTACCACGCTGGACAAAAATATGAATGTTGAAGCTGGGCTCAAAATAATGAATGGAGTGAGCTGAAATTTTGTGGAGGATGGTTATTTGAACATAGGAAAGCATTGTAGAAAATTGATACCATTTGGAGATGCCAAAGTAGTACTTCCTTCACAATGCTCTTCTATGGACAGAAACTTGGGAAAACTAGTGAGAGAGATTGGATAAATGAAATGAGCTCAAAATTGGTGTAGGTAAGTTACTTAGGTATGGTCATGCGCAGGTAAATTTTCAGATCATTTGGGTAAGCCTAGCTAGTACTTACTTCACAAAGCTTCTCTCGAGGTAGAAACTTTGGAAATTTCCCGAGAAAGATTTACTAGGAAAATTGAGCTGAATATTAGCATGTGGCAATGATTTGGGTATGGAAGAGTGCCCGAAAAGTTTGAGGGTAATAGGAGGGGTATATATAACACTTGCTTTGCAACGTGCAGATTGGCCATAAAATATAAATTGAACCTGGCTCACATAGATGATTTGACTGAGCTGCAATTTGGAGGAGGGTGATAATTTGGGCATATGAAGGAACTGTATAAATTTCATGTCATTTAGAGATATAAAAAAGGTACTTCCTTCACAATGCTTCTAGGTGGACAAAAACTATGGAAATTTGCCGAGGAAGATTTGCTAGGGAAATGGAGCTGAATTTTGTCATGCGGTAATGATTTGGATAGGAAAGAGTGCCCAAAAATTCAGAGGGCAATCAAGAATATATAAATAGCACTTCCTTCATAAAGTGTTGTTGTGCACAGAATAGGAAAATGAATATTGTTGAATTAGTTTTGAACTAGGCAAGGAAGGATTTTTACATATTTGATGAAGATATGCCCCAAAGAATTTATGAGATTTTTTTGGGAATTTTGGGAATGATAGAAATATAGGTTGCTTCACAACCTAGGGCAAAAACTGCCACATGGACATGACACATAGGCAAAACTGATGAGATGGCGCCTAGTCATCACAACCCACCACAATCTACAAGGCTATAACCATCTATATTGGTCATTAACAACTAGAAATAAGGCAGCGGACTAGCACTATTTGCTTTGTGACCATTTCGTGTAAGAAAATTACGACCTTTCTGACCAAAATGGTCGCAATGGTTTAGGGTTTGGAGCCCCCTGAACAGCTTTTGACCAATTGGTCTAAAATGGTCATAAATTTATGACCAATTCTTCGAGGGTCACTGACAGAAGGTCATAAGTTGACATATTTCTTGTAGTGAAGGGTGCCAGGCGGGCGCCAGCCCGCGCAGTGTCCTCCTTTCCTCTTTGGTGCAAAGGGAGCAAGCGCAGACGAGAGCATCAAGCAAAGGCACCCGTTTCGGTGCAACGAGACCAAGACCAGTCCAACGGCAAGGAGGAAGTCATTGTGGAGCCCAAGCCAGCGTCACCACCAGAGCCTTTGGCAGGCGAGGACCAACTTTAGTCAGGATAAGTGTACCAGATGTTCCCCTTCGAAATGGCCAATTGTTGGCGCCCTTCCCGCTCAATATTGGGGAAAAGGCCCAGGGCGTATGCCTATAAATAGGACTAGACACCCACAAGGAAGAGAGAGACGAAGAGGATGGTCGGATTCAGAGAGGGAATCAAGAAGAGAGAGAGAGAAGGGTGACCGAACTCCTCCTAACAATTCATCCCCCCAGCCAAGAACAGACCCTCGCGAGGCTGTTCTTCCTTGTATTGCCCATCATCATCAGCCCAAGAAGCAATCCACCACACCACACACTGGAGTAGGGTATTACACCACAACGGTGGCCCGAACCAGTATAAACCCTGTGTCTCTTGTGCTGTTCTTTCCATAGCTTAGATCTTAGCAGGGCGGAGGGGTACAGGCAGGTAGAAGGCGAAATCTCCGCGCGCACCCCAGTGTTTGAACTGCCACGACATTTGGCGCGCCAGGTAGGGGTGCACCGGAGTTTTCCCTTCCGCCACCGCCACGACTTGCCTCGCGATGAGTGGCGCGCCGCCAGCTCCGGCCGCCGGCGCCAGCACGGGGGCCAGGGGGCTCCAAGCCCTGGCCCCAGCCCTGCAACGGGTATGGTGGCCGGACAAGTCCAAGCCAACGATGCCGCCGCGCTACAGCAGCGCGACTGATCCGCTAGCCTTCTTGCTGGTGTACGAGGAGGCCATCCTCGAAGCTGGAGGTGACGATAGGGTCATGGCCAACTGGCTCCCCATGGCCCTCATCGGCGCTCCGCGCGCATGGCTGCTCCACCTACCGGCAGCCTCAGTGGCCTCTTGGGAAGAGCTCCGCAACCTCTTCCCCGCCTACCACACTACACCAACACCCCCGGTCGTCGTGGCCCTCCTGGGCGGCTCGCAGGCGCCGCCTACGAGTCACCATGTCAAGCCGTTCATCCGACGGGTCAGCGCCGCTTCCATGCGGTGGGGGGCTCTCCCGGACCGGGCGGCGCCCAAGGCCGGCCTGACCTTTAGCTCGGAGGACCACCCCTCCAACTCGGCCTGCTCGGGTGCGCTCCCCATGCATTGCACCCCCAGCATCTGCCAGGTGGCCGTCACCAGAACTCTCATCGATGGCGGTGCGGGCCTCAGCGTGCTCTCGGTTGAGGCCTTCAACCTCCTCTGCATACCCCTGGAACGGCTGCAACCTAGCCGGCCCTTCTCAGGCGTTGGGGGCGGATCATCCAGCTCCTTGGGACAGATCTGACTCCCAGTAACCTTCAGCACCTACAACAACTTCCGCACCGAGCTGGTCGACTTCGACATCGCCCCCATCGGCCTCCCCTACAACGCCATCCTCGGCTACCTAGCGCTGGCCCAGTTCATGGCCGCGACGCACCCGGCGTACCACCTCATGAAGATGCCCGGGAGCAGCGGTGTCCTCACCGTGCACGGGGACACCAGAGACGCGCTGCGATTGCTCAGGCTCGCCTTCAAGACGGCGGCGTCGGCACAGCCTGCCGACTCGGAGTTCCCCGAGCCCAAGGGGGCTGCACCCGCCAAGAAGAAACAGTTGTTCACCCAAGACAAGGCAGAAACCAAGCAGATACCCGTCGATGAGGACGGGTCCACCAATGCCACTTTCACCAGAGGCGCCAACCTCGAGCCCAAGCAGGAGGAGGCCCTGGTCAGGTTCCTGCACGCAAACAAGAAGGTATTCGCTTGGGAGCCTGACCAGTTGGCGGGGATCCCTAGGAGCGTAATCGAGCATCACCTCAACGTGTGCCCCAACGTGCACCCAGTGAAGTAGAAGGCAAGGCGGCAGTCCACAGAAAAGCAGGCCTTCATCGTCCAAGAGACCCGCAAACTAGAAGCCGCAGGGGTCATTCGCGAGGTCCGATACCCGGATTGGTTGGCCAACCCTGTCGTTGTGCCAAAGAAAGGAGGGAAGGAGTGCATGTGTGTCGACTTCACCAACCTCAACAAGGCATGCCCGCAAGATCCGTTCCCGCTCCCCCGCATCGACCAGATCGTCGATTCCACCGCAGAATGTGACCTGCTATGCTTCTTGGATGCCTTCTCTTGGTATCACCAGATCAAGATGGCGGTAGAAGACGTTGAAAAGACAGCCTTCCTAACCCCGTGTGGGGTGTACTGCTACACATGCATGCCATTCGGGCTGCGTAACGCAGGGGCGACCTTTCAGCGGCTGATGCACATCACCTTGGGCCCGCAGCTCGGGAAGAATGTTGAGGCTTACGTCGATGACATTGTGGTGAAGTCTCGGGAGGCCAGGACCCTGATACAAGACCTGGAGGAAACCTTCGCGAGCCTCAATGCAGTGAACCTGCGGCTCAACCCAGAGAAGTGTGTATTCGAAGTCCCCTCGGGCAAGCTCTTGGGTTTCCTCGTGTCCCACCGAGGCATCGAGGCTAACCCGGAAAAGGTCAAGGTGGTCGAGGACATGAGCCCACCAAAGACCCTCAGAGAAATGCAGAAGCTCACTGGGTGCGTGACCGCGCTAGGGCGCTTCATCTCCATGTTGGGGGAGCGAGCGCTGCCCTTCTTCCAGCTAATGAAGAAAAAGGGGCCCTTTGAATGGACTGAAGAGGCCGACAAGGCGTTCCAGGATCTCAAGAGATACCTGACCAGCCCTCCGGTCATGGTGGCTCCGCGACCTCAAGAGCCCCTGGTGCTTTACCTCGCCGCCACTCCCTACTCTGCCAGCGCAGCCCTGGTGGCGGTTAGGGAGGAGCGTTGAATCAAAACCACAACAGCAGCCCGGGACAAGGCAAAACAGGAACCAGGGAGGCCCATAGAAACCGCCACTGCGGCTGAGGAGGATCAGTCGCCGCAGAGGAGGGCACCGGAGGCGGAAGAGGCCCCTCTCCCAGATGGCCAGCCTCGGGAGGCCTCATCGCCTCAGGAGGCACCACGGTCTTCGGAGGGCGCCACCAGCACTGACGCACCCAACCTCGTTGAGCACCCAGTGTACTTCGTCAGCACGGTGTTGTGGGACGCGAGGGCACGGTACCCCATGCCTCAGAAGCTCCTCCTCGTACTACTGGTGGCCTCCGCAAGGTGAAAAGGTCTCCAACAACATAGCGGAGTATGAAGGCTTAATAGCGGGCTTGAAGGCCGCAGCTGCCCTGGGGGTGAAGCGCCTCACCATCAAGGGCGATTCGCAGCTCCTTATCAACTTCACCAACAAGGTGTACGAGCCGAAAGATGAGCACATGGAAGCCTACCTTGCGGAGCTCCGCAGGATGGAGAAGCAGTTCTGGGGGTTGGAGTTGCAGCATGTGCCCCGTGGCACCAATCAGGAGGCCGACGACATCGCCAAACGGGCGTCCAGGCGGTTACCTCAGGAGCCTGGTGTCTTCGAGGAGCAGCTCTTCAAGCCCTCAGCCCTGCCGTCATTGTCAAACACGACTTAGCCTCGGGAGGAGCTCCCCCAGCCACCTGCCTCAGGAGCCCCGGTGTATGGCCCGGCCTCAGCAGCACGCCTGCTCCTGACGATGGAACCTCAGGAGGGGTGCTGGATCACGGAGCTCCGGAGTTACTTAACATGAGGGACCTTGCCGGAGAAGGAGGAGGAAGTGGAGCGTGTGGCACGGCAGGCCACGGCATACTGCATCAAGGATGGAGAGCTCTACCGGAAGCGACCAAACAATGTATCCCTACGCTGCATCTCCAGGGAGCAAGGAAAGGAACTGCTGGAAGATATACACGGCGGAGACTGTGGACATCATTAATCGCGGACCCTCGTCGGTAAGGCGTTCCGCAGTGGGTTTTATTGGCCCAGCGCACTCAATGACGCCGTCGAACTGGTGAAAGCTTGTGAGGCCTGCCAGTTCCACGCCAAGCAGATCCATCAGCCGGCAGGAGGCCTGCAGACTATACCCCTTTCGTGGCCATTCGCAGTCTGGGGGCTGGACATCCTGGGCCCGTTCCCTCGGGCGCTAGGGGGCTACCGCTACCTCTACGTCGTCATGGACAAATTCACCAAGTGGGCTAAGGTAGAGGCCGTCTGCACCATCCCCGCGGGTTCCGCGGTCAAGTTCATTAGGGGGATCGTGAGCCGGTTCGCGGTGCCAAACCGCATCATCACAGACAACGGTTCGCAGTTCACCAGTAACCTCTTCAAAACATACTGTGCTAACCTTGGAACGCAGATATGCTACGCTTCGATGGCGCACCCCCGAAGAAATGGCTAGGCCGAGCGAGCCAACGCGGTGGTCCTGAGGGGCCTCAAGGCCAGGACGTTCGAGAAGAAGCTGGAGGCCTGCGGTAGAGGTTGGTACGACGAGCTTCAGTCCGTGTTGTGGCCCATCCGCATAACCGCGACCAAGCCGACTGGAGAGACCCCGTTCTTCCTGGTCTACGGAGCCGAAGCGGTCCTCCCTCACGAGGTCAGACGTCGCTCCGCGCGGGTCCTGGCGTTCGACGTGGCACAACAGGACGCCATGCGGGGGATGGACCTCGTGCTGGGGGAGGAACGTCGCCGAGAAACCGCGCTGCGAGCGGCGAGGTACCAACAAGCACTGCGACGATATCACTGCCGCAACATCCGCCCTAGAACTCTCGAGGTAGGAGACCTCGTGCTCAGGCGGGTTCTCTCCAGGGAGGGACTGCACAAGCTCTCTCCCATGTGGGAGGGCCCGTTCAAGGTTGTTCATGTTTCCAGCCCCGGCTCCGCGCGCTTGGAGACTCAGGAGGGAGTGCCGGTCCAGAACGCATGGAACATCCAGCACCTCCGGAGGTTCTACCCCTAAAAAGGCCCAAAGCCTGTGAAGCAAGGCGAATGCCTGTGAAGATTATCCTTTTTGGAAAAGGCCCAGAGCCTGTGAAGCAAGGCGAAAACCTGTGAAGCTGTCGCGTTTTGGAAAAGGCCCAGAGCCTGTGAAGCAAGGCGAATGCCTGTGAAGTTGTCGCGTTTTGGAAAAGGCCCAGAGCCTGTGAAGCAAGGCGAATGCCTGTGAAGATTATCCTTTTTGGAAAAGGCCCAGAGCCTGTGAAGCAAGGCGAATGCCTGTAAAGCTGTCGCGTTTTGGAAAAGGCCCAGAGCCTGTGAAGCAAGGCGAATGCCTGTGAAGATTATCCTTTTTGGAAAAGGCCCAGAGCCTGTAAAGAAGGCGAATGCCTGTGAAGCTGTCGCGTTTTGGAAAGGGCCCGGAGCCTGTGAAGAGGGCAAATGCCCGTGAAGCCTGCTTCCCCCACGAAAGGCCCGGAGCCTGTGAAGAAGGCCAACGCCTGTGAAGCTCGCCGTCCGTGACACTCTCACGTAATAATGAGTTGGGGCTGTACACGCCCCGGAGTCTCAGGAGCACCGGCCTCAGGCCCTGGGGCTCCCTCCCATGCCCAGTGGCAGCACTTAGCTCCGCGCTGGTGAGAAGAGGTCGAAGACTAGATTAGGTGCCTGACGCGGCTTTTTCATTTGCTTTCCGCAGTTGGCTTGTTCATTCTCATTCGAAGTTTATTGAAGCTGTCGCTGTCTTTGGCTTGCGGTTCTTCGACTTTTCACTCTCCTGCCTCGATTTCTCTTATGCAAGGCCTCGCGAGGGGGGGGCAGCCGAGCGCCCTCGCGAGTGTTCCTGTCCTAGTCATTCAAAGGTTTCGCGACCTGGGTCCATTACAGGAGCACCCCTCCAGTCCGTGCCTCACAGGCACCGCGACACGAACACAGGGCCTGGGTCAGTCGCCCCCCACGGCTGGGGCCGGGAACTATCCACGCGCGTGCACGTAGCCGGAAGGCACGATAACGGAAAGCGATGATTAACAGCAATAACCCAAACACGCCCCCGCGGGGCTCCACGTTACTGTCTTTTTACGCAGGAAAAAGGAAAAGAAAGAACAAATCAGGCGCAGCTCGCCTCACACCGGCCTGCAGGGAAGACTCAAGCTGCCTCCCGGGCTCAGGCAGACTCCCTCTCGTGCTTCACCGAGGCGCGACGGCGGGCAGACACGCTACCACCTCCCAAGTAGGTACGACGGCGTGGAGGCTGACCGCGGCCGCCGCTAGAAGAGTCGCCTACCGAAGAAGAACTGGTGAAGCTTGGGGAACCCTGAGCGCCGCCAATCACGTGAGCGCTGTCCTCTCCATCATCGCCGGGGCTGGGTTCCCGGCCGCGGTCGTCGTCCTCAGGGCAGCACCATGCGCGGCGACCATCTTCCCCAAACACCCTCACGTAGAGGGTGGCGTCGCCGTCAAACATGAAGTGCAGGGTGCACCGACGGCTCAGGCCTCGCGCGCGGGCAAACGTCTACCAACCGCGGGTCAAGGCCAGGCTCCCGACTACGGAGACCTCCAGTGAAGCCCATGAGGCCCGGCTGCAGCAGCCGTCTGCCTGAAGCCAGAGGCCGCCCGGGGCGCCGGCCGGGAGCTCACCGAGGAGGAAGCGAGGAAGTTGAAGCCGGGTGCTAGTCGGCTCCGCCGACCACACAACGAACTCCGGCAGCACCTCTGCAGTGCGAAAAGCGCGGCCTAGGGGGATGCGAGGCCGAAGCGCGCCCCCCGGCTGCAGCAATCGGCCCGTCGCCGTGCTGAAGACCACCACCACAGCCGCGGGGAGCCACTGTGGTGGCCACAGGATGCTTGCGAGGGCGCCCTCTACCGCGCTTGGGTGGGGGAGAGGTGGGCTTAACCCGGCAAGCCTTCCCCTTCTCGGCGGCCGAGAACCTCCTCGACGGGGCCATGAAGAAAAAGGAGAAGCAAGGGGGGATGAACTGGAAGGGCGCGCGCCGGCCCGTACTTATAGCCGGCGAAGGCCAACCGCCGGCCTCCACGATCACAGGTAATCATGACATGATTTGCATGATTTGCTGCAAGTTGAACTAGGGGGACGCGCGGCCGAAGCGCGCCCCCGGCCGCGGCAGTCCGCCCATCATCGTGCTGGAAATCGCCTCCACGGCCGCGGGGAGCTGCCGTGGTGGCCACAGGATGTTTGCGAGGGCGCCCTCGGCCGCACTTGGGCGGGGGAGAAGCAGGCTCAACCTGGCGAGCCTTCACCTTCTCTGCGGCCGAGAACCTCCTTGACGGGGCCATGAAGAAGAAGGAGAAGCAAGGGGGGATGAACTGGAAGGGCGTGCACCGATCCATACTTATAGCCGGCGAGGGCCAACCATCAGCCCCACGATCGCAGGTAATCATGACCCGATTTACATGCAGGGACTTGTCCAATCCGTGTAGTTGTCGACGCACCGTGGGGAAGTGGAGACGCCCACGCCCAATCAACCGCCATGCGGCGCCCAAGGCCGCAGGCTGTTAGGGCCCGCGGCGCTTCGCCCTTGCCCTTTCGCCTCCCTTCACGGCCAAGTCCGGGCGCGCCTTGGGCCCGGGGGCTATTCTCGGCGTTCTGGGAACGGGGGTCCCCAGACTTGCCTGCCTGCGGCCTGTGGCTTGGCTCAAAGGGGGGGAAGCACGGCCCATCTTCATCAACGCAGACCCAAGACCCTCGCGAGGGGCCAAGCCTCGCGGGGCGGACAACACGGAGCTTCCTCAGGCACGGCCTCATCAGGCTGGCTCGCCAGGAGGCGGAGAGATCAAGGCGGGGTACCTCATGTGGTGCCCGTGACGCAAGCCGTGAAGACCAAGGGTGCCAGGCGGGCGCCAGCCCGCGCAGTGTCCTCCTTTCCTCTTTGGTGCAAAGGGAGCAAGCGCAGACGAGAGCATCAAGCAAAGGCACCCGTTTCGGTGCAATGAGACCAAGACCAGTCCAACGGCAGGGAGGAAGTCATTGTGGAGCCCAAGCCAGCGTCACCACCAGAGCCTTTGGCAGGTGAGGACCAACTTTAGTCAGGATAAGTGTACCAGATGTTCCCCTTTGAAATGGCCAATTGTTGGCGCCCTTCCCGCTCAATATTTGGGAAGAGGCCCAGGGCCTATGCCTATAAATAGGACTAGCCACCCACAAGGAAGAGAGAGACGAAGAGGAAGGTCGCATTCAGAGAGGGAATCGAGAAGAGAGAGAGAGAAGGGTGACTGAACTCCTCCTAGCAGTTCATCCCCCAGCCAAGAACAGACCCTCGCGAGGCTGTTCTTCCTTGTGTTGCTCATCATCATTATCCCAAGAGGCAATCCCCCACACCACAGTGGCCCGAACCAGTATAAACCCTGTGTCTCTTGTGCTGTTCTTTCCATAGCTTAGATCTTAGCGGGGCGGAGGGCTACAGGCAGGTAGAAGGCAAAATCTCCGCGCGCACCCCAGTGTTCGAACCTCAAGGGTCTGCCGGAACCCGAAATCCGACATTCCTGCGTTAAGAGTTTGTTCTGAATATTGTCTATGTAATGCCAGCCCTTGTGTTTGATTGCAAAGTTGAGCTTGGAATGTTGGGGCATGCAGCATCACAAGCTGTTCGCCGTGCTTCCTGAGAATAATGCTTTGTATTGTTTTGCATGTCGATCTAATGCCAGTGATTTTCTTGTTAAGAAGATCATCCTCTTATGTTGTTTCCGTGCTGAAGAAGTTCATCGTCTGATGTTTCATTCATAGCCTATACGACAAGTCGGGTAGGTTAGGCGTGAAACCATATGATCTTTTGAGCAACTCATGATATTAGGCTGTGATTGGATCATCGTTTTCCAACCAAAACCGCTTGTAAAACTGACGCTTGTAAATTAAAGCGGATGGTCTCGGGCGAAGGCGCTTGGTTGGTCGATTTTGACTAGTGAAATATCGGAAGTACTTCACACACGATAAAAACGCTGAACGACACTCGGATGATTGCTAATCCAGTCGCTAGCCGCTGTTTCAGCCTTGCCCATGGATGGCATGATACGCACGTCATGCATGTATCGTCTGGTAATGTCGTCCATATAGCAGTGCTCGTAAAATATACACTGGTCTCTCAAATTACACGCGTAACCCGCCGATTTTACTTACAGACCTCGGGCCCTCGGTTTCATTACACCTGTATTTTACGCGTTGTTTCCGATGACGTGTAAATTACACTTGTATGTTAATATAGGTTTGAAATAAACCAGAGCTCCAAAGCGCGGCCTTACCTTTTCATGTCGTCTTAGTTTCTCGAAGGTGCTCATAGGTGTCCGGTGATCCTGGCTTCCTGAATGAGCAGCGGCGCTGTATCAGACCATCCATAGGGCCCGCGAGGCCCTCTCCGTTGTCCTTCGAGTTGTTGCGCTCGCCGTGGCGCAGAGCATTGTTAACATCGTCAGCGAACATGAGGATTCAGGAGATGACTTTATTTTGACTGGATGACACTAGGGACCCACTAGGGCCATAGCCGTACGTACGCAAGTGCCTCCTTATTATGTACAACTATTTTTTTGCTTTCTCCTGGTTTCCTGACATCACGGTCCCACACCATTGTCAACCTATGTAGTCAATATAAATGAGAGAATTGCACAAGGTGTGGCCGACAGCTGGGACCATGCAGCTCGAGCAGTATTTGTGTTTTTGAGGCATGAGCACTGTAGAGTTTTACTTGGCGATGATTTCGTTGTTGTTTAGAGGAGAGCAGGGTATTAACTGGGCGGGTTGTGGCCCGTCTAGCCCAGGCCAGATATCCAGCCCAGATACTAATTTCTTCAAGATGAAAATGGCTAGCCTAGCTATACGTCCTTTTGAGGAATACCCAGGCAAGGTCAACTTGTTATTCTCCGCCCCGCTGGGCTGCAAATCTTCCCTAGGAGGGATGCATTTGGCTTAACAGGAAAATGGGCTTTAAAAATAATAAATGGGATGCAATTATAAAAACTGGGCAGTAACTATAAAAAATGCACCAAACATGAAATTAGTTTATAAAATATTATTTCTGGATTTTGAAAATCTTAAATTTTTATTGTTGCGCGCGCAATGTTTCGTTGGATTTTTACGTAATACAAATTTGTATTTAATCCGACTAGAAATTTCGGGATAAAAATATTTCGGATCCCATCAAAATGTGGGAAATTTTATTGAATTCTGTCTTCAACGGTTGGTTGAAATTATTAATCGTTGTCCTAGCTAGAAAATGGGTTGTACTTTTAACAAACTGTAAACGGGCTGTTGTAAATTTCATTAGAATTCAAAAATGGGCTGTACATTCTTACAAAACGCAAATGGGCTATAAGTTCTCTGCCACACACTTGTGGGCCTACTAAGGGCTGTATGCAAGGCTTTGTCAACTTATTATAGTCAACACACGGTTCTAGCAGCAGTGGCCATTGGATGTCTATCCAACGGATGTCATGCTTCTTCTTCAATCTCGGATATTCTTAGCTTCGGCCGCCCAAAAAATGATTCCTCCCCCTGACATCTGGGGCGCATCGTTTCGGAGGCTGACCTGTGGGCCTACTAAGTTGGAGTGTACCAAGGGCTTTGTCAACTTAGTCAATATAAACGATTCTAGCTTTAGTGATCGTACGATGTCCATCCAACGGTCGTAGTGCTTCTTCAACCTCTGGTCTTCTTGGTCCAGCCTCCCAAAGCAGCGCCGGTCCTGCCGCCTGCTCCTGCCTCCCGTGGCCGGCTGTCCTGCCGCGGAGGCCTCACCGCCCCCATACTACTCCCACCGCTGGCCAGGCCATCCCTCCACTCACCCACACCCCCTGTTATTCTGCGGCGATGGTAGCCTCACACCGCAGTCGAACCAGTGAACGCTCGTACTCCTCTCCGCGTGGGCATCTACTGCCGCGTCTTGCCCGGCTCTGCGTCGTCCCCTTCCTAGGCCTCGCCATCGTCCATCGCCGTGGTGCTCTCGGCGCGGTGTGGTCAATGTGCTCAACGACCGACTTCCATCGGAAGAGTACTGTACGTGGAGAGGCTGACAGCTGGGTCCACGGCAGCCGCAAAGAAGTGCCTCCATATCACGCGGAAAATAATTATTCCTCCACCTGACAGCGGGGACCCACCGGACGGGCCACCAGTATTTTGCAAAGAAAATCATTTCCCCATGACTGCTGGGACCCACCGGACGGGCCACCGTATTTCGCAAAAAAAACGCCCCCCCCCCCCCGCTGTCAGCTCGGACCCACCGGAAGTGCCTCCTTATTACGCACAAAAAATGAATACTGCCCCGGCTAGCTGGGACCCACCTTGGTGGGAGGCTGACTTGTGGGCCCACTAAGTTGACCGGGACGAAGGGCTTTGTCAACTTAGTCAATATGAACGATTCTAGCTCCAGTGACCGTATGATGTCCATCCAACGGCCGTAGTGCTTCTTCAACCTCTGGTCTTCTTGCTCCAGCCGCCCAAAGCAGCGCCGGTCATGCCACATGCTCCTGCCTTCCGTGGCCGGCTGTGCTGCCGTAGAGGCCTCACCGCCCCCTACTATTCCCACCGCTGGCCAGGCCCTGCGGTGATGGCAGCCTCACACCGGAGCCGAACCTGTGAACCCTCGTACTCCTCTCTGCGTGGTCTTCCACTGTCGCGTCTTCCCCGGCTCCGCGTCTTCCCCTTCCTAGGCCTCGCCATCGTCCACCGACGTGGTGCTCTCCGCGCGGCGTGGTCAACGTGGTCCAGGAATGACTTCCATCGGAAGAGTACTGTACGTGGAGAGGCTGACAGTTGGGTCCACGGCCACAACCCAGTTTTTTTGTGATTTGCAAGTAAGTCGCTTTGTCAGGCCTATTGGGCTATAAGTCTTTCAAGACGAGAAGAGCTTTCATTCGGCTGGCCAAGAAAATGACCCATTAGTAATGAGAAATGGGCTGTACATTTTTAAAACACATCAACCAGCAATTAGTTTCAAATATATTTTTTTCATTTCAAGATTTTAAATTACACTAATTTTTATGCGTGAATAATTTGTTGGATTTTATATTGATGTACATTTATTTTTAAAATCAGTTTGAATGTGAGTCAAAATTTCGGGATTAAAAACAGTTCGGATTGCATCGAAATATGCAAAATTTCGTATAATTTTTTAACCATGGCCACAATATGGGCTGTAATGCTAACAAAAAGAATATGGGCTCCGAAAAAAACCTTAAGAATTAGCAAATGGGCTGTAAATTATTAGAAATAATGGCAGATGGGCTATATGCTGTTTTCCACAGATTTGAGGCTTTCCTAAAAAAAGGTTGACGCACAAGCACTGACTATTGGATGTCCATCCAACGGCCGTCGTGCTTCTTCAAGCGCCGGTGGGACTGCCTGCTCCCTCCTCCCTGCGGCCGGCTGTGCTGCCGCGCAGGCCTCACCGCCCCACCGTACTCCCATCGCTGGCCTAGCCATCCCTCTACTCACCCACACCTGCTGTTATTCTCCGGCGACAGCAGACGAACCAGTAAACCCTCGTACAGCCGTACTCCCCTCTGTGTGGGAAACAACTATTGTCGGATTTCGGGTTCCGGCAGACCCTTGAGGTTCGATCACTAGGGTGCGCGCGGAGATTTTGCCTCCTACCTACCTGCACCCCTCCGCCTTGCTAGGATCTAAACTATCGAAAGAACAACACAAGAGACACATGGTTTATACTGGTTCGGGCCACCGTTGTGGTGTAATACCCTACTCCAGTGTGTGGTTGTGGATTGCCTCTTGGGCTGATGATGATGAACAATACAAGGAAGAACAGCCTCACGAGAGTCTGTTCTTGGCTAGGGCAATGAACTGCTGGATGGAGTTCAGTCACCTTTCTCTCTCTCTCTCTCTCTCTTTCTCTCTCTCTCTCTGCTTCCAACCAACTGACTGATCGAACCCCCTCTAACGAGCCACTTCCTTCCAACGTCCCAACCCCCATGCTCTGTGGGTGGCTGGTCCTATTTATAGAGACCCTGGTCCTCTTCCCAAATATCGAGCGGGAAGGGAGCCAACAATGGCGGGCTAATTTGAAGTGGGACAACAAGTATTAGCTATCCTGACAAAAGTAGTCTTCGCCTGCGCAAAGCTCTGGTGATGACGCCGTCTTGGGCTCCACGGTGACCTCCGTCTCGTAGTCCTCCTAGTCTTGGTCTTGTTGCACCGAAATGGCAACCTTTACCTGATGCCTCGGTACTCTGCGGCTGCGCTTGCCCCCTTTGCACCAAAGAGGAAAGGAGGACGCTGCGCGGGCTGGCACCCGCCTGGTGCCCTGAGTCGTCATGGCTTGCGTCACGGGCACCTCGTGAGGTACCTCGCCTTGTTCTCTCCGCCTCCTCGCGAGCCAGCCTGATGAGGCCGTGCCTGAGGAAGCTCCGCGTCGTCCGCCCCGCGAGGCTTGGCCCCTCGCGAGGGTCTTGAGTTTGTGTTGATGAAGATGGGCCGTGCTGGAGTAAATAGCATAAAACTACTACTTTACAGGCTAGGGTTTCAGAAAACTACCGGTTTTCAATTTTTCTCAGATAACTACCAAATGGGTGGTTGGCTGTTTCAGAAAACCCAAATCGTGGAGTGCTTAGCTATTGATCATGATTATGAAAGTCGGACCCGCACCTAAACTCACCGTCAGTTTGACCGTTTAGTTTGACCGTTACGTGACGTGTGGGCCCCACACATCAGTGTCTCTTTCTCCTGCTCTTCTCCTTCCTTCTTCTCCTCCCTCCCCGCAGCCCCGCCTGTGCCAACTCAAGTCATGGCCGCCGGCCACCCTGCTGCCCACTCCGCCGCTCCTTGACCTCCACGGCGACCAGAAAAAACAAAGGCCGGCTCTTGGTGCAGCTCATCTCATCCACTAGTGAAAAAAATAAAGGCTAGCTCCACCTCCTTCGCGCGTCCATGGCCACCTCCTTCGCGCGGCCATGGCTGCCGGCCCTCGCTGCTGCCCAGCTGCCCCCTTCTGCGCGGCCATGGCGTCCGTCTCTGCGCGGAGGCCGGCCACGCCACACGCCAAGCCAGGGAAGGAGCGCCGCGCGAGGAGCAGCCGGCACCCAGGAGCACGGCCGCCGCCAACCACGCGCCATGGCCAGGGGGCTGGGACTCCGGCCGCCGCGCCCAGGAGCTGGGACTCCGGCTGCCGCCTTCAGACTCAATGGCCGGGGTGCCTTAGAAAGAGGGAGAGGGAGAGGACGCGCGGAGGGGAGCTCACGAGAGGGAGGAGGACGCACGACGACTGTGGCGGCGCTGGAAGGGAGCTCCGTCGCGATGGGAGAGAGCTCCCCGTCGAGCACAGCGGCGGGTGGGCTCCTGTGGATCTTTAGCACAGGAGGGATCCGATGGCTTTTTTCAATTTCTTTGGAGGACCTGATTGCTTTTTTAAATTTGCAGGGACACTGACATATGGGCCCTAGATGTCATTTAACGGTCAAACAAACAGTCAAACAATCAGTTTTCTCACATGCGGGCCCCAACTGTCATAATCATGATTAATAATAAAGCACTGGACAATTAGAGTTTTTTGAAACAGCCGTCCTCTGACTTGGTAGTTATCTGAGAAAAATTGAAAACCGGTAGTTTTTTGAAAGCCTAGCCTATAAAGTAGTAGTTTTATGCTATTTACTCGTCGTGCTGGGCCCCCCTTTTGAGCCACGCCGCAGGCCGTAGGCAGGCAAGTCTGGGGACCCCAGTTCCTAGAACGCCAACAGTAGCCCCCGGGCCCAAGGCGCGCCCGGACTTGGCCGTGCAGGGAGGCGCAAGGCAAGAGCGAAGCGCCGCGGGCCCTAACAGCCTGAGGCCTTGGGCACCGCGTGGCGGTTGATTGGACGTGGGCGTCTCCACTTCCCCATGGCGCCTCGGCAACCACACGGATTGGACAAGTCCCTGCATGCAAAACGGGTCATGATTACCTGCGATCGTGCAGGTCGGCGGTTGGCCTTCGCCGGCTATAAGTACGGAACGGCGCGCGCCCTTCCAGTTCATCTCCCCTTGCTTCTCCTTCTTCATGGCCCCGTCGAGGAGGTTCTCGGCCGCGGAGAAGGGGAAGGCTTGCCAGGTTGAGCATGCCTCTCCCCCGCCCAAGCGCGTCCGAGGGCGCCCCCGCAAACATCCTGTGGCCACCACGGCAGCTCCCCGCGGCCGCGGAGACGCTTTCCAGCACGGTGGCGGGCGGATTGCTGCGACCGGGGGGTGCGCTCCGGCTGCGCGTCCCCCCATGCCGCGCTTTCACACTGCTGAGGTGCTGCCGGAGTTCGTCATGTGGTCGGCGAAACCGACATGCACCCGGCTTCCACTTCCTCGCTTCCTCCTTGGTGAGCTCCCGGCCGGCGCCCCCGGCGGCCTCTGGCTTTAAGCCGACGGCTGCTGCAGCCGGGCCTCTTGGGTTTCACCGGAGGCCTCCGCAGCCGGGAGCCTGGCCCTGGCCCGCGGTTGGCAGTCGTTGGCCCGCGCGCGTGGCCTGGGTCGTCGGTGCACCCTACACTTCAAGTTCGACGGCGACACCACCCTCCATGTGAGTGTGTTTGGGGAAGATGGTCGCCGCGCAGGGTGTTGCCCGAGGGTGACGACCGCAGCTGGGAACCTGGCTCCGGCGATGATGAAGAGGGCAGCGCTCGCGCGGCTGGCGGCGCTCAGGGTTCCTCAAGCTTCTCCGGTTCTTCTTCAGGCGGCGACTCTTCTAGCGGTGGCCGCGGTCAGCCTCCACGCCGTTGTATCTGCTTGGGAGGTGGTAGCTTCTCCGCTCGCCGTCGCGCCCTGGTGAAGCGCGAGAGGGAGTCCGCTGAGCTCCGGAGGCAGCTCGGGCTTCCCTGCGGGCCGGTGTGAGGCGAGCTGCACCAAATTCGTTCTTTCTTTCCTTTTTCCTGCGCAAAAAGGACAGTAGTGTGGAGCCCCACGGGGGCGTGTATGGGTTATTGCTGTTAATCATCGTTTTGCTTTCTTTATCATACCTCCTGGCTATGTGCCCGCGCGTGGATAGTTCCCGGCCCCGGCCGTGGGGGCGACCGACTCAGGCCCTGTGTTTGTGTCGCGGTGCCCGAGGGGCATGGACTGGAGGGGTGCTCCTGCAAGGGGCCCAGGTCGCGAACCCTCTGAATGACTAGGATAGGAACACTCGCGAGGGCACTCGGCTCCCCCCCTCGCGAGGCCTTGCACAAGAGAAATCGAGGCAGGAGAGTGAAAAGCCGAAGAACCGCAAGCCAAAGACGGCAACAACTTCAATAAAACTTCAAATGAAGAGGAACAAGCCAACTGCGGAAAGCAAATGAAAAGCCGCGTCCGGCACCTTCTCACCAGCGCAGAGCTAAGTGCTGCCATTGGGCGTGGGAGGGAGCCCCAGGGCCTGAAGCCGGCGCTCCTGAGACTCCGGGGCGTGTACAATCCGAACTCATTATTACGTGAGAGTGTCACGGGCGGCGAGCTTCACAGGCGTTGGCCTTCTTCACAGGCTCCGGGCCTTTTCCAAAACACGATAACTTCACAGGCATTCGCCTTGCTTCACAGGCTCCGGGCCTTTTCCAAAACGCGATAGCTTCACAGGCATTCGCCTTGCTTCACAAGCTCCGGGCCTTTTCCAAAACGCGATAGCTTCACAGGCATTCGCCTTGCTTCACAGGCTCCGGGCCTTTTCCAAAACGCGATAGCTTCACAGGCATTCGCCTTGCTTCACAGGCTCCGGGCCTTTTCCAAAACGCGATAGCTTCACAGGCATTCGCCTTGCTTCACAGGCTCCGGGCCTTTTCCTAAACGCGATAGCTTCACAGGCTCCAGGCCTTTTTAGGGGTAGAACCTCCGGAGGTGCTGGATGTTCCATGCATTCTGGACCGGCACTCCCTCCTGAGTCTCCAAGCGTGCGGAGCCAGGCCTAGAAACATGAACAACCTTGAACGGGCCCTCCCACATGGGAGAGAGCTTGTGCAGTCCCTCCCTGGAGAGAACCCGCCTGAGCACGAGGTCTCCTACCTCAAGAGTCCTGGGGCAGATGTTGTGGCAGTGATATCGCCGCAGTGCTTGTTGGTACCTCGCCGCTCGCAGCGCGGCTTCTCGGCGACGCTCCTCCCCCAGCACGAGATCCATCCCCCGCATGGCGTCCTGCTGCGCCTCGTCGAATGCCAGGACCCGCGCGGAGCGACGTCTGACCTCGTGAGGGAGGACTGCTTCCGCTCCGTAGACCAGGAAGAACGGGGTCTCTCCTGTCGGCTTGGTCGCGGTGGTGCGGATGGACCACAGCACGGACGACAGCTCGTCGTACCAACCTCTACCGCAAGCCTGCAACTTCTTCTTGAACGTCCTGGTCTTGAGGCCCCTCAGGACCTCCGCGTTGGCTCGCTCGGCCTGGCCGTTGCTTCGGGGTGCGCCACTGAAGCGTAGCATATCTGCGTTCCAAGGTTAGCACAGTATGTTTTGAAGAGGTTACTGGTGAACTGCGAACCATTGTCTGTGTAGATGCGATTCGGCACCCCGAACCGGCTCACGATGCCCTTGATGAACTTGACCGCGGAACCCGCGGGAATGGTGCGGACAGCCTCTACTTCGGCCCACTTGGTGAACTTGTCCACAGCAACGTAAAGGTAGCGGTAGCCCCCAGGTGCCCGAGGAAACAGGCCCAAGATGTCCAGCCCCCAGACTGCGAATGGCCACGAAAGGGGGATAGTCTGCAAGCCCCCTGCTGGCTGATGGATCTGCTTGGCGTGGAACTGGCAGGCTTCACAAGCTTTTACTAGTTCGACGGCGTCATTGAGCGCGGTGGGCCAGTAAAACCCACTGCGGAACGCCTTGCCGACGAGGGTCCGTGATGATGAATGATGTCCGAAGTCTCGGCCGTGTATATCTTCCAGTAGTTCCTTCCCTTGCTCCCTGGAGATGCAGCGCAGGGACACATCGTTTGGTCGCTTCCGGTAGAGCTCTCCATCTTTGATGCAGTATGCCGCGGCATGGTGCGCCACTCGCTCTGCTTCCTCCTCCTTCTCCGGCAGGGTCCCTTGCGTTAAGTAGCTCCGGAGCTCCGTGATCAAACATCCCTCCTGAGGTTCCATCGTCAGGAGCAGGCGTGCTCCTGAGGCCGGGCCACAAGCCGGAGCTCCTGAGGCAGGTGGATGAGGGAGCTCCTCCCTGGGCTGAGCCGTGTTTGATAATGACGGTAAGGCTGAAGGCTTGAAGAGCCACTCCTCGAAAACGCCAGGCTCCTGAGGTAACCGCCTGGACGCGCGTTTGGCGATGTCATCGGCTTCCTGATTGGTGCCATGGGGCACATGCTGCAACTCCAACCCCCAGAACTGCTTCTCCATCCTGCGGACCTCCGCAAGGTAGGCTTCCATGTGCTCATCCTTCGGCTCGTACAGCTTGTTGGAGAAATTGACAAGGAGCTGCGAATCGCCCTTGATGGTGAGGCGTTTCACCCCCAGGGCAGCTGCGGCCTTCAAGACCGCTATTAAACCTTCATACTCCGCTATGTTGTTGGAGACCTTTTCACCTTGCTGGAAACAGAGCTGCACGGCGTAATAGAGCTTGTCCTGGGTGGGCGATGTAAGCACCGCCCCAGCCCCTGCGCCGTGTCTGGAGAACGCCCCATCGAAGTACATGACCCAGCCTTCTGGCGCCTCGCTTCGCGGGACAGGGACCGATCCTCGTCGGCCTTAAGGCCTGGCGCCTCCGTCCATTCTGCCACAAAATCCGCCAACGCTGCTCCCTTGATGACTCTGGTCGTGCTGAATTCGAGCTGAAACGCTTGCAGCTCTATGTTCCACTCAGCGACCCTCCCAGCTAAATTGGGGCTCCCGAGCACTCTCTCCAGGGGGTATGATGAGACGACCTTGATGGGGTGACCCTGAAAATAGTTCCACAGCTTGCGCGAGGCCACCAGTAGCGCGAGGAGTTTTTGAGGCATGGGTTACCGCGCCTTTGCATCCCGTAACACTGTGCTGACGAAGTACACTGGGTGCTCAACAAGGTGGAGTGCGTCAGTGCTAGTGGCTCCCTTCGAAGACCACGGCGCCTCTTGAGACAATGAGGCCTCCTGAGACTGGCCATCTGGGAGAGGGGCCTCTTCCATCTCCGGTGCGCCCCTCTGCGGTGGCTGATCCTCCTCAGCCGTTGTGGCGGTTTCTGTGGGCCTTCCTCGTACCAGTTTCGCCTTGTCCCGGGCTGCTGCCGCGGTTTTGATTCGACGCTCCACTCTGACTACCACCAGGGCTGCGCTGGCGGAGTAGGGAGTGGCGGCGAGGTAAAGCACCAGGGGCTCTTGAGGGCGCGGAGCCACCATAACCGGTGGACTGGTCAGGTATTTCTTGAGATCCTGGAACGCCTTGTCGGCCTCTACAGTCCACTCGAAGGGCCCCTTTTTCTTCATTAGCTGGAAGAAAGGTAGCGCTCGCTCCCCCAACTTGGAGATGAAGCGCCCTAGCGCGGTCACGCGCCCCGTGAGCTTCTGTATTTCTCTAAGGGTCTTTGGCGGGCTTATGTCTTCCACTGCCTTGACCTTCTCCGGGTTAGCCTCGATGCCTCGGTGAGACACGAGGAAACCCAAGAGCTTGCCCGAGGGGACTCCGAACACACACTTCTCTGGGTTGAGCCATAGGTTCACTGCGTTGAGGCTCGCGAAGGTTTCCTCCAAGTCTCTTATCAAGGTCCTGGCCTCCCGAGATTTTACCATGATGTCATCGACGTAAGCTTCAACATTCTTCCCGAGCTGTGGGCCCAAGGTGATATGCATCAGCCGCTGAAAGGTCGCCCCTGTGTTACGCAGCCCGAATGGCATGCAGGTGTAGCAGTACACCCCACACGGGGTTAGGAAGGCTGTCTTCTCGACGTCTTCTACCGCCATCTTGATCTAGTGATACCCAGAGAAGGCATCCAGGAAGCATAACAGGTCGCATTCCGCAGTGGAATCGACGATCTGGTCGATGCGGGGGAGCCGGAACGGATCTTGCGGGCACGCTTTGTTGAGGTTGGTGAAGTCGACACACATGCGTTCCTTCCCTCCCTTTTTGGCACAACGACAGGTTTGGCCAACCAATCTGGGTATCGGACCTCGCGAATGACCCCAGCGGCCTCTAATTTGCGGGTCTCTTGGACGATGAAGGCCTGCTTTTCTGTGGACTGCCGCCTGGCCTTCTGCTTCACAGGGCGCACGTTGGGGCACACGTTGAGGTGATGCTCGATTACACTCCTGGGGATCCCTGCCAACTGGTCTGGCTCCCAAGCGAATACCTTCTTGTTTGCGCGCAGGAACCCAACCAGGGCCTCCTCCTGCTCGGGTTTGAGGTGGGCGCCTATGGTGAAAGTGGCGTTGGTGGACCCGTCCTCATCGACGGGTATCTGCTTGGTTTCTGCCTTGTCTTGGGTGAACAACTGTTTCTTCTTGGCGGGCGCAGCTCCCTTGGGCTTGGGGGCCTCCGAGTCGGCGGGTTGTGCCGATGCCGCTGTCTTGAAGATGAGCTTGAGCACCCGCAAAGCGTCACCGGTGTCCCCATGTACGGTGAGGACACCGCTGCTCCCGGGCATCTTCATGAGGTTGTACGCCGGGTGCGTCACGGCCATGAACTGGGCCAGAGCTGGGTAGCCGAGGATGGCGTTGTAGGGGAGGCCGATGGGGGCGATGTCGAAGTCGACCAGCTCCGTGCGGAAGTTGTCGTAGGTGCCGAAGGTTACTAGGAGCCGGATCTGTCCCAAGGAGCTGGACGATCCGCGCCCAATGCCTGAGAAGGGCCGGCTGGGTCGTAGCCGTTCCTGGGGTATGCAGAGGAGATTGAAGGCCTCGACCGAGAGCATGCTGAGGCCCGCGCCGCCATCAATGAGGGTTCTTGTGACGGCCACCTGGCAGATGGTGGGGGTGCACAGCATGGGGAGTGCACCCCAGCAGGCCGAGTTGGAGGGGTGGTCCTCCGAGCTGAAGCTCAGGCCGGTCTCGGGCGCCGCCCGATCCAGGGAGCCCCCTGCCGCGTGGAAGCGGCGCTGACCCGACGGATGAACGGCTTGACGTGGTAACTTGTAGGCGGCGCCTGCGAGCCGCCCAAGAGGGCCGCGACGACTGGGGGTGTTGCTGCAGCGCGATAGGTGGGGAGAGGTTGCGGGGCTCCATGGGCGCGCGGAGCGCGCAGGACAAAGAACCAGCTGGGGTGAGTGAGGGAGTTGCGGTGCGGCCGTCTTGCTGCACGGACAGATGTCGGGACGATGCTTGCTGCTCGTCCCCCGCCGGGCCGGTGGCGGCGTTGACGGCAGGTGATGGGGAACGGCGAGGACGCCCACCGACAGGGGCCGTCTATGCGACGCGGGAAGCGAAGGCGGCCCGGTGCTCCGGGCGGGCCTGACGAGCATCAGACATGGGCGCGATGGTCGGAGGAGAACGGGGTGGCGGAAGACAAATTCCAGTGCACCCCTACCTGGCGCGCCAAATGTCAGATTTCGGGTTCCGGCAGACCCTTGAGGTTCGAACACTGGGTTTCACGCGGAGATTTCGCCTCCTACCTACCTGCACCCCTCCGCCTTGCTAGGATCTAAAGTATCGAAAGAACAACACAAGAGACACAGGGTTTATACTGGTTCGGGCCACCGTTGTGGTGTAATACCCTACTCCAGTGTGTGGTGTGTGGATTGCCTCTTGGGCTGATGATGATGAACAATACAAGGAAGAACAGCCTCACGAGGGTCTGTTCTTGGCTAGGGCGATGAACTGCTGGATGGAGTTCAGTCACCTTTCTCTCTCTCTCTCTCTCTCTCTCTCTCTGCTTCCAACCGACTAATCGAACCCCCTCTAACGAGCCTCTTCCTTCCAACCTCCCAACCCCCTTGCTCTGTGGGTGGCTGGTCCTGTTTGTAGAGGCCCTGGTCCTCTTCCCAAATATCGAGAGGGAATGGAGCCAACAATGGCGGGCTAATTTGAAGGGGGACAGCAAGTATCAGCTATCCTGTCAGAAGTAGTCTTCGCCTGCGCAAAGCTCTGGTGATGACGCCATCTTGGGCTCCACGGTGACCTCCGTCTCGTAGTCCTCCTAGTCTTGGTCTTGTTGCACCGAAATGGCAACCTTTGCCTGATGCCTCGGTACTCCGCGGCTGTGCTTGCCCCCATTGCACCAAAGAGGAAAGGAGGACGCTGCGCGGGCTGGCACCCGCTTGGCGCCCTGAGTCGTCATGGCTTGCGTCACGGGCACCTCATGAGGTACCCCGCCTTGATCTCTCCACCTCCTTGCGAGCCAGTCTGATGAGGCCATGCCTGAGCAAGCTCCGCGTCGTCCGCCCCGTGAGGCTTGGCCCCTCGCGAGGGTCTTGAGTTTGTGTTGGTGAAGATGGGCCGTGCTGGGCCCCCCTTTTGAGCCACGCCGCAAGCCGCAGGCAGGCAAGTCTGGGGACCCCCGTTCCCAAAACGCCGACAACTATCGAGTCTTCACTGCCTCCGTGCCGTCCCCTTCCCAGGCCTCGCCGTCGTCCACCACCGTGGTTCTCTCGGCGCGGCGTGGTCAATGTGGTCAACGACCGACTTACATCGGAAGAGTACTGTGCGTGGAGACGCTGACAGCTGGGTCCACGGCCGCAGCAAGGAAGTGACTCCTTATTACGCGCAAAATAATTATTCCTCCACCTGACAACGGGGACCCACCGGACGGGCCACCGTATTTTGCAAAAAAAACATTTCCCCCTGACTGCTGGGACCCACCAGCTACACCTTCGCACGCAAGGAAGTGCGTCCGGGCAAAATAAACAAAACAATTCGCCCCCCTGACTGCTGGGACCCACCAGCTACATCTTCGCACGCAAGGAAGTGCCTGACAGTCGGGACCCACCTGGTCGAAGCGTACGTAGCGTTGTCATTCTGGTCGCGAACGTGTACGTACATATATACTGCTGGATGTAGAGGCGCGCACATGTCGTAGTAAAGGCGCGCACGTAGCATGTACATGTACGTACAGCGGCCAGGGTGTAAGAAAGAAAATACGGCCACGTATGTGTACATACGGGTGGGGTCTCGAACGCCTACTCGTGCATACGTACGGCCAGGGCTCGTTGACATGGCTAGGTCGGAACGGAGAAACAGCGTCGTCATCGTGTTCATGGGGAGGCAACGAAATGCGTCATGTTCATGGGGAGGCAACAGAATGCGTCGTGTTCATCAGGAGGCAACGGAACACGTGGGAGCCAACCGGCTAGGTCAGAACGGAATGCGTGGTCGTCTTCATCGGGAGGGCTTGGACGGAACAGGCGATGGAAATGAGGCCTGGCGTACCGCAGAACGGAGGAAGCGGCCTTGTGTTCGACCGACCATGTTCGAAACAGGATCCTGTTCATCGGGAGGGGTCTGGCGTACTGCAAAACGGACAAAACGGACCTCCTACGGTCGAAACAGGGGTCCTGTTGATTGGGAGGGCTGTGGCGTACCGCAAAACAGAGGAAACGGACCTCCTACGGTCGAAACGGGGGTCCTGTTGATTAGGAGGGGTGTGGCTTACCACAAAACGGACGAAACGGACCTCCTACGGTCGAAACGGGGGTCCTTTTCATCGGGAGGGGTGTGGCGTACGGCAAAATGGGACTCCACGGGATACTGTTCATCTCCACCGTCGACCTCCTCTAGCCTCCACGGGCTATCGTCGACCTCCTCCAGCCTCCACGGGCTCCTATTCATCCAGCCTCCACCGCGCGCTACTCCACCGACTACTATTCAACCACCCCTCCACCGTCTACTGTTCATCCAGCCCTCCACACCACGGGGTCCTATTCAACCACCCCTCCACGGGCACCCCTCCATCGTCTACTGTTCATCCAGCCCTCCACACCACGGGGTCTTATTCATCCTGAGGCAACGCCACCGCTCACTGTTCACCCAAACCCCCCCACCCCAATGCTCACTGTTCATCCCAGAGGCAGCATCGATCGGCTTCAGTTAGCAGCAGTAGTGAAGGAATCACTCGATCGAGTTCAGTTAACAGCCATCGATCGATCGCTCGGGTTCAGTAACGCGTAGCCTGCAGTGCAATCGCTCGGGTTCAGTTAGAGCCCAATGCCTCGCTCGGGTTCAGTTAGAGCCAACACCTCACACACACGCGGGTATGTGTACGAGAGAAACACACATCGCTCGGCCCCCAACCTCCCACCGTAACCGGGAACTCCCCGAAATTTTCCTCGCCTTCGCTTCTACCATGGTTTTTTCCGTCATGGACGGCCCAAAGAATGTCATGCAGCTGCGTCTCCGGCCCGCCCAGGACGAAAAACCCATTTTCTGTCATGATTTTTTGTCATAGAAGTAGGATCCCACCACATCAATGATGATACCGGGGTTTGTCACAATTATTGTCATAGAAGTGTCATATGTATGACAGAAAGAATTTTCGTTCAGCCCAAAATGTCACTGATGTGTCTTTTTTTGTAGTGAAGTTCCTCATGCCATCATGCCCTAGCCTCCGATGCCAGAGCCAGCACTCTGAAGCTTTTGCTAGAAGACATACGGCCAACTGCGGTCCTGCTGAGAAATCTACCATATACAGATCATCCATTCAATATCCTTCAAAGACTAGTGAAAGTGCTAGTTATCGACTAGAGGGGGGTGAATAGGCGATTTTTATGAACGTCTTCAAAACATGGGGGTTTCGAAGATAAACATTAGAAATGAACCTATTGATATGCAGCGGAAGGTAGACTACACTAGACAAGCCATGGTCAAGTAAGCAATGAAGTGAAAGCACGAAGACTATTAGTAGCTAGGTAGTAATGATCACCATGGAAGATAGTATGAAGCCAAACAACAACAGTCTTCACACAGTGAAGCCAATCAGATCATGCAAGTAGGCAATGAGTTCATGAAGACAAACTGTAAGTAAATAGAGGTATGAGATAGAACCAGTAGCTTGGTGAGGACAAGGATTTGTTGGACGAGTTCCAGTTGCTGTGACAACTGTACGTCTGGTTAGGGAGGCTGAGATTCAACTCAGAAGACCGCGTCTTCACCTTATTCACCTTGAGCTAAGAACACACAGTTCTCGCCCAATCACTCTAGTAACTCTTCAAGGTAGACTTCCAAACCTTCACAGACTTCGTTCACCGGCAATCCACAATGACGCTTGGATGCTCAGAACGTGATGCCTAACCGGCTAGAGGATTCATAGTCCTCAAGTGTAATAAGTCTTCAGATCACGCGGACAGAAAGACTTCAGTGATGCCTAACACTCTTTGGCTCTGGGTGTTTAGGGCTTTGTCCTCGCAAGGATCTCTCTCTCTCAAATGATTCAGAGGTGGATTGCTCTCAAACGACAAAAGCCGTGCACTAACTCTGAGTAGCCACCAATTTATGGTGCAGGGGGTGGGCTATTTATAGCCAGGAGGCGACCCGACCTGATTTGTCCGAAATGACCCTGGGTCACTAAGGAACTGATACGTGTCCAACAGTCAGATTTCAAACACACGCGTCAACTTGACTTGGGCTACAAGTAAAGCTAACTCATCCAGCTCTGGATAAGATTTGCTCTCATAGTCTTTGCTCCAAGACATAGGATTTGGTTGAGCATCACTTCAGTCACTCTGACTTTGTTCACTTGGACCCCACTTAACAGTGCGGTGGTTCCTATGACTCAACAAAGAAGAAAAGGAAACTACGAAACAACTATGTCTTCGCAATCCATAGTCTTCATGCGATGTCTTGTCATGTCATAGTCTTCAATGTGATTCTCTTCACAGACCACCATTGTCTTCAATGTCTTCACACATTTTTAGGGGTCATCTCTGGTAGGTAAACCGAATCAATGAGGGACTACTAGCTATGTTATCCCGCAATTCTCACAAACACATCAGTCCCTCAACCAAGTTTGTCGTCAATACTCCAAAACCAACTAGGGGTGGCACTTACAATCTCCCCCTTTTTGGTGATTGATGACAAACTGGTTGAAGTTTTCAACAGGGATAAAAGTAGCAAAAGACTCCCCCTGAAGATGTGCATATAAGTAGCTTGCTCTTGAATGCAAATGCACATGGTAGGTTTTACTTGTGGAGATCCTCTTCAACCTATGAAGACAATTCATTATGCATATAAAGATATTATTGGATCACGGGTTCCGGCAAAACCCTTAAGGTTCGAACATTGGGGTGCGCGCGAAGATTCCCCCTACCAATCCATGTCCTAGCTCAGCTAAGATCTTACGAACTAACTTGACGAGCTCGCAACATAAAAGACAAAAGATTTATACTGGTTCGGGCCACCGTTGTGGTGTAATACCCTACTCCAGTGTGGTGGTGGTGGATTGCCTCTGGGCTGATGATGAACAATACAAGTTGAAGAACAGCCTCCTGAGGTCGAGGTGTTCTTGTGCTTGGTGAACTTGCATGTGTGAGGATCTTGTTCACTCCCCAATCAATCGACCCCCCTAGCTATGGTGGTGGCTAGTCCTATTTATAGAGGCCCTGGTCCTCTCCCCAAATATTGAGCGGGAAGGGAGCCAACAACGGCCAATTTGAAAGGGGACGGCTAGTACAGCTTATCCTGACAAAAGTGGTCTTCGCCTGCAAAAGGCTCTGGTGGTGACGCCGCCTTGGGCTCCATGATGACCTCCGTCTTGCCGTCTTGCTGGTCTTGGTCTCGTTGCGCCGATATGGAAACCTTTGCTTGATGCCTAGCTACTCCGCGCCTGCGCTTGCCCCCTTAGCACCAAAGAGGTAACAAGGACACTTCACGCGCTGGTGCCTGCCTGGCCTCGATCGTCATGGCTCACGTCACTATAACCTCGCGAGGTTTGCATGTCCTTGAACTCTCTGCAACTTGCGAGCCAACCTGGCGAGGGTGCTCCTGAGGAGGTCTTGTGTCCTCCTCCTCACGAGTCTTGGCCCCTCGCGAGGGTCTTGATTCCTTGCTGGTGAAGATGGGCCTTACAGGCCTGCTAGCAAAGCCACGCCCTGGGCTGCAGGCAGGCAAGTCTGGGGACCCCCGTTCCCAGAACACTGACAGTAGGCCCAGGCCCAAGGCGCGCTCGGGTTTGGCTTCAAGGCGAAGCCAAAGGTCAAGTGCGGAGCGCCACGGGCCCCAATAGCCTGCGCCCTTGGTCGATGCGTGGCGGTTGATTGGACGTTGGCGTCTCCGCTTCCCCACGCTACCTCGACAACTGCCCGACTGTCAAAAGGCTGGCGTAGACAGTGCTGGCTGAGGGAGTCCTGGATTAGGGGGTATCCGGACAGCCGGATTATATCCTTTGGCCGGACTATTGGACTACGAAGATACAAGATTGAAGACTTCGTCCCGTGTCCGGATGGGACTCTCCTTGGCGTGGAAGGCAAGCTTGGCAACACGGATATGTAGATCTCCTTCCTTGTAACCAACTCTATGTAACCCTAGCCCCCTCCGGTGTCTATATAAACCGGAGGGTTTAGTCCGTAGGACGAACAACAACAATCATAACATAGGCTAGCTTCTAGGGTTTAGCCTCTTCGATCTTGTGGTAGATCAACTCTTGTAATACTCATATCATCAAGAACAATCAAGCAGGACGTAGGGTTTTACCTCCATCAAGAAGGCCCGAACCTGGGTAAACATCGTGTTCCCTGCCTCCTGTTACCATCCGCCTTAGACGCACAGTTCGGGACCCCCTACCCAAGATCCGCCGGTTTTGACACCGACATTGGTGCTTTCATAGAGAGTTCCTCTGTGTCATCACCATAAGGCTGGATGGCTCCTTCAATCATCGATGGCGATGCAGTCCAGGGTGACACTTTTCTCCCCGGACAGATCTTTGTATTCGGCGGCTTCGCACTGCGGGCCAACTCGCTTGGCCATCTGGAGCAGATCGAGAGTTATGCCCCAAGCCACCAGGTCAGGTTTGGAAGCTTAAACTACACGGCCGACATCCGTGGAGACTTGATCTTCGATGGATTCGAACCCCTGCCAGGTGCGTCGCACGGTCACGATGAGCATGATTTAGCTCTACCATCGAACAGTGTTTAGGAGACCGCACCGGCAACCGCTCCGACCCTCAATTTGGAGGCAATTACACCATCATGGACCGGTGGATAGACCCCGCCACGGAGGCTGTATTCTCAGCGGCGATCGAACCGAGTATCGACCTTAGCCTTCACGGGTGCCGTGACGCTGAACTGCCGGACTCTTCCCGGACCATGGACTCCAAACTGCCGGTGCCTGTGCCTGTCGAATCCGACTGGGCGCCGATCATGGAGTTCACTTCCGCGGATATCTTTCAGCACTCACCCTTCGGCGACATACTAAATTTATTAAAGTCTCTCTCCTTGTCAGGAGAGTCCTGGCCGAACTATGTCCGGCAGAATTGGGATGCGGATGATGAAGAAATTCGCCACCCACCCACCACCCACTTAGTAGCCACTATCGACAATTTGACTGACATGCTCGACTTCGACTCTGAAGACATCGACGGTATGGACGATGATGGAGGAGACGAACAGGAGCCACTGCCCACAGGGCACTGGACGCCCACTTCATCATATGATGTATACATGGTGGACACACCCAAAGAAAACGACGACGAGGAACGGAAGGACGCAGCGAAGGATCATTCCCTCGAGAAGCTGTCAAAGCGGCAGCGTAAGCGTCGCTCCAAATCCCGCCTCGGCAGAAACAGCGATCATATAGACCCAGCGATAGAGCAGGGTGAGCCAGCGGACGAGAAACACGGCATTGAATCACCGTCCGACCACGGCAACACGGAGAATCAAACCGAACAACCCGACTCCGGCGAAGATAACAGTCCGGATGACATCACACCGGACAGGCACCCGGAGCAACAGAATACCCATCAAAGGCTTGTTGCCACTGCGAGGAGTCTGAAATAGCAGAAGCAAAGGCTTCGGGCTGCACAAGACACACTCAGAATTAGATGGAGTGAAGTACTCAACACTGCAGCAAAATACGGCGGTAGTCACCACACAAAGAGCTACCCGAAGCGAAACCTGCTACCTGAATTCGATGAGGAGGCCTTAGATCCCTCGCAATCAGAAAACAAAACAGCCATTTGGTCGGATAGACGACCTCGTGGCCAACATAGAGCGGCAAACGACGCCGCACACAAGCGAGTACGCGATCCACGTGAGGGCTCACATCAAAAGGACGGCGCAACCAGATCCATCTACAGGCCAAGCAAGCGCGCTCCCGTGACGCAAGCCGTGACGACCAAGGGTGCCAGGCGGGTGCCAGCCCGCGCAGTGTCCTCCTTTCCTCTTTGGTGCAAAGGGAGCAAGCGCAGACGAGAGCATCAAGCAAAGGCACCCGTTTCGGTGCAACGAGACCAAGACCAGTCCAACGGCAGGGAGGAAGTCATTGTGGAGCCCAAGCCAGCGTCACCACCAGAGCCTTTGGCAGGCGAGGACCAACTTTAGTCAGGATAAGTGTACCAGATGTTCCCCTTCAAAATGGCCAATTGTTGGCGCCCTTCCCGCTCAATATTGGGGAAGAGGCCCAGGGCCTATGCCTATAAATAGGACTAGCCACCCACAAGGAAGAGAGAGACGAAGAGGATGGTTGGATTTAGAGAGGGAATCGAGAAGAGAGAGAGAGAGAAGGGTGACTAAACTCCTCCTAGCAGTTCATCCCCCCAGCCAAGAACAGACCCTCGCGAGGCTGTTCTTCCTTGTATTGCTCATCATCATCAGCCCAAGAGGCAATCCACCACACCACACACTGGAGCAGGGTATTACACCACAACGGTGGCCCGAACCAGTATAAACCCTGTGTCTCTTGTGCTGTTCTTTCCATAGCTTAGATCTTAGCGGGGCGGAGGGGTACAGGCAGGTAGAAGGCGAAATCTCCGCGCGCACCCCAGTGTTCGAACCTCAAGGGTCTGCCGGAACCCGAAATCCGACATTTGGCGCGCCAGGTAGGGGTGCACCAGAGTTTTCCCTTCCGCCACGACTTGCCTCGCGATGAGTGGCGCGCCGCCCGCTCCGGCCGCCGGCGCCAGCACAGGGGCCAGGGGGCTCCAAGCCCTGGCCCCAGCCCTGCAACGGGTACGGTGGCCGGACAAGTCCAAGCCAACGATGCCGCTGCGCTACAGCGGCGCGACTGATCTGCTAGCCTTCTTGCTGGCGTACGAGGAGGCCATCCTCGAAGCTGGAGGTGACGATAGGGTCATGGCCAACTGGCTCCCCATGGCCCTCACCGGCGCTCCGCGCGCATGGCTGCTCCACCTGCCGGCAGCCTCAGTGGCCTCTTGGGAAGAGCTCCGCAACCTCTTCCCCGCCTACCACGCTACACCAACACCCCCGGTCGTCGCGGCCCTCCTGGGCGGCTCAAAGGCGCCACCTACGAGTCACCATGTCAAGCCGTTCATCCGACGGGTCAGCGCCGCTTCCACGCGGCGGGGGGCTCTCCCGGACCGGGCGACGCCCAAGGCCGGCCTGACCTTCAGCTCGGAGGACCACCCCTCCAACTCGGCCTGCTCGGGTGCGCTCCCCATGCTGTGCACCCCCACCATCTGCCAGGTGACCGTCACCAGAACTCTCATCGATGGCGGTGCGGGCCTCAGCGTGCTCTCGGTTGAGGCCTTCAACCTCCCCTGCATACCCCTGGAACTGCTGCAACCCAGCCGGCCCTTCTCAAGCGTTGGGGCGGATCATCCAGCTCCTTGGGACAGATCCGACTCCCAGTAACCTTCAGCACCTACAACAACTTCCGCACGGAGCTGGTCGACTTCGACATCGCCCCCATCGGCCTCCCCTACAACGCCATCCTCGGCTACCCAGCGCTGGCCCAGTTCATGGCCGCGATGCACCCGGCGTACAACCTCATGAAGATGCCCGAGAGCAGCGGTGTCATCACCGTGCACGGGGACACCAGAGACGCGCTGCGAGTGCTCAAGCTCGCCTTCAAGACGGCGGTGTCGGCACAGCCTGCCGACTCGGAGACCCCCGAGCCCAAGGGGGCTGCACCCGCCAAGAAGAAACAGTTGTTCACCCAAGACAAGGCAGAAACCAAGCAGATACCCGTCGATGAGGATGGGACCACCAATGCCACTTTCACCATAGACGCCAACCTCGAGCCCGAGCAGGAGGAGGCCCTGGTCAGGTTCTTGCTGCAAACAAGAAGGTATTCGCTTGGGAGCCTGACCAGTTGGCGGGGATCCCTAGGAGCGTAATCGAGCATCACCTCAACGTGTGCCCCAACGTGCGCCCAGTGAAGCAGAAGGCAAGGCGGCAATCCACAGAAAAGCAGGCCTTCATCGTCCAAGAGACCCGCAAACTAGAAGCCGCAGGGGTCATTCGCGAGGTCCGATACCCGGATTGGTTGGCCAACCCTATCGTTGTGCCAAAGAAAGGAGGGAAGGAGCGCATGTGTGTCGACTTCACCAACCTCAACAAGGCATGCCCGCAAGATCCGTTCCCGCTCCCCCGCATCGACCAGATCGTCGATTCCACCGCAGAATGCGACCTGCTATGCTTCTTGGATGCCTTCTCTAGGTATCACCAGATCAAGATGGCGGTAGAAGACGTTGAAAAGACAGCCTTCCTAACCCCGTGTGGGGTGTACTGCTACACATGCATGCCATTCGGGTTGCGTAACGCAGGGGCGACCTTTCAGCGGCTGATGCACATCACCTTGGGCCCGCAGCTCGGGAAGAATGTTGAGGCTTACGTCGATGACATTGTGGTGAAGTCTCGGGAGGCCAGGACCCTGATACAAGACCTGGAGGAAACCTTCGCGAGCTTCAATGCAGTGAACCTGCGGCTCAACCCAGAGAAGTGTGTATTTAGAGTCCCCTCGGGCAAGCTCTTGGGTTTCCTCGTGTCCCACCGAGCCATCGAGGCTAACCCGGAAAAGGTCAAGGTGGTCGAGGACATGAGCCCGCCAAAGACCCTCAGAGAAATGCAGAAGCTCACTGGGCGCGTGACCGCGCTAGGGCGCTTCATCTCCAAGTTGGGGGAGCGAGCGCTGCCCTTCTTCCAGCTAATGAAGAAAAAGGGGCCCTTTGAATGGACTGAAGAGGCCGACAAGGCGTTCCAGGATCTCAAGAGATACCTGACCAGCCCTCCGGTCATGGTCGCTCCGCGCCCTCAAGAGCCCCTGGTGCTTTACCTCGCCGCCACTCCCTACTCTGCCAGCGCAGCCCTGGTGGCGGTTAGGGAGGAGCGTCGAATCAAAACCACAGTAGCAGCCCGGGACAAGGCAAAACAGGAACCAAGGAGGCCCACAGAAACCGCCACCGCGGCTAAGGAGGATCAGTTGCCGCCGAGGAGGGCACCGGAGGTGGAAGAGGCCCCTCTCCCAGATGGCCAGCCTCGGGAGGCCTCATCGCCTCAGGAGGCACCACGGTCTCCGGAGGGCGCCACCAGCACTGACGCACCCAACCTCGTTGAGCACACAGTGTACTTCATCAGCACGGTGTTGTGGGACGCGAGGGCACGGTACCCCATGCCTCAGAAGCTCCTCCCCGCGCTACTGGTGGCTTCACGCAAGCTGCGGCACTATTTTCAGGGTCACCCCATCAAGGTCGTCTCGTCATACCCCTTGGAGAGAGTGCTCAAGAGCCCTAACTCAGCTGGAAGGGTCGCTCAGTGGAACATAGAACTGCAAGCATTTCAGCTCGAATTCAGCACGACCAGAGTCATCAAGGGAGCAGCATTAGCAGATTTTGTGGCAGAATGGATGGAGGCAGCAGGCCTCAAGGCCAACGAGGATCGGTCCCTCTCCCTGGGAAGCGAGGCACCGGAAGGCTGGGTCATGTACTTCGATGGGGCGTTCTCCAGGCATGGCGCTGGGGCTGGGGCGGTGCTCATATCGCTGTAGGATCGGATGTATGTCTAGAGGGGGGGTGATTAGACTACTTGACCAAATAAAAACTTAACCTTTTCCCAATTTTAGTTCTTGGCAGATTTTAGCTATTTTGGGACAAGTCAAGCAATCATCACATGATTCAAGCAAGCATGCAAAGAGTATATAGGCAGCGGAAAGTAAAGCATGCAACTTGCAAGAATGTAAAGGGAAGGGTTTGGAGAATTCAAACGCTATTGGAGACACGGATGTTTTTCCCGTGGTTCGGATAGGTGGTGCTATCCTACATCCACGTTGATGGAGACTTCAACCCACGAAGGGTAACGGTTGCGCGAGTCCACACAGGGCTCCACCCAAGGGCAACGGTTGCGCGAGTCCACACAGGGCTCCACCCAAGGGCAACGGTTGCGCGAGTCCACACAGGGCTCCACCCACGAAGGGTCCACGAAGAAGCAACCACCCACAAAGGGTCCATGAAGAAGCAACCTTGTCTATCCCACCATGGCCAACGCCCACACAGGAGTTGCCTCACTAGCGGTAGATCTTCACGAAGTAGGCGATCTCCTTGCCCTTACAAACTCCTTGGTTCAACTCCACAATCTTGTCGGAGGCTCCCAAGTGACACCTAGCCAATCTAGGAGACACCACTCTCCAAGAAGTAACAAATGGTGTGTAGGTAATGAACTCCTTGCTCTTGTGCTTCAAATGATAGTCTCCCCAACACTCAACTCTCTCTCATAGGATTTGGATTTGGTGGAAAGAAGATTTGAGTGGAAAGCAACTTGGGAAGGCTAGAGATCAAGATTCATATGGTAGGAATGGCATGTCTTGGTCTCAACACATGAGTAGGTGGTTCTCTCTCAGAACATATGAGTTCGAATGATGTGTGTGTTCTGATGGCTCTCTCTCCACGAATGAGAAAGAGGTGGAGGGGTATATATAGCCTCCACACAAAATCCAACCGTTACAAAGTTTTCCAATCTCGGTGGGACCGAATCAATAAACTCGGTCGGACCGAAAATGTAAACCTAGTGACCGTTAGAGATTTTCGGTGGGACTGACATGCAACTCGGTAGGACCGATATGGTTAGGGTTTGGGCATAACGTAATCTCGTTGAGACCGATTACACAAACTCGGGTAGACCGAATTTGGTAATTAGCTAACCAGAGAGTTGGTCAGGCAAACTCGGTGGGACCGATTTGCTCTTTCGGTGAGACTGAGTGGAACTCGGTGAGACCGAAAAGTTACAAAGGGGAAACACTGAGTTTACATTGCAATCTCGGTGGGACCGATTCGCTCTTTCGGTGGGACCGAAAAGTTACGAAAGGGAAACAGAGAGTTTGCAACCCCATCTCGGTGAGACTGAGATCCCTATCGGTAGGACCGAATTGCTAGGGTTTGGCAGTGGCTAATGACAAGTGAAACTCGGTGGCGCCGGATAGGAAGAATCGGTAGGATCGAGTTTGGCTTAGGGTTTAGGTCATATGTGGATATGGGAAAGTAGTTGAGGGTTTTGGAGCATATCACTAAGCACATAAAGCAAGAGGCTCATTAAGCAACACCTGATCCCTCCTTCATAGTATTCGCTTTTCCTAAAGACTCAATGTGATCTTGGATCACTAAAATATAAAATGAAGAGTCTTGAGATTTTGAGCTTGAGCCAATTCTTTGTCCTTAGCATTTTCAGGGTTCCACTTTCACATCCATGCCATGCCAATCATTGAGCTTTCCTGAAATGATCATCTTGGAATAGCATTAGCTCAATGAGCTATATGTTGTTATGAATTACCACAACCACCTAGGGATAGTTGCACTTTCAATCTCCCCCTTTTTGGTAATTGATGACAACATATAGATCAAAGCTTCGACAAAAGATAATAATCATGAAATATATCATCGCTTTGAGAAGTATGTGATAAGTAAGAGCTCCCCCTAAATTTGTGCATATTTAAAATTTGCTTTGGACTGCAAATGCACAAAGAGTTAGAGTCATGGGTTACTCTTCCATGTCACATACATCTTGGTGGAGCGCTTAAAATGATAAGAATGAAATACATGCATTCATCACCAAGATTAATGAAAGATCACACAAGATAGATAGGATAACAATATTAAGCAAGCATTAAGTGTAGCTTATGATCAAACACATGATCATCAATGTCTCACAAATAATGACGTAGTATCTCAAAAGCACACAAAAGCAAACAAGTGTTCGAAAAACCACCAAATAAAGCAAGAGAGAAAAG
Source organism: Triticum urartu (assembly GCF_056163025.1). Lineage (NCBI taxonomy): Eukaryota > Viridiplantae > Streptophyta > Magnoliopsida > Poales > Poaceae > Triticum > Triticum urartu. Next base: position 86,027,587 of record NC_141874.1, read on the forward strand.
CAACACTCTCTCTCTCGAAGCCTATGATCTATACATCTTCTCCCCCTTTGGCAACAAGTTACCAAAAAGTTCCTAGAAAATGCATAGCACTAGATCGACGCTTAGGCTTCATCTTCAGGTGGTGGTGGAGTCCGGATCACTCCAAGGACGAAGGCTTCGGTAGATGCTGAAGTAGTCGCTGGAGTTGGAGCTGAAGTAGATGCTGGAGCTGAGGCTGTAGCTGGTGTTGAAGTGGTGGCTCTTATGTCAGCAACTGGCACGGCAGATGACCTCGGGCCTCTTGGCACTCTGGAAAAGGCATGAGTAGTAGTCCTGCCTCTCCTCTCCTGCATGTCCTCCTGGAGCTGCTCCACTGCAGACTGAACTTCCGTTACCTTGACATCCAAGTCATAGAACTTCTGTTCCATGATTCTCTCTAGGCTCTGCTGATTCTGAGTGAGGGTGGCCAGACTTTGCTCAATCCTCAGCGTGGATGCAATCAAGTAACCAAGCTGCTCTTGTTTGGTCTTCAAGAAGTACTCAGATGCCTCCTCTTGAGTAGGCATCTTGGCAGCTTTCTCCTTCCCCGCCTTCTCCTTCTTTGCAAATGCTTGGGCAGATGATGGCTCGTTCTCAGTCATGACCACTTGGTTATCCTCAAAATCTGGGCGGATGGGCAAATGTTCCTTATCCAATAGATATATGCCCGTGCCCATCTTGGAGTTGATGAGCTCCTGAATCTGAGGGGCATATCCGCAACTTCTCTTCTGATCTGCTGCAGTCCTCTTGATTGTTTCCACTATGAGGCTCATCACCTTGAACTTCTGAGGCACATCAAACACATGTAGCAAGTTGATAGCATGGCCTCTGATCATCTTGTGATCTCCAAACTTGGGCAGTAAGGTGTGCCTTAGTATCCAATTGATCGTAGGCAGTCCTGACAGAAGGTAATGCACAGAGCCAAACTTGAAGGTGTCAAGAGCTTCATTGGGAATTTCCTTGTACATATTGGACATGGAGTTGTGGTCCATCTTCTTCTTGGCATAGATATCCAAGTCTTCATCTTGCTCCTCTGGGGCATTAATGATCTGTGCCCACTCAGCAACTGTGGATTGGTACCTTGTACCCTCAGACATCCATGTGATCCTCCCATCTGGATAAAAGTGAGCTGTGGAGTAGAACTGCATGATGAGTTCCTCGTTCCACTTTGTGAGCTTCTTCCCAACAAAGTCAGCTACTCCACAAGCTATGAAGCTGCCTTGCACTCCAAGATAGTGCTCCTCATTGTCCTTGATGTATGTCCAATCAACCCAACGCATATCATAGACAATGGGCTTCTTATCTAGCAGCACTGTCTCATAAAAATCTTGTTGCTCCTTGGTGTGAAACCTGTAGTCCACGGCAGTCCTTCTCCTTGACGCATATGGGTCTGCTTCTCTCCATTTCCTTAGCCCTGAATCTCTCCTGAGCTTCATGTCCTCAGCCACAGGATGAGCATCGTTGTGGTCTGGGATCTTGGGCTTTAGCTTTCTCAGGACATTTTCCTCTTCTTCTTCAGCAACAGTCTCAGGCACTGGGGCCTTGTTCTTCTCAGCTGCAGGAATGCTCCTTGTATTCCTCTTAGGCTTTGGCTTGGAGGCAGCTTTGGGCTTAGATGCAGTAGCCCCTGACCTTATGGCATCACCCATCAGCTTGGGTGCCTTGGGTGCTGGTGCAGCTACCTCTTCTTCCTCTTCTTCTTCCATGATGGAAGCTTTGCCAAGCACTCTAGCAACAGTCTTCTTCACCCTTTCCTTCCTTTTCTTGCCCTCAGCTGCAACTGGCTCTTGGGGAGTGGGCTTCTTAGTTGAGGCTCTTGCCTTTGACATGGGCTGCCTGCCTGCTGGCCTTTTGATTTTCAGGCCTGGCTTAGTGCCTTGAGCTGGCTCAACTCTCTTGGAAGTGGCCTCTTCCTCTGCCACATAGTCCTCATCTTCGAAATCTGAAGTCCTCTTCTTTCTTTGTCTCGTGGCAGCCTTTGGCAAATTGCTAGGAGTGCTCCTGCTGCCTTCATCAGATGAACTGGAGGGACTAGTGCCCTCACTCATCACCACTTGCTGCTCTGACATGTTTTGGCTATCACTTTGATCAGACATGCTGCAAACTGACTGCTGACCCTGTGAATAGATTATAGATGAGATAGAATGGATGAGCATCACAAAATGCAGAGATTTTTGCAAAAAGAATGATCCAAAAAGTTAGTTTTAGTTTCCCACTGAAATCATCTCGGATCTACCGATTTTCAAACTCGGTGATACCGAAGCAGTTTTGGAACCTAAACTAGTGAACTCGGTAGGACTGAGTCACAGTTCGGTGGCACCGAGACTGCTAAGGTTTCACTGAGTTCAAAAATTGGTCACACCGATAAGTAATTCTCGGTCAGACCGAGTCTCACTTGTGCAATGGCATAAGCCAAATCGGTGGGACCGAATTTTTCAACTCGGTGGGTCCGAGATAGTTTCGGCGGAAACCTAAACCTAGAATTTTCGAATCAAACCTAATCTATGAGCGTTTTGACTGGATAGAAGTTTATCAAACGTGGCTAGAAACAATATGATCACAATATGCCAGGAATCAGATTGAGGAATAGCACAAAGATCAAGTCCATACCCTAGTTCGGCGAGGACTTGCTACGGCGGCAACGGCGGGGCAGAATTCCCGTTGACAGCGACGGAGACCAGCGACTGGAGGCTGCTGGCGGCGAGAAGACGATCCGGAGACCACGAGGGCAGAGCAGGCTATCGCGCGTGTGAAGGGGTTCGGAGAAATTTCCAAATTTTGCCCGTGACTATATATAGCCCGACCCTATCGGTCTGACCGAGTGGAACAACTCGGTGGCACCGAGATTCATAACTACGTGCAGTTACTGAAACTCGGTGTGACCGAAAGGTTCAAATCGGTTGCACCGAGATCGAAAACCTAGATCAACTTAATGATCTCGGTAGGACCGAAAGTGGAGTATCGGTCAGACCGAGAATCATAAAGAGGTTTTGGAAGTTTAAGTCTATGAAGAATCGGGGACTCCGAGCGCTCCTCACGCAGAGTGGTTCGAATCTGACTTGATCAAATTTTGTGATGCAGCATGAATAGAGTTTGAGACGAGAAAAGCATAGATAGCTAGAGGAGGTTCTTAGGCATTCTTGTTCATCCACTTGGCAAAAAGAAATAAAGCTGAACAATCAAAACAACAAGTGGATGTCCTCGAATGAGTAAAATATGCAATCAGCATGCTCACTCAATAAGATGGCAAATGAAATATGTGACAAGGCATGCACAACCAATTCTAGCATCTATCAAGCAATTTGCGATGACTAGGTCATCTATATATGAGTATATTGACTTAGGAGTCAAGTGAGATCACTTGATCATAGGCCATACTCATCGTTTAAGCTCAAGTGGGGTTACCACTTTTACATAAAGCATTGTTGTGTTCACATCTTTAGAGTTGCTTTAGCTCAAGTCTTAGAGTAAAGCTCCCCCTAGATGTGATATCCCCCCTAAGAGGGATGAACTAACCTTGGGTTTTGTCGATGATGGCTTCATGTAGATATTGAAGATGTGGATGCTCAATGTTGATGTAGATCTCTTGGAGCTATCCATTTGAGTGAATTGCACTTTCAGTACCTACATGGGTTAGTCCCACAAGGAACAAACAAGGATATCCATAGACATGGAGTGATGCACACAAAAGATGATGTCCATGAAAACTTTTAGGTTACCTTGTCCCTTGTCTTAACAACAAGAGGGTTTGTGACTCCTTGAACTAGTGCAAGATGTGGAAGTTGATTGCACTTGTTCTTGCCAAAATGATAAGAGTGAAGTATGTTGGCGGAGTCACCCTCAAGAACTCTCTAGTTCTTCTTCTTTTGGATCCACATCATCTTGATGGGAATCCTTGGAGTTGTAGTCGTACTTGATGAAGTGGAACTTGAAGTAGTCCTGGGAATCCACTTGACTAAGGTCTTAGGAGCTTCTTCAAATGCATCAATTTCCTCTTGAAGCTTGTCCTTGCCTTTTTGCTCGTAGTCCTGTGGTGGAAGATCATCTTGAGCTTGTGTCCCCTTGAAAGAAGTATACTTCTCTTGTTGAGGGACAAACTTTGTCTTGGGGTATTGATCTTCTTCCCACTCAACTCCATTTGCATTGAACTTTCATTCAAAACCAACACCTTGATTCTTCTGGTGCATTCCTTGCTTGCGCATAATTTCCTCGAATTGCTTACTCCCGGCAAGGCTTTTGTACACTCCTTTCTCTATAATTCCCTTCAATAAACTATTTTCTTGCTCAAGTGTAACTTGGCTAAGAGAATCATTAGTGGAATCAAGAGAGCTACTAGAAGCAACAGTATTGGATTTAGCATGATCATTGTTACTACTAGAGGAAGAATCTTTCTTGTTAGACATGACTTGAGGCATGTAAGTGGATAAGAGTAAACGCTTGGCAATGTAAGAAGAACTTTTCTTGCAGAGATCATCATTGATTGCCTTTAAGAACTCATGCTCTTGCTCAAGATTAAGCTTTTCAAAGCGTAATTTCTCATGAGCTCTTAAAAGATCTCGATGATCTTCGAAGATAGTGTCATGAGCTAACTTAAGAGTTTTTAGTTCTTTAGTTAGAGCCTCAATCTTCTCCTTATCATTGTCATTTGTTTTATCTTGATTAGCATGTTTAATTGACATTTCATCATAGTATTCATCAGTAGAGTTGTCACCAAGCAAATCATCACCCAACAAGTCATCTTCATCACTATTGAAATCAACATACTCGGGGTGTGTTACCTTAGGACCTTTGGCCATGAAGCATCTTCCAATTCCTTCATTTGGTGAATCAAATATGCCATAGGAGTTGGTTGACACAAGTGCTAGACCGGCAACACCTTCATCTTGAGTATCTTCGGAGTCAGAGTGATAACTTCTCTCGGAGTGGCTGTCGGAGTCGGAGCCGGATACCCATTCACCAACATGAGCTTGATGTCTTTGTCTTGTGTAGCTCCTTGATGATTTTTCCTTCCTTTCCGAATCCTTGCTTCTCCGTGAGTATCTTCGTTCATAACGATCATCTCTACTCCTTCTCTCTCTTGGTGGTGATCCTTTGCTTCTTCTTTTTGGAGAATCTTCTCTTCTCTTGTAGGGAGCCGTACACTCATTGGAATAGTGTCCGGGTCTTCCACAATTGTAACAGTTTCGCTCTCGACTAGAAGATCTTTTGTCATTGTAGGACCTTGACTTGGAGCTTCTATCTTTGCTTCTACTCTTGTAGAACTTGTTGAAGTTCTTCACCATTAAGCTCAATTCTTCATTGAAGTCTTGTTTCTCACTTGATGATGTAGGGGCTTCACATGAGGCTTTATAGGCACCACTTGATTTGTTGTGAAGTTCCTCTTTATCCTTAAGTGACATCTCATGAGCAACAATTCTTCCAATCACCTCCGTTGGCTTGAGATCTTTGTAATTTGGCATCATTTGGATCAATGTGCACACGGTATCATATTTTCCATCCAAGGCTCTTAGAATCTTCTTAATGATGAATTTATCGGTCATCTCTTCACTTCCTAAGCCGGCAATCTCATTTGTGATGAGAGCAAGCCTAGAGTACATTTCAGCGACACCTTCACCATCCTTCACTTTGAACTTGTCAAGTTGGCTTTGAAGCACATCCAACTTGGATTCCTTGACGGAGTCGGTACCTTCGTGCATATCAATCAAAGTGTCCCAAATTTCCTTTGCATTCTCAAGGCGGCTGATTTTGTTGAATTCTTCGGGGCACAATCCGTTGAAGAGAATATCACAGCTTGAGCATTGTATTGCAACATCTTCAACTCATCCGCGGTAGCTTCACGGTTTGGTTCTCTCCCATCAAAGAAGTCACCTTGCAAACCAACACACACAATAGCCCAAACGGCGGGGTTATGTCCAAGAATATGCATTTTCATTTTATGCTTCCAACTAGCAAAATTAGTACCATCAAAGTAAGGACCTCTACGGTGATAATTTCCCTCGCTAGACGCCATACTCTCCTAGGTTGTGAAACCAAGGCTATGACCACCAAAAGCTATGGAGATCAAGCAAATGGAGACCAAAGCTCTGATACCACTTGTAGGATCGGATGTATGTCTAGAGGGGGGGTGATTAGACTACTTGACCAAATAAAAACTTAACCTTTTCCCAATTTTAGTTCTTGGCATATTTTAGCTATTTTGGGACAAGTCAAGCAATCATCACATGATTCAAGCAAGCATGCAACTTGCAAGAATGTAAAGGGAAGGGTTTGGAGAATTCAAACGCTATTGGACACATGGATGTTTTTCCCGTGGTTCGGATAGGTGGTGCTATCCTACATCCACGTTGATGGAGACTTCAACCCACGAAGGGTAACGGTTGCGCGAGTCCACACAGGGCTCCACCCACGAAGGGTCCACGAAGAAGCAACCACCCACAAAGGGTCCACGAAGAAGCAACCTTGTCTATCCCACCATGGCCAACGCCCACACAGGACTTGCCTCACTAGCGGTAGATCTTCACGAAGTAGGCGATCTCCTTGCCCTTACAAACTCCTTGGTTCAACTCCACAATCTTGTCGGAGGCTCCCAAGTGACACCTAGCCAATCTAGGAGACACCACTCTCCAAGAAGTAACAAATGGTGTGTAGGTAATGAACTCCTTGCTCTTGTGCTTCAAATGATAGTCTCCCCAACACTCAACTCTCTCTCATAGGATTTGGATTTGGTGGAAAGAAGATTTGAGTGGAAAGCAACTTGGGAAGGCTAGAGATCAAGATTCATATGGTAGGAATGGCATGTCTTGGTCTCAACACATGAGTAGGTGGTTCTCTCTCAGAACATATGAGTTGGAATGATGTGTGTGTTCTGATGGCTCTCTCTCCACGAATGAGAAAGAGGTGGAGGGGTATATATAGCCTCCACACAAAATCCAACCATTACACAGTTTTCCAATCTCGGTGGGACCGAATCAATAAACTCGGTCGGACCGAAAATGTAAACCTAGTGACCGTTAGAGATTTTCGGTGGGACTGACATGCAACTCGGTAGGACCGATATGGTTAGGGTTTGGGAATAATGTAATCTCAGTGAGACCGATTACACAAACTCGGTGAGACCGAATTTGGTAATTAGCTAACCAGAGAGTTGGTCAGGCAAACTCGGTGGGACCGATTTGCTCTTTCGGTGAGACTGAGTGGAACTCGGTGAGACCGAAAAGTTACAAAGGGGAAACACTGAGTTTACATTGCAATCTCGGTGGGACCGATTCGCTCTTTCGGTGGGACCGAAAAGTTACGAAAGGGAAACAGAGAGTTTGCAACCCCATCTCGGTGAGACCGAGATCCCTATCGGTAGGACCGAATTGCTAGGGTTTGGCAGTGGCTAATGACAAGTGAAACTCGGTGGCGCCGGATAGGAAGAATCGGTAAGACCGAGTTTGGCTTAGGGTTTAGGTAATATGTGGATATGGGAAAGTAGTTAAGGGTTTTGGAGCATATCACTAAGCACATGAAGCAAGAGGCTCATTAAGCAATACCTCATCACTCCTTAATAGTATTGGCTTTTCCTAAAGACTCAATGTGATCTTGGATCACTAAAATATAAAATGAAGAGTCTTGAGCTTTTGAGCTTGAGCCAATTCTTTGTCCTTAGCATTTGGAGGGTTCCACTTTCACATCCATGCCATGCCAATCATTGAGCTTTCCTGAAATGATCATCTTGGAATAGCATTAGCTCAATGAGCTATATGTTGTTATGAATTACCAAAACCACCTAGGGATAGTTGCACTTTCAATCGCCCACTCAGGACAAGCTCTACTACGCTGTACAGCTCTGTTTCCAGCAAGGTGAAAAGGTCTCCAACAACATAGCGGAGTATGAAGGCTTAATAGCGGGCTTGAAGGCCGCAGCTGCCCTGGGGGTGAAGCGCCTCACCATCAAGGGCGATTCGCAGCTCCTTGTCAACTTCTCCAACAAGGTGTACGAGCCGAAAGATGAGCACATGGAAGCCTACCTTGCGGAGGTCCGCAGGATGGAGAAGCAGTTCTGGGGGTTGGAGTTGCAGCATGTGCCCCGTGGCACCAATCAGGAGGCCGACGACATCGCCAAACGGGCGTCCAGGCGGTTACCTCAGGAGCCTGGTGTCTTCGAGGAGCGGCTCTTCAAGCCCTCAGCACTGCCGTCATTGTCAAACATGGCTCAGCCTCGGGAGGAGCTCCCCCAGCCACCTGCCTCAGGAGCCCTGGCCTATGGCCCGGCCTCAGGAGTGCGCCTGCTCCTGACGATGGAACCTCAGGAGGGGTGCCGGATCACGGAGCTCCAGAGTTACTTAACACAAGGGACCTTGCCGGAGAAGGAGGAGGAAGCGGAGCGTGTGGCACGGCAGGCCACGACATACTGCATCAAGGATGGAGAGCTCTACCGGAAGCGACCAAACGATGTATCCCTGCGCTGCATCTCCAGGGAGCAAGGAAAGGAACTGCTGGAAGATATACACGGCGGAGAGTGTGGACATCATTCATCATCGCGGACCCTCATCGGCAAGGCATTCCGTAGTGGGTTTTATTGGCCCACCACACTCAATGACGCCGTCGAACTGGTGAAAGCTTGTGAGGCCTGCCAGTTCCATGCCAAGCAGATCCATCAGCCGGCAGGAAGCCTGCAGACTATACCCCTTTCGTGGCCATTCGCAGTCTGGGGGCTGGACATCCTGGGCCCGTTCCCTCGGGCGCCAAGGGGCTACCGCTACCTCTACGTCACCGTGGACAAATTCACCAAGTGGGCTGTGGTAGAGGCCGTCCGCACCATCCCCGCGGGTTCCGCGGTTAAGTTCATCAGGGGGATCGTGAGCCGGTTCGGGGTGCCGAACCGCATCATCACAGACAACGGTTCGCAGTTCACCAGTAACCTCTTCAAAACATACTGTGCTAACCTTGGAACGCAGATATGCTACGTTTCGGTGGCGCACCCCCGAAGCAATGGCCAGGCCGAGCGAGCCAACGCAGAGGTCCTGAGGGGCCTCAAGACCAGGACGTTCGAGAAGAAGCTGGAGGCCTGCGGCAGAGGTTGGTACGACGAGCTTCAGTCCGTGTTGTGGCCCATCCGCACAACCGCGACCAAGCCGACTGGAGAGACCCCGTTCTTCCTGGTCTACAGAGCCGAAGCGGTCCTCCCTCACGAGGTCAGACGTCGCTCCGCGCGGGTCCTGGCGTTCGACGTGGCACAGCCGGGCGCCATGCGGGGGATGGACCTCGTGCTGGGGGAGGAACGTCACCGAGAAGCCGTGCTGCGAGCGGCGAGGTACCAACAAGCACTGCGACGATATCACTGCCGCAACATCCGCCCCAGAACTCTCGAGGTAGGAGACCTCGTGCTCAGGCGGGTTCTCTCCGGGGAGGGACTGCACAAGCTCTCTCCCATGTGGGAGGGCCCGTTCAAGGTTGTTCATGTTTCCAGGCCGGGCTCCGCGCGCTTGGAGACTCAGGAGGGACTGCCGGTCTAGAACGCATGGAACATCCAGCACCTCCAGAGGTTCTACCCCTAAAAAGGCCCAGAGCCTGTGAAGCAAGGCGAATGCCTGTGAAGATTATCCTTTTTGGAAAAGGCCCAAAGCCTGTGAAGCAAGGCGAATGCCTGTGAAGCTGTCGCGTTTTGGAAAAGGCCTAGAGCCTGTGAAGCAAGGTGAATGCCTGTGAAGATTATCCTTTTTGGAAAAGGCCCAGAGCCTGTGAAGCAAGGCGAATGCCTGTGAAGCTGTCGCGTTTTGGAAAAGGCCCAGAGCCTATGAAGCAAGGCGAATGCCTGTGAAGATTATCCTTTTTGGAAAAGGCCCCGAGCCTGTAAAGAGGGCGAATGCCTGTGAAGCCATCGCGTTTTGGAAAGGGCCCGGATCCTGTGAAGAGGGCAAATGCCCGTGAAGCCTGCTTCCCCCAAGAAAGGCCCGGAGCCTGTGAAGAAGGCCAACGCCTGTGAAGCTCGCCGCCCGTGACACTCTCACGTAATAATGAGTTGGGGCTGTACACGCCCCGGAGTCTCAGGAGCGCCGGCCTCAGGCCCTGGGGCTCCCTCCCACGCCCAGTGGCAGCACTTAGCTCCGCGCTGGTGAGAAGACGTCGAAGACTAGATTAGGTGCCGGACGCGGCTTTTTCGTTTGCTTTCCGCAGTTGGCTTGTTCATTCTCATTCGAATTTTATTGAAGCTGTCGCCGTCTTTGGCTTGCAGTTCTTCGACTTTTCACTCTCCTACCTCAATTTCATTTATGCAAGGCCTCGCGAGGGGGGGGGGCAGCCGAGCACCCTCGCGAATGTTCCTGTCCTAGTCATTCAAAGGTTTCGCGACCTGGGTCCATTACAGGAACACCCCTCCAGTCCGTGCCCCACGGGCACCGCGACACGAATACAGGGCCTGTGTCGGTCGCCCCCCACGGCTGGGGCCGGGAACTATCCACACGCGGGCACATAGCCAGAAGGCACGATAACGGAAGCAAAGCGATGATTAATAGCAATAACCCAAACACGCCCCCGCGAGGCTCCACGCTACTGTCTTTTTACACAGGAAAAACGAAAAGAAAGAACAAATCAGGCGCAGCTCGCCTCACACCGACCTGCAGGGAAGACTCAAGCTGCCTCCGGGGCTCAGGCAGACTCCCTCTCGCGCTTCACCGAGGCGCGACGGCGGGCAGCCATGCTACCACCTCCCAAGTAGGTACGACGGCGTGGAGGCTGACCGCGGCCGCCGCTAGAATTGTCGCCGCCTGAAGAAGAACTAGTGAAGCTTGGGGAACCCTGAGCGCCGCCAATCACGTGAGCGTTGTCCTCTCCATCATCACCGGGGCTGGGTTCCCGGCCGCGGTCGTCGTCCTCAGGGCAGCACCCTGCGTGGCGACGATCTTCCCCAAACACCCTCACGTAGAGGGTGGCGTCGCCGTCAAACTTGAAGTGCAGGGTGCACCGACGGCTCAGGCCACGCGCGCGGGCAAACGTCTACCAACCGCAGGTCAAGGCCAGGCTCCCGGCTGCGGAGACCTCTAGTGAAGCCCATGAGGCCCGGCTGCAGCAGCCGTCTGCCTGAAGCCAGAGGCCGCCCGGGGCGCCGTCCGGGAGCTCGCCGAGGAGGAAGCGAGGAAGTTGAAGCCGGGTGCTAGTCGGCTCCGCCGACCACACAACGAACTCCGGCAGCACCTCTGCAGCGCAAAAAGCGCGGCCTAGGGGGACGCGCGGCCGAAGCGCGCCCCCGGCCGCGGCAGTCCGCCCGTCATCGTGCTGGAAATCACCTCCACGGCCGCGGGGAGCTGCCGTGGTGGCCACAGGATGTTTGCGAGGGCGCCCTCGGCCGCGCTTGGGCGGGGGAGAAGCATGCTCAACCTGGCGAGCCTTCCCCTTCTCTGCGGCCGAGAACCTCCTTGACGGGGCCATGAAGAAGGAGAAGCAAGGGGGGATGAACTGGAAGGCCGCACGCCGATCCATACTTATAGCCGACGAGGGCCAACCATCGGCCCCCACGATCGCAGGTAATCATGACCCGATTTACATGCAGGGACTTGTTCAATCCGTGCAGTTGCCGACGCGCCGTGGGGAAGTGGAGACGCCCACGCCCAATCAACCGCCATGTGGCGCCCAAGGCCGCAGGCTGTTAGGGCCCGCGGCACTTCGCCCTTGCCCTTTCGCCTCCCTTCACGGCCAAGTCCGGGCGCGCCTTGGGCCCGAGGGCTACTGTCAGCGTTCTGGGAACGGGGGTCCCCAGATTTCCCTACCTGCGGCCTGTGGCGTGGCTCAAAGGGGGGGGGCAGCACGGCCCATCTTCATCAACGCAGACCCAAGACCCTCGCGAGGGGCCAAGCCTCGCGGGGCGGACGACACGGAGCTTCCTCAGGCACGGCCTCATCAGGCTGGCTCGCTAGGAGGCGGAGAGATCAAGGCAGGGTACCTCACGTGGTGCCCGTGACGCAAGCCGTGACGACCAAGGGTGCTAGGCGGGCGCCAGCCCGCGCAGTGTCCTCCTTTCCTCTTTGGTGCAAAGGGAGCAAGCGCAGACGAGAGCATCAAGCATAGGCCGGCGTCACCACCAGAGCCTTTGGCAGGCAAGGACCAACTTTAGTCAGGATAAGTGTACCAGATGTTCCCCTTCGAAATGGCCAATTGTTGGCGCCCTTCCCGCTCAATATTTGGGAAGAGGCCCAGGGCCTATGCCTATAAATAGGACTAGCCACCCACAAGGAAGAGAGAGACGAAGAGGAAGGTTGGATTCAGAGAGGGAATCGAGAAGAGAGAGAGAGAAGGGTGACTGAACTCCTCCTAGCAGTTCATCCCCCCAGCCAAGAACAGACCCTCGCAAGGCTGTTCTTCCTTGTATTGCTCATCATCATCAGCCCAAGAGGCAATCCACCACACCACACACTGGAGTAGGGTATTACACCACAACGGTGGCCCGAACCAGTATAAACCCTGTGTCTCTTATGCTGTTCTTTCCATAGCTTAGATCTTAGCGGGGCGGAGGGGTACAGGCAGGTAGAAGGCAAAATCTCCACGCGCACCCCAGTGTTCGAACCTCAAGGGTCTGCTGGAACCCGAAATCCGACATTCCTGTGTTAAGAGTTTGTTCTGAATATTGTCTATGTAATGCCAGGCCTTGTGTTTGATTGCAAAGTTGAGCTTGGAATGTTGGGGCATGCGGCATCACAAGCTGTTCGCCGTGCTTCCTGAGAATAATGCTTCATATTGTTTTGCATGTCGATCTAATGCCAGTTATTTGCTTGTTAAGAAGATCATCCTCTTCTGTTGTTTCCGTGCTTAAGAAGTTCATCGTCTGATGTTTCATTCATAGCCTATACGACAAGTCGGGTAGGTTAGGCGTGAAACCATATGATCTTTTGAGCAACTCATGATATTAGGCCGTGATTGGATCATCGTTTTCCAACCAAAACCGCTTGTAAAACTGACGCTTGTAAATTAAAGCGGATGGTCTCGGGCGAAGGCGCTTGGTTGGTCGATTTTGACTAGTGAAATATCGGAAGTACTTCACACACGATAAAAACGTTGAACGACACTCGGACGATTGCTAATCCAGCCGTTAGCTGCTGTTTCAGCCTTGCCCATGGATGGCATGATACGCACGTCATGCATGTATCGTCTGGTAATGTCGTCCATATAGCAGTGCTCGTCAAATATACACTGGTCTCTCAAATTACACGCGTAACCCGTCGGTTTTACTTATAGACCTCGGGCCCTCGGTTTCATTACACCTGTATTTTACGCGTTGTTTCCGATGACGAGTAAATTACACTTGTATGTTAATATAGGTTTGAAATAAACCAGAGCTCCGAAGCGCGGCCTTACCTTTTCATGTCGTCTCAGTTTCTCAAAGGTGCTCATAGGTGTCCGGTGATCCTGGCTTCCTGAATGAGCAGCGGGCGCTGTATCAGACCATCCATAGGGCCCGCAAGGCCCTCTCCGTTGTCCTTCGAGTTGTTGCGCTCGCCGTGGCGCCGAGCATTGTTAACATCGTCAACGAACATGGGGATTCAGGAGATGACTTTATTTTGACTGGATGACACTAGGGACCCATTAGGGCCATAGCCGTACGTACGCAAGTGCCTCCTTATTATGTACAACTATTTTTTTTGCTTTCTCCTGGTTTCCTGACATCACGGTCCCACACCATTGTCAATATAAACGAGAGAATTGCACAAGGTGCGGCCGATAGCTGGGACCATGCAGCTCGAGCAGTATTTGTGTTTTTGAGGCGTGAGCACTGTAGAGTTTTACTTGGCGATGATTTCGTTGTCGTTCAGAGGAGAGCAGGGTATTAACTGGGCGGGCTGTGGCCCGTCTAGCCCAGGCCAGATATCCATCCCAGATACTAATTTTTTCAAGATGAAAATGGCTAGCCCAGCTATACGTCTTTTTGAGGAATACCCAGGCAAGGTCAACTTGTTATTCTCCGCCCCGCTGGGATGCAAATCTTCCCTAGGTGGGATGCATTAGGCTTAACAGGAAAATGGGCTTTCAAAATAATAAATGGGATGCAATTATAAAAACTGGGCAGTAACTATAAAAAATGCACCAAACATGAAATTAGTTTATAAAATATTATTTTTGGATTTTGAAAATCTTAAATTTTTATTGTTGCGCATGCAATGTTTCTTTGGATTTTTACGTAATACAAATTTGTATTTAACCCGACTAGAAATTTCAGGATAAAAATATTTCGGATCCCATCAAAATGTGGGAAATTTTATTGAATTCTGTCTTCAACGGTTGGTTGAAATTATTAATCGTTGTCCTAGCTAGAAAATTGGTTGTACTTTTAACAAACTGTAAATGGGCTGTTGTAAATTTCATTAGAATTCAAAAATGGGCTGTACATTCTTACAAAACGCAAATGGGCTATAAGTTCTCTGCCACACACTTGTGGGCCTACTAAGTGACGCGTCCCCTAAAAAAATAAGTTGACGCGTATGCAAGGCTTTGTCAACTTATTATAGTCAACACACGGTTCTAGCAGCAGTGGCCATTGGATGTCTATCCAACGGATGTCATGCTTCTTCTTCAATCTCGGATATTCTTAGCTTCAGCCGCCCAAAAAATGATTCCTCCCCCTGACATCTGGGGCGCACCGTTTCGGAGGCTGACCTGTGGGCCTACTAAGTTGGAGTGTACCAAGGGCTTTGTCAACTTAGTCAATATAAACGATTCTAGCTTTAGTGACCGTACGATGTCCATCCAACGGCTGTAGTGCTTCTTCAACCTCTAGTCATCTTGGTCCAGCCGCCCAAAGCAGCGCCGGTCGTGCCGGCTGTCCTACCGCGGAGGCCTCACCGCCCCCATACTACTCCCACCGCTGGACAGGCCATCCCTCCACTCACCCAAACCCCCTGTTATTCTGCGGCGATGGCAGCCTCACACCGCAGTCGAACCAGTGAACGCTCGTACTCCTCTCCGCGTGGGCATCTACTGCCGCGTCTTGCCCGGCTCCGCATCGTCCCCTTCCTAGGCCTCTCCATCGTCCATCGCCGTGGTGCTCTCGGCGCGGCGTGGTCAATGTGGTCAATGACCAACTTCCATCGGAAGAGTACTGTACGTGGAGAGGCTGACAGCTGGGTCCACGGCAGTTGCAAGGAAGTGCCTCCTTATTATGCGGAAAATAATTATTCCTCCACCTGACAGCGGGGACCCACCGGACGGGCCACCAGTATTTTGCAAAGAAAATCGTTTCCCCCTGACTGCTGGGACCCACCGGACGGGCCACCGTATTTCGCAGAAAAAACACCCCCCCCCCGCTGTCTGCTCGGACCCACCGGAAGTGCCTCCTTATTATGCACGAAAAATGAATACTCCCCTGGCTAGCTGGGACCCACCTTGGTGGGAGGCTGACTTGTGGGCCCACTAAGTTGACCGGGACGAAGGGCTTTGTCAACTTAGTCAATATGAACGATTCTAGCTCCAGTGAACGTACGATGTCCATCCAACGGCCGTAGTGCTTCTTCAACCTCTGGTCTTCTTGCTCCAGCCGCCCAAAGCAGCGCCGGTCATGCCAAGTGCTCCTGCCTTCCGTGGCCGGTTGTGCTGCCGTAGAGGCCTCACCGCCCCCTACTATTCCCACCGCTGGCCAGGCCCTGCGGCGATGGCAGCCTCACACCGCAGCCGAACCAGTGAACCCTCGTACTCCTCTCTGCGTGGTCTTCCACTGTCGCGTCTTCCCCGGCTCCGCGTCTTCCCCTTCCTAGGCCTCGCCATCGTCCACCAACGTGGTGCTCTCTGCGCGGTGTGGTCAACGTGGTCCAGGAACGACTTCTATCGGAAGAGTACTGTATGTGGAGAGGCTGACAGCTAGGTCCACGGCCACAGCCCGGTTTTTTGTGATTTGCCAAGTAAGTCGCTTTGTCAGGCCTGTTGGGCTACAAGTCTTTCAAGACGAGGAGAGTTTTCATTCGGCTGGCCGAGAAAATGACCCATTAGTAATGAGAAATGGGCTGTACATTTTTAAAACACATCAAACCATCAATTAGTTTCATATACCTTTTTTCATTTCAAGATTTTAAATTACATTAATTTTTATGCGTGGAGAATTTGTTGGATTTCATATTGATGTACATTTATTTTTAAAATCAGTTTGAATGTGAGTCGAAATTTCAGGATTAAAAACAGTTCAGATCGCATCGAAATATGCAAAATTTCGTATAATTTTTTAACCGTGGCCACAATATGGGCTGTAATGCTAACAAAAAGAATATGGGCTCTGAAAAAAACCTTAAGAATTAGCAAATGGGCTGTAAATTATTAGAAATAATGGCAGATGGGCTATATGCTGTTTTCCACAGATTTGAGGCTTTCCTAAAAAAAGGTTGACGCACAAGCACTGACTGTTGGATGTCCATCCAACAGCCGTCGTGCTTCTTCAAGCGCCAGTGGGACTGCCTGCTCCCTCCTCCCCGCGGCCGGCTGTGCTGCCGCGCAGGCCTCACCACCCCACCATACTCCCATTGCTGGCCTAGCCATCCCTCTACTCACCCACACCTGCTGTTATTCTCCGGCGACAGCAGACGAACCAGTAAACCCTCGTACAGTCATACTCCCCTCCGTGTGGGAAACAACTATTGTCGGATTTCAGGTTCCGGCAGACCCTTGAGGTTCGAACACTGGGATGCGCGCGGAGATTTCGCCTCCTACCTACCTGCACCCCTCCGCCTTGCTAGGATCTAAACTATCGAAAGAACAACACAAGAGACACAGGGTTTATACTGGTTCGGGCCACCGTTGTGGTGTAATACCCTACTCGAGTGTGTGGTGTGTGGATTTCCTCTTGGGCTGATGATGATGAACAATACAAGGAAGAACAGCCTCGCAAGGGTCTGTTCTTGGCTAGGGCGATGAACTGCTGGATGGAGTTCAGTCACCTTTCTCTCTCCCTCTCTCTCTCTCTCTGCTTCCAACCAACCCACTGATCGAACCCCCTCTAACGAGCCTCTTCCTTCCAACCTCCCAACCCCCTTGCTCTGTGGGTGGCTCGTCCTATTTATAGAGGCCCTGGTCCTCTTCCCAAATATCGAGCGGGAAGGGAGCCAACAATGGCGGGCTAATTTGAAGCGGGACAGCAAGTATCAGCTATCCTGACAAAAGTAGTCTTCGCCTGCGCAAAGCTCCGATGATGACACCGTCTTGGGCTCCACGGTGACCTCCATCTCGTAGTCCTCCTGGTCTTGGTCTTGTTGCACCGAAATGGCAACCTTTGCCTGATGCCTCGGTATTCCGCGGCTGCGCTTGCCCCCTTTGCACCAAAGAGGAAAGGAGGACGCTGCACGGGCTGGCACCTGCCTGGCGCCCTGAGTCGTCATGGCTTGCGTCACGGGCACCTCGTGAGGTACCCCGCCTTGATCTCTCCGCCTCCTCGCGAGCCAGCCTGATGAGGTCGTACCTGAGGAAGCTCCGCATCGTCCGCCCCGCGAGGCTTGGCCCCTCGCGAGGGTCTTGTGTTTGTGTTGGTGAAGATGGGCCGTGCTGGAGTAAATAGCATAAAACTACTACTTTACAGGCTAGGGTTTCAAAAAACTACCGATTTTCAATTTTTCTCAGATAACTACCAAATGGGTGGTTGGCTGTTTCAGAAAACCCAAATCGTGGAGTGCTTAGCTATTGATCATGATTATGACAAGTCGGACCCGCACCTGAACTCACCGTCAGTTTGACCGTTTAGTTTGACCGTTACCTGACGTGTGGGCCCCACAAGTCAGTGTCTCTTTCTCCTGCTCTTCTCCTTCCTTCTTCTCCTCCCTCCCCGCAGCCCCGCCTGCGCCAACTCAAGTCATGGCCGCCGGCCACCCTGCTGCCCACGCCGCCGCTCCTTGACCTCCACGGCGACCAGAAAAAACAAAGGCCGGCTCCTGGTGCAGCTCATCTCATCCACCAGTGAAAAAAATAAAGGCCAGCTCACCTCCTTCGCGCGTCCATGGCCACCTCCTTCGTGCAGCCATGGCTGCCGGCCCTCGCTGCTGCCCACGCTGCCCCCTTCTGCGCGGCCATGGCGTCCGTCTCTGCGCGGAGGCCGGCGACGCCATACGCCAAGCCAGGGAAGGAGCGCCGCGCGAGTAGCAGCCGGCACCCAGGAGCACGGCCGCCGCCAACCACGCGCCATGGCCAGGGGGCTGGGACTCTGGCCGCCGCTCGCAGGGGGCTGGGACTCCGGCCGCCGCGCCCAGGAGCTAGGACTCCGGCCGCCGCCTTAGGACTCCATGGCCGCCGTGCCTTAGAAAGAGGGAGAGGGAGAGGGAGCTCACGAGAGGGAGGAGGAGGCACGACGGCTGCGGCGGCGCTGGAAGGGAGCTCCGTCGCGACGGGAGAGAGCTCCCCGTCGAGCACAGCGGCGGGTGCGCTCCTGTGGATCTTGAGCATGGGAGGGACCCGATGGCTTTTTTCAATTTCTTTGGAGGACCTGATTGCTTTTTTAAATTTGTAGGGACACTGACATATGGGCCCTAGATGTCATTTAACGGTCAAACAAACAGTCAAACAATCAGTTTTCTTACATGCGGGCCCCAACTGTCATAATCATGATTAATAATAAAGCATTGGACAATTAGAGTTTTTCGAAACAGCCGTCCCCTGACTTGGTAGTTATCTGAGAAAAATTGAAAACCGGTAGTTTTTTGAAACCCTAGCCTGTAAAGTAGTAGTTTTATGCTATTTACTTGCCATGCTGGGCCCCCCTTTTGAGCCATGCCGCAGGCCGCAGGCAGGCAAGTCTGGGGACCCCCGTTCCCAGAACGCCGACAGTAGCCCCCGGGCCCAAGGCGCGCCCGGACTTGGCCGTGAAGGGAGGCGAAAGGGCAAGGGCGAAGCGCCGCGGGCCCTAACAGCCTGCGGCCTTGGGCGCCGCATGGCGGTTGATTGGGCGTGGGCGTCTCCACTTCCCCACGGCGCGTCGGCAACTGCACGGATTGGACAAGTCCCTGCATGTAAATCGGGCCATGATTACCTGTGATCGTGGGGCCGATGGTTGGCCCTCGTCGGCTATAAGTATGGATCGGCGCGTGCCCTTCCAGTTCATCCCCCTTGCTTCTCCTTCTTCTTCATGGCCCCGTCAAGGAGGTTCTCGGCCGCAGAGAAGGGGAAGACTCGCCCGGTTGAGCCTGCTTCTCCCCCGCCCAAGGCACGCCCGGACTTGGCCGTGCAGGGAGGCGGAAGGGCAAGAGCGAAGCACCGCGGGCCCTAATAGCCTGCGGCCTTGGGCGCCGCATGGCGGTTGATTGGACGTGGGCGTCTCCTCTTCCCCATGGCACCTCGGCAACCGCACGGATTGGACAAGTCCCTGCATGCAAAACGGGTCATGATTACCTGCGATCGTGGAGGTCGGCGGTTGGCCTTCGCCGGCTATAAGTATGGAACGGCACGCGCCCTTCCAGTTCATCTTCCCTTGCTTCTCCTTCTTCTTCATGGCCCCGTCGAGGAGGTTCTCGGCCGCGGAGAAGGGGAAGGCTTTCCAGGTTGAGCATGCCTCTCCCCCGCCCAAGCGCGGCCGAGGGCGCCCCCGCAAACATCCTGTGGCCACCACGGCAGCTCCCCGCGGCCGCGGAGACGCTTTCCAGCACGGTGGCGGGTGGATTGCCGCGACCGGGGGGTGCGCTCCGGCTGCGCGTCCCCCCATGTCACGCTTTCGCACTGCTGAGGTGCTGCCGGAGTTCGTCGTCTAGTTGGCGGAACCGACCAGCACCCGGCTTCCACTTCCTTGCTTCCTCCTTGGCGAGCTCCCGGCCGGCGCCCCGGGCGGCCTCTGGCTTCAGGCCGACGGCTGCCGCAGCCGGGCCTCTTGGGTTTCACTGGAGACCTCCGCAGCCGGGAGCCTGGCCCTGGCCCGCGGTTGGCAGTCGTTTGCCTGCGCGCGTGGCTTGGGTCGTCGGTGCACCCTACACTTCAAGTTCGACGGCGACGCCACCCTCTACGTGAGGGTATTTGGGGAAGATGATCGCCGCGCAGGGTGTTGCCCCGAGGGCGACGACCGCAGCTGGGAACCTGGCTCCGGCGATGATGAAGAGGGCAGCGCTCGCGCGGCTGGCGGCGCTCAGGGTTCCTCAAGCTTCTCCGATTCTTCTTCAGGCGACGACTCTTCTAGCGGTGGCCGCGGTCAGCCTCCACGCCGTCGTATCTGCTTGGGAGGTGGTAGCGTGTCCGCCCGCCGTCGCGCCCTGGTGAAGCGCGAGAGGGAGTCCGCCTGAGCTCCGGAGGCAGCTCGAGCTTCCCTGCGGGCCGGTGTGAGGCGAGCTGCACCAGATTCGTTCTTTCTTTCCTTTTTCCTGCGCAAAAAGGACAGTAGTGTGGAGCCCCGCGGGGGCATGTATGGGTTATTGCTGTTAATCATCGTTTTTCTTTCTTTATCATACCTCCCGGCTATGTGCCCGCGCGTGGATAGTTCCCGGCCCCGGCCGTCGGGGCGACCGACCCAAGCCCTGTGTTTGTGTCGCGGTGCCCGAGGGGCACGGACTGGAGGGGTGCTCCTGCAAGGGGCCCAGGTCGCGAACCCTCTGAATGACTAGGATAGGAACACTCGCGAGGGCGCTTGGCTCCCCCCCCCCCTCGCGAGGCCTTGCACAAGAGAAATCGAGGCAGGAGAGTGAAAAGCCGAAGAACCGCAAGCCAAAGACGGCAACAAGTTCAATAAAACTTCAAATGAAGAGGAACAAGCCAACTGCGGAAAGCAAATGAAAAGCCGCGTCCGGCACCTAGTCTAGTCTTCGACGTCTTCTCACCAGCGCGGAGCTAAGTGCTGCCACTGGGCGTGGGAGGGAGCCCCAGGGCCTGAGGCCGGCGCTCCTGAGACTCCGGGGCTTGTACAGCCCCAACACATTATTACGTGAGAGTGTCACGGGCGGCGAGCTTCACAGGCGTTGGCCTTCTTCACAGGCTCCGGGCCTTTTCCAAAACGCGATAGCTTCACAGGCATTCGCCTTGCTTCATAGGCTCCGGGCCTTTTCCAAAACGCGATAGCTTCACAGGCATTCGCCTTGCTTCACAAGCTCCGGGCCTTTTCCAAAACGCGATAGCTTCACAGGCATTCGCCTTGCTTCACAGGCTCCGGGCCTTTTCCAAAATGCGATAGCTTCACAGGCATTCACCTTGCTTCACAGGCTCTGGGCCTTTTTAGGGGCAGAACCTCCGGAGGTGCTGGATGTTCCATGCATTCTGGACCGGCACTCCCTCCTGAGTCTCCAAGCGGGCGGAGCCGGGCCTGGAAACATGAACAACCTTGAACGGGCCCTCCCACATGGGAGAGAGCTTGTGCAGTCCCTCCCTGGAGAGAACCCGCCTGAGCACGAGGTCTCCTACCTCAAGAGTCCTGGGGCGGATGTTGCAGCAGTGATATCGCTGCAGTGCTTGTTGGTACCTCGCCGCTCGCAGCGCGGCTTCTCGGCGACACTCCTCCCCCAGCACGAGATCCATCCCCCGCATGGCGTCCTGTTGCGCCTCGTCGAACGCCAGGACCCGCGCGGAGCGACGTCTGACCTCGTGAGGGAGGACTGCTTCCGCTCCGTAGACCAAGAAGAACGGGGTCTCTCCAGTCGGCTTGGTCGCGGTGGTGCGGATGGACCACAGCACGAACTGCAGCTCGTCGTACCAACCTCTACCGCAAGCCTCCAGCTTCCTCTTGAACGTCCTGGTCTTGAGGCCCCTCAGGACCTCCGCGTTGGCTCGCTCAGCCTGGCCGTTGCTTCGAGGGTGCGCCACTGAAGCATAGCATATCTGCGTTCCAAGGTTAGCACAGTATGTTTTGAAGAGGTTACTGGTCAACTGCGAACCGTTGTCATGAAGATGCGATTCGGCACCCCAAACCGACTCACGATGCCCTTGATGAACTTGACCGCAGAACCCGCGGGAATGGTGCGGACAGCCTCTACTTCGGCCCACTTGGTGAACTTGTCCACGGCAACGTAAAGGTAGCGGTAGCCCCCTGGCGCCCGAGGAAATGGACCTCCGCAAGGTAGGCTTCCATGTGCTCATCCTTCGGCTCGTACAGCTTGTTGGAGAAATTGACAAGGAGCTGCGAATCGCCCTTGATGGTGAGGCGTTTCACCCCCAGGGTAGCTGCGGCCTTCGAGCCCGCTATTAAACCTTCATACTCCGCTATGTTGTTGGAGACCTTTTCACCTTGCTGGAAACAGAGCTGCACGGCGTAATAGAGCTTGTCCTGGGTGGGCGATGTAAGCACCGCCCCAGCCCCTGCGCCATGTCTGGAGAACGCCCCATCGAAGTACATGACCCAGCCTTCTGGCGCCTCGCTTCCCAGGGACAGGGACCGATCCTCGTCGGCCTTGAGGCCTGGCGCCTCCGTCCATTTTGCCACAAAATCCACCAACGCTGCTCACTTGATGACTCTGGTCGTGCTGAATTCGAGCTGAAACGCTTGCAGCTCTATGTTCCACTCAGCGACCCTCCTAGCTGAATTGGGGCTCCTGAGCACTCTCTCCAGGGGGTATGACGAGACGACCTTGATGGGGTGACCCTGAAAATAGTGCCACAGCTTGCGCGAGGCCACCAGTAGCGCGAGGAGGAGTTTCTGAGGCATGGGGTACCGCGCCTTTGCATCCCGCAACACTGTGGTGACGAAGTACACTGGGTGCTCAACGAGGTGGAGTGCGTCAGTGCTGGTGGCTCCCTTCGGAGACCATGGCGCCTCTTGAGACAATGAGGCCTCCTGAGATTGGCCATCTGGGAGAGGGGCCTCTTCCGTCTCCGGTGCGCCCCTCTGCGGCGGCTGATCCTCCTCAGCCGCTGTGGCGGTTTCTGTGGGCCTTCCTCGTACCAGTTCCGCCTTGTCCCGGGCTGCTGCCGCGGTTTTGATTCGATGCTCCTCTGTGACTACCACCAGGGCTGCGCTGGCGGAGTAGGGAGTGGCGGCGAGGTAAAGCACCAGGGGCTCTTGAGGGCGCGGAGCCACCATGACCGGTGGAGTGGTCAGGTATTTCTTGAGATCCTGGAACGCCTTGTCGGCCTCTTCAGTCCACTCGAAGGGCCCCTTTTTCTTCATTAGCTGGAAGGGGTAGAGCTCGCTCCCCCAACTTGGAGATGAAGCGCCCTAGCGCGGTCACGCGCCCCGTGAGCTTCTACATTTCTCTGAGGGTCTTTGGCGGGCTCATGTCTTCCACTGCCTTGACCTTCTCCGGGTTAGCCTCGATACCTCGGTGAGACACGAGGAAACCCAAGAGCTTGCCCGAGGGGACTACGAACACACACTTCTCTGGGTTGAGCCATAGGTTCACTGCGTTGAGGCTCGCGAAGGTTTCCTCCAGGTCTTGTATCAAGGTCCTGGCCTCCCGAGATTTTACCACGATGTCATCGATGTAAGCTTCAACATTCTTCCCGAGCTGCAGGCCCAAGGTGATATGCATCAGCCGCTGAAAGGTCGCCCCTGCGTTACGCAGCCCGAATGGCATGCAGTGTAGCAGTACACCCCACACGGGGTTAGGAAGGCTGTCTTCTCGACGTCTTCTACCGCCATCTTGATCTAGTGATACCCAGAGAAGGCATCCAGGAAGCATAACAGGTCGCATTCCGCGGTGGAATCGATGATCTGGTCGATGCGGGGGAGCGGGAACGGATCTTGCGGGCACGCTTTGTTGAGGTTGGTGAAGTCGACACACATACGTTCCTTCCCTCCCTTCTTTGGCACAACGACAGGTTTGGCCAACCAATCTGGGTATCGGACCTCGCGAATGACCCCAGCGGCCTCTAATTTGCGGGTCTCTTGGACGATGAAGGCCTGCTTTTCTGTGGACTGCCGCCTGGCCTTCTGCTTCACAGGGCGCACGTTGGGGCACACGTTGAGGTGATGCTCGATTACACTCCTGGGGATCCCTGCCAACTGGTCTGGCTCCCAAGCGAATACCTTCTTGTTTGCGCGCAGGAACCCAACCAGGGCCTCCTCCTGCTCGGGTTTGAGGTGGGCGCCTATGGTGAAAGTGGCGTTGGTGGACCCGTCCTCATCGACGGGTATCTGCTTGGTTTCTGCCTTGTCTTGGGTGAACAATTGTTTCTTCTTGGCGGGCGCAGCTCCCTTGGGCTTGGGGGCCTCCGAGTCGGCGGGTTGTGCCGATGCCGCTGTCTTGAA
Source organism: Triticum urartu (assembly GCF_056163025.1). Taxonomy (NCBI): domain Eukaryota; kingdom Viridiplantae; phylum Streptophyta; class Magnoliopsida; order Poales; family Poaceae; genus Triticum; species Triticum urartu. The sequence goes on from NC_141874.1 coordinate 86,051,696, forward strand.
GATGAGCTTGAGCACCCGCAAAGCGACACCAATGAACCGGGCCAGCGCTGGGTAGCCGAGGATGGCGTTGTAGGGGAGGCCGATGGGGGTGATGTCGAAGTCGACCAGCTTCGTGCGGAAGTTGTCGTAGGTGCCGAAGGTTACTGGGAGCCGGATCTGTCCCAAGGAGCTGGACGATCCGCCCCCAATGCCTGAGAAGGGCCGGCTGGGTCGCAGCTGTTCCCGGGGTATGCAGAGGAGATTGAAGGCCTCAACCGAGAGCATGCTGAGGCCCGCGCCGCCATCAATGAGGGTTCTGGTGACGGCCACCTGGCAGATGGTGGGGGTGCACAGCATGGGGAGCGCACCCCAGCAGGCCGAGTTGGAGAGGTGGTCCTCCGAGCTGAAGCTCAGGCCGGTCTCGGGCGCCGCCCGATCCAGGGGAGCCCCCTGCCGCGTGGAAGCGGCGCTGACCCGGTGGATGAACGACTTGACGTGGTAACTTGTAGGCGGCGCCTGTGAGCCGCCCAAGAGGGCCGCGACGAATGGGGGTGTTGCTGCAGCGCGATAGGCGGGGGAGAGGTTGCGGGGCTCCATGGGCGCGCGGAGCGCGCGGGACGAAGAACCAGCTGGGGTGAGTGAGGGAGTTGCGGTGCGGCCGTCTTGGCGCACGGACAAATGCCGGGACGATGCTTGCTGCTCGTCCCCCGCCGGGCCGGTGGCAGCGTTGACGGCAGGTGACGGGGAACGGCGAGGACGCCCGTCGACAGGGGCCGTCTGTGCGACGCAGGAAGCGAAGGCGGCCCGGCGCTCCGCGCGGGCCCGATGAGCGTCAGACATAGGCGCGATGGTCGGAGGAGAACGGGGTGGTGGAAGACGAATTCCGGCGCACCCCTACCTGGCGCGCCAAATGTCAGATTTCGGGTTCCGGCAGACCCTTGAGGTTCGAACACTAGGGTGCGCGCAGAGATTTCGCCCCCTACCTACCTACACCCCTCCACCTTGCTAGGATCTAAACTATCGAAAGAACAACACAAGAGACACAGGGTTTATACTGGTTCGGGCCACCGTTGTGGTGTAATACCCTACTCCAGTGTGTGGTGTGTGGATTGCCTCTTGGGCTGATGATGATGAACAATACAAGGAAGAACAGCCTACTCCAGTGTGTGGTCCGTTCTTGGCTGGGGCGATGAACTGCTGGATGGAGTTCAGTCACCTTTCTCTCTCTCTCTGCTTCCAGCCAACTGACTGATCGAACCCCCTCTAACGAGCCTCTTCCTTCCAACCTCCCAACCCCCTTGCTCTGTGGGTGGCTGGTCCTATTTATAGAGGCCCTGGTCCTCTTCCCAAATATCGAGCGGGAAGGGAGCCAATAATGGCAGGCTAATTTGAAGGGGGACAGCAAGTATCAGCTATCCTGACAAAAGTAGTCTTTGCCTGCGCAAAGCTCTGGGATGACGCCATCTTGGGCTCCACGGTGACCTCCATCTCGTAGTCCTCCTAGTCTTGGTCTTGTTGCACCGAAATGGCAACCTTTGCCTGATGCCTCGGTACTCTGCGGCTGCGCTTGCCCCCTTTGCACCAAAGAGGAAAGGAGGACGCTGCGCGGGCTGGCACCCGCCTGGCGCCCTGAGTCGTCATGGCTTGCGTCACGGGCACCTCGTGAGGTACCCCGCCTTGTTCTCTCCGCCTCCTCGCGAGCCAGTCTGATGAGGCTTGGGCCCTCGCGAGGGTCTTGAGTTTGTGTTGGTGAAGATGGGTCGTGCTGGGCCCCCCTTTTGAGCCACGCCGCAGGCCGCATGCAGGCAAGTCTGTGGACCCCCATTCCCAGAACGCCGACAACTATCGAGTCTTCCCTGCCTCCGTGCCGTCCCCATCCTAGGCCTCACCGTCGTCCACAGCCGTGGTGCTCTCGGAACGGCATGGTCAATGTGGTCAACGACCGACTTACATCGGAAGAGTACTGTGCGTGGAGACGCTGACAGCTGGGTCCATGGCCGCAGCAATGAAGTGCCTCCTTATTACACGCAAAATAATTATTCCTCCACCTGACAACGGGGACCCACTGGACGGGCCACCGTATTTCGCAAAAAAAACATTTCCCCCTGACTGCTGGGACCCACGAGCTACACCTTCGCACGCAAGGAAATGCATTCGGGCAAAATAAACAAAACGATTCGCCCCCCTGACTGTTGGGACCCACCAGCTACATCTTCGCACGCAAGGAAGTGCCTGACAGTCTGGACCCACCTAGTCGAAGCGTACGTATCGTTGTCATTCTGGTCGTGAACGTGTACGTACATATATACTGGTGGATGTAGAGGCGCGCACGTGTCGTGGTAGAGGCGCGCACGTGTCGTAGTAGAGGCGCGCACGTAGCATGTACACGTACGTACAACGGCCAGGGTATAAGAAAGAAAATACGGCCACGTATGTGTACATACGGGCGGGGTCTCGAACGCCTACTCGCGCATACATACGGCGAGGGCTCGTTGACATGGCTGTGTCAAAACGGAGAAACGGCGTCGTCGTCGTGTTCATGGGGAGGCAACGAAATGCGTCATGTTCATGGGGAGGCAACGGAATGCGTCATGTTCATTGGGAGGCAACGGAACGCGTGGGAGCCAACCGGCTGGGTCAGAACGGAATGCGTGGTCGTCTTCATCGGGAGGGCTTGGACGGAACAGGCGATGGAAACGAGGCCTGGCGTACCGTAGAACGGAGGATACGGCCTTGTGTTCGACCGACCATGTTCGAAACAGGACCCTGTTCATCGGGAGGGGTCTGGCGTACCGCAAAACGGACCTCCTACGGTCGAAACGGGGGTCCTGTTGATTGGGAGGGCTGTGGCGTACCGCAAAACGGAGGAAACGGACCTCCTACGGTCGAAACGGGGGTCCTGTTGATTGGGAGGGGTGTGGCTTACCACAAAACGGACGAAACAGACCTCCTACGGTCGAAACGGGGGTCCTTTTCATCGGGAGGGGTGTGGCGTACGGCAAAACGGGACTCCACGGGATACTGTTCATCTCCACCGTCGACCTCCTCCAGCCTCCATGGGCTACCGTCGACCTCCTCCAGCCTCCACGGGCTCCTGTTCATCCAGCCTCCACCGCGCGCTACTCCACCGACTACTGTTCAACCACCCCTCCACCGTCTACTGTTCATCCAGCCCTCCACACCACGGGGTCCTATTCAACCACCCCTCCACGGGCACCCCTCCATCGTCTACTGTTCATCCAGCCCTCCACACCACGGGGTCCTATTCATCCTGAGGCAACGCCACTGCTCACTGCTCACCCAACCCCCCCCCCCCTCGCAACGCTCACTGTTCATCCCAGAGGCAGCATCGATCGGCTTCAGTTGGCAGCAGTAGCGAAGGAATCACTCGATCGGGTTCAGTTTACAGCCATCGATCGATCGCTCGGGTTCAGTAACGCATAGCCTGCTGTGCAATCGCTCAGGTTCAGTTAGAGCCCAATGCCTCGCTCAGGTTCAGTTAGAGCCAATGCCTCGCACACACGCGCGTATGTGTACGAGAGAAACACACATCGCTCGGCCCCTAACCTCCCACCGTAACCGGGAAATCCCCGAAATTTTCCTCGCCTTCGCTTCTACCATGGTTTTTTCCGTCATGGACGACCCAAAGAATGTCATGCAGCTGCGTCTCCGGCCCGCCCAGGACGAAAAGCCCATTTTCTGTCCTGATTTTTTGTCATAGAAGTAGGAGCCCACCACATCTATGATGATACCTGGGTTTGTCACAATTATTGTCATAGAAGTGTCCTATATATGACAGAAAGAATAATCATTCGGCTCAAAATGTCACTGATGTGTCTTTTTTTTGTAGTGAAGTTCCTCATGCCAGCATGCCCTAGCCTCCGATGCCAGAGCCAACACTCTGATGCTTTTGCTAGAAGACATACGACCAACTGTGGTCCTGCTGAGAAATCTACCATATACAGATCATCCATTCAATATCCTTCAAAGACTAGTGAAAGTGCTAGTTATCGACTAGAGGGGGGTGAATAGGCGATTTTTATGAACGTCTTCAAAACATGGGGGTTTCGAAGATAAACATTAGAAATGAACCTATTGATATGCAGCGGAAGGTATACTACACTAGACAAGCCATGGTCAAGTAAGCAAGGAAGTGAAAGCATGAAGACTATTAGTAGCTAGGTAGTAATGATCACCATGGAAGATAGTATGAAGCCAAACAACAACAGTCTTCACACAGTGAAGCCAATCAGATCATGCAAGTAGGCAATGAGTTCATGAAGACAAATTGTAAGTAAATAGAGGTATGAGATAGAACCAGTAGCTTGGTGAGGACAAGGATTTGTTGGACGAGTTCCAGTTGCTGTGACAACTCTACGTCTGGTTAGGGAGGCTGAGATTCAACTCAGAAGACCGCGTCTTCACCTTATTCACCTTGAGCTAAGGACACACAGTTCTCGCCCAATCACTCTGGTAACTCTTCAAGGTAGACTTCCAAGTCTTCATAGACTTCGTTCACCGGCAATCCACAATGACGCTTGGATGCTCAGAACGCGATGCCTAACCGGCTGGAGGATTCACAATCCTCAAGTGTAATAAGTCTTCAGATCACGCGGACAGAAAGACTTCAGTGATGCCTAACACTCTTTGGCTCTGGGTGTTTAGGGCTTTGTCCTCGCAAGGATCTCTCTCTCTCAAATGCTTCAGAGGTGGATGGCCCTCAAACGACAAAAGCCGTGCACTAACTCTGAGTAGCCACCAATTTATGGTGCAGGGGTGGGCTATTTATAGCCAGGAGGCGACCCGACCTGATTTGTCCGAAATGACCCTGGGTCACTAAGGAACTAATATGTGTCCAACAGTCAGATTTCAAACACACGCGTCAACTTGACTTGGGCTACAAGTAAAGCTAACTCATCCAGCTCTGGATAAGATTTGCTCTCATAGTCTTCGCTCGAAGACATAGGATTTGGTTGAGCATCACTTCAGTCACTCTGACTTTGTTCACTTGGACCCCACTTAACAGTGCGGTGGTTCCTATGACTCAACAAAGAAGAAAAGGAAACTACGAAACAACTATGTCTTCGCAATCCATAGTCTTCATGCGATGTCTTGTCATGCCATAGTCTTCAATGTGATTCTCTTCATAGACCACCATTGTCTTCAATGTCTTCACACATTTTTAAGGGTCATCTCTGGTAGGTAAACCGAATCAATGAGGGACTACTAGCTATGTTATCCTGCAGTTCTCACAAACACATCAGTCCCTCAACCAAGTTTGTCGTCAATACTCCAAAACCAACTAGGGGTGGCACTAGATGCACTTACAATCTCCCCCTTTTTGGTGATTGATGACAAACTGGTTGAAGTTTTCAACAAGGATAAAAGTAGCAAAAGGCTCTCCTGAAGATGTGCATATAAGTAGCTTGCTCTTGAATGCAAATGCACATGCCAGGTTTTACTTGTGGAGATCCTCTTCAACCTATGAAGACAATTCATCATGCATATAAAGATATTGTTGGATCACGGGTTCCGGCAAAACCCTTAAGGTTCGAACATTTGGGTGCGCGCGAAGATTCCCCCTACCAATCCACGTCCTAGCTCAGCTAAGATCTTACGAACTAACTTGACGAGCTCGCAACACAAAAGACACAAGAATTATACTAGTTCGGGCCACCGTTGTGGTGTAATACCCTACTCCAGTGTGGTGGTGGTGGATTGCCTCTGGGGCTGATGATGAACAATACAAGTTGAAGAACAACCTCCTGAGGTCGAGGTGTTCTTGTGCTTGGTGAACTTGCATGTGTGAGGATCTTGTTCACTCCCCAATCAATCGACCCCCCCTAGCTTGTGGTGGTGGTCGATACTCCGCGCCTGCGCTTGCCCCCTTAGCACCAAAGAGGTAACAAGGACACTGCACGCGCTGGTGCCTGCATGGTCTCGATCGTCATGGATCATGTCACTAGAACCTCGCGAGGTTTGCATGTCCTTGAACTCTCCGCAACTCGCGAGCCAACCTGGCGAGGGCGCTCCTGAGGAGGTCTTGTGTCGTCCTCCTCGCGAGTCTTGGCCCCTCACGAGGGTCTTGATTCCTTGCTGGTGAAGATGGGCCGTACAGGCCTACTAGCAAAGCCACGCCCTGGGCTGCAGGCAGGCAAGTCTGGGAACCCCCGTTCCCAGAACACTGACAGTAGCCCCCGGGCCCAAGGCGCGCTCAGGCTTGGCTTCAAGGCGAAGCCAAAGGTCAAGTGCGGAGCGCCACGAGCCCCAATAGCCTGCGCCCTTGGTCAACGCGTGGCGGTTGATTGGACGTGTGCGTCTCCGCTTCCCCACGCTACCTCGACAACTGCCCGACTGTCAAAAGGCTGGCGTAGACAGTGCTCGCTGAGGGAGTCCTGGATTAGGGGGTATCCGGACAGCCGGATTATATCCTTTGGCCGGACTATTGGACTACGAAGATACAAGATTGAAGACTTCGTCCCGTGTCCGGATGGGACTCTCCTTCGCGTGGAAGGCAAGCTTGGCAACACGGATATGTAGATCTCCTTCCTTGTAACCGACTCTATGTAACCCTAGCCCCCTCCGGTGTCTATATAAACCGGAGGGTTTAGTCCGCAGGACGAACAACAACAATCATACCATAGGCTAGCTTCTAGGGTTTAGCCTCTTCGATCTTGTGGTAGATCAACTCTTGTAATACTCATATCATCAAGAACAATCAAGCAAGACGTAGGGTTTTACCTCCATCAAGAAGGCCCTAACCTGGGTAAACATCGTGTTCCCTGCCTCCTGTTACCATCCGCCTTAGACACACAGTTCGGGACGCCCTACCCGAGATCCACCGGTTTTGACACCGACATTGGTGCTTTCATTGAGAGTTCCTCTGTGTCGTCACCATAAGGCTGGATGGCTCCTTCAATCATCGATAGCGATGCAGTCTAGGGTGAGACTTTTCTCCCCGGACAGATCTTTGTATTCGGCGGCTTCACACTGCGGGCCAACTCGCTTGGCCACCAGGTCAGGTTTGGAAGCTTAAACTACACGGCCGACATCCGTGGAGACTTGATATTCGATGGATTCGAACCCCTGCCAAGTGCGTCGCACGGTCACGATGAGCATGATTTAGCTCTACCATCAGACAGTGTTTAGGAGACCGCACTGGCAACCGCTCTGACCCTCAATTCGGAGGCAATTGCGCCATCCATGGACGGGTGGATAGACCCCGCCACGGAGGCCGTATTCTCAGCGGCGATCGAACCGAGTATCGACCTTACCCTTCACGGGTGCCGTGACGCTGAACTGCCGGACTCTTCCCCGACCACGGACTCCAAACCGCCGGTGCCTGTGCCTGTCGAATCCGACTGGGCGCCGATCATGGAGTTCACTTCCGCGGATATCTTTCAGCACTCGCCCTTCGGCGACATACTAAATTTATTAAAGTCTCTCTCCTTGTCTGGAGAGTCCTGGCCGAACTATGTCCGGCAGAATTGGGATGCGGATGACGAAGAAATTCGCCACCCACCCACCACCCACTTAGTAGCCACTGTCGACAATTTGACCGACATGCCCGACTTCGACTCCGAAGACATCGACCGTATGGACGACGATGGAGGAGACGAACAGGAGCCACTGCCCACAGGGCACTGGACGCCCACTTCATCATATGATGTATACATGGTGGACACACCCAAAGAAAACGACGACGAGGAACGGAAGGACGCAGCGAAGGATCGTTCCCTCGAGAAGCTGTCAAAGCGGCAGCGTAAGCGCCGCTCCAAATCCCGCCTCGGCAGAAATAGCGATCATATAGACCCAGCGATAGAGCAGGGTGAGCCAGCGGACGACAAACACGGCATTGAATCACCGTCCGACCACGGCAACACGGAGAATCAAACCGAACAACCCGACTCCGGCGAAGATAACAGTCCGGATGACATCACACCGGACAGGCACCCGGAGCAACAGAATACCCATCAAAGGCTTGTTGCCACTGCGAGGAGTCTGAAATAGCAGAAGCAAAGGCTCAGGGCTGCACAAGGAACACTCAGAATTAGATGGAGTGAAGTACTCAACACTGGAGCAAAATACGACGGTAGTCACCACACAAAGAGCTACCCGAAGCGAAAGCTGCTACCTGAATTCGATGAGGAGGCCTTAGATCCCTCGCAATCAGAAAACAAAACAGCCATTTGGTCAGATAGACAACCTCGTGGCCAACATAGAGCGGCAAACGACGCCGCACACAAGCGAGTACGCGATCCACGTGAGGGCTCACATCAAAAGGACGGCGCAACGAGATCCATCTATGGGCCAAGCAAGCGCGCTCCAGCACGCAATGCAACACAACAAAAATCCGAACACCACGGTACACCCAAATACAGGGGTGCCGCACACCCCCTATGTTTCACCGATGAGGTGCTGGACCATGAATTTCCAGAGGGATTCAACCCCGTAAACATAGAGGCGTATGACGGAACGATAGACCCTGGGGTCTAGATTGAGGACTACATCCTCCATATCCACATGGCTCGAGGAGACGATCTCCATGCCATCAAGTACTTACCCCTCAAGCTCACAGGGCCAGCTCGGCACTGGCTTAAAAGCCTCCCCGAAAACTCCATTGGAAGCTGGGAAGAGCTCGAAGACGCTTTTCGAGAAAATTTTCAAGGGACCTATGTCCGACCACTAGATGCAAACGATTTAAGTCATATAACTCAACAGCCCGGAGAGTCAGCCCGAAAGCTTTGGAACAGGTTTCTCACTAAAAAGAACCAAATAGTCGACTGTCTGGACGCCGAAGCCTTAGCAGCTTTCAGGCACAGCGTTCGAGACGAATGGCTTGCCAGACACCTTGGCCAAGAAAAGCCGAGAACAATGGTAGCATTAACAAGCCTCATGACCCGCTTTTGCGCGGGCGAGGACAGCTGGTTAGCCCGATGCAGCACCAGCGACCCAAGTACATCCCAAGTCAGGGACGGAAACGGGAAGCCATGACGCAGCAAAAACAAGCGCCGGAATAAAGAAGATAGCCCGAAGAGCACGGCGGTAAACGCCGGATTCAGAAGCTCTCGGCCAGGTCAGCAAAAGCTGCCCTCCAAAGGCAACAGAGACGAACTGTCCAGCCTAAACAAGATTCTGGACAAAATATGCCAGATCCACAGCACCCCCGATAAACCTGCAAATCATACCCATAGAGAATGTTGGGTCTTCAAGCAGTCCGGCAAGCTCAACGCCGAACACAAGGGGCAGGATACACCAAGCGAAGACGAGGACGAGCCTCGCAAGCAAAGCAGTGGGGAACAGAAGAAATTCCCACCAGAAATCAAAACAGTAAACGTGTTACACGTGATGAAGGGAAGAAACAAAGCGACACTCCTAGAGACACGCGCCCCAGGGCCTATCGCCGCAGAGTTCTGCCACTGGTCGTCCCAACCGATCGCATTCGACCATCGGGATTACTCGGCAAGTATCCGGCATGCAGGATGGGTTGTATTGGTGTTAGACCCGATAATTGATGGATACCACTTCACACGAGTCCTGATGGACGGCGGCAGTAGTTTAAACCTGATATATCAGGACACAGTCCACAAAATGGGGATAGACCCAACAAAAATCAGCCATAGCAATACTACCTTTAAAGGAGTAACGCCAGGCCCAGAAGCCCATTGCACGGGCTCCCTGCTATTAGAGGTTATATTCAGCTTTCCCAATAACTGCCGTAGCAAAAAGTTAACCTTCCACATCGCTCCGTTCCAAAGTGGCTATCAAGCACTACTCGGACGTGAAGCTTTCGCTCGCTTTAACGCAATACCGCATTACGCTTCTCTCGTGCTTAAGATGCCCGGTCCACGTGGCATCATTACAGTAAATGGAAATATTGAGCGCTCCTTGCGCGCGGAAGACCGTGCGGCCGCCTTGGCAGCCGCACACTAGACGGCCTCACCAACTAGAGCATCTGACAGGTCGTTAAGACCACGGACACGGTTAGACGAGTCCGGTGTGGCTATATATATTTGATACAGGTTTGATGGCTATACCCCTATAACAATACAAGGGGCTCAACGCGTGTAAACAAGTGACAATTAGGCTCAACCTTACTTATCTTGAATTGTACATGGTTTATTTAGTATAACCTACCTTTTTGCACGACAAATTTTCAACTAAGTTCCTCTCTTTTATAGATGACCATCGTGCTACACCCGTCGAGGATACGGCACAACAAAGACACAGGCGCAGACGTGCAGCAGGGACCCGTTCCAAGGATTCTTTTTAGATTAAGACCCTGCGTAAACTTTTTTTACTGTCTCTTGTTGATACACATCCCCCGGATTCTCAGTACAATTGAGAAGGATGCTGACGTACTGGCATGTGGCCACGTCAGAATATTGCATGTACCTGGACACTAGGGGCTTATTACAAAGGGCACTGTTTAGGCCCGGTTTACATCATAAAGACCGAATACCTTAGGGAGTGTTCGACGTCGCGAGTTTGGCCTTACATGCATCAGCTCCGAATCATGTCTTTGGTGAAATGTTGGGTTTGCCCGGCTCCTGTGTTTTGCTGCCTTACGTTCCGCTCTATCGGCTAAGGCGGCACTAGGAGAACAACTGCGATTGTGCCCTGGTTCATCCGGACAAGCACCTCAGTGGAGAAAGCTAGAAACTGACTGTCATGATATAGCGTGAGACTGGTCAACCACTCGATGACCTAGAGGAATCTTCGGGATTCCTCCGCCTTAACGAAGGGCCGTTTCCCGGCCAAGCAAGTACGCGCCCCGAATCCGAATGAGCGCGGAGCCACCAGGGGCTATATAGTAGCTCCACTGTCAAACTCCTCTAGCTAAGTGAAAGTGTTAAAGCATTATAGTCCGATTGCCTAGTTCGCTGCGCTATCACCTCCTTAATGGACCAAGATGTTGGATCAAGTGTGAACATGCATCTTCTGCGAACACCCCCGCATTATATGTGTGGGGGCTGAAGCTGACGACTGCCATCTTTCAGGTTATATACATATATACCTAAACGGCCGCACAGGAGGCATCATACTACTTTCGAGCAACAGTATAAATATAGCCTTGATAAACTCAATAAAACATTGTTTTTACAATTGGAATACATGTCACTTAAACATAATATTCTTCGAGCATTGCGCCTCTATCAAACGAGCGCCTTCAAGAACTTCTTCAAAGTAGTGCTCGGTAGCCACTCGGCCTATGGCCGAACCCTGTGCCGCAATAGTGGTGGCATCCATCTCCGCCCAGTATATTTTGACATGGGCAAGGGCCATCTGCGAGCCTTCTATGCACGCCGACCTCTTTACAGCATCGATGCGTGGCACATCACCAAGGAATTGTTGCACTAAGCTAAAGTAGCTATTCGGCCTTGGCCCTCCTGGCCACAGATGATCCACAACGGACCTCATGGCAAGTCCGGATAATCTATGGAGCTCGGCCCAACCGGTCAAACGCTCATTCAGCAACGGCGGACGGACTGGAGCATGAAACTATGACCAGAACAGCTTCTCCACTTCAAGACCTTTCTGATCCTTGAGGTACTCGGCCGCATCAGCAGCACTTGCAGCCAAATCCATGTACTCGTCCGCAGAACTCCATGGCTGGTCCAGAGGAGCATATTTCGGATCTCTAAACTTAGTACGCAACAAGAAGGGCTTCCCAGAAACGATATCCGCAGCTTGATTCAGCTCCTCCTTCGCCGCTCTAATTTTGAGCGGGCTTCCTTGGCAGCCACCCGGGCCTTCTCCAGGTCCGCCGCCTTCGCTCGGTTTTCTTCTTCAAGAAGCCGGTAACGTTCAGCAGCATCTTTTAACTCCACGGCCAACTTGGCAATTTTTTCTTTGCTCTCGCAATGTGCGGCCTGTTCGGCCCTTAACTCTTCGGCCGCCTTTAAAGCGGCCGCATTGCTACTCCTTGCTTGCTCCTTGGCTCGGGAAAGCTCTGCCCGAAGGGTCTCCACGGTGGCAGCTCCATCTGCAATCACAACATATTAAAGATACTGGCATCATGCTGCTCTTTTTATGTGACAATCACCAGAAAAATCACTTACCCTGTGCCTCGTCAAGCCACTTGTTAACAAGCACGATGTCGGCATTTGCCGCATCCAGTTGTCGTCTTAGTTCGGCAAACACATCAGTCCGGCTAGCCACCGGAGCTTCAACCACCTGTACATAAAGGCGGTCTGGTTTTTACCTGGGACTATGATCCTCTGTTTGCTGCCGTTTTCGAGGACAACCAGAGTCTCAAGGGCTACTATCAACACAGGGCACATCTAAAAATGTGCGGTACTGTCAAAAATGTACATCATTTCATGTACCTCAAAACCTGCCAGTAGACTCATAAAGGCTTCATGCAACCCGCTTTCTACGGACGAAATCCTTTCAATCATCGTACCCATCAATGTGCGGTGCTCTGCTAAGATAGCCGCTTGCTTTAGCAGATCCCTCAGTACGTCCGACCGCACACCAGATGGTGTCGGAATCTTTTGATTGCTCTCTTCAAGAGCCGGATACTGAGGACTTCGGGTGGCCATAGGATTACCTTCTGGACTTGCCGGATCAAGAGAAACCCTCCGCGACGACACCTCGGGGTCGCCCGCCTCATGAGGCGGTATGACAGGGGGAGGTGTTTCACTCTCCATCATCTCTGGAAGAAGATCCCCTAAAGACGAGCTCTGCTGAGAAGGGCTAAGATCCGAACTGCAAGATAAATGTCTCGGTTATTTTCCTCAGAGGTAAAGTGAGATATTTCCATTTACCCTTTTACTTACAGCTCGGTGGAGGGCTGATCCCCTTGAGGGCATAGTGCGGCCAGGGTATCCCCAGGGCGGGACCCTCCGGCGCAGATTTCTTCCCCCGTTTGAGGACCGTTGTCTCCGGGTCCTCAGAGATGGTTCTCTTCCGTCCCTGGGGAGAGGAATTTTCAGTTCCACCCCCCGGCTAACCTCCTTCGCGGAAGCGATAGCCTCCTTGTTCCCCCCTTTATCTTCTCCTAAGGGCGCTTGATAAGGCGCAATCTCTAGCATCCTAATTAGCACAGGATTTGGTGAGGTCTCAGGGAGGGGGGCCAAACACCTGATCAACTTTCCCTTCGCTATCCAATCCTGGGTCAAAGAGCGGCTTTTTTAGGGCAATGTTGCGATAAATAAACGAACAATGTGTTCGAATGCGGGGCTACTTACTTGGGTATCCGGGCGATTGCAGCTCAGACCTGCATCCTTAGTGATGTCCGGACACATTATTTGTGGTCCGAAGAACAATTTGTACATCTCTTAGTGCGTCATGCCGAGGAAATGTTGAATAGCTCGCGGTCCTTCCGGGTTGAATTCCCACATGCGAAGGGGCCGGCGTTTGCAAGGCTGGACTTGACAAACTAGCATGACTTGCACTACCATGACCAGACTGAAGTCTCTCTCAAAGAGATCTCGGATACAGCTTTGCAGTATTGGCACGTCCTTGGCTGGACCCCAGCTCAGCCCCCCTGCTGATCCATGACATCAGTTGTGGTGGGGGGCCTGAGCGAAAGGTGGGGGCAGCTACCCACTTGGCACTTCGGGGAGCTGTGATGTAGAACCACTCCCGCTGCCACAATCCGGACACCTCTGGGAAGTAACCCTCAGGCCATGGAGCGTCAGCAATTTTGCTTATTGAAGCATCTCCACGCTGCGTGCTGCCCCTCGATCATCTTCGGCTTCACATCAAAGGTCTTGAGCCACAGGCCAAAGTGAGGGGTAATGCGGAGGAAGGCCTGACATATGACAATAAATGTCGAGATGTGAAGAAGGGTATCCGGGGCCAGATCGTGAAAATCTAGCCCGTAATAGAACATAAGACCCCTGACAAAGGGATCCAGAGCGTGGCCTAGTCCTCGGAGGAAGTGGGAGACGAACACGACGCTCTCGTTGGGTTCAGGAGTAGGGACGACCTGCCCTCGGGCATGTAGCCGATGCGAAATTTAGGCGGTCAGATATGTGGCCTCTCTCAACTTCTTGATGTCCTCCTCTATGACGGAGGAGGGCTTCCACCGACCTTGAAGGTTGGAACCGGACATAGTTGAAGGTCTGAAGTGCCTAAAACTGAGCTTTGGGTGTTGGAACTCGAGGCGGGAGGCGGATTTGATTGAGCACGAGAAGGAAAAAAGAAAAGGCCTTGTCCCCTTTATAAAGAGGGTGAATATCAAGCGTCCTCCTCGTGGCCGTTTGGGACTTGCCTAAGATCTAGGAGTCCTACCAATAGGCATGGTTGGGTTACCCACGTTCGTAGTGATGAGAATCCCGTAATAAAGGGGACACGATATCTGCTTCGACAAGACGTGCCAAGGAAACCGCCTCATGAAACACGCTGAGATTGGTTATGCAAAACGATTCGAATAAAGACCTGGCCGTGGTGTGATGTCACACTACGGGGTACGTCCGCAGATTAGATTTATGGAAATATTATTCTCTCTACAGTGGTATGTGGAACTTGTTTTGCAGAGCCGGACACGATCCTCGTGTTCAAAATCTTCTATGAAGTATTCAGAGGAGGAACCCGCCTAGCAATGCCGAAGACAATCTGCGCGCCGGACTCATCGTCATTGAAGCCTGGTTCAGGGGCTACTGAGGGAGTCCTGGATTAGGGGGTATCCAGACAGCCGGATTATATCCTTTGGCCGGACTGTTGGACTATGATGATACAAGATTGAAGACTTCGTCCCGTGTCCGGATGGGACTCTCTTTGGCGTGGAAGGCAAGCTTGGCAATACGGATATGTTGATCTCCTTCCTTGTAATCGACTCTGTGTAACCCTAGCCCCATCCGGTGTCTATATAAACCGGAGGGTTTAGTCCGTAGGACGAACAACAACAATCATACCATAGGCTAGCTTCTAGGGTTTAGCCTCTTCGATCTCGTGGTAGATTAACTCTTGTAATACTCATATCATCAAGAACAATCAAGCAGGACGTAGGGTTTTACCTCCATCAAGAGGGCCCGAACCTGGGTAAACATCGTGTCCCCTGCCTCCTGTTACCATCCGCCTTAGACGCACAGTTCGGGACCCCCTACCCAAGATCCGCCGGTTTTGACGCCGACACTCGCCTTCACTGTTTCCTTTCGCCTTTGCTCAGATCCCCTTTCTTGCTCCTCGCTTACGAAATCTTCAGATCTGCCCCCATCATTTCCTGCATCAGCGACAAATGTCGCCCCAGAGGGTCAAGCCCGCCTCATCGCTGGCTTGGTACGAGCCGGCTCTCGATGCGCCAAATGTTTCAGAGAAGAGCCTCGCCGACATGCGCTTGCTGACGGTGGGGGAAAGCAACGAGAAGGGGAAGACTGGACTCCGGGCCGGCTCCGACGTGCCTGCGCCCGAGGGAAGCACCTTCTACCCCTTCTTCACGAGCAGCATCGCCGCCGGGCTGGTTCCCCCCTTCTCTGACTTCTTTTACGAGGTCCTTGATCACTTTGGACTGCAAGCGCTGCATCTCCATCCCAACTCCATCCTTCTCTTGTCCATCTTCGCCTACTATTGCAAGGTGTATCTAGGCATGATGCCATCCATGGCTCTGCTGCGCTACTTCTTCTTCCTCCGTGCCAACGAGGGCCATATCTCCCGGTGCGCCAATTTCATCATGGCCGGCAAGGCCAACTCGATCTCGAACACCGGGAAGAAGGCCGACAACCTCAGGGCCAAATGGGTCATGATGGGTGCCAAGTGCGTCCACCCGTGCTTGGCGCTGCCGACGGAGAGGCCCCAGCCCGACAAGGGGTGGTCCTGCGTGAAGCTCACCAACGAGCGGGCGATGTTGGTGCTGGAGCAGATGAAGTCCGACCTGAAGCCTGGCAACGCGAAGGCGGCGAAGATTACAGGGGCCATGCTCCTGAGGGAATTCCTGGCCCTGTGCGTGGCCCCGCTCCAGGCCTGCGCGCGCCCCTTGTGGGTACTTGGGGGATGAAGAGGACAAGGTTCGCTTGAGCTCGGAGGCCTTGTATGACGAGGAGTTGACCGCAACTCTCTGCCTCCTAGTTGGGGACGATCAGGAGTATCCGCCGAATGTATTTACTCCCTTGTTCTGCCACAAATATGGGACGCTGATCGTGGCCTCCAAGCCGACCTTTGACGGGCATGGACCGGTGCCGCCATTGCTCACCGGGGCCCCTGCGGCACCGAGCCAGTGGAGCTGTCTTCTGGTGAGTCCTGCAAGGAGGAAGAAGAGGTGGAGGAGGAGACTCGGAGGTGACCCCTGAAGGGACGGGGGAGACCTCCCCCCCTAAGGCTGACATCCTCCGCGCCTTCCCTGACGATGATGAGGCCGACACTCCCACGGAGAAGGAGGAACAGGCAGTGATCCCGACGAGGAGCAGGTCGGCGCTGATCTCCCGAGATTCTGCTGCTGCTCCAGTGCCGGCTGGAGCTGCTTCTGGCTCAACCGCTGCTCCTGGTTCAGCTTCTGGGGCTGGTGCGCCCGCGCCTCGAGTCGGGCTGCTCTCAGGCTTCAAGCTCACCAAGCGGAAGGTGGACTACGTTGCTGTGGACTAGTAAGTGCCTCGCCTCGCCTTGTTCCTGCTGTTAATGCTTGTTTCTGACTCTCTTTCCTTGTGTAACCAGGCTGTCGACTGCGCCGAAGAGGAGAAGGGAGAGCGAGGTGGTCCGCTTGAGTCCATGTCGCCTCCTGCGACCGCGCCCCTCTCCGTGAGCAAAGGTGAGGATGGTGCTCGTGCTCCTCCAGCCCGGTCATCCTCGCGAGGCCCGATCGAGCATCCTCGAGAAGAGTCAGCCCCCGAAGCGCCGCTGGCTCAGAAGGTGCCGGTGTCCGGCACGGCTCATGAGGTCCCGAAGGCTCAGGAGCCTCCTGTTGGAAATATGCCCTAGAGGCAATAATAAATTAGTTATTATTATATTTCCTTGTTCATGATAATTGTTTATTATCCATGCTAGAATTGTATTGATAGGAAACTCAGATACATGTGTGCATACATAGACAACACCATGTCCCTAGTAAGCCTCTAGTTGACTAGCTCGTTCATCAATAGATGGTTATGGTTTCCTGACCATGGACATTGGATGTCGTTGATAACGGGATCACATCATTAGAAGAATGATGTGATGGAGAAGACCCAATCCTAAGCCTAGCACAAGATCATGTAGTTCGTATGCTAAAGCTTTTCTAATGTCAAGTATCATTTCCTTAGACCATGAGATTGTGCAACTCCCGGATACCATAGGAATGCTTTGGGTGTACCAAACGTCACAACATAACTGGGTGGCTATAAAGGTGCACTGCGAGTATCTCTGAAAGTGTCTGTTGGGTTGGCACGAATCGAGACTGGGATTTGTCACTCCGTGTAACGGAGATGTATCTTTGGGCCCACTCGGTAGGACATCATCATAATGTGCAAAATGTGACCAAGGAGTTGATCACGGGATGATGTATTATGGAACGAGTAAAGAGACTTTCCGGTAACGAGATTGAACAAGGTATCGGGATACCGACGATCGAATCTCGGGCAAGTATCGTACCGATAGACAAAGGGAATTGAATACGGGATTGATTGAATCCTCGACATCGTGGTTCATCTGATGAGATCATCGTGGAACATGTGGGAGCCAACATGGGTATCCAGATCCCGCTGTTGGTTATTGACCGGAGAGTCGTCTCGGTCATGTCTGTGTGTCTCCCGAACCCGTAGGGTCTACACACTTAAGGTTCGGTGATGCTAGGGTTGTAGAGATATTAGTATGCGGTAACCCGAAAGTTGTTCGGAGTCCCGTATGAGATCCCGGACGTCACGAGGAGTTCCGGAATGGTCCGGAGGTGAAGATTTATATATAGGAAGTCCAGTTTCGGCCATAGGGAAAGTTTCAGGGGTAATCAGTATCGTACCGGGACCACCGGAAGGGTCCCGGGGGTCCACCGGGTGGGACCACCTATCCCGGAGGGCCCCATGGGCTGAAGTGGGAGGGGAACCAGCCCCTGGTGGGCTGGTGCGCCTCCCATGGGCCTCCCCTGCGCCTAGGGTTGGAAACCCTAGGGGTGGGGGCGCCCCACTTGACTTGGGGGCAAGTCCCCCTTGGTCGCCGCCCCCTTGGAGATTGGATCTCCTAGGGCCGGCGCCCCCCCTAGGGACCCTATATATAGTGGGGGAGGGAGGGCAGGTGCACCCATGTCTCCGGCGCCTCCCTCTCCCTCCGTGACACCTCTCCCTCTCGTTGGTGCTTGGCGAAGCCCTGCCGAGATCCCGCTGCTTCCACCACCACGCCATCGTGCAGCTGGATCTCCATCAACCTCTCCTCTCCCCTTGCTGGATCAAGAAGGAGGATATGTTTCTCTGTTCCGTATGTGTGTTGAACGCAGAGGTGCCGTCCGTTCGTCGCTAGGATCATCGGTGATTTGGATCACGACGAGTACGACTCCATTAACCCCGTTCTCTTGAATGCTTCCGCTTAGCGATCTACAAGGGTATGTATGATGCACTCCCCTCTCCCTCATTGCTAGATGACTCCATAGATTGATCTTGGTGATGCATTGAAAATTTTGAATTTCTGCTATGATCCCCAACAGTGGTATCAGAGCCAGGTTTATGCGTAGATTCTATGCACGAGTAGAACACAAAGTAGTTGTCGGCGATGATTTGTTCAATTTGCTTACCGTTACTAGTCTTATCTTGATCCGACAGCATTGTGGGATGAAGCGGCCCGGACCGACCTTACACATACGCTTACGTGAGACTGGATCCACCGACTGACATGCACTTGATGCATAAGGTGGCTAGCGGGTGTCTATCTCTCCCACTTTAGTCGGATCGGATTCGATGAAAGGGTCCTTATGAAGGGTAAATAGCAATTAGCATATCACCGTTATGGTTTTGCGTAGGTAAGAAATGTTCTTGCTAGAAACCCATAGCGGCCACGTAAAACATGCAACAACAATTAGAGGACGTCTAACTTGTTTTTGCAGGGTTTGCTTTGTGATGTGATATGGCCAAAAGGATGTGATGAATGATATATGTGATGTATGAGATTGATCATGTTCTTGTAATAGGAATCACGACTTGCATGTTGATGAGAATGACAACCGGCAGGAGCCATAGGAGTTGTCTTAATTTATTTATGACCCGCGTGTCAACATAAACGTCATGTAATTACTTTACTTTGTTGCTAACCATTAGCCATAGTAGTAGAAGTAATAGTTGACGAGGCAACTTCATGAAGACACAATGATGGAGATCATGATGATGGAGATCATGGTGTCATGCCGGTGAAGAAGGTGATCATGCCGCGCCTCGAAGATGGAGATCAAAGGTGCAAGATGATATTGGCCATATCATGTCACTTTATGATTTGCATGTGATGTTTGTCATGTTTTTACATCTTATTTCCTTAGAACGACGGTAGCATAAATAAGATGACCCCTCATTACAATATCGAGGATTGTGTTCCCCCTAACTGTGCACCGTTGGTAAGGTCCGTTGTTCCGAAGCACCATGTGATGATCGGGTGTGATAGGTTCTAACGTTCGCATACAACGGGTGTAAGCCAGATTTACACACACAATACACCTAGGTTAACTTGACGAGCCTAGCATGTACAGACATGGCCTGGGAACACGGAAGACCGAAAGGTCGAACATGAGTCGTATAGTGGATATGATCAACATGAAGATGTTCACCGATGATGACTAGGCCGTCTCACGTGATGATCGGACACGACCTAGTTGACTCGGATCATGTATCACTTAGATGACTAGAGGGATGTCTATCTAAGTGGGAGTTCATTGAATAATTTGATTAGATGAACTTAATTATCATGAACATAGTCAAAAGGTCTTTGCAAATTATGTCGTAGCTCACGCTTTGGTTCTACTGTTTTAGATATGTTCCTAGAGAAAATTTAGTTGAGAGTTGACAGTAGAAATTATGCGGACTGGGTCCGTGAACTGAGGATTGTCCTCATTGCTACACAGAAGGGCTATGTCCTTAATGCACCGCTCAGTGCGTTGAACCTCGAGCATCGTCTGTAGATGTTGGGAAACATCTGAGATACACGTTTTGATGACTACGTGATAGTTCAGTGCGTAATACTAACGGTTTAGAATTGTGGCACCAAAGACGTTTTTGAAACGTCGCAGAACATATGAGATGTTCCAAAGACTGAAATTGGGATTTCAGACTAATACCCACGTCAAGAGGTATGAGACCTCTGACAAGTTTCTTAAGCCTGCAAACTAAGGGAGTAAAGCTCAATCGTTGAGCATGTGCTCAGATTGTCTGAGTACTACAATCGCTTGAATGGAGTGGGAGTTAATCTTCCAGATGAGATGGTGATAGTTCTCCATAGTCACTGCCACCAAGCTATTAGATCTTAGTGATGAACTATAACATATCAGGGATAGACATGTTGATCCTTGAGCAATTCGCGATGTTTGACACCTTGAAAGTAGAAATCAAGTAGGAGAATCAATTGTTGATGGTTAGTAAAACCACTAGTTTCAAGAAGGGATACTTCATGAGACGGCAAATCAGTTGCTGCTCTAGTGAAGAAACCCAAGGTTGAACCAAACCCGAGACTAAGTGCTTCTGTAATGAGGGGAACGGTCACTGAAGCAGAACTACCCTAGATACTTGGTAGATGAGAAGGCTGGCAAGGTCAACAGAAGTATTTTGAATATACATTATATTATTGTGTACTTTACTAGTACTCCTGGTAGCACCAGGGTAATAAATACCAGTTCGTTTGCTAAGTGTTAGTAACTCGAAATAAAAGGCTACGGAGATTAGCTAAAGGTGAGATGACGATATGTTGGAAGTGTTTCCAAGGTTGATGTGATCAAACATCGCACGCTCCCTCTACCATCGAGATTGGTGTTAAAACTAAATAATTGTTATTTGGTGTTTGCGTTGAGCAAAGACATGATTGGATTATGTTTATCACCATACGATTATTCATTTAAGGAGAATAATGGTTACTCTGTTTACTTGAATAATACCTTCAATGGTCTTGCACCTAAAATAAATGGTTTATTGAATCTCGATCATAGTGATACACATGTTCATGCCCAAAGATATAAGATAGTAATGATAGTACCACATACTTATGGCACTGCCATTTGAGTCATGATGGTATAAAACGCATGAAGAAGCTCCACGTTGATGGATCTTTGGACTCACTCGTTTTTGAAAAGATTGAGACATGCGAACCATGTCTATTGGTAGATATGCATGAAGAAACTCCATACAGATGGATCGTTTGGACTAACTTGATTTTGAATCACTTGAGACATGCAAATCATACCACATGGGCGAGATGACTGAAAGGCCTCGTTTTCAGTAAGATGGAACAAGAAAGCAACTTGTTGGAAGTAATACATTTTGATGTGTGCAGTCCAATGAGTGCTGAGGCACGCAGTGGATATTATTATGTTCTTACTTCATAGATGATTTGAGTAGATGCTAAGTATATTCACTTGATGAAACACAAGTCTGAATTATTGAAAGGTTCAAGTAATTTCAGAGTGAAGTTGAAGATCGTCATGACAAGATGATGAAATGTCTATGATATGATCATATAGATGGATATCTGAGTTACGAGTTTGGTACATAATTAAGACATTGTGGAAATTATTTCACAACTAATACCTCCTAGAACACCATAGTGTGATGGTGTGTCCGAGCATCGTAACTGCACCCTATCGGATATGGTGC
Source organism: Triticum urartu (assembly GCF_056163025.1). Taxonomy (NCBI): domain Eukaryota; kingdom Viridiplantae; phylum Streptophyta; class Magnoliopsida; order Poales; family Poaceae; genus Triticum; species Triticum urartu. Next base: position 86,073,364 of record NC_141874.1, read on the forward strand.
ATACCATGATGTCTCTTATCGAATTACCACTATCGTTTATGGGTTAGGCATTAGAGACAACCACATTCACTTTAAATAGGGCACCACACAATTCCGTTGAGACGACACCGTATGAACTATGGTTAAGAGAAACCTAAGTTGTCGTTTCTTAAAAGTTTGGGGCTGCGATGCTTATGTGAAAAAGTTTCAGGCTGATAAGCTCGAACCCAAAGCGGATAAATGCATCTTCATAGAATACCCAAAAATAGTTGGGTATACCTCCTATTTCAGATCCGGAAGCAAAAGTGATTGTCTCTAGAAACGGGTCCTTTCTCGAGGAAAAGTTTCTCTCGAAAGAATTGAGTGGGAGGATGGTGGAGACTTGATGAGGTTATTGAACCGTCACTTCAACTAGTGTGTAGCACGGAACAGGAAGTTGTTCCTGTGGCACCTACACCAATTGAAGTGGAAGCTTATGATAGTGATCATGAAACTTCGGATCAAGTCACTACCAAACTTCATAGGTCAACAAGGATGCATACTACTTCAGAGTGGTACGTAATCCTGTCTTGGAAGTCATATTGCTAGACAACAATGAACCTACGAGCTATGGAGAAGTGATGGTGGGCTCAGATTCCGAAGAATGGCTCGAGGCCATAAAAATCCGAGAGAGGATCCATGTACAAAAGAAAGTATAGACTTTGAAAGAACTACTTGATGGTCGTAAGGAAGTTGGGTGCAGATGGATTTTAAAAGGAAGACGGACAATGATGGTAAGTGTCACCATTAAGAAAGCTCAACTTGTCGTTAAGATGTTTCCCGACAAGTTCAAGGAGTTAACTATGATGAGACTTTCTCACTCGTAGCGATGCTAAGAGTTTGTAGGAATTATGTTAGCAGTTACTGCATTATTTATGAAATCTTGCAGATAGGATGTCAAAACATTGTTTCCTCGATGTTTTTCTTGAGGAAAGGTTGTATGTGATACATCCAGAAAGTTTTTGTCAATCCTGAAAGATGCTAACAAGTATGCAAAGCTCCAGCAACCCTTCTAAGGACTGGAGTAAGCATCTCGGAGTTGGAATGTACGCTTTGATGAGATAATCAAGAATTTGGGTTTATACAAAGTTTATGAGAAACTTGTATTTCCAAAGAAGTGAGTGGGAGCACTATAGAATTTTTGATGAGTATATGTTGTTGATCAGAAATGATGTAGAGTTTCTGGAAAGCAGATAGGGTTATTTGAAAAGTGTTTTTCAATGGAAAACCTGGATTAAGCTAATTGAACATTGAGCATCAAGATCTATAAGGATAGATCAAAATCGCTTAATAGTACTTTCAAATGAACACATACCATGACAAAATTTTGAAGGAGTTCAAAAATAGATCGGCAAAGGAGTTCTTGGAAGTGTTATAAGGTATGAGTATTGAGTAAAACTCAAGACCTGACCACGGCAGAATAGAGAGAAAGGACGAAGGTCGTCCCCTATGCTTTAGACGTAGGCTCTAAAGTATGCTATGTTGTGTACCGCACCTGAAGTGTGCCAAGCCATGAGTCAGTCAAGGGGTACAAGTGTGATCTAGGAATGGATCACAGGACAAGCGGTCAAGGTTATCCTTAGTAACTAGTGGACTAAGTTATTTTCTCGATTATGGAGGTGGTAAAAGAGTTCGTCGTAAAGGGTTACGCCGATGCAATCTTTGACACTAATCTGGATGATTCTGAGTAGTAAACCGGATTCGTATAGTAGAACAGTTATTTGGAATAGCTCCAAATAGAGCGTGGTAGCTGCATCTACAAGATGACATAGAGATTTGTAAAGCACACGTGCATCTGAAAGGTTCAGACCCGTTGACTATAACATCTCTCACAAGCATAACATGATCAAACCCAGAACTCATTGAGTGTTAATCACATGGTAATCTGAACTAGATTATTGACTCTAGTAAACTCCTTGGTTTTTAGTCACATGGGGATGTGACCTTGAGTGTTAATCACATAGCGATGTGAACTGGATTATTGACTCTAGTGCAAGTGGGAGACTGTTGGAAATATGCCCTAGAGGCAATAATAAATTAGTTATTATTATATTTCCTTGTTCATGATAATCGTTTATTATCCATGCTAGAATTGTATCGATAGGAAACTCAGATACATGTGTGGATACATAGACAACACCATGTCCCTAGTAAGCCTCTAGTTGACTAGCTCGTTGATCAATAGATGGTTACGGTTTCCTGACCATGGACATTGGATGTTGTTGATAACGGGATCACATCATTAGGAGAATGATGTGATGGAGAAGACCCAATCCTAAGCCTAGCACAAGATCATGTAGTTCGTATGCTAAAGCTTTTCTAATGTCAAGTATCATTTCCTTAGACCATGAGATTGTGCAACTCCCGGATACCGTAGGAATGCTTTGGGTGTACCAAACGTCACAACGTAACTGGGTGTCTATAAAGGTGCCTTGCGGGTATCTCTGAAAGTGTCTGTTGGGTTGGCATGAATCGAGACTGGGATTTGTTACTCCGTGTAACGGAGAGGTATTTCTGGGCCCACTCGGTAGGACATCATCATAATGTGCACAATGTGACCAAGGAGTTGATCATGGGATGATGTGTTACGGAACGAGTAAAGAGACTTGCCGGTAACGAGATTGAACGAGGTATCGGGATACCAATGATTGAATCTCGGGCAAGTATCGTACCGATAGACAAAAGGAATTGAATACGGGATTGATTGAATCCTCAATATTGTGGTTCATCCGATGAGATCATCGTGGAACATGTGGGAGCCAACATGGGTATCCAGATCCCGCTGTTGGTTATTGACCGGAGAGTCGTCTCGGTCATGTCTGCGTGTCTCCCGGACCCGTAGGGTCTACACACTTAAGGTTCGGTGACGCTAGGGTTGTAGAGATATTAGTATGCAGTAACCCGAAAGTTGTTCAGAGTCCCGGATGAGATCCCGGACGTCACGAGGAGTTCCGGAATTGTCCAGAGGTGAAGATTTATATATAGGAAGTCTAGTTTCGGCCATAAGGAAAGTTTCGGGGGTAATCGGTATTGTACCGGAACCACCGGAAGGGTCCCGGGGGTCCACCGGGTGGGGCCACCTATCCCGGAGGGCCCCATGGGCTGAAGTGGGAGGGGAACCAGCCCCTGGTGGGCTGGTGCGCCCCCCATGGGCCTCCCCTTGCGCCTAGGGTTGGAAACCCTAGGGGTGGGGGGCGCCCCACTTGACTTGGGGGGCAAGTCCGCCTTGGCCGCCGTCCCCCCTTGGAGATTGGATCTCCTAGGGCCGGCGCCCCCTAGGGACCCGATTTATAGTAGGGGGAGGGAGGGCAGGTGCACCCATGTCTCTGGCGCCTCCCTCTCCCTCCGTGACACCTCTCCCTCTCGTTGGTGCTTGGCGAAGCCCTGCCGAGATCCCGCTGCTTCCACCACCATGCCATCGTGCTGCTGGATCTCCATCAACCTCTCCTCTCCCCTTGCTGGATCAAGAAGGAGGAGACATCTCTCCATTCCGTACGTGTGTTGAACGCGGAGGTGCCATCTGTTCGGCGCTAGGATCATCGGTGATTTGGATCACGACGAGTACGACTCCATCAACCCCGTTCTCTTGAACGCTTCCGCTTAGCGATCTACAAGGGTATGTAGATGCACTCCCCTCTCCCTCGTTGCTAGATGACTCCATAGATTGATCTTGGTGATGCATAGAAAATTTTGAATTTCTGCTACGATCCCCAACACCTCCTGCCCCTCAGGCCATGGTGACGATGCCTCTTCCTCCTTCCGTGCAATTATTCCCAGGTTCTTCTGCCTCCTCTTCTATCTTGGAGCGCACCCTTTCAGAGATGGCTCAGCTACGGGAAGATCTCCAGGGCACGGACCCGTGCCTGGTGGCCGGGCGCTTGGAATTCTACCTCCTCTGGCTGGCTTCACTCCGACTTGGCGGTTCGAGCGTCGCTGAGCCAGGCCGCGGTGGCCTCCGAGAAGGAGAAGCAGGCCACCGCCCAAGCTACGGCCGATCGTGAGGCGGCACTGAAGGACGCCGAGGCCGCCCGCGGCCACTGCCGAGAGCTGGAGAACGAGCTAAAGGGCCTGCGCGGCGAGCATGCGGAAGAAGCAGGTGGCCGCCAGGCGAAGGAGGAGGAGATGAGGACTCGGGAGGACACTGTCAAGGGCCGCGATGCCGAGCTGGGAGAGCTGGCGAAGGCGCAGGCCGCGGAGCGCAGTCGGCTGGAGGAGTTGGAGCGGAAGGCGAGGGCGAAGGAGGCCGATCTTGACGCCAAGGCGAAGGTCCTGGCTGAAGACCGCGCGGCCTTCTCGCTCCTCAAGGAGAGGTCCCGTGCAGCGCTAAAGTCGTTGTACGAGAAGGGCTTGGAGAGGCTGCTGACCACCGACGAGGATGGCCTGCTCAGCTGCTGCCCTTCTTGGTGAAGGCGCTCGAGGAAGTCATGGAGGGCATCGGTCCCAGGGCGGAGGCTGAGGCTCGCGTCCTTTCCTTAGCCGCGCCGACGCGGGTCTTCAGCCACCTGCACCTTCATGACCCCAACACTCATCTTGACGAGCTTCTGGAGCCTCTGGCTGATGAACACTGCGCGGCTGCCGCCCACTGCCGTGAAGGGTCAAGTGGAGGCCCTGGTGAAGAAGTTCGACGCCTTCGCCCCCGCGCCCTCGACCGGTGATGCAGGTGAAGGCGACGCTACCCAGGAGGGGGCACCTCTTGCAGGTGCCGGCGGTGTCCAGGGGTGACCTGCAGCTGCTTTTCTGTTTTATTCCTGCAACATGCACCATGCCTCGTGGAGGCATTAAACTCGCGTTTGATATTGTGAGAACGATATGTCTTGTAATATTTGCTTTCAGATTTTGTGATTTTCTTCCTATTTGCTTTGTGTTCTGCGTCGGCAGAGCCCGGCCCCGCGCATACCTCAACCAACGTTGGGCCGACCGGAAACCAGGACGGACCAAGGAGTGAGGGGCTACGTGACCAGTTAGGCTCCTGAATCACGATGCTCAGGAGTCCCCCTTGACGCGCAAACAGCTTATAGGAAGGATACGCGAGGATAGGTTAATGTTCTACATCGACAGAGCCCGGCCCCGCGCATACCTCAACCGCCGTTGGGCCGACCGGAGATCAGGATGGACCAAGGACTGAGGGGCTACGTGACCAGTTAGGCTCCTGAGTCGCGATGCTCAGGAGTCCCCCTTGACGTGCAAACATTCTCCATACATTTGCCCTCGCCGACGCTTGGCTCGGGAGGGGCGTACGATGACCAGGTCCGAAGGACCTGGTTGGGTGGGGTACGCTTGGGCATGACCCGAGCGCAGCCCCCATGCCCAGCCCCCTCGTGCGGCTCTCCCGAGGGGAGGCGTTGCGGTGAGGCCGGACACTGAGCTCTGGGGTCTCAGAGGTTGGTGTGGACGTGAGGCCGCCCTCAGTTGTTTATCACTAGCATGGAGCAGAGTGCTTCCGCTTGTGCACGGGCATAGCCGCTCCTCGACAGTGTCAATGGCCAGCGCGGAGCATGGTGCTTCCATTGGGGTGTGGGAGGGGGACTCCCTACTACGGAGAGCCCCCGGGGCGTGTACAGCCCCGCCCTGACACGTGGCTTGCACGGTAGGGCTAGACGAGGTGTATCTGGGCACTCATGAGCCAGCGCGGGACTCACGAGGCCCTACCTCAATGCAGGTTGTGCCTGGTCTTGGTTCTTGTTCGTTGTCTTGGTCCTGCGAGATGGTTAGACAATGCGAAGGGTCCTGAAGAAAGACGGCCGGCGCGCTGCTCCCATGGTGGGTGGCGATCAAGCAGGTGATAGTCATAGATAGATCAAGCATGGAAAGCAACCTAGCTCAGGTAAATACAGGGAAGATGCATGCCACTGGGTCCGGCCCGAGCGGCTTGGGGATGATGCGGCCCAAGGGGCGCCCCCAACAAGGTAAGATAAAGACATAAAAAGGGATACATGTCGCAGGGACGAACCCACACGGCCTGGGAATGATGCAGCCCTGGGGGCGCTCCCAGCTGAATGAACTTGGAAAATGTCACCTGGTTCTATTGATCAAGGAGAGTTGGGGCAGCTGAAGGTATGCGGCGAAGGGTCTACTCCTCATTAGCCACCGGGGCCCTGAGCCTCGGGAGGCTCTGGGGCTCTAGGGGGTTCCTTGAGGACCGTCTTCATGTCCGTCAGCACAGCGTGGTGCCTGGCCTCCTGAGCCACCAGGATGCTTCGCAGGTTGCATTGATAGGCGGTCGCCACGTTCGGCAAGCCGAAAGGCATGCAAACGTAGCTGTGAGGTGGGCCCTCATAGTGTCCCACGCGCGAAGGCCAGAAAAGCTCCTGAGAGGCAGCCCGGTTGAGCCGTGGGACGTCGATGCAGACGCACAGCCCGGCATCCTCGCCTGGATGGGGGGCTGCGCCTGGTGAGTAGTGGCCGCCGCGTATGGTCCTTACGTCTCGCAGCTCCTGAATGGTCTTGGTGATGAACTCCTGAATGGTGGGTACTCCTTGCCATGTGTTCTCCTGAGGGAAACGTGCCGCAAAGCACGCCTCTAAGTGGTGCCCAAGCACCTCCCTCGTGATGCTAGAAAAGTTTGAGGCCCTCCAGAAGAGAGCACCCGAGCCCTGCCCGAGAGGGGCGCTGGGTGCGCCTTCCTATGTGATGGAGGGAGGCGCCCCAGGCGCGGGCGCCGATCCTGACGAGGCGCTGTTGCTTCTTCTTCCTGGGGGTGGCCTCAGGAGTGCGCTCGCCCTAGCTGTCGGGGTCATCGATTGCCGTAGCTTGTAAGGCACGCTCGAGGGAGCACACCACGTCTCTTTCTTCGCACGGGACTGTGATGATTTCGCCGCTTCCCAGCATCTTGAGGACATTGTAGCCGTGATGGGTCACCGCCATGAACTTGGCCAGGGCTGGATACCCGAGGATAACATTGTATGGCAGGCGGATGTAGGCGACGTCGAAGTCGATGAGTTCGGTGCGGTAGTTGTTGCGTTCTCCAAAGGTAACGGGGAGGCGGATCTGCCCGATCGGGGTAGTAGAGCCGCCAGTCACTCCTGTGAAAGGCTTGGTAGGCTGAAGCCGGTCATATGGCACTTGGAGGTTGTCAAACGTGTCGACGTACAAGACGTTGAGCCCTGCGCCGCCGTCGATGAGGGTCTTGGTAACTTGCACGTTGCTGATGACTGGTGAACAAAGCATTGGGAGGACGCCTGCAGTAGCTGCGCGATTGAGCTAATCTACCGAACTGAACGTGATGGGGCACTTGGACCATCTGAGCGGGCGTGTGGCCTCGAGCTTGGGGAGAACTGCATTCACTTCACGAGCAAACTGTTTGAAGATATGCTGCGAGGCTGGGGCTTGAGCTCCGCCCAAGATGCAGGCGATAGCTCGCGGCTCCTGGAAATCCCCAGCCCCCTCATCTTGATGGTGGTCGTCATTCCTTTTGGGTGGTGGCGGTAGAGGAGGAAGGCCAGCGTTGCCTTGAGGGCGATCCCCACGAGGTTGGTCCCTCCAGGCGCCCTCGCGACGCTGATCCTGCCAGCGGTGGTCACGAGGTCGGTCGTGCCACTCCTGGCACGGGCCACAATCGTCCTAGCGTCCGCCACCATGTCCTCCTCCTCGGTCGTAGCCCCGGTCGCTGCGCTTGGGGCATCGACCGAAGCGTCCTGCTCGAATGGCTCTGAGCTCTTGACAGTCGCTGGTGTTGTGGGTATGCAGGTTATGGAAGGCGCAGAATGGTCGGCTGCTCTTGGATGACTCGGGAAGATCTCGGCCGCGCTTGGTGTCTGGTTCTGCCGCGAGCACAGCTGCTCCCTTGCGCTTCACATCCTTGGCCTTGGCTTTCTTCTCCTCTGGGTCCGCAACAGGGAGCTCGAGGAGGGAGAGGTGGCCCTCCTCAGCTCTTGCACATTTGGTCGCGATGTTGAACAGCTCCAAGGTCATGCACAACTCGTCATAGATGGAGAGCTCCTCCTTCATCTTGACGTCGTGGATGCCGTCGGAGAACGCTGCGATGATGGCCTCGTCGGTCACCTTGGGGATCTTAATCGGCACGCTGTTGAAGCGCTGGATGTACTTCTGTAGCGTCTCTCCTGGTTGTTGCTTGATGCGGCGCAGGTCACCCGCGACCAGGGGGCGGTCGTGAGTGCCCTGGAAGTTGGCGATGAAGCGGTTGCGCATCTCGTCCCAGGAGGAAATCGAGCCTGGAGGCAGGTTCGGGAGCCAGCAGCGTGCGCCATCCTTGAGAGCCATGGGAAACCAGTTCGCCATGACTTTCTCATGGCCGTTGGCCGCCTCGATGCTCAGCTCGTAGAGCTGCAGGAACTCCACGGGGTCAGGGGTGCCGTCATAGAGAGGAGGCAGATCTGGCTTGAACTTTCCCGGCCAGGTGACGCTACGCAGCTTGGAGGTGAAGGTGCGGCAGCCGGCCGTGGTCACCGGGGCCCGCCTTGGAGGTGGAGCTTGGTCTTGGCGCCTGCGCGCCGCTATGGCAAGCAGTGCGGGGCCTTGCTGCAGCAAACGATCCTGGCGCGGCGGTGCGAGGAGTGGCAGAGCATTCTCTTGCGGTCCAGGGACTTCTTGACAGCTTGTTTCTTCATGCGCGGGCGCCGGACACGGTGGCTCGCGCCGTGGAGCCGCACACCTTGGCGCTAGGGCGCCGTCTTGGTGCAGAGGTGGCGCAGGTGCTTCGCGAGCTGCGTCGCCCGTGGCTGGCAGAGAGCGAGGCAGAGAGTGGGACGACGCAGGGAAGCCCCTTGCGGCGTGGACAAGCTCAGCGATGCGGTCAAGCCAGTCCTCGTAGAGGTTGTCGACTGGTTGGTAGCGCAGGAGCTCGTGCGTCATGAGGAGCGCGGCCTGTGCGTCCGCGGGAACGCGACGAGCGTGAGACGACGAACCAGCAGGAGTCAGCGATGGAGTGGCGGTGCGGCCGTCCTGTCACACCGAGGGGTGCAACGAGGATGCTTGCTGCTTGTTCCCCACCGGGCCGGTGGCGGCGTTGGCGGCAGGCGACGGAGAGCGACGGGGTGGCCCGCCGACAGGGGCCGTCTGAGCAACGCGGGTGGGGAGGGCAGCCCGGCGCTCGGCGCGGGCGCGGCGTGCGTCTGCCATGGAGACGATGAAGCGACGTGACGCGGAGCGGTGGAAGGGAAGCTTCGGCGCACCCCTACCTGGCGCGCCAAATGTCGGATCACGGGTTCCGGCAAAACCCTTAAGGTTCGAACACTGGGGTGCGCACGAAGATTTCCCCCCTACCAATCCACATCCTAGCTCAGCTAAGATCTTACGAACTAACTTGACGAACTCGCAACACAAAAGACACAAGATTTATACTGGTTTGGGCCACCGTTGTGGTGTAATACCCTACTCTAGTGTGGTGGTGGATTGCCTCTGGGGCTGATGATGAACAGTACAAGGGGAAGAACAACCTCCTGAGGTCGAGGTGTTCTTGTGGTTGGTGAACTTGCATGTGTGAGAATTTGGTTCACTCCCCAATCGATCGACCCCCCTAGCTATGGTGGTGGCTAGTCCTATTTATAGAGGCCCCGGTCCTCTCCCCAAATATTGAGCGGGAAGGGAGCCAACAACAACCAATTTGAAAGGGGACAACTAGTATAGCTTATCCTGATAAAAGTTGTCTTCGCCTGCAAAAGGCTCTAGTGGTGATGCCGCCTTGGGCTCCATGGTGACCTCCGTCTTGCCATCCTGCTGGTCTTGGTCTCATTGTGCTGATATGGAAACCTTTGCTTGATGCCTCGGTACTCCATGCCTGCGCTTGCCCCCTTAGCACCAAAGAGGAAACAAGGACATTGTGGGCGCCAGGTCTCGATCGTCATGGCTCACATCACTAGAACCTCACGAGGTTTGCCTGGCCTTGAACTCTCCGCCCCTTGCGAGCCAGCCTGGCGATGGCGCTCTTGAGGAGGTCTTGCGTCGTCCGCCTCGCGAGGGTCTTGATTCCTTGCTGGTGAAGATGGGTCATATAGGCCTGCTATCAAAGCCACGCCATGGGCCGCAGGCAGGCAAGTCTGGGGACCCCCATTCCCGGAACACCGACAGATATAGTGAAGAGAATGACATGCATAATGAACAATGGACGTCTGCGGAATGACTTCATGCAGAATTTATCATTGCATCATAGAGATGTAGAAAACGTAGCAGACGACCATCAAGTTTAAGCGTTACAACCCAAAGAACCAAATGTATCAAAAACGAGAGTTGTAATCACTTGGCAAAAAATATAGCAACCATCCATATGGACTCGCTTGAAGACTATAAACTCATATGCTTGTCCCCCTTTTATCAGTAAGGACCAAAAAGGTTTGAAGACATAGAACATCTACTCGTGCCCATCAGGAGTAGAAGAAGGTGCAGGGTCGATGTTGGAGTTCGGTGGTGCAGAAGGGCCTGGTGCAGTGTCGAGACACGGTGAAGCCATGGTTGGTGAAGTGGCATCGTCTTCTTTATCGACGACTCTCGCAACAACAGTTGCAACCGAAGAAGAATACTTAGAATCTTCAATGGGAGGAGTCCGATGCCAACTTGCATTCTGGGGAGGCCTGGAATCAAATTTGAAATCCTCAGTGAAGCCATCGTTGTAGTAAACCGGTCATTGATCTGGATATTCTTTGCCAGTTTCCTTCCTTTCCACTATAATGGCAACACTGACAGCTCGGCTATTGGCAGCCACGTATAACAGTAAGGGCTCCTTGTCAATGGGAGCAGCAAGAACTAGCGGCTCAACCAATTGTTTCTTCAAGGCCTCGAATGCCTGATCAGCAGCATCACTCCTGACAAAGTGATCTGTCTTCTTCATCATATGATACAGAGGAATAGCCTTCTCACCCAACCGGCTTATAAACCGGCTTAAGGCCGCAATACGACCAGCCACACACTGAACATCATTAATACACTAGATCATTGATGGCGCGCGTTGCTGTACCCATCTATTTTGGCTCTTGGTTGTTAGGAATGTAAAGTAATTTATATACATTTGTTTTAAAGTATTATGCTTTCTTGTAGCTTGTGATTATTTTTTATTTCTCAATAACCATACCATATGCTGCACCCATCCATTTGTCCAACAAATTTATAGTCATTACCGTGCATTGAAGTTAAATTTAGGATGAACTAATATATGGTCGCACTTGCAAATTATTTTACATCATTTTGTATAGAAGGAAGAACTGGGTTAGCTCTTGAGTCTTATATTGTCTTAAAGTTGCTTTGAACTTGGTCCTTTGGTGTATATGTTTTTTGATTAGGACGGTTCATGGTAAAGAGAACATTATTTGTGGCATACATCCATACTTACAGAAAATAAAAGATCTAGAAGAATTATGTCCATCAATTCAACTAAAAGTGGAAAGTGTGAACTCAGCTGCTCAATCTGCTAGTCAAACAAATTAATCATCCTATGGATCAAACTAAGATGGCCTTCCTAACCTAAACTGGTCGATTTCATAAAGCTATGGGACGCTCTTCAAAGTTTCAGTTTGGACGATGCAGCCCCTGATTCTTTTGGTTGGCCATGGTCTGCAATGGCCATGAAACACTTTCTTCATGGGAGTTGATTGCATCTGGAGATATTTTGGGCCATCCTGACCTGCAAAAGATTTGCTTGATTAGCCATCTAGTATGGCTTTGGACATCGGATCGAAGAGCAAGACATGGAATGCAGAACTCCAAGGTTGCATGCTTCACTTCTCTACAAGGAGATGATATAGTTGATCACATCATGGTGCAATGTGTCTCAACATGGACTGAATGTTTCACGAGACTACATATTAACATCGCTCGGCCATCTCAAACTGACGGCCTTGAAGCTTGGTTAATCAATGCGAGGACTGCATTCATTGGAAGAGACAATGTCTACCTTGTCATCCCGGTAAATCGGCACCTTTGGAAAAAAATTAAACACCAAGGTCTTTCGGCACCTCAACCAACAATGATAAAGGAAAGCTCTAGTGGACTTAATTTAGATGAGTTGATGTTCAGGAAAAGCGCAAGAGCGAATGAACTTAGTACTTTGTGAGGGGTGAATAATTTGTATCTAGGAGTAGGAGTAGAGCTGAGTGATTTAGCTCATATTGTTGTCCACGACAATTTTTGAGCTTCTTATTATTTTGATGCTGCACTCCATAAAACTATGGTACGCCTTGACACAATCTAAAAAATGATACCTTCCTAACCTAACATCGACATATACAGAGAAGAATGTGTAGCTGATAACACGGTGCATATTTGGTTTTCATAAATAATGCAATAGTAGTTCCCAGTTATCACCAGAGGTGACATCATGATTATTTTTAAAATTTTGCTAAATTTGTCTTCCAATCTTTCAAAACATCTCCACAGTAAAATTATATATGTATGGCATTGACCATCTAACTCACTCAAAATTAGAAAAGGTTAAAAAAATCATGCTAGCTATGGGCTCACCATTTATCACTGATTTTTGTGTGGCCATGAGGCTCCATCTTGCCTTAGGAATACTACAAGGATACATTGACTTATCCCATCAAGAATATATTAACTAAATTCAATCAAATTGACATGCTGAAAAAATTGAAGAGTCGAGGAATTCACCATGGAGAGTGGAAGAAAATGAGAAAGTTGTACATGAGTAGTCATCTTACCTTAATGAAAAAAAACACGATTGCTTTAAGGGGGTGAACGGAGCTTCCTAGGAACGTACACTCAACGCAAGGAAATCAGTTGGCTGGATGGAGCAACCCACGCATCACGTGCATTGGCTGATCCCAGAGAGAAAAACCAGTTGCAGACCGGTCAGCACGGTAGGAAGCATATATAGTCATACCATTGGGCAGCGAAAAGGATTGGCACATTACCAGCCTTGAATGCACCTTGATTGCCTTTCGCCATCATCTCTCCATTGCTCATTCTGGCAAGTTGACATCTGGGAGTCGTATGCCGCCCCTTATGGAGTAGCAATCCTCATGGCTCCGATCATGCAAGAAGAAAAGGAATTTCGGACAAGAACAGTAGCATAAGTACACTCATGAATAAATGGGAAGGAATCACAAAATAAATAAATGAAAACGAGCAGACATGGATGGATTTGCTCCAAGCTCCTGTCCGTCTTGCGTTCCCTACATCCAACATGAGATAGCTAGTGGAATATTTAGAGAATGAATTTGGTTCAAATACTCACAAATTGGAGACTGATCGTGGTAATTCCAAACAGAATGAGCAGATAACCTCATGCCGAGCTAGATGGACTTTTCGAAACCAGTTATTTATAGTTGGAAATTGATCCTGCTAAATTCAGGGAGATTGAGAGATAGCCATCATGCCCAGCTAGATGGATGAATCAAAATCAGCTATTTATAGTTGGAGATTGATCATGCTAAATTCAGGGAGACTGAGCAAATAACCATCATGACAAGCTAGATGGATGAATCAGAACCAGTTATTTATAGCCAACTACTAACACTGTGTTGAGAATATACTGATACATGTGTATGATGTTATCAAATCAACTATGAAGGGTCATTCTTGTGTATATCGTCTTTTTGTTATTGTAGCACCAGAGAGCAAGATGGTTGACTTGGTTCTTCCGATCAGTCTTGCCTGGCCCCTGTGTCATGTCTTATTATCAAACAAAGCAAAGATGATATCATGAGACGGTGAAGTTTAGTTGTGACCAGCGATGACTAACATGGAATGGATATTCACGAGGGATAATATCATACTGCACATTACTATCATTGGATTGTCATCAAACAACTTTAGTGCAAAGTCCAAACAAACATCTCCTCGTCACTGTGCACGGCAAGCTGCATGTGGCGGGGCATGATACCTTCTTGTTCTTGTTGTCGCTGGAAGGGTTGCCGGCCAGCTCCAGGACCCGAATCAATGAGGAAGAACAAACAAGATTAGCATAAATATTCAGGCATTTGATACTAATCGACGATGCGGTCAAAAACAGATCTAAGAATAGCCCGAGTAATCATAAACCACGAAGAAACCAGATTGAAGAATGGAGGACCCAAAGAACAAAATGATGAGATCTGAGAGAAGCACACCTCAACGGCGAGGTAATCGAAGATGGCGGCGAGGTAGATAGGGGCGCCGATGCAAACGAGCTCGGCGTACTTGCCTGCCTTGAGGAATCTGACGGTCCTGCCGACGGGAACTGCAGCCGGGACTTGGAACTCCTCTACTTCACCTTCTTGGCTGTGCCAGCGCTGATTGCCTTCCCACGACCGACCATCTTAGCAACCGAGGAGAAGGAGAACGAAGAGATCCGCTACTGGAAGACGAAATGTTGTTAGCCGCTGCACACCATCCCGCCGCTACTGCACACCATCCGAACCCATCACGGTCGCCATGGGATCCGTCGCTCCGGCATCGATCACCACACAGGTCGGACGCTGATGAAAGAGCCGGCCGCCATGCGAAGGGTGCGCGGCGTGTGACCTAGAAACGATCGATGGCTTCACAAATAGTACATGGGTTCGTACGTGAGTTCGTTACAGCCCATAGGCCCAATTTAACCCGAGACGGCCGAAAAAGCGACCAGAGCAGCGGACCAAAATGGTTCGCGGTTGCTAATAGCGAAAGAAGGCTGATTACACGCGATTCACAGCTAATCTAACGGCCGAAAATGCTATGAATTGACGATCAGACGGCTGTGAATGCTGATGGCATGAGAGGGCTGGAAAAGTGCGAAGTTTTAATATATCTAAATATCAGCTTAGCAAGAGAGGTGATTGCTTTTATCTTCTCCGGGTTAGCCTAAATACCCGTTTTGAAACTAGGAAACCCAAAAGTTTGTGGGCTGGCACACCGAAAACAAACTTAGCTAGGTTAAGCATCATCTTGTAAACCTGGAGGTTGTCAAAGGTCTCCTTCAAATCATCAATTAAAGTTTCCTTCTTTCTGGATTTCACTACAATGTAATCCACATAGGCATGCACATTACGATCGATTTGATCGTGGAGGCGATTTTGCACACACCGTTGGTAAGTCGTCTGGGCGCTCTTGAGCCCAAAAGGCATAGACACATCGCAGAAGGCTCCAAACGGAGTGATAAAAGTCGTCTTCTCCTGGTCCTTAACTGCCATTTTGATCTGATGATAACCAGAATAAGCATCCAAAAAGCTCAAACGCTCACAACCCGCCGTAGCATCAATAATTTGATCAATACGAGGAAGAGCTCATCATGCCAAGATCGATTGTTACACCAGATCTGTTCAACTTACACATCCATCTGGCAAAATAGTCCCTGTCTCTACTAGAGTTGCAAGGCGTCAACTCTATTCTCTTAATGCCAGCCCTCTTCCAGACCTTGCAGATATTCCGGTAGTCCGTGACTTCCCGGATATCTTTCCAGAAGAACTGCCAGGTGTCCCACCTGACAGAGATGTAGAGTTTGTCATAGAACTTATCCCAGGAACTGTTCCAACCTCTAGGAGACCATACAAGATAGCACCTTTGGAGTTAGCCGAGCTTAAGAAACAGCTTGATGAGTCCTTGCAAAAGAGTTTCATCCATCCCAGTTCTTCTCCTTGGGATTTTCCTGTCCTCTTCGTCAAGAAGAAGGATGGTACGGATCGGATGGTTGTAGATTATCATCCCGTTAATGTGGTCACAATAAAGAACAAGTATCCGCTCCCAGGATCAACGACCTGTATGATCAGCTCGCTGGATCCTCAGTCGTTTCCAAGATGGATTTGAGGTTAGGCTACCACCAAATCAAAATCAGAAACGGGGACATCCCCAAAACGGCCTTTGTCACTCGTTATGGTCAATACGAGTACACCGTGATGTCTTTCGGCCTAACCAATGCTCCAGCTACCTTCTCCCGCTTGATGAACTCGATCTTTATGGAGTACTTAGATAAGTTCATCGTGGTTTACCTTGATGGTATTCTTATTTACTCGAAGAACGAGGAAGATCATGCCGAACATTTTAGACTTGTGTTAGAAAAACTCAGAGAGCACTGCCTTTATGCCAAGTTCTCCAAGTGTGAATTTTGGTTGCCAGAAGTGACCTATCTAGGCCACGTGATCTCTGGTAAGGGCATTGCTGTCAATCCCAAGAGAGTTAAAGCCGTTCTCGATTGGACTCCACCCGAAACGGCCAAACAAGTTAGGAGTTTCCTTGGTCTAGCCAGTTATTGTCGCCGCTTTGTTGAAAACTTCTCCAAAGTGGCCAAACCCCTCACAGAACTTCTCAAGAAAGATAAAAGGTTTGAGTGGACCCCACAATGTGAGCACAGTTTTCAGGAACTGAAAAGACACCTGACTTCTGCGCTCATACTCGTGCCACCGGATTTCACTAAAGACTTTGTTATCTATTGCGATGCTTCGCATCAAGGACTAGGTTGCATTCTTATGCAGGATTGTCATGTGATTGCCTATACATCTCGACAGTTGCATCCACATGAGGAAAATTATCCTACACATGATCTAGAGCTTGCAGCCATAGTCTATGCACTTAAGACTTGGCGACATTACCTTCTTGGTAACCGTTGCGAAATCTACACTGACCATCAGAGTCTCAAGTATATCTTCACCCAACCGGATCTGAATCTCAGAGAGAGACGTTGGTTGGAGTTGATCTCAGATTACGACTTAGGAATCACCTACACACGAGGCAAAGCCAATGTCATGGCTGATGCTTTAAGTCGTAAATCCTATTGCAACAACTTCGTATTGCAACAATGTCAACCACCCCTCCATGAGGAATTCTGTAAGCTTAACCTTCACATAGCTCCTCATGGTTCCCTTTCTACCTTGGTGGCGAAACCTACCCTTACGGATCAGATCATAGAGGCTCGGAAGCATGATACGGGAATCTCCCGGATCAAGAAAAATATTTCCAAGGGAGTTACGGGCTGTTTCTCTATGGATGAACGAGGTGTTGTCAACTTTGGAAACCGTTTGGTGGTTCCCAAATGGCAACAGATGAAGCAACTGATCCTTAAGGAGGCCCATGAATCTCCTCTCACGATTCATCCCGGTAGTACCAAGATGTATCAGGACCACCGCCAGAGGTTCTGGTGGACTAGGATGAAGAGAGAAATCGCTCATTATATTGCCAACTGTGATGTTTGTCGTCGCGTTAAGGCAGAGCATCAAAGACCTGCTGGCACCCTTCAACCTTTAGCTATTCCCGAGTAGAAATGGGACAAAGTTGGTATGGACTTCATCACCGGCTTTTGCAGGACCAAGAAAGGAAATAATGCTATCTTCGTAGTTATTGATCGTCTCTCCAAAGTGGCTCACTTCCTACCTGTTCGAGAGAGTATCACTGCTAGTCAACTCGCTGACTTATATATCACCCGAATAGTGTCACTCCATGGTGTTCCACAAGAGATCAATTCAGACCGTGCCAGTCTTTTCACCTCTCATTTCTGGGAAAGTTTCCAGAATGCCATGGGAACCCATCTTTCCTTCAGTACCGCTTTCCACCCTCAGTCAAGTGGTCAGGTGCAAAGGTTCAACCAAATTCTCGAAGACATGCTTAGAGCTTGTGTTATCTCATTCGGTATGGATTGGGAGAAGTGTCTTCCTTTCGCCGAGTTTGCTTATAACAATAACTATCAATCCAGTCTTAGGAAAGCGCCCTTCGAGATTCTGTATGGACAAAGATGTCGAACACCTTTGAACTGGTCAGAAACCAGTGAAAGACAATTCTTTGGACCGGATATGATCCAGGAGGAAGAAGAGCAAGTTCGCATCATTCTTGAGAATTTGAAAATAGCCCAATCTCACCAAAAGAGCCAGTATGACCGTCGTCATAAGGAAGTGGCTTATGAAGTTGACAACAAGGGATACCTTCGGGTTACTCCTTTGAAGGGTACCCATCGTTTCGGTATCGAGGGCAAGTTGGCTCCTCGTTACATTGGTCCTTTTTGCATTCTCGCTAAACGAGGAGAGGTTGCCTACCAGTTGGAACTACCCCCACATCTTTCTTGAGCTCATGATGTCTTCCACGTCTCTCAACTCACGCGTTGCTTCTCGGATCCCATTGTCACAACCCTAGATCAGTCTTTGTTTGTCTTTGCTTGATCATCATGCCATCATGTTTATATTCAAATGAATTTGAATTGGGGATGTTTAAACCCTAGCATCAAATGGAATTCAAATAGGTTCAACTAAAAATATTTTTGAATGATTTCAAAATGCCCTTTAAAAATGTTCATCATTTCTGGATCAAGGTGGAAGCATCTACCAAAAATGGTTAACATTTTTTTCAGCACA
Source organism: Triticum urartu (assembly GCF_056163025.1). Classification (NCBI taxonomy): domain Eukaryota; kingdom Viridiplantae; phylum Streptophyta; class Magnoliopsida; order Poales; family Poaceae; genus Triticum; species Triticum urartu. Next base: position 86,091,582 of record NC_141874.1, read on the forward strand.
AATTTGGACTTTGAATTAATTCAAACATATTTGAATTGGAGCTACTTAAATGCTATATATATTTTAGATGCTCCAAAAATGTTGGAAATTGTTAAGGGCCACTGGAATAATTCAGAAAGCACCCATAATTATTTCCAGATTTTATGAAATGGTTTGTTATTATGACTAAATCAAAACAGAGCAAAAGAAATAGAAAAGAGAGGAAGAAAACCCACCTGGCCTTACCTGTGCGGCCCACTTGGCGGCCCGAAAACCGGCCAGCCCAGCTCCTCCCCTCCTTCTATCTTCAACCTCCTGCCAGTAGGCAGGAGGGTGTGTGTCCCCGGCCCGCACACACGCGCGAGGCCACCTCCAGCCTGCCTGCTCGCTCTGGACGGCTCTAGACGTCGCCACGCAGCCCGTGGTCCTCTCCCTCACTCCCCTCGTCCTTCCCCTCCCCTGGATCCCTCTCTCTCTCACCACCGAGCGGGGCTAGTCGCCACCGACGCCGTTTACCATAGCCACTGCCTCCCCCTCGTCCCTTCGACATAGCCAAGAGCTTCGTCTCGACGCCCTCGTCGTCTACACCAAGTCACGTGACGCGGGATGCCCTGCATCACCGCCTTCTTCATCGTCTTCAACCTCCGGCCCCAAGATCGCCGGCGATCCCGCGCTCACCTCGCAGCCTCCCCGAGCCCACTGACCACCCCTGCAGACTCGCTGTGAGCTCCTCTTCGTTTCCCCTCCGTCCTTTCGCTCGATTTCGTGCCGTAGCCATCGTCCCCGCCAACCCGAGCACCGCCGCCCGCCATGGACGTCGGGAATGGCCTTGCCGTGTCCTTGCGCTCGAACCCATGCACCTCGAGTCCTCCTGGAGCGCCCAAGATCCCACCGCGCTCCTCAACTCACTTGCTAACGCGCAGCAGCCCTCACGCCGAGCAGCCGTAGCTCTGGCCGCCGCACTTGCCATCGCCGCCATTGCTGTACTGCACCCCAGTTGCTGCCGCTGGCCGCAATGGATGCGCGCGAGCCTGGGCGTCTCGTAGAGCCCCTCCGCCGCTCCTTTGGTCACCGGGAGAGCGAACCCGGCACCCTCCGCCGTCTCTGGCTCCGGCGGCGACGAGCCGCGGGTCAACTGCGGCGAGTTGACCCGTGTTTGACCCCCCAGGGTCACTAACGTGTGGGCCCACCCTATTAATTTTTAGTTAGGTTTAGTTTAGTGCTAATTAACTTAGATTAGTGCTTAATCTAACACTAACTAACTATGTTAAGTTAGTGATGACACTGACACGCGGGACCCACAAGTCAGGTTTGACCTGGACCGCCCCCGTTGACCTGCTGACATCACAGTGATGTAGTGCTGACGCAGTAACTCTTTTTCTGGATTTATTCTTTTACAGGAAATTCCAGAAAATAGCCAAAACTTCTAAAATTCATAGAAAATTATCTATAGCTCCAAATGAAATAAATTATATATGAAAAATGATCAGAAAAATCCAATCTATCCATCTGCACTGGTATCATGCATGTTTAGGCAACTTAAACCTGCTGTTTATATCAAAACATGATAATGCACTTATTAAAGTCATAGTTTGTATTTGAACTTGAACCTTGAGTTCAAAATAACTCAAACTCATCTGGTTTTAGTTGCATTACCCCAATATACTCATTTTGCCATGTCATGATCATGCATCATATTGTGCATTGCATTGATTTTGTTTCCTTCTTTTTTGCCGGAAGTTGTCCCCTCTCGATAGACGTGGTTTCGACGATGAGTTCGATGACACCGATGAAGAGCTATACTATCTTCAGAAGTGCCAGGCAAGCAACCCCCCCTTGTTCATTCTGATACAATCCCACTCTCTCGCTCCTGCTCTCTTTTACTGCATTAGGACAACAACGATTCATCTGTTACTTGCTGCGGTAGCTGAACCCCTTTATCCTTTGCATGACATGTCATTTCCATAGTAAATAGATGAAACCCACTAGCATGAGTAGGAGTTGTTTGAGCCCTAACGTGCCTACTCATTCATGCTTGTTTGTCATGCCTGCTATGCTTAGAGTTATGTGAGGTCTGATTCATCAGGGATGAATTGGAACAGTGATGAACATGTCCTACTGTGTGTGAGCTAAGGTGTGAACATGATTTGGTAAAGGTAGCGGTGAGAGGCCATGTAGGAGTACATGGTGGGTTGTCTCATTGAAGTCGTCCTCAGGAATTGAATTCTGTGTTTGTGATCCAGGAAACAGTTACTACCACGCATTGGGACCGAAACCTATGGACCCTCTCGGCTTCTTGATCAACCTTGTCCTCTGTCTAGGAGTTGCAAGTAGTTTCTGGTGTTTGTAGTACGCTGGAGGCCGTGGGCAGCGCTGACCGGAGGGGTGGGCTGTGATGCGGTAGGCACGTGGCCGGGCATGCCGGGCGCCCGTTTGGTGTCTCAGAACCCTGTACAAATCGTTCGGGGCCGTATGTGGAAACCTTGGCCGGACTCCCTGCGGATGGAACCTGAATAGGTGATAAACCTGGACTAGAGACTCGAGTGTTTAGGTAGGCCGTGGCCGACACCCTCGTTGGGCTTCCGCTTGAAGGTTGCCGAGTACATGTTGTGTAAACGGCGATAAGTGGTGAGAGCATGTGTGAAGAAGTACACCCCTGCAGGATTAACATCATCTAGTCGAATAGCCGTGTCCGCCGTAAAGGACTCTTGGGTTGCCTGTACAGTTCATAGGCAAGTGAAAGTGGATACTCTAAAATGCGCAACATAAGCGAGGGTGCTGTGGATGACGTTCTCGTAGGGAGACAGGAGCAGATCCATAGTGGTGTATTAAATGGTGAATATGTGGACTCGTGTGCGCCACCTCAAAAGAGTTACTTGCAGTCATAGTTTAGGATAGCCACTGAGTCAAAGCTGGCTTGCTGCAGTCAAACTCCATCACCCCCATTGTTGATACTGATGCATATGTAGCTAGTTCTGATGTAAGTCTTTCTGGGTACATTTGTACTCACGTTTTCCTATTTTATGTTTTGTAGAGAGACGTCGGTCTCGCTAGTAGTTCCGTGTGGACTTCGAAGTTTAGCTTGATAACTCAGCTATGATCTTCTTCCCTCGGCAGGATCTGGTAGATAGTCAGGCTTCTCAGCCTTTTTCATTTGTAGATGTCTGTACTCAGACATGTTAAGCTTCCGCATGTGCTTTGACTTGTATGCTCTGAATGTTGGGTCATGAGACCCATGTTTGTAATATCTCGTTCCTCGGAGCCTAATGAATAAATACTTTGAGTTGTAGAGTCTTGTTGTGATGCCATGTTGTATTTGCACATATCGAGCATATTGTGTGTATGATTGAAATGCTTGGTATGTGTGGGATCCGACAACCTAGTTGTTTATCCTTGGTAGCCTCTCTTATGGGGAAATGTAGTCTAGTGCTTCCACTAAGCCATAGTAGTCCGCTACAGCCCGGTTCACCGGAGTCCTGCTAGCCCAGCACTACTGCTCCGGAACACTTGACTGGTCGGCATGTGATTCACTTTGCTCCGGAACACTTGACTGGTCGGCATGTGATTCACTTCGTTCCTGTGTCTGTCCCTTCGGGGAAATGTCACGCGGTGACATCCGGAGTCCTGCCTAGCCTGCTACAGCCTGGGTTCCCGGAGTCCTGTTAGCCCAGTGCTACAGCCCGGATTCGCAAGCTGCTGACCGACATGCTCGATGTTGATTCATGTATGCATGTCCCCATAAGTTAGTGCCACTTTGGGTTCACGACTAGTCATGTCGGCCCGGGTTCTTTGAAATATCGATGCTAGCGACATTATCATATACGTGAGCGAAAAGGCGCAAAAGGTCCTGGGCCAGGAAAGGTGGCACCGTGGGAATATCGTGCGTGAGGCCGCAAAGTGATATGATGTGTTACATGCTAGATCGGTGTGACTTAGGATCGGGGTCCTGACACCCATCTGTGGAGTGGACCACGAAACGCTTGATCTCCAAGATAACCTCACTTATCGAGAGTACCCCGTTCGCATTCTGGATCAAGCAGAGCGTGTCACTTGACGTCATAACATCAAGTTTCTCAAGGTTCAATGGTCTCATCATTTCGAGAGAGAAGCTACTTGGGAGCGAGAAGATCGTCTTCGACTTGAGTACCCCGCTTTCTTTTCGCCGACTCCTGAATCTCGGGACGAGATTCTTTTAAGTGGGGGCGAGTTGTCACATCCCTAGTTTTGGTATGACCTAGGTTTGCTTTGTGCATCATGTTAAGCTTCAAATGGAATTTAAATGGGGAATGTTTCAAACCCTAGCACCAAAGTAAATTCAAATAGATTCAAATTAAAATTTGAATTTCAATAAACCCAAAATGCTCTTCAAAAATGTTCATGGTCTTTGCAAAATGTTGCAAAAAACAACCAGAGGTGATGCACATTCTTGCTAAACATTCTGGATTTTTGAATGAACCCATATGTATTTGAATTGGAGCTGTTTAAAACAATATAAATATTTTAAAGGCTCCAAAAATGTTGGAATTTGGTGAGGGCCTCTGGTATATTATAACTAGTGTTCACAAGGAATCTCAACATTTTTGTATTTGTGCTAGTATTTATTTTAAGTCAAAAACAAATGTCAGAAATACAAAAGAAAACAAAAAAAAGGGAAAAACACTTACCTGAGGCCTGACACTGTGGGGCCCAGCTGGCCCTGCCAGTCGTCGTCTCCACCACGCCAGGAGGACGCCAAGCGCGTGGCCGACGCACGCCGGCGCGCGTCCGGCCACCTCCTGCTTGTCGCCTCCCTCTGGACGTCCCTGGAGACGCCACGCAGCCTCCCCGACCCCCTCTCACTCTGCCTCATCCCCGTCTCCTCCTCTGTCTCTCTCTCCCGCGACGGCCGAAGCGTTGCCGTCGCCGTCGACAAGCACCACCGTGGCCACTGCCTCCCCCTCGCCCCCTGGACATGCCCAGAAGCTCTGCCGTGTCTCCCTCAACCTCCACGCTGAGCCAGGCTTCGCCGGAGGCCCTACAACGCCGTCCCCGGCGTCTTCTTCAACTTCGGTGCTCGGAGACCCTCGCGGTCAATTTGCTGCCCACCGGCCATCCCCGCGCCTGCCAAGCCCTCCGTTAGCCTCTCTGTGAGCTCCGCCGCCTTTTCCCCTCCTCCCCGAGCTCGTTTCCTCCTCTAGACACAGCTCGCAACCGAGCTCGCCGTTGCACTCAGTGCACTCCGGTGAGCCGAGCGGACCTGCTCGCAGCTCCTGTCGTGCCCCGCAACACCCCGCGCACACCTGGCTGAACTCCGGCCGCCGCACTCGTCGTCGTTGGCGCTACTACGGCCACTCCCCGGCCGCGCCACCACCACGGTTGGATGCAGGCGAGCGTTCGCATCCCGTAGCTACACTCCGCGCGCCAAATGGCTCCCTGTAGGCAAAACCCGCAGCGCACCGCCGCGTCTGGACTCGCCGGCGGCTAAACGCCGGCGACCGCTGATCTTTGACCGGCGTGGGTTGACACCACTGCCCAGTTTGACCTCCTCCTCTCTCTCACTGACTTGCGGGCCCCTCCCAACTAATTACTCTAGTTAGCACTAATTAACTAGCTAGGTTAGCTACTACAGTCACTGACTAGTGGGCCCTGCCCAGTTAGTTAGGACTAACTAACTTAGTTAGTTGACTGGGTCACTGACCAGGTGGACCCACTGGTCAGGTTCTCATTGACCGCAAGAGGGAAGAGTTCTGTAGTTTTACCAAGGGTAAGCTACCTGTTGATGCTTACGTTAGAGTTTTTGGAAACCTCGCCCGCTATGCTACAGAAGAAGTGTCCACATTCGCTAAGAAGCAGGTTAGGTTCCGGAAGGGTCTCAACCCTAAGTTGCATCGTGGTCTCCACCTGCATCATTGTGATACTTTCCAGGCTCTTGTGAACAAGGCCATTAATGCAGAGATAGCTCAGCTCACTTACGAGGAGTCTCGTAAGCACAACCGTGATCTGGGTTCTTCCTCCCGCTCTGGCTCTCAGAAGCGACGGATTTGGATTCCGAACTCAGCTCTTCCACCTGGATATGCACCGAGGCCATTCGATGTGGCGCCTCACCCAGCTCAGCAACATGCTCCACCCAGGCCTATTAGTGGACCACTTTCCAAAGTAGGTCCACGTCCTACCTCAGGAACTTGCTTCACCTGCGGAGAACCAGGACACTATGCACGTGACTGCCTTCAGTCCAGTTATACTCCACCCCAGTCTGAGAGGTCTGTTGGCCGTGAAAAGCCATCAGGCAAGATGATCAGTACCAAGCCAGCCAGCACTGATCGAGCGTGTGTGCACCATGTCTCAGCTACAGAAGCTCAAGATGATCCCGATGTCGTATTGGGAACGCTTCTTGTCAATTGTCACCCAGCTTCAGTTCTGTTCGATACTGGAGCATCCCACTCCTTCATATCCGAAGGATATGCTCGGTTTCACGACATGTCATTTTGTGAGATGCCAACTCCACTAATAATCCAGACTCCTGGTTCCAAATGGCAAACCTCCAAGGTAAGCCATGGTAATGAAATCCTTGTTGACAGAATGGTATTCCTTGCTTCTTTGATATCTCAAAAGTCTTCAGATATTAACATCATCTTGGGCATGGACTGGATGACAGCTCATCATGCCAAGATCGATTGTTACACCAGATCTGTTCAACTTACACATCCATCTGGCAAAATAGTCCCTGTCTCTACTAGAGTTGAAAGGCGTCAACTCTATTCTCTTAATGCTAGCCCTCTTCCAGACCTTGCAGATATTCCGGTAGTACGTGACTTCCTAGATGTCTTTCTAGAAGAACTGCCAGGTGTCCCACTTGACAGAGATGTAGAGTTTGTCATAGAACTTATCCCAGGAACTGTTCCAATCTCTAGGAGACCATACAAGATGGCACCTTTGGAGTTAGCCGAGCTTAAGAAACAGCTTGATGAGTCCTTGCAAAAGGGTTTCATCCGTCCCAGTTCTTCTCCTTGGGCTTGTCATGTCCTCTTCATCAAGAAGAAGGATGGTACGGATCGGATGGTTGTAGATAATCATCCCGTTAATGTGGTCATGATAAAGAACAAATATCCGCTCCCCAGGATCAACGACCTGTATGATCAGTTCACTGGATCCTCAGTCTTTTCCAAGATGGATTTGAGGTTAGGCTACCACCAAATAAAAATAAGAAACGGGGACATCCCCAAAACGGCCTTTGTCACTCGTTATGGTCAATATGAGAACACCGTGATGTCTTTCGGCCTAACCAATGCTCCAGCTACCTTCTCCCGCTTGATGAACTCGATCTTTATGGAGTACTTAGATAAGTTCGTCGTGGTTTACCTCGATGATATTCTTATTTACTCGAAGAACGAGGAAGAGCATGCCAAACATCTTACACTTGTGTTAGAAAAACTCAGAGAGCACCGCCTTTATGCCAAGTTCTCCAAGTGTGAATTTTGGTTGCCAAAAGTGACCTATCTAGGCCACCTGATCTCTGGTTAGGGCGTTGCTGTCAATCCTGAGAGAGTTAAAGCCGTTCTCGATTGGACTCCACCCGAAACGATCAAACAAGTTAGGAGTTTCCTTGGTCTAGCCAGTTATTGTCGCCGCTTCGTTGAAAACTTCTCCAAAGTGGACAAACCCCTCATGGAACTTCTCAAGAAAGATAAAAGGTTTGAGTGGACCCCACAGTGTGAGCACAGTTTTTAGGAACTGAAAAGACGCATGACTTCTCCGCCCATACTCATGCCACCGGATTTCACTAAAGACTTTGTTATCTATTGCGATGCTTCGCATCAAGGACTAGGTTGCATTCTTATGCAGGATTGTCATGTGATTGCCTAGACATCTCGACAGTTGCATCCACATGAGGAAAATTATCCTACACATGATCTAGAGCTTGCAGCCATAGTCTATGCACTTAAGACTTGGCGACATTACCTTCTTGGTAACCGTTGCGAAATCTACACTGACCATCAGAGTCTCAAGTATATCTTCACCCAACCGGATCTGAATCTCAGAGAGAGACGTTGGTTGGAGTTGATCTCGGATTACGACTTAGGAATCACCTACACCCCAGGCAAAGCCAATGTCATGGCTGATGCTTTAAGTCGTAAATCCTGTTGCAACAACCTCATGTTGCAAGAATGTCAACCAACCCTCCATGAGGAATTCTGTAAGCTTAACCTTCACGTAGCTCCTCATGGTTCCCTTTCTACCTTGGTGGTGAAACCTACCCTTACGGATCAGATCATAGAGGCTCGGAAGCATGATACGGGAATCTCCCGGATCAAGAAAAATATTTCCAAGGGAGTTGCGGGCTGTTTCTCTATGGATGAACGAGGTGTTGTCTACTTTGGAAACCGTTTGGTGGTTCCCAAATGTCAACAGATGTAGCAACTGGTCCTTAAGGAGGCCCATGAATCTCCTCTCATGATTCATCCCGGCAGTACCAAGATGTATCAGGACCTATGCCAGAGGTTTTGGTGGACTAGGATGAAGAGAGAAATCGCTTAGTATATTGCCAACTGTGACGTTTGTCATCGCATTAAGGTACAGCATCAAAGACCTGCTGGCACCCTTCAACCTTTAGCTATTCCCGAGTGGAAATGGGACAAAGTTGGTATGGACTTCATCACCTGCTTTCCCAGGACCAAGAAAGGAAATAATGCTATCTTCGTAGTTATTGATCGTCTCTCCAAAGTGGTTCACTTCTTACCTGTTCGAGAGAGTATCACTGCTAGTCAGCTCGCTGACTTATATATCTCCCGAATAGTGTCACTCCATGGTGTTCCACTAGAGATCAATTCAGACCGTGGCAGTCTTTTCACCTCTCATTTCTGGGAAAGTTTCCAGAATGCCATGGGAACCCATCTTTCTTTCAGTACCGCTTTCCACCCTCAGTCAAGTGGTCAGGTGGAAAGGGTCAACCAAATTCTCGAAGACATGCTTAGAGCTTGTGTTATCTCATTTGGTATGGATTGGGAGAAGTGTCTTCCTTTCGCCGAGTTTGCTTATAACAATAACTATCAATCCAGTCTTAGGAAAGCACCCTTCGAGATTCTGTATGGACGAAGATGTCGAACACCTTTGAATTGGTCAGAAACCGGTGAAAGACAATTCTTTGGACCGGATATGATCCAGGAGGCAGAAGAGCAAGTTCGCATCATTCGTGAGAATTTGAAAATAGCCAAATCTCGTCAAAAGAGCCAGTATGACTGTCGTCATCAGGAAGTGGCTTATGAAGTTGGCGACAAGGCTTACCTTCGGGTTACTCCTTTGAAGGGTACCCATCGTTTCGGTATCAAGGGCAAGTTGGCTCCTCGTTACATTTGTCCTTTTCGCATTCTCGCTAAACGAGGAGAGGTTGCCTACTAGTTGGAACTACCCCCACATCTTTCTCGAGTTCATGATGTCTTCCACGTCTCTCAACTCAGGCGTTGCTTCTCGGATCCCATCCGCGGAGTGGACCACGAAATGCTTGATCTCCAAGATAACATCACTTATCGAGAGTACCCCGTTCGCATTCTGGATCAAGCAGAGCGTGTCACTCGATGTCATAACATCAAGTTTCTCAAGGTTCAATGGTCTCATCATTCCGAGAGAGAAGCTACTTGGGAGCGAGAAGATCGTCTTCGACTTGAGTACCCCGCTTTCTTTCCGCCGACTCCTGAATCTCGGGTCGAGATTCTTTCGAGTGGGGGCGAGTTGTCACATCCCTAGTTCTGGTATGACCTAGGTTTGCTTTGTGCATCATGTTAAGCTTCAAATGAAATTGAAATGGGGAATGTTTCAAACCCTAGCACCAAAGCAAATTCAAATAGATTCAAATTACAATTTGAATTTCAATAAACCCAAAATGCTCTTCAAAAATGTTCATGGTCTTTGGAAAATGTTGCAAACAACAACCAGAGGTGATGCACATTTTTGCTAAACATTCTGGATTTTCGTTTGAACCCATATGTATTTGAATTGGAGCTATTTAAAATAATATAAATATTTTAAAGGCTCCAAAAATGTTGGAATTTGGTGAGGGCCTCTGGTATATTATAACTAGTGGTCACAAGGAATCTCAACATTTTTGTATTTGTGCTAGTATTTATTTTAAGTCAAAAACAATTGTTAGAAATAGAAAAGAAAACAAAAAAAGGGGAAAACACTTACCTGAGGCCTGACACTGTGCGGCCCAGCTGGCCGGCCCAGCCAGCTGGCCCTGCCAGTCGTCGTCTCCACGGCGCCAGGAGGACGCCGAGCGCGTGGCCGACGCAAGCCTGCGCGCGTCCGGCCACCTCCTGCTTGCCGCCTCCCTCCGGACGTCCCTGGAGATGCCACGCAGCCTCCCCGACCCCCTCTCACTCTCCCTCGTCCCCGTCTCCTCCTCTGTCTCTCTCTCCTGCGATGGCCGAAGCGCTGCCGTCGCCGCCGACAAGCACCACCGCGGCCACTGCCTCCCCCTCGCCCCCTTGACATGCCCAGAAGCTCTGCCGTGTCTCCATCAACCTCCATGCCGAGCCAGGCTTCGCTGGAGGCCCTGCAACGCCGTCCCCGATGTCTTCTTCAACTTCGGTGCCCGGAGACCCTCGCCGTCGATTTGCTGCCCACCGGCCGTCCCCGCGCCTGCCGAGCCCTCCGTTAGCCTCTCTGTGAGCTCCGCCGCCTTTTCCCCTCCTCCCCGAGCTCGTTTCCTCGTCTAGCCGCCTCTGCCACCGGAGCCGAGAGCTTCGTGCCGCCGGCCATGGCACCACCGTGGCCAGGGCCACCGCAGCTTGCAAACGAGCTCGCCGTTGCACTCAATGCACTCCGGCGAGTCGAGCGGACCTGCTCGCAGCTCCTGTCATGCCCCGCAACACCCCGCGCAGACCCGGCCGAACTCCGGCCACCGCACTCGTCGTTGCCGGCGCCACTCCGGCCACTCCCCGGCCGCGCCACCACCACGGTTGGATGCGGACAAGCATCCACATCCCGTAGCTGCACTCCGCACGCCAAATGGCTCCCTGTAGGCAAAACCCGCAGCGCACCGCCGCGTCTGGACTCACCGGCGGCTATACGCCGGCGACCGCTGACCTTTGACCGACGTGGGTTGACCCCACTGCCCAGTTTGACCTCCCCCTCTCTCTCACTAACTTGCGGGCCCCGCCTGACTAATTACTCTAGTTAGCACTAATTAACTAGCTAGGTTAGCTACTACAGTCACTGACTAGTGGGCCCTGCCCAGTTAGTTAGGACTAACTAACTTAGTTAGTTGACTGGGTCACTGACCAGTGGGACCCACTGGTCAGGTTTGACCTGGGTCAACCCAGTTGACCTGCTGATGCAGTGCTGACCTCAAACTGAGGCAATAAATGATTTCTGGAATTATTTTAACTCAGGAAATTCCAGAATATTGCTTAAACTTCTAAAAATCATAGAAATTCAACCGTAGCTCAGAATGAAATAATTTATATATGAAAAATTATCAGAAAAATGCAAGGAATCCATTTATGCCAGTTACATGCATGAAAAACCAACTTATACATGCTGTATAAGTGAAAACATAATATGGGCATTTTAAATGCTTCATTTTGAATTGCATTTGAATCTTTGATTCAAATGGGCTTCAACCAACTTGGTAGTATCTCGCATTAGCCCAAACACTAGCATTTGCACATGTCATGTTCATGCATCATTTTGTTGCATTTGTTTGTGTATTGATTGCCGGCACCATTTCTTCTTGATAGGTTCCACTCCGGAAGGTGTTCCCGAGTACCTGTCAGACGAGCAGTGCCCTTCATCGTCTATCAGGCAAGCAAACCCCCTTGAGCATTTCGATAAATCCCATTCTCTCGCTCCTGCTCCTTATACTGCATTAGGACAACAACAATTCGACTGCTACTATTCCGCTGTGGTAGTTCAACCCATTCCTCTGCATGACCTGTCATTGCCACAGTAAATAGTTGAAACCCACTAGCATGAGTAGGAGTTGCTTGAGCCTTGATGTGCCTGCTCATCCATGCTTAGAGTTGTGTCAGGTCTGATTCATCGGGAATGAATCGGAGTGGTGAACATGTCCTACCGATAAAGGCTAAGTGTGTGAACACGTTTTGGTAAAGGTAGCGATGAGAGGCCATGTAGGAGTACATGGTGGGTTGTCTCATTGGAACCGTCCCTAAGCACTCAGTTCTGTGTATGTTATCCAAGTCCAGTTACTACCACACATTGGGTTCCGATTATCTGGCCCCTCTCGGCTTATTAATCCACTTGATCTCTGTCCAGGAGTTGCAACTAGTTTCTAGCGTTTGTAGGTAGTGCTACTTGTCTACCAGGTGGTGTCCGACGGGACGGGCTTGGGACAGACTAGGAACCGTGGCACGGTGTACCAAGTGGCACCCGGATGGTGGGCTTGGGAACCCTGCACACATCGTTTGGGGCCGTACTAGAGACTTCGGCCGGAACTCCTTGCGGATGGAACTCGAATAGGCGATAAACCTGGACGAGAGACTTGTGTGGTTAGTCAGGTCGTGGCCGACACCCTCGCCCGGCTTCCACTTGAAGGTTGCCGAGGTACATGACGTGTACAGGGCGATAAGTGGCGAGAGCGTGTGTGAAGAAGTACACCCCTGCAGGGTTAACATTATCTATTCGAATAGCCGTTTTCCTCGGATATGGAAACTTGGAGGACTTATGTAGTACATAGACAACTTGAAGTGGATACTCTAAAATCCGCAAGATAAGCGTGAGTGCTATGGATGGCCTTCTCGTAGGGAGACGGGAACGGATCCATAGTGGAGTATTGATATAGTGAATATGTGGACTCGTGTGCGTCTTCTCACCTTAAAGAAGTTTCTGATACTCGTAGTATAGGTTAGCCACTGAGTCAAAGCTGGCTTGCTGCTGTTAAAACTCCACCACCCCCTTGTTGATAATGTTTCATATGTAGATAGTTCTGATGTAAGACTTGCTGAATACCTTCGTACTCACGTTTGCTTATTTATGTTTTGTAGTTGGTTACACTAGTGACGTCGATGAGTAGTTTGTATCCCAGCTACGATCTTGTACCCTTGGGAGGGTCGTGTTTAGTCAGGCTTCTTAGTCTTTTCCTTTTGTAGTTGTCTGTACTCAGACATGTAATGCTTCCGTTGCTTGTATGCTCTGAATGATGGGTCATGAGACCCCTGTTTGTATTGAATGCTATGTGGCTCTTCTGGGCCTTTATCTATATGAGTTTGAGTTATGTTGTGATGCCATGTTGTACAGCACATACTTGCATGCTATGCGTACGTGTAAAGTGTATTGCTATGTGTGGGGTCCGACAACCTAGTTGTTTATCCCTGGTAGCTTCTCTTATGGGGAAATGTAGTCTTGTGCTTCCATGAGCCATACTAGTCCGCTACAGCCCGGTTCACCGGAGTCCTGCTAGCCCAGCACTACTGCTCCATAACACTTGACTGGCCGGCATGTGATTCACTTCGTTCATGTGTCTGTCCCTTCGGGGAAATGTCGTGCGGTGACATCCGGAGTCCTACCTAGCCTGCTACATCCCGGGTTCCCGGAGTCCTGTTAGCCCAGTGCTACAGCTCGGATTCACACGATGCTGGCCGACATGCTCGATGTTGATTCATGTATGCCTTTCCCCGTAAGCTGGTGCCACCTTGGGTTCACGACTAGTCATGTCGGCCCGGGTTCTCTGTCAGATGGATGCTAGCGACACTATCATATACGTGAGCCAAAAGGCGCAAACGGTCCTGGGCCAGGTAAGGTGGCACCCGTGGGAATACCGTGCGTGAGGCCGCAAAGTGATATGATGTGTTACATGCTAGATCGTTGTGGCTTAGGATCGGGGTCCCGACACTGGGCCACTTCTTCACCAATGGCTTTACGCCTCTCTTCATTAAAACGATGGAGAAATTGCTTAAACGATTTAAATTTCGGGTCAATATTAAGAGTGTGCTCAGCGAGTTCCCTCGGTACACCTAGCATGTTAGAAGGTTTCCATGCAAAGATGTCCTGGTTCTCATGGATGAACTTGATGAACGCACTTTCCTACTTCGGATCCAAATTAGCACTGATGCTGAACTGCTTGGATGAATCGCTAGGAACGAAATCGACTAGCTTAGTATCATCCGCCGACTTAAACTTCAAAACTGGATCATGCTCCGTAGTTGTCTTGTTCAAAGATGTCATATCTGCCGGGTCAACATTATCTTTGTAAAACTTCAACTCCTCTGTTGCGCAGACGGACTTAGCGTAGGCTGCATCACCTTCCTCACACTCCAAAGCTATCTTTTGGCTTCCATGCACCGTGATGGTCCCCTTGTGACCCGGCATTTTCAGCTACAGATAAACATAACAAGGCCTTGCCATAAACTTAGCATAAGCCGACCGTCCAAACAAAGCATGGTAAGGGCTCTTGATCTTCACCACTTCAAAGGTCAACGTGTCAGACCTGGAATCGTAATCATCCCTGAATGCATCCTCCGAAGCTATTTTTCCAACCAGGTATGCTGACTTACCAGGCACCACACCGTGAAAGACAGTGTTTGATGGCTTAAGATTTTTATCAGTTAACCCCATGCGACGGAAGGTTTCATAATAAAGGATACTGATGCTGCTTCCCCCGTCCATGAGTACCTTAGTGCATTTATACCCTCCATCCTGAGGTGCTAACGCCAAAGCCAAGTGACCCGGATTATCAACCCCGGGAGGGTGATCCTCACGACTCCACACAATGGGCTGCTCAGACCAACACAAGTAACGGGGAACTGTCGGCTCAGCGGCGTTCACAACCCTTTTATGGAGCTTTTGATTGAAGGAAATATGCCCTAGAGGCAATAATAAATTTGCTATTTATATTTCCTTATATCATGATAAATGTTTATTATTCATGCTAGAATTGTATTAACCGGAAACTTAGTACATGTGTGAATACATAGACAAATAGAGTGTCACTGGTCTACCTCTACTTGACTAGCTCGTTGAATCAATGATGGTTATGTTTCCTAACCATAGACATGAGTTTTCATTTGATTAACGGGATCGCATCATTAGAGAATGATGTGATTGACTTGACCCATCTGTTAGCTTAGCACGATGATCATTTAGTTTGTTGCTATTGCTTTCTCCATAACTTATACATGTTCCTATGACTATGAGATCATGCAACTCCCGAATACCGGAGGAACACTTTGTGTGCTACCAAATGTCACTGGGTGATTATAAAGGTGCTCTACAGGTGTCTCCGATGGTGTTTGTTGATTTGGCATAGATCGAGATTAGGATTTGTCACTCCGATTGTAGGAGAGGTATCTCTGGGCCCTCTCGGTAATGTACATCACCATAAGCCTTGCAAGAAATGCAGCTAATGAGTTAGTTACGGGATGTAGCATTACGGAACGAGTAAAGAGACTTGCCGGTAACGAGATTGAACTAGGTATTGAGATACCGACAATCAAATCTCGGGCAAGTAACATACCGATGACAAAGGGAACAACGTATATCATTACGCGGTTTGACCGATAAAGATCTTCATAGAATATGTAGGAACCAATATGAGCATCCAGGTTCTGCTATTGGTTATTGACCGGAGATGTGTCTCGGTCATGTCAACATAGTTCTCAAACCCGTAGGGTCCGCACGCTTAACGTTCGATGACGATCGTATTATGAGTTTATGTGTTTTGATGTACCGAAGGTAGTTCAGAGTCCCAGATATGATCACGGACATGATGAGGAGTCTCGCAATGGACGAGACATAAAGATTGATATATGGACGACTATATTTGGACATCGGAAAGGTTCCAGGTGAGATCGGGCATTTACCGATGTACCGGGAGGTTACCGGAACCCCCCGGGAGGTATATGGGCCTTATTGGGCCATAGTGGCAGAGAGGAGAAGGGAGCAAAGTAGGGGGCGCCCCCCAAGCCCAATCTGAATTGGGAGGGGGGCTGGCCCCCCTTTCCTTCCTCCTTCCTCCCCCTTCCTTCTCTCCTAATCCAACTAGGGAAGGGGGGGATCCTGCTCCCGGTGGGAGTAGGACTCCCCTTGGGGCATGCCTAGGAGGCCGCCCCTCCCCCTCCTCCACTCCTTTATATATGGGGGAGTGGGGCACCCGATAGACACAGAAGTTGATCATTGATCTCTATAAAGATATAGTGAAGATAATGACATGCATAATGAACAATGAACGTCTGCGGAATGACTTCATGCAGAATTTATCATCACATCACATAGAAGCAGAAAACATAGCAGACGACCATCAAGTTTAAGTGTTACAACCCAAAGAACCAAATGTATCAAAAACACGAGTTGTAATCACTTGGCAAAAAATATAGCAACCACCCATATGGACCCGCTTGAAGACTATCAACTCATATCCTTCTCCCCCTTTTGTCAGTAAGGACCAAAAAGGTTTGAAGACATAGAGCATCTACTCATGCCCATTAGGAGTAGAAGAAGGTGCAGGCTCGACGTTGGAGTTCGGTGGTGCAGAAGGGCCTGGTGCAGTGTCGAGACGCGGTGAATCCATGGTTGGTGAAGTGGCATCGTCTTCTTCATCGACGACTCTCGCAACAACAATTGCAACCAAAGAAGAATACTCAGAATCTTCAATGGGAGGAGTCTAACGCCAACTTGCATTCTGGAGAGGCCTGGAATCAAATTTGAAATCCTCAATGAAGCCATCGTCGCAAAGATCATCTTCAGGACAGAGCTGGGTGAGGCTCTTCCAGGACCGCCGACAGGCTTCATGAGCTACGAAGGATTTCTTGGTGACAAGATTGCGAATGCGATTGACATCCACCAAGATGCTCTGCATCTGACGCTTTAGCCAGTCATGGTGCCTATCCTGTTTCTGATGTAAGGCCACAAGAAGTTCTCGGTCATTGAGTACATGAGATCGCTTCCGAGGCCTTTGAGAAATGGTGCTTTCAGTGGCTTCACTGTTTGCACGATGAGGTGCACACATATTTCCAGCTAGAGGATAGACACGAGTTGCAGCAAGAACACCCTCCATTGGTTGCGAGAAGCTTTGGTGATCAGCATTATGAAGATAAAGGGGCTCGTTGGCAGGCTTAGGGTAGATGGCTTCAACTTATAGATCAACCTTAGGCAAGAAGACAAGATGGTTGCGCGCTGAGGGCTGGTACTTGAAAGAAGAGTGAAGCTTGATTAAGCGCATCACCCATGGATCATAAAACTTCAAGCCAGACAGATCAATTCCAGATGCAGCAAGCTGTTTGATGAAGAAATCCTGGGAATTGAATCTGATGCCATTCACAATATAGAATACCAAAGTGTTCATGGATCCTTCAAGTTTGGCTTCAGTAGAATATCCCTTGATGGGCCAGAGAGTACGCCTCAGAATATGATAGACTGTGCGGGGCAGGTACTCAAGGTCCTTGACGAATAATTCCTTGGGATAATCAGCATCGTGAGGCAATGGCTTCATCATGCTGAGCCTCTCGCTCATATTGGGTTCAGGCCTCTAGAAGATGCCCTACAGTTCTTCGCAATGACGCTGACAACCAGGCTCATAGAATTCGCCTGGAGTGGGCAGGGAGGTAAGCTCAATGATGTCTTGAGCTTTGAGTTCATGGTGCACATCGCGTGACATCCACTCAAGGATCCATGTCTTCGGATCCCTGTTGTAGCTACAAATATGAAGTGTGGCAAAGAATTGTAGCAATAGTTCTTCATTCCAGTGCTCCTTGTCAGTGACAAAGGGCAGAAGACCAACCTCCCTAAAACAGTCAAGGGCTTCTTCCAGGCAGGGCAGACCAGCAATGGCTTCACAATCTAGATGCATATGTGGAAAGATTTGCTCTTGATTGTATAAGACACATGAATAATAGCTGCGTTGCTGATAGCTCCCGAAGCGATCCGATGAGATCTTTGACTTTGAGTAGGGGTTCTTGGCGCTATCGAAGAAGGTGTTGTGTGCCTCGAAGTTGTTCACGTTGAACGATCCTGGCAATGTGGCAACACCTGGAAACCTTGGCAGTCTAGGCTTTGGGTTCTGGACCTAAGGCCTTCGCTCCACATGGTAATCATATTGTGGTCCGGGAGCTGTGGGAGGAACCAGAACAGGCCATCGAACAGTGACAAGTTGGCCGCGATCATATGCCTGCTCAATTGTGTGAGGCCTTGGAGTTGAAACAGAAGCTTCAGCATGGATGGTGGCTTCAGGTTGCACATTGGCTTCAGGCACAACATTAGCTTCAGGTGCCATATTGTCTTCAGCCATGACAATATCATTGGCGTCAACAGGGTTGTTTGAGGCAGCCTCAATGTTTTCAAACTCCGCATCAGTAACAGGAGGGTCGAGCACAGATACATTCTCCTCAAGAATGACTTCTTCAGTGGTAGGGGGTGTGGCAACTCTTTCTTCTTCTTGTCTTGGTTCTTGATTTTCATCGGCTGATGCAGCCAGAATGACTTCAGTAGCTTTAGCTTCAGACTCTGAGACATTCGTAGTGGGAGTGGCTTCAGGAAACACTTCGCGTGCTACTAATCTTTGTTACACTTCTCCTTCTAGAATGCTCGACATGGTGACTTGTGGCCTAGGGCCTTGGCGAAGCCTGCAGAATGCGGGCGACGCTTGTGGTGATGGAGTGGTCTGCACCATGTAGTCATTGTCAAGCACTGGAGTGGTGACTTGAGGTGTCGGAGTTCTGGGAGTTCCATCATGAACGGGGGTGTCTTGTTGGGGGCGATCAGCCCATGAATCATCCTAAGCAATTGGCATCAAAGTATGACCAATGTTGATGAGTTTGTTGTTCATGAGAACAGGCGATCATACTGGTTGGTGTTCGATTTGAGGAAGGACTTCATCATCTTCTACATTGTCTTCACGACCAATGTCTTTAGCTGTGATGGGGTCAACAACTGGTACTTCTTCAGTTTCAGGAGCCTCTGTGAAAGCAGGTTCGTGGATCACAAGTTGACGCTCTTGGTTTGAGGAGGCAGGACGAGCAACATAGATGGGCTCGACAACAAGAGGCTCAGAGGCCGCAACACGCTCTTTCTTTGAAGACTTCTTCAATTTCTTCTCCGATGGAGCATCATCAGAAGTATTCTTGTGCTTGCGCTTCTTGGCTTCAGCTTCAGATGCCCTTGTCTTCTTCAGTTCTGAAGCTGCTGTGGGGACCTTAGGGTCCGATCACATTCACTTAGATCAAAAGATTCAAACATGAAGACATAGCTATAAGTGAATGTTGTAGAGGACATAACTCGAATATATGTATATATATCAGCATAAGACCAACGCAACATTGTGAAGATAAACATGAAGTCACTTCAATGTTGAAAACAAACCTAATGCGAAGACTATGCTATTGTAACGCCAATTGAAACACTTCAAACAAGAGTTTGGTGGTGGTGTTACCCACTGTATAGGAAGTATTAGACCCAAACACGGCGCACAATTATCGTGGCGCTCCAAAGTCAAATTCCACGTTAATGTATTCACACTTGGAGTGTATGTCTTCATTGATTGAAGATATACGTTACTTTGTGTGTTGCACATCTAAGTCATCAACATGCATAAGCGTTAGGATGTGTGTCCAATTACAGGACATTTGAGGATTCTAAGATATTTAGCTCACACCACAACTTGCAAAACCTTTTCTCATCCAAGGGCTTTGTGAAGATATCTGCCAATTGCTCTTCAGTGTTGACGTGAATGATATCAATATCTTCCTTCATGACATGATCTCTGAGAAAGTGATGACGGGTCTGAATGTGCTTTGTCTTCGAGTGCTGAACTGGGTTGTTGGCAATCTTGATGGTGCTTTCATTGTTGCAGTACAGTGGCACTTGCTTCAGATGGATGCCATAGTCTTTGAGAGTTTGCTTCATCCATAGGAGCTGAGCGCAGCAAGATCCAGCAACAATGTATTCAGATTCAGCAGTGGAGAGAGACACACAGTTCTGCTTCTTTGAAGACCAACAGACAAGAGATCATCCAAGAAAGTGACATGTGCCTGATGTGGACTTGCGATCAACCTTGTCACCAGCATAATCAGCATCTAAGAATCCAACTAGATCAAACTCTGAGCCCTTTGGATACCATAATCCTAGTGTTGGGGTGTAAGCCAAATATCGAAGAATTCGCTTCACAGCTAAGTGATGTGACTCCTTTGGTGCCGCTTGGAATCGGGCACACATGCAAATGCTAAGCATGATATATGGCCTAGATGCACATAAATAGTGTAAATATCCAATCATGGAGCGGTATACCTTTTGATCGAACTCTTTACCATTGTCGTCGGGACCCAATTGACCTTTGGTTGGCATTGGCGTCATGTAACCTTTGCAGTCTTGCATTCCAAACTTCTTTGGCCAATCTTTGAGGTATTTCTCTTGAGATATGAAGATGCAGTTGCTCTGCTGACGGATTTGAGGACCAAGGAAGAACTTCAGCTCACCCATCATGGACATCTGATATTGCTCCAGCATCATGTGCCCAAACTCATCACTGTATATTTTGTCAGTGTAGCGAAGATAATGTCATCCACATAGATCTTGCACACAAACAGTTCACCATTGTATGTCTTCGTGAAGAGAGTGGGATCCAAGGAACCAGGTTTGAAGCCTTTGCTCCTCAGGATGTCTTTGAGTGTGTTATACCAAGCACGAGGGGCTTGTTTGAGGCCATACAGTGCCTTGTTAAGCTTGTATACCATATCAGGATGTTTTGGATCTTCAAAGCCAGGTGGTTGTGCAACATACACTTCTTCTTTAATATTGCCATTGAGAAAGGCACTCTTCACATCCATTTGGTATAGGAGGGTATTGTGATGGTTGGCATAGCCTAGCAGTATGCGAATGGCTTCAAGACTAACCACCAGAGCAAACGTTTCATCAAAGTCAATCCCTTCAACTTGAGTGTATCCTTGAGCAACGTGACGAACCTTGTTTCTGACAACTTGACCATGCTCATCTTGTTTGTTGCGATAGATCCATTTGGTGCCAATGATATTGTGCTTGTGAGGGTCATGATACTTGACTAGTTCCCACACATTGTTCAACTCGAACTGTTGAAGCTCTTCTTGCATAGCTTGAATCCATTCAGGTTCGATGAAGGCTTGAACAACTTTCTTGGGTTCAAATATAGAGACAAATGCAAAGTGCCCACAGAAATTTGCTAGTTGTGTTGCTCTTGAATGAGTAAGGGGACTAGGTGCATTGATGCTATCAATTATCTTGTCAAGATGTACTTCATTTGCAACCCGAGGATGAACTAGACAAAGATTTTGCCCTTGCTGATCATTATCTTCGTCTTCATCATTGGCTTCAGGCTGAGTAATGTCTTCAGGTTGACTTGGTGCAGAAATAATGAGTTCCTCTTCAGCATGTGCCTCTGAAGGTATGATTTCTCCAGTACCCATAAGCTTAATCGATTCACTAGGAGGAATTTCATCTAGCGCGTTTGGCAGGTTCTCTCTTTGCGAGACGTTAGTCTCATCGAACCGCACATCCACAGTTTCAACCACTTTATAGTGAAAGAGATTGAAGACTTTGTAGCAGTGTGAATCCTTTCCATAACCAAGCATAAAACCTTCATGTGCTTTCGGTGCAAATTTTGAAGTGTGATGTGGATCCTTGATCCAGTACCTAGCACCAAATACTCTGGAGTAACTGACATTTGGCTTCTTACCAGTTAGGAGCTCATAGGATGTCTACTTTAGAATCTTGTGAAGATAAACACGGTTGATGCAATGGCACGCAGTATCAATGGCTTCATGCCAGAACTTCCTCGGAGTCTTGTACTCGTTAAGCATCGTCCAAGCCATCTCAATGAGGGTTCTATTCTTGCGCTCCACGTTGCCATTCTGCTGAGGTATATGTGGAGCTGAGAACTCATGAGTGATGCCCAGCATATCAAGATAGGTATCGAGGCCAATGTTCTTGAACTCTGTGCCATTGTCACTTCTGATGTGCTTGATCTTGATGCCATAGTTCATCATGGCACGATTGGCAAATCGTCTGAAGACATCCTGCACTTCAGTCTTGTAAAGGATTATATGCACCCATGTGTATCTTGAATAATCATCAACAATGATGAAGCCATAGAGGCAAGCAGTGGTATTGAGAGTAGAGTAGTGAGTAGGGCCAAATAAGTCCATGTGAAGCAGCTCGAAGGGTTGAGAAGTCGTCATGATTGTCTTCGAGGGATGCTTGGCCCTTGTCATCTTTCCAGCTTTGCAGGCACCACACAGATGATCTTTCTTGAACTTGACGCCCTTGATGCCTACGACATGCTTCTTATTTGCCAGAGTGTACAAGTTCCTCATGCCAGCATGCCCTAGCCTCCAATGCTAGAGCCAGCACTCCGAAGCTTTTGCTAGAAGACGTACGGCCAACTGTGGTCCTGCTGAAAAATCTACCATATACAGATCATCCTTTCGATATCCTTCAAAGACTATAGATTCGTCAGATTCCATAAGCACAAGGCAATGTGATATTTTCCAAATATCACAATCATGTTCAAGTCACAAAGCATTGAGATAGACATTAAGTTGAAACCAAGGGATTCAACAAGCATCACTTTATCCATGTGTTGATCCTTTGAGATTGAGAATCTACCTAGACCCAATAGCTTGCTTTTACCAGTGTCAGCAAATGTGATGTGACTCTTGCCAGATGGTCGTAGGGTTGAGTCCATGAGAAGACTGGGATCACTAGTCATGTGGTTAGTGCATCCACTATCCATAATCCACTCAGAAGCCTTTGGTGTCATACCCTACAGTGCAGTTTGGGGGATAGGCTTCACCAAGGGAAGTGTGAAGCATAAACATTTGTCGAACAAGCATATTATCAAAGTTCAGATCCCTGTTAGGATAAATAGGATGTATATCAAGGAATCCTGGGACGAAATACATAGTGAGACCATTTGGGTATTTTATCTTGCGTCCCACAAGATGTTTAATGTCCCCAGCATAATCATCAGACGCCTTTGATTTTTGGCTGGAGACCCTTCCCTGCAAAAGAGAGTTAATTTTTCTTAGCCACCCACATCCTCAGGGGTGGCTTCGAAGAAATAAGTCTAAGCGCAGCATCTGAGAACTTTGTCTTTGGAGCCCTTGCAAATAGCCTTGCATGAGGTGAATAATAATCATAAGAATAAGAAGAATAGTTCTTGGTCTTATGAACATGGCGGTTTGATGAAACACACTCATATTCATAGGCCTGAGTATGGTTCCCTTGCAAAACATTGGCGTTCGGGTGACTCAGGTGAGTCCTCTGTCCGTATGAAGCCTTTGGACCATATGAAGCCTTTGGTATAGGTTTGTCTTCTTCTCAGGTGGTGTCATGATGACATTCACCTGAAGATTCTCAAGACAACTTTTGGGTACCCAGATATTCTTCAAAGGTGATCCATTCCTACAGTTAGTACCAATATACCTGGAAAACACTTCGCCATTCTAATTCTTAAACAATTTATAGTTTGCATCAAAGGATTCATCAATGGTAATTTGGTGAGCACAAGCGAAGCCAGATAAGGTAGATGGATCCACTAAAGGTCCCTTTGCAGCAGCCCATGTGGTTTTGGGGTACTACTTAGGCTTCCAGTAAGAACCATCAACATTCATTTTCCTCTCGAACCCTACACCCTCTTTCTTAGGGTTTCGGTTCAGAATCTGTTTCTTGACGGCATCACATAGTGTTTGATGCCCTTTGATACTTTTGTACATTCCTGTCTCAAGCAATGTCTTCAACCTGGCATTCTCATCAGCAATAGTAGTGGCATCCTCAGTAGAAGGGTTAGTTACCACATCAGCAGTTGAAGATATTGCAACAGTAGCAGCAGTAGAACATTCAACAACATAAGTAGCATTATCACGCTCAAGGCATTTTAGACATGGTGGTTAAAATCCTTCCTGAACAGAACTGATCTGTTGAGAGCGCAGTGACTCTTTCTCTTTCTGAAGATCTTCATGAGCCGATCTCAAGTTCTCAAGCTCTTGCTTCCTTTGAAGATACTCATAGGAAAGCTTTTCATGAGTAGTTGAGAGTGTCTCATGACGACCTTCGAGTTCCTCGTACTTAGCATGAAGATTTTTGATGTCTTCAATTAAGGACTGAGATCGGGTCATTTCCGCGTCCAACAGGTCATCGCTTTTGTCTAACAGTTTTTGAATATGTTCCATGGCATTCTGTTGTTCAGTTGCAATTTTAGCAAGTGTTTTGTAGCTAGGTTTAGATTCACATTCAGAGTCATCTTCACTTGATGTTTGAAAGTAAGCATCGCGTGAGTTTACCTTGGCACCTCGTGCCATGAAGCAGTAGGTGGGTGCAGAGTCATCCTCATCATTGGCATCAGCATTGGTGTCGAGGCCATTGTCTTCAGTGTTGAAGATGGACTTGGCAACATACGCTGAAGCTAGAGCCAGGCTTGCCACGCCTTTATCGGACTCCTCTTCAGACTCCACCTCCACCTCCTGAAATGTAGACTCCTCATATGAATCCATCTCCTTGCCAACAAACGCACGAGCCTTGCCGGATGAGTTCTTCTTGTGTGATGAAGACCTTGATGAAGCCTATTTGATCTCTTCCTTTTGTCATCAGAATCATATTCCTTGCTCTTCTTCTTCTACTACTTCTTCTTCTTCTTCTTCTTCTTCTTTTCATTGTCCCATTGAGGACATTCAGAGATGTAGTGACCAGGTTTCTTGCACTTGTGCCACGTTCTCTTCTTGTAGTCACGGAAGGAAGCTTCATCATTTTTTGAGCTGGATCTCGAAGACTGTCTGAAGCCTTTCTTCTTAGTGAACCTCTGGAACTTCTTCACCAGCATGGCGAGTTCCTTTCCAATGTCTTCAGGATCCTCAGAACTGCAGTCAGATTTTTCTTCAGATGTGGAAACAGCCTTTGCCTTCAAAGCGCGAGTTCGGCCATAGTTGGGACCATAGATATCTCTTTTCTCAGATTGCTGAAACTCATGTGTGTTGAGCCTCTCAAGTATGTCAGACGGATTGAGAGTCTTGAAGTTAGGGTGCTCTTGAATCATCAGGGCCATGGTGTCAAATGAGCTCTCAAGTGATCTCAGAAGTGCTTTGACAATTTCATGCTTGGTGATTTCAGTAGCGCCAAGTGCACGAAGCTCATTTGTGATATCACTGAGGCGATCAAATGTGAGCTGGACATTCTCATCGTCGTTTCTCTTGAAGCGGTTGAAGAGGTTGCGGAGAACACTAATCCTTGAGTCTCTCTGGGTTGAGACGCCTTCATTGACCTTAGAGTGCCAGTCCCAGACTAGCTTCATAGTTTCCAGAGCACGCACACGGCCATACTGTCCTTTGGTCAGATAACCATAGATGATGTTCTTGACAGTCGAGTCTAGTTGAATGAAGCTCTTGATATCAGCAGCAGTGACACCTTCACCGACCTTGGGAACGCTGTTCTTGACGACATACCAGAGGTCGACGTCAATGGCTTTGAGATGCATACGCATCTTGTTCTTCCAGTAGGGGTAATCAGTGCCATCGAAGACTGAGCACACAATGGAGACTTTGATTATCCCTGCAGTCAACATAGCTAAAACTCCAGGTGGTTAAATCGAATCACACAGAACAAGGGAGCACCTAGCTCTGATACCAAATGAAAGTGCTAGTTATCGACTAGAGGGGGGTGAATAGGCGATTTTTATGAACGTCTTTGTCGGGTGGTGGGTGCGACATATGCCAACGGGTGGCTTATCATTGTGGGAGCTAGTAAGACATCGCCGGTTCCTGGAAACGGGATAAGGCGAAGACATGCACGCCGGCGGATCTTACCCAGCTTCGGGGCTCTCCGTGGAGATAACACCCCTACTGCTGCTCTGCGGGGTCTCCGCATGTTCACTAGATGAGTCAAGTAGCTACACAACGCTCCTTGAGCTGTTTGGTGGGAGGAGGAAGAAGGGCACGGCTAGCCTGCTTCTTCTCCTTGTGTGGTGTCTAGAACTAGCAGGGGGTCGAACCATTTGCATGGGCACCCCGGGGGGTTTATATAGGCATACCCCCCGGGGGTACAATGGTAATCTGTCTGGGCGCGGGGCCCAGCCGTCTGTGACTACACTCGCCGGCTTCTGCGCCGGCTGCTGGGGCCTGCCGACTGGTGGGTCCCGCCGGCTGCCGGCCCCTTGGTCGACAGGCAGGCCCCATTGTCCAGGGCCCGGTCGGCGGCTGGTTACTGTGGCTTCATCTTGGTGACGTGGGCTTCGTCGTGGTAGGTGCGGCTACAATGTCGCCGCCCGTCGGGCGATCGCTGTAGCCTCACCGCGTCTTGTCTCCTTAATGGGGCGTCTCCTTCGAGGGAGGCGGCCAGCCGGCTGCGGGGAGCCGGCTCTGTCTTGGGCCGACTGGTTGGAGGCGTGGCCGCCTTCGGGCATCTCTCTGCTCAAAGGGGCCCATCATCTGTGGGCCACGCTGGCGGCCCGTCGTGGGTGACACCAAAGTCAACATGGCAACAGCGCTGCGCCAGACCGATCATGCCTACTCCGTACGGCGCACTGTGCCAGGCGTGCTCTGGGATTCGGGGGTGGCAGGCTTCACTGTAGCCATGCCCCATCGCACCGCCGTTAGGTGGGTGCAAACTTTGAGGGTACGGTCTCGACCGCTTTATGGGAGCCGGCCTTCTCATGGCCGGCTTCTTGGAGTCGGCCTTCTCATGAGGGCTAAAGTCGGACCGCCTTCCGAAAGCCGGCCTGGGTGGCAGCCAGCAAGGGGAAGGCGGCCCCATGTCTTGGATTCTTGAGAGTCGGGCGGGCTCGTAATTTTTTCAGAAGGGCCAGGGGAAGCTGGCTAGGCTACCCATGGCTATTTACTCGGACAGTAGTCCCCGAAGCTGATCGAGCTCCGAGGCGAGCAGGGAGACGAGAAGCTTGGTCAGCTTCCCATCCTGAAGAGCCGGCTTTGCGGGCGTATGCCGACTTCAGAGAGCCCCGCGTCTTGTAGGCGGGAGGAGGGGGGACCTGCGTGCTGACCACGGGCCCTCCCGCGGCCACGTGGCAGCGGGGTCCTGCGAGCGCACGCACGCAACGGGACGCCGCCGCAGGCCCGGGCCCGCCACTCGCGAGCCTTGGTCCGGGCGCGGATCTTCCGTGGCCCACAGGGGCCGCTCGCCTTCCTGAGGCAGTTTTGTTTCGCCGTTAAGGCTCAATAATCGCGGGACGTGGGGAGTGGGCACGATCGATCCCCACGCTTCCCCACGCCGCGCCTCCTCGGCTCCGCCACGCGAGCCTATAAGTGGGGGGAGGAGGGAGAGCGACAGAGCTTCGCACGCTCTCTCTCGCTCCGCCCCTCCTAATCCTCGTTTCTTCCTCTTGTTGCCGCCGCAGCCTCCCGTCTCAGCGCCGCCGCGTCTCCACATCGCCTCGCTCCCATGGCGTTGTCAAGCTCGTGGGACGGCTCCAACGTCCATGAAGACCATGTGGAGTTCCTCCGCCAGACTCGGCGCCTGCCCGGCGCCAACCTCATGCAGGTCCGCCTGGCGCCGGAGACGGAGATCTCGCCGGCGCCGGAGGAGGGCGAGCGGGTCGTCTTCCGCTCGCACTGCCTGCGCGGCTTCGGCCTTCCGACGAGCGGATTTCTGCGCTCCTTCCTCGAGTTCTACAACCTCCAGCCGCATCACCTCACGCCGAATGCGGTGATGCTGCTGTCGGCCTTCGTCTCCCTCTGCGAAGGCTTCTTGGGGCTGCTCCCCACGCTGGATCTCTGGGGAGAGTTCTTCCAGAGCAAACTCGGCACCGTCATCGCCGGCGTGCCTGCACCCTGCGGGGCCTTCATCGCCATGAGGAGGGCGAGCGAGAACAATCTGTTCCCGTCCATCCCCCTAATCCAGTCGGTGAAGGTCTGGCAAAAATCGTACTTCTACGCGAGGAACGTCGCCGAGCAAGGAGAGTACATCAACCTGCCGGCTTACGTAGCCGGCCCGTCGGCTGGGAGGCAGCCCTCGTGGGGTTTCCGGTCCCGGTCACTGTCTCCGGTCGGGAACGCTGCCGTCTCCCGGCTTCGGGTGATGATCCAGTCGGAAGGCCTGCGCGGGGCCGACTTGGTGGCCGCCTTCGTGGAGCGCCGAATTCTTCCTCTCCAAAGCCGGCCCCATATGATGTGTCAGATGAGCGGCCGCTTCGACCCAAGCCGGCTGAGCACATGGGAAATGCCCCACGCGGAGGTGGCGCTCATCGTTAATTACATCGCCAACTACAAGCTCGCCGGGGACTGGCAATACGACAAGGCGCCATATTCTCGCGCCAATCCTCCTCCCGTGGTAAGCTTCTCTCTCTATCTTCTTTTTGTCGTCAGCCGGCTTCGTGACGGCCGGCTTCTAACCAGTCGGTTCTTTTGAGCAGAACCCTCTTGTTTCGTCGCCGGCCGGGGCGGCAGGGATTGAACGCCAGTATGCCCCCGACCGTACGGTGGATGACGTTGACGACTCGGACTTGGGGGTGGCCGCCATGGAAGACGCCGTCGTGGGGGAAAACACCGAGCCCGGAGGCTCAAGATTCACCGCGAGCTTCGAGGATTGGCCGGACGATGCTGAAGCCGAAGTCGCCCCACGTCGCTAGCCGGCGGCCGACTATCAGGGCGCGGGCTCGTCCATCGCACTGGCCACCGGCGGCGCGCAGAAGCGCCGGGCCGCTTCAGGCCTCTTCGGCAGTCGGCCAAAGAAGTCCAAGCCCTCCACCGCGGCGACAAAATGAGACAAGGCGGCCGCGAAGGCGGCCCGCTTCCGCAAGGAGGTGAAGCAGCCTCAGGCGGTTTCAGCGTAAGTCGCCGATTGCCTGGTCGCATGCCCTTCATCATTCTCTTTCTCTTTGAATATTCTTCTTAACCTTTTCTCGCTTGCTGGACAGGGCCCCGCTTTCCCTTGAGCGGGGTCCGGGCGGCTCCATCGTGGGGCCGGCTGGAGGGTCTTCGAGCTCCCGCCGCGTGGACCCCGCGCCGATCTCAGGGAGGCCACAGAACAGAACGCCCGCAAAGCGCGGGAGGAGCGCGAGGCGGCAGAGAAGGCGGCCGCCTAGGCGGTGAGGGAGCAGGCCAACGCGGCAGCCAAGGCCTAGACGGAGGCGGCTACCGCGGAGACGGAGGCGGAAACCTCGCGCAACCAGCCTCCGCTGCTCGCCATTCCTCTCCGAGCCGTAGCCCCCGACACCCCATTGCCCTTGGCGGAGGAGATCGTCCAAGACACGCCGCTGATGGAGAGGGGGGAGGACCCCGTGGCCTTCGCGAGGAGAGCGCCGCCAGCAGCGCCAACCGGAGCGGGCCAAGGCGGCCAATCATCAGCGGTGCCAGAGGGGCCGACTGGAGGTGAGCCGAAGAACAGAGCCGGCCTTGAGGTGCAGCCGGCGATGAGCCGGCGCGCAGGGGGAGGCGCCGCTCCGCCGGAGTTGCGCCGAGTCGTGGGCGCAGGCCAGTCGGCGGAAGATCTGGAGGCAGCCAGCACTGCCACGTCCGAGTGGACTCCCAGCGGGGGGACTGGCGAGCTGAATGTGGCGGCTCAAGGGGTCCGGAGCCGGCTGCAAGCTCAGGCCGCCCTGCTGCAACAGTTCACCCAGGAGTTCTTGTCAACGCGAGCCACCATCCGGGTGAGTCCTTCGTTCTTGGCTGCTTCGCTTTCTTAATTTCTTCCGTGGGGGCGCGTCAGCGCACCCACTGGGTGTAGTCCCCGAGATTCGGGCCGACTGCTACGCAGTCGGGTCGGATCTTTCTCGACGACTACCTTACTTTGCTTTTTTCTGAACTTTCAGGAATATCACAACCTTCGTGCTTCCGCCTTCAACTCCCAGGCTCGGGAGTTGAGCCAGAGGACCGACGACCTGGCCGACAGCCGAAGTAAGTGCTCGATCTTGTCTGTCTCCTGTGGGGGCACGTCAGCGCACCCACTGGGTGTAGTCCCCGAGATTCGGGCCGACTGCTGAGCAGTCGGGTCGGATCTTCCTTGACGACTCTTTCCTTATTGGTTTTTCTTTTTCTCTGTCTTCAGGGGCCAACGCCGACTTGAGGAAGGAGCTCGGCGAAGCGAAGGCCGCCCTTCACACCAAGGAGGCCGAGTACGCTGCCTTGGTCCAGGAACGGGATCGCCTAGCCAAGAAGCTGGCCGACCAAGAGAAGGGCCACAAGGCGGCCCTGCAGGTGGCGCAGGATAGCGAAGCCGCCTTGAAGGCGGAGTATGAGACCGAGGCGGCGAGCTGGTCTGAGACCCGGCGAGCCCAGGATGAAGGCTTCGGCCGGATCGAGGATTTGATCGACGGTAAGCCGCCTTCCTCGCCCCTCTCCTGCCCCTTGCCGCCTGGGTTTTTGGCTTATCTTGAGCTACTGCTTGTTTTTTGTTGCAGACTACTTCCCCGGCTACTCCGCCTTCGCCGCCCAAAGCATTGAGGCCCATCGCGAGGCGCGTCGTCAGGCGGGGGCCAACATCACGCCGGATGCGAACCGGACAATTGAGGAGCAGCTCCTGGCTGTCCAGGCGCGGTTGCAGCCGGCTCATCGGATGCTTCGCCGGCTCCAACGTGCCGAGGCGCAAGTGTTGGCCGCCCTCTGGCCCGGCGAGACGATCCCCCGCACCCCAAGGCGAACTGCCAACTGGCTGGAGGTCGCAGTTGGTCACTTTGAGGCTTGGAAGGCGTCGGTGGCCCGCCTCGGAGCTAGGCAGGCGTTGGAGTTCGTTTGGGCTTGGTACCCAGGGCTGAGCCTGGACCAGCTGCGCACTTGGCGGATGGAGGCCGACGCAGAGCTGGAGGAGGTGAGGCCGGCTATCGCCCAGCGAGCTTCAACGATCGTCGAGTGCACCGACATTAGCGTTTTCGCACCCGAAAGCGATGATGACGGCGTTGCTCAGCCGGAGGAGTGGTTCAGGCTGAACCCGGCGGTGGGCGAGGACTCGGCGGAGGAGATTGCCTCCAGCGACGAGGGCGAGGATGACAAAGAGGAGGACGGCGAAGACGTCGAGCCGGCTGGTGGAACAACCGGCCGACCTCAGGCCGACCGTGCCTCCAGCAACGAGGCACGTGGAAGCGCGCCCTTTGTGGGAGGCGGCGACCAAGCCGAAGTTCGCCAGCCGGCCGCTCCTTCAGCCGGCACGACCGTCTCCGCCAACCAGTCCGGCTCGTCGGCCGCTCCACCAGCTTGACCTGTCGTCTTTATCTTTCCTGCTTGCTGTCTTTTGAACAATCTTTGTTAAGTTTTCACAGTTCCACCCACTGGGGGTGTATCCAAACTATGTTGAATGCTGGCCTCTCGGAGGTCTTTTTATGTAAATATTATTATGTGCATGTTTGGTTTCCATTCGCGTATGCTTTTTATCCTTAGGCTTTTTCCTTTGCCGCCTTCCCTCTTTGGGGAGGCAAGTACTTGAGCTTTCTTGGATTGAAGTGAAGTGAATGGAAACCGGCCGGCCGGCTACTCTGGTAGCCATTCAGCGATGGGAGAAAAACCGGCTTTTGTTATATTAGTCCATTAGTCCCTAGCCATTTTTCGTGTGGGCGCCCGCTCCTGCCTTTAACTCTTGCCAGCCGGACAGCCGGTTCTTCGAACTGCGACTTTTGGCAAGAGAAGGCTTGGGAGCCGGCACACTACTTGTCTGACTGCGGGTAGGACTTCTAACATAACTCCAGTCGGCCAGTCCCCGAGCCGACTAGTCGAACTCGGTGCCGGACGGAACAAGTAAACGAAATGACAAGGTCATAAGCATGATATTTTTCATTCATAAATGAGGGATGGCAGTCCCCGAGCCCTCCTCGGGGGGTCTATTGTCTCGTACTTAAAACAAAAGTTAGCGTGATACATACTGCATTTCATCAACTGTAAAATCTTCGAAGGAGGTTGGCGTTCCATGGTCGTTCCGACTCCTTGCCGGAGTCGTCTCTCTTGCGTGCCTTCGGCTTCTGTGCATCGATCAGGTAGTAGGAGTCATTGCCTAGAGATCGGCTGATGACGAAGGGGCCTTCCCAAGGGGCTGAGAGCTTGTGCTGGCCGGCTGTTCGCTGGATCAGCCGGAGCACAAGATCGCCCTCTTGGAAAGATCTTGGCCTGACCTTCCGGCTGTGGTAGCGGCGCAAACCCTGCTGGTAGATGGCAGACCGGCTGAGGGTAACAGCCGGCTTTCTTCCAGCAGGTCGACGCCGTCTTCTCGTTCTTCCTTGGCCTCCGCTTCCGTGTGCATGGTTATTCGAGGCGAGTCGAACTCGATGTCAGTTGGGATGACCGCCTCGGCACCATATACAAGGAAGAAAGGGGTGAAGCCGGTTGACTTGTTTGGTGTAGTGCGCAGACTCTAGAGGACAGCCGGTAGCTCATCGAGCCAATAGCCGGCTGAGCACTCCAGAGGTACGACCAGTCGAGGCTTGATGCCGGAGAGGATGAGGCCGTTGGCTCGCTCGACCTGGCCGTTTGACTGCGGGTGGGCGACGGATGCTAAGTCCAGTCGGGTACCTTGCGCCGCGTAGAAGCGTGCCAAGGCTCCTTTGGCAAAATTCGTGCCATTGTCGGTGATGATGCTATGTGGCACGCCGTACCGGGTTGTTATATCTGCGATGAACATCACAGCAGTCAGCCCATTCAGCTTTTTGATCGGCTTTGCCTCAATCCACTTGGTGAATTTGTCCACGGCGACGAGTAAATGCATCATGCCACCGCGCGCCGTCTTGAATGGGCCCACCATGTCCAGTCCCCAAACGGCGAAGGGCCAAGTGAGGGGAATGGTCTTGAGTGCCGAAGCCGGCATGTGTTGCTTGGAGCTGAAGAGTTGGCATCCCTTGCAATGCTTGACTAATTCTTTGGCGTCATCCAAAGCAGTCGGCCAGAAGAAACCGCGGCGGAAGGCTTTGGTGACAAGTGATCTTGAGGCCGCATGGTGGCCGCATTCTCCTTGGTGAATGTCTCTGAGGATTGCAATGCCCTTATCTTGCTCGACGCACCGTTGGAGGATTCCAGTGACACTGCGCTTGACCAGTTCTTTGTTGACGATTATGTATGCTCCGGCTCGACGTTGGACTTGTCTTGCTTCTGTTTCGTCGGCCGGCAGGTCTTGGTTTACTAGGAAGTTGAGGATGGACTGAGCCCATGATGGAGCCGCGACTTCTTCTACTTCCAATGTGGCTATTGCCACTAGGGTGGGCGAGCTAGGTGGTGAAATGCTGGAGTCGGCCGCCGGCTGTTGTGTTGGTACAGTCCCCGGGCCGGCTACCGCAGTCCCCGAGCCGGGTGTGGCAGTCCCCGAGCCGGTTGCCGAAGTCCCCAAGCCGGGTGCCGAAGTCCCCGGGCCGGCTGCGGGAGTCTTGGGGTCGCCTACTTGGTTCTTCGAGCCGGACCCGGCCGCATCGGGGTCAGGCGGCACGAAGATGGAGTCGGACTCTGGAGACGGCTTGATGGTCGGCTTGAGGAGGCATTGTAGAGCGACGCCGGTTGGAATTGCTTGCCGAGTGGAGCCTATTCGGGCCAGGGCATCGGCTGGCTCGTTGTCGGCTCGCGGTACGTGGAGGAACTCGCATCCTTCAAAGTATCCGCTGAGTTGTTGGACCAGGAAGCGGTAGCTCGCCATATTTGCGTCCTTGGCGTCCCAGTTGCCGGATGATTGCTGGACCACCAGGTCCGAGTCGCCATAACATAGGATCCGGCGAATGCCAAGTTCTTTGGCAAGCCGGAGCCCGTGTATGAGCGCCTCGTACTCGGCCACGTTGTTGGAGGCGGCAAAGTGGATCTGTAGCGTGTATCTGAGCTTGTCGCCTTTGGGAGAGGTAAGGACGACGCCGGCTCCCAAGCCGGTGCGCATCTTGGACCCGTCGAAGTGCATGCGCCAATGGGTGGAGTCGGGAGCCGGCGGCAGGTACGGGGTCTCGGCCCAGTCGACGAGGAAGTCAGCCAGTGCTTGGGACTTGATGGCGGTGCGGGGCTGGTAGAAGATCGTGTAGGGGGCCAGCTCGATGGCCCATTTTGCCACCCGGCCGGATGCGTCCCGGCTGCCTATGATCTCGGCCAGCGGGGCGGTGCATACGACCGTGACGGGATGCTCTTGAAAGTAGGGCTTCAGCTTCTTGGCGGTGAAGTACACGCCGTAACACATCTTATGGTAGTGCGGGTAGTTCTGCTTTGAGGCGGACAGCACCTCGCTCAAATAATACACCAGCCTCTGGACCGGCTGGGCTCGGCCTTCTTCTGGGCGTTGGACTATGATGACGGTGCTGACCACCCGGCTGGTTGCGGCGATGTAGAGGAGCATGGGCTCTTTCTCAGTCGGTGCCGCCAGAACGGGCAGCGTGGCCAGCGTCTTCTTTAGCTCGTGAAAAGCTTGGTCGGCCTGGTCGTTCCACTCAAAGTGAGTGCTCTTCTTCATGAGGAAGTAGAGGGGGAGAGCTTTCTCTCTGAGCCGGCTGATGAAGCGGTTCAAGGAGGCCAAGCACCCGGTGAACTTCTGAATGTCTCGAAGCTTGGTGGGGATCGCCATTCTCTCGATGGCCTTGATCTTCACCGCGTTGCATTCGATGGCGCGTTTGGAGACCAGGAAGCCTAGGAGCTGGCCGGCTGGCACTCCGAACATGCATTTCTCGGGGTTGTGCTTGATTTGGAACCGGCGTAAGTTCTCAAACGTTTCCTTGAGGTCTCCTAGCAAGGTGCCGCGCTTCTCCGCCTTCACCATGATGTCGTCCACGTAAACGTGAGCGTTTCTGCCGAGTTGCTTGAGGAGGCACTTCTGCATGCAACGCTGAAAAGTGGCACCGGCATTTCTCAAGCCGAATGTCATAGTCAGGTAGCAGAAGGCTCCAAATGGCATGATGAAGGCGGTCTTCAGGCGGTCGTCCGGATCCAGCTTTATCTGGTGATATCCGGAGTAAGCATCCAAGAAACTCAACAGCTCGCATCCGGCTGTGGAGTCTATCACTTGGTCTATCCTTGGCAGGGCAAAGGGATCTTTGGGGCAGGCCTTGTTGAGGCTTGTGTAATCTATGCACATGCGCCACTTGTTGTTCTTCTTTAGCACGAGGACCGGGTTGGCGAGCCACTCTGGAAAGAAAACTTCCATAATGAAGCCGGCTGCCAAAAGCCGGGCTATCTCCTCCCCTACAATCCTGCGTTTCTCCTCCGATAATCGGCGAAGGGGTTGTCTGACTGGCTTTGCGTCTTCTCGAACGTGTAGTTTGTGCTCGGCGAATTTCCTCGGAACACCCGGCATGTCCTTGGGGGACCATGCAAAGATGTCCCGATTCTCACGGAGGAAATCGGCAAGCTCGCCTTCCTATTTGCTGTTCAGGTTTGCCCCGATGACGGCAAACCTCTCTGGGTGCTCGGGGTCAAGAGGTATCTTCTTCGTCTCCTTGGCCGGCTGGAAAGATCCTTGAGTATCTTGCTCCTTGGGGTCGGGGGACACGGCCGACTGCTTGCTGGCTATGGCCACGACTCGGTCCAACATCTTCTTTTCCTCGGCAATCACAAGGGACTCGGCCAGCCGGCTGCTGGCAGCCGCGCACTCAGAGGACTTCTTGTAATCGCCGGCTACGGTGATGACGCCTTTGGTGCTTGGTATCTTCATCTTGAGGTATGCATAGTGGGGAACTGCCATGAATTTGGCCAAGGCAGGTCGGCCGAGCAATGCATGGTAAGGGCTCTCCAGGTCCACCACTTCAAACCAGACCGCTTCCCGGCGGAAATGCTCCTTCTCCCCAAAAAGTACATCGATCTTGATCTTGCCAATGGGGGCGCAGGATAAGCAGGGTACGATGCCATGAAACACTGTCCGAGTAGGCGTGAGCTGCTTCGTCTTGACGTTTAGCTTCTCCAGGGTGTCACGGTACATAATGTTGATGCTGCTCCCGCCGTCTATCAACATGCGGGAGAAGCGGGCAGCGTGTCTGTCCGTTGCAAGGGTGGCTTCCAGGACCAAAGCATAAGAGCCGGGGGACGGCATCACCTCTGGATGGTCGGCCCGGCTCCAGCTGATGGGCTTTTCTGACCAATGCATGTGTCCGGCGGGGTTGGCAGCGACCATGCTAACTACCTGGTGCTCTCGGCGTTTGCTGCGCTGGTCTTTGGGCTGGCTTGTAAAGACGATGTAGGTTGCTTGCTCGTCGGGGAATTCGTCGTGCACGGCTCCGACTGCGGGCCGAGCGGCCGGAGGCGGCGGGCCGGCAGGCGGAGGCGGCACGAGCCCCTCGCCTTTGGAGATTCGGGTGAGCCAATGGCACTTCCGGGTTGTGTGGTTGGACGGCTTCGCGCCACTTTGGAACTTGCACGGGGCGTCGAGAGTTTGCTCGTAGGAGAAAGCCGGCTACCAAGCCGGCCTGCCGCCCTTGGGCTTCTTGGGCGCCGGTCGCTCTTCAGGCGGCGCGTCTTCGACTGTGGCCACCTGCCGACTGGCGGGAGGCGGCACGGGGCCCTTGCGCTTGTGGTCGTTCGAGTGGGGGTGTCGACCGGAATCCCCAGCCGGTGTCTTGGGCGCCGGGTTGAGTACCTTTCCGGACGCGTCTACCCGAAGCTCGGTCTTCATCGAGGAGTCGGCGGTGGCGTACTTGTCCGCTATGTCTAGAAGCTCGTCGAGGGTAGTCGGCTCGTCGCAGAGGAGCTTGTGCTTGAGGAGGGTGCCTTCTCGGCATCCGGCTGTGAAGTATTCTATGGCTTGCACCTCGTGCACCCCTTCGCAGGAGTTGCGGAGCTCTGCCCAACGCGTGAGGTAATCGCGAGTGGACTCGACGGGGCCTTGTACGCACAAGGAGAGCTGTCTGGGCTTGGGAGCCTGCTTGTAGGTGCTGGTGAAGTTGCGGATGAAAGCTTCGGTGAAATCTAGCTAGCTGTTGATGCTGAGAGGCTTGAGGCTGTTGAGCCAAGTTCGCGCCGTGCCTTGCAGCATGAGGGTCACGTACTTCACGGCAACGCGCCGGTTATCGTTGGCTATGCTGACTGCCGTGGAGTAGTCGATCAACCAATCTTCCGGCTTCACGGAGCCGTTGTACTTGGGCGTGTCTCTTGGGAGCGAGAACCCTTTGGGGAAGGGCTCGTCGCAGATGCGGGGGCCGAAGCAAGGTGGGCCGACATCGTCTTCTTCTTCCAATGCCAGGGATCGCGCCAGGCGGTCGATCCGATGGCGGGCGTCGTTCTCGCCGACTCCTTCGCGGCGACCCAGTCGGCCGCTGAGAGTCGGGTACGCCACTGGCAGCGGGGTGGGATATCTCTCTCCATCGGGTCGAGGCGGAGGCGGGTTGCCCCGCCATTCCATGGCTTGGGGATGGCCGTCCGCATCTCGCTCGATGGAGATTCGGGTCCGGCTGCGGCTGGCAGTCGGCTCTTTCTCGCGCCGCGCGCGGGTGTTGCTCGTAGCCGGCGTCCGGGACGTCGCGCCGTGATCTCGGCGCGGGGGAGGGCTTCCCGCGCGGGCGTCTGCTTCGTGCCGCTGCGCGGCTACGTCGATCAGTTGCTGGATGCGCCGGATCATGTGGGGGAGGTCTTCGGCCTCCAAGCCGTCCAACTCGTCTACGGCCGCTTGGGCGGCACGCAAGTTCTCGAGCGGAGTGGCATAGACCGGGCGGTCGACTCCTAGCGTGTCGGCGATGACGGCGCCGTGTTGCTTGACACGGCCGGCCCGGCTCTGCCCGCCTGGGGCCGGCGTGCCGAAGGCGGCGCGGTCAGCTTCGCGCTGGTAGGCCTCAGTGAGGCGTCTTACGGAAGCCAGCCTCCGGCCCTCTGCGAGGAGGGCGAGGCGGCGTGCCTCCAGTGCTTCATTGCCGCATCAGCCGGGAGGGGGGTGGACAAGTCATGGGCCGCCGCGTGCGGGGCGTCGTGGGCGCTCTCGCCGGCCAGGCCGCCGTGGCCGACAACCATCACTTCGGTAGTGACAGTATCGCAGCCGTCGGCTCGAGGGAGCGGGTCGTTGTAGATCGTGATGTCGGTGGGGAAGGTGTCGTGGGAGGCCGTGTCGGAGTCGACAGGCATCGGGTCGGTGGAGCCAACCGACTCCAGATCCGCAGCGGGCTCGCTGGAGACATGGAGCTGACCGAGAAGGTTGGCGAGGTGGTCAGTGCCCGCATCGGAGGCGAGCTCGTCGGAGATGAAGGTCTCGTCGGGGAGATCGGCGAGGCTGCTCGCCGCGCAGATGCTGGTCACGCCTTGTAGTGCGTCGTGGCAAGCGCCATCGGGCGTGCCGGGCTGACTACGCTCGCGGGGGAGGAAGAGGGTTCCCGTCCCGAATAGGTCTCCGGACGACGGTGCACCTGTCCCCACTGTGGGCGCCAAATGTCGGGTGGTGGGTGCGACATATGCCAACGGGTGGCTTATCATTGTGGGAGCCAGTAAGACATCGCCGGTGCCTGGAAACGGGATAAGGCGAAGACATGCACGCCGGCGGATCTTACCCAGCTTCGGGGCTCTCCGTGGAGATAACACCCCTACTGCTGCTCTGCGGGGTCTCCGCATGTTCACTAGATGAATCAAGTAGCTACACAATGCTCCTTGAGCAGTTTGGTGGGAGGAGGAAGAAGGGCACGGCTAGCCTGCTTCTTCTCCTTGTGTGGTGTCAAGAACTAGCAGGGGGTCGAACCATTTGCATGGGCGCCCCGGGGGGTTTATATAGGCCTACCCCCGGGGGTACAATGGTAATCCATCTGGGCGCGGGGCCCAGCCGTCTGTGACTGCACTCGCCGGCTTCTACGCCGGCTGCTGGGGCCCGCCGACTGGTGGGTCCCGCCGGCTGCCGGCCCCTTGGTCGACAGGCAGGCCCCATTGTCCTGGGCCCGGTCGGCGGCTGGTTACTGTGGCTTCATCTTGGTGACGTGGGCTTCGTCGTGGTAGGTGCGGCTAAAATGCCGCCGCCCGTCGGGCGATCGCTGTAGCCTCACCGCGTCTTGTCTCCTTAATGGGGCATCTCCCTCGAGGGAGGCGGCCAGCCGGCTGCGGGGAGCCGGCTCTGCCTTGGGCCGACTGGTTGGAGGCGTGGCCGCCTTCGGGCATCTCTCTGCTCAAAGGGGCCCACCATCTGTGGGCCACGCTACCGGCCCGTCATGGGTGACACCAAAGTCAACATGGCAACAGCGCTGCGCCGGACCGGTCATGCCTACTCCTTTCGGCGCACTGTGCCAGGCGTGCTCCGGGATTCGGGAGTGGTAGGCTTCACTGTAGCCACGCCCCATCGCACCGCCGTTAGGTGGGTGCAAACTTTGAGGGTACGGTCTCGACCGCTTTATGGGAGCCGGCTTCTTGGAGCCGGCCTTCTCATGGCCGGCTTCTTGGAGTCGGCCTTCTCATGAGGGCTAAAGTCGGATCGCCTTCCGAAAGCCGGCCTGGGTGGCAGCCAGCAAGGGGAAGGCGGCCCCATGTCTTGGATTCTTGAGAGCCGGGCGGGCTCGTAATTTTTTCAGAAGGGCCAGGGGAAGCCGGCTGGGCTACCCATGGCTATTTACTCCGACAGTCTTCAAAACATGGGGTTTCGAAGACAAACAGTAGAAATGAACCTATTGATATGCAGCGGAAGGTAGCCTATACTAGATAAGCCATAGTCAAGTAAGCAATGAAGTGAAAGCACGAAGACTATTAGGAGCTAGGTAGTAATGATTAGGATGGAAGATAGTATGAAGCCAAACAACAACAGTCTTCACACAGTGAAGCCAATCAGATCATGCAAGCAGGCAATGACTTCATTAAGACAGACTGTAAGTAAAGAGAGGTATGAGATAGAACCAGGTGCTTGGTGAGGACAAGGATTTGTTGGATCAGTTCCAGTTGCTGTGACAACTGTACGTCTGGTTAGGGAGGCTGAGATTCAACTCAGAAGACCGTGTCTTCACCTTATTCCACTTGAGCTAAGGACACATAGTCCTCGCCCAATCACTTTGGTAAGTCTTCAAGGTATACTTCCAAACCTTCACAGACTTCATTTATCGGCAATCCACAATGACTCTTGGATGCTCAGAACACGACGCCTAACCGGCTGGAGGATTCATAGTCCTCAAGTGTAATAAGTTTTCATGTCAGGACCCCGATTCCAAGCCACATTGATCTAGCCGGTAACACCTCATATCACTTTGCGGCCTCACGCACGGTATCCCACGGGTGTCGCCTTACCATGGCCCGGGCCCGTTTGCGCCTTTTGGCTCACGTATATGGTAGTGTCGCTAGCATCCATATGACAGAGAACCCGGGCCGACATGGCTAGTCGTGAACCCAAAGCGACACAGACCTATGGAGACAGGCATTCATGAATCACATTAAGCATGTCGGTCATCAGCGAGTGATTCCGGGCTGTAGCACTGGGCTAACAGGACTCCGGGGACCCCGGGCTGTAGCAGGCTAGGCAGGACTCCGGAAGTCACCGCGTGACATTTCCCCGAAGGGACAGACATAGGAACGAAGTGAAACACATGCCGGCCAATCAAGCGTCCTGAACAGTAGTGTTGGGCTAGCAGGACTCCGGTGAACCGGGCTGTAGCGGACTACTATGCTCGAGGAACACTAGACTACATTTCCCCATAAGAAAGGCTGCCAAGGATAAACAACTAGATTGTCGGATCCCACTCATACCAAGCATGTCAATCATACACACAATATGCCCGATATGAGTACATACAACATGGCATCACAACAAAACTCTACAACTCAAGTACTTTATTTAAAGGCTCCAGGGAGCCATACATAACAAGTTCATACAGATAGGGGTCACATGACCCGACACTCAAGTCATACAATCATACAAGCACATGCGGAAGCAACTAGTCTGAGTACAGACTCTAGAAAGAAAGAAGGCTTCTCGAAGCCTGTCTATCTACATAGGGCCCTCCATGGCCAGGATCACCACCTGGGTGGCTAGTCACTCGTCGACGTCAAGGTCTATGTAGAACCCATCGGAACCTACTATACATGCTTATTCTCAAGAAGGTGGTGGGGTTAATGCAGCAAGCCAGCTTTGACTCTTGGCTAAGCTATCCTACGGAACTCCACCAGTAAAATAGTTTTCGCACACGAGTCCACTACTCACCAACACAATACTCCACCGGGGATCCTCCCTCGTCATCCTACGAGAGGGCCATCCTCGGTACTCACACTTATCTTGAGTCTTTTAGAAGTATCCATTAACTTGTCTATGAACTGTATAGGCAACCAAGTAGTCCTTTACCGCGGACGTGGCTATTCGAATAGTTTTATACCATGCAGGGGTG
The DNA here is from genome assembly GCF_056163025.1 of Triticum urartu. Taxonomy (NCBI): domain Eukaryota; kingdom Viridiplantae; phylum Streptophyta; class Magnoliopsida; order Poales; family Poaceae; genus Triticum; species Triticum urartu. The sequence continues at coordinate 86,132,650 of NC_141874.1, forward strand.
TACTTCTTCATACACGATTTCACCACTTACCGCCGCTTACACGACATGTACTCGGCATCCTTCAAGCGGAAGCCCAGCGAGGGTGTCGGCCACGGCCTACCTAAACACTTAAGTCTCTAGTCCAAGTGTATCGCCTATCCAGGTTCCATCCGCAGGGAGTCCGGCCGAGGTTTCCACATACGGCCCCGAACGATGTGTACAGGGTTCCCGAGACACCAAACGGGTGATTCGGTACACCGTGCCACGGTGTATCTACCGCAACATAGCCCACCCCTAGGGTCAGCGCTACGCACGGCCGCCAACACATAACCTACAAGCACCAGAAACTATTTGCAACTCCTGGACAGAGTACTAGGGTGACTAAGAAGCCGAGAGGGTCCATTGGTTTCGGGCCCAATGTACGGTAGTAACTGCATCTTAAATCACACATACAGATCTCAATTCTTATGGACGGCCTGAATGAAACAACCCACCATGTACTCCTACATGGCCTCTCATCGATACCTTTACCAAAACATGTTCAACACATCCCTCATATTACCGACACAAGCATTTCACTCTAGCCCATCACCCAGATGAACCAGACCTGACACAACTCTAAGCATAGCAGGCATAGCAAGGTAGTAATCACATACATGGCTCAATCAACTCCTACACATGCTAGTGGGTTTCATCTAGTTACTGTGGCAATGACAGGTCACGAAGAGGATAAGGGTTCAACTACCGTAACACACAGCAGTTTGAATCGCGTTGTCTTAATGCAGTAAACTAGAGCAGAAGCGAGAACATGGGTTTGTATCGAAATGATTAATGGGTTGCTTGCCTGATGGAGTGGTAGTGGGATACTGCCCTTTAGTTGGATACTCGTGAATATCCTCGGAGGCAGAACCTACCACGAAGAACACATCGGAACACAATCAACACAGGACGATATGCAACAATATGATGCATGCTATGACATGGCAATACGAATGTGTCTTGGCCTAATGCAAGTTATAACAGAAAGGAATGAACTCATTTGAATCGAAGATTCAAATATTAGCTCATTAAACATGGCCTTAATAGTGCATTTCCTTATTCTGCTTAAAAAGCAAGATAAGCTTGTTTTGTCATGCATGAAACCATTACAGATGGATAGATTGAATTTTTCTGATCATTTTTCATATATAAATCTTTGCATTTGGAGCTATGGTTGATTTTCTATGATTTTTAGAAGTTTTGACTATTTTCTGGAATTTCCTATTAAAGAATAAATCTAGTAATTTAATTACTGCGTCAGCATTACGTTAGGGTGACGTCAGTGGTCAACAGGGACGTCCAGGTCAAACCTGACTGGTGGGTCCCGCGTGTCAGTAGTTAATTAAGCTAATTATTTTTAATTAAAACTAATCTGATTTAGTTAACAGAGGGGGCCCACTTGTCATTGACTCAAGGGAGTCAAACTGGGGTCAAACCCCTGGTCAGCGGGGCTAATCCCGCCGGCGACTCGACGCCGGCGAGGCCTGAGATGGTGGCGCGGCTCGGAAAACACCCACAGGGCACGGGCGAGGCCGTTCTTGGGCTCGTTGGAGAGCTCTTGCGGGCACGCATCTAGTGGTGGTGGAGGCCGGGCCTATGGTGGCCGGTGACAATGACGGCAAGCTCCAAGGCGGCGGCCGGAGTTTGGCCATGTGCGGGGTTTGGGCTGTGGCGTGCAAACACGGAAACTGAGGCGCTAGCGAGGTACTACGCGATGCGGCAAGCACGTTGCATAGCACGGGATGACCAAATGGTCGCCGGAGCGACGCCGGCGACAAGCTCAAGCGGAGACGAGCTTCGGCCATGGTGGAACTATGGCCTAGAGGGTGCAAACGCGTGGGAAATAAGAGGGAAAAGCGGCGGAGCTCACAGGGAGGTCGATGAGCAGATCAGTGGGCTCGGGGGCGACCGGAGTGAGGCGAATCGATGAACGGCCTCCGGCGGGTAACAGGTTGAAGACGGCGCGATATCGGCGATGTAGGGCCTCCGGCGAAGCGTGGCTCGGTGGGGAGGGCGAGGGCGTCGTGGTGGAGCGATTTGGCTTGTCGGAGGGGCGAGGGGGTGGCTCTGGCGTCGTCTACGGTGAACGGCGGCGAGGAACGCACTCGGGCATCGCGGGAGAGAGTGAGGGAGACGCGGGGGAGAGTGAGGGAGGATGAGAGGAGGACGTGGGTGTCGCGTGGCATCCCTCGACGTCTCCAGGACGTCGGCAGAAGCAGGAGGTGGCCGGCGTGTGGCCGCGGGCACCGGCCACGCGCTCCACGTCCTTCTGGCGGGAGGAGGACGACGACTGGCAGCCAGTCGGCTGGGCCGAGCCAGGTGGGCTGGGCCAGCACAGGTAAGGCCCAGGTAGCTTCCCTCTCTCTCTCTTTTATTTTTATTTGTTTCTGTTTTTCTATTTAACTGCAAATGTTGGGCTTTAATTAAAATACTAAAACGTTTCCAAAAATCCTGAAAATAATTTTGGGCTCTATTTAGAATATTTCCAACAGCAACCATTTATTTCCAGAATTATTTGAGCATTTAAATTATTTTATAGCATTTAAATGCCCAAATTCAAATACTTATGATTTAATTCAATGACCTTCTATTGACCTAGAAAATTGTGCACCAATTTTGCCAGAGGTTTTAACCCAAGACAAAGAGGATGAACTTTTTAGAAGGGCATTTCAGGTTCATTGAAAATAATTTTAGTAAACCCTAGTTGTTTCCAGGGGGTGTTGGGGGTTTCTGCTTTCCCCATTTCAAATTTAAGAGAAATTTAAACATGATGCACACTCTAATGCTTGAACTAGCTAGGGTGTGACAACTCACCCCCACTCAAAAGAATCTCGTCCCGAGATTTAGGATCCTCCGGGAAGAAGGTGGGGTACTCGAGTCGAAGACGATCCTCCCTTTCCCAAGTGGCTTCTTTCTCGGAATGGTGTGACCATTGAACCTTGAGAAACTTGATATTCTGACATCGAGTGGTACGCTCGGCTTGATCAAGGATACGAACGGGATATTCCTGATAGGAGAGGTTATCTTGTAGATCAAGCGTTTCGTGGTCCACTCCACGGATAGGATCCGCGAAGCAACGGCTGAGTTGTGAAACATGGAAGACATCGTGAACTCTGGAAAGATGCGGAGGTAGTTCCAATTGGTAGGCAACTTCTCCTCATTTGGCAAGAATGCTAAAGGGTCCGATGTAACGAGGAGCCAATTTGCCTTTGATACCGAAACGATGGGTTCCCTTTAATGGAGTAACTCGAAGGTAAGCCTTCTCGTCGACTTCATAAATCATAGGCTTATGTTTACGATCATATTGACTCTTTTGACGAGATTGGGCTGTTTTCAATTTCTCACGAATAACGCGAACCTGCTCTTCTGCTTCCTGAATCATATCCGGGCCAAAGAGTTGTCTTTCCCCGGTTTCTGACCAGTTAAGAGGCGTTCGACATTTTCGTCCATAAAGAACTTCGAAAGGAGCCTTGCCTAAGCTAGCTTGATAACTATTGTTATAAGCAAACTCCGCAAAGGGAAGGCATTTCTCCCAACTCATTCCGAACGAGATGACAGAAGCTCGGAGCATATCTTCCAGAATTTGATTGACTCGCTCTACCTGACCAATTGATTGAGGATGGAAGGCGGTACTAAAAGAGAGACGAGTTCCCATATCATTTTGGAAAATTTCCCAAAATCGAGAGGTGAAGAGACTCCCACGATCTGAGTTAATTTCCAATGGGACACCATGAAGAGACACTATTCGGGAGATGTATAAATCGGCTAGCTGGCTAGCGGTGATACTCTCATGAACAGGTAGGAAATGGGCTACTTTGGAAAGTCGGTCGATCACGACGAAGATGGCATTATTCCCTCTCTTGGTTCTGGGAAACCCAGTGATGAAATCCATACTGATTTTATCCCATTTCCATTCAGGGATAGCCAAAGGTTGAAGGGTGCCAGCAGGCCGTTGATGCTCTGCTTTAACACGACGACAAACGTCGCAATTAGCAATGTATTGAGCGATTTTCCTCTTCATCCTAGTCCACCAAAACCTCTGGCGTAGGTCTTGATACATTTTGGTACTACCGGGATGAATGGTGAGAGGGGATTCATGAGCTTCCTTAAGGATCAGCCACCTTAGGTTTCGTGCCTTTGGAACCACTAGGCGATTCCCAAAGTATACAACACCTTGATCATCAATGGAGAAACAATTGACTCCTTTCTTAATGTTTCTCTTAATACGGGAGATTCCCGGATCTACCTTCTGTGCCTTGATGATCTGATCCGTAAGGGTAGGTTTCGCCACCAGGGTGGATAGGAATCCTCGAGGAACAATGTGAAGATTTAGCTTATGAAATTTCTCATGGAGAAATGGTTGACTTTGTTGTAACATCAGGTTGTTACAATAGGACTTAGGGCTTAGCGCATCAGCCATGACATTGGCTTTGCCCGGGGTGTAAGTTATTCCTAAGTCGTAATCCGAGATCAACTCAACCCAACGTCTTTGCCTGTGATTCAAATCTGGTTGGGTGAAGATATATTTCAAACTTTGGTGATCGGTGAAGATCTCGCAACGATTACCAAGGAGGTAATGTCGCCAAGTTTTAAGTGCATGGACTACAGTTGCAAGCTCTAGATCATGTGTGGGATAATTTTCCTCATGTGGGTGTAATTGCCGTGAAGCATAGGCAATTACCTGACGATCTTGCATGAGTATGCAACCTAGTCCTTGTCGCGAGGCGTCGCAATAGATAATAAAGTCCTTGGAAAAATCTGGTGGTACCAGTACGGGAGCAGATGTCAGGCGTCTTTTCAGTTCTGAAAACTGAACTCGCACTATGGAGTCCACTCGAACTTTTTATCTTTCTTGAGGAGTTCAGTTAGAGGTTTAGCAACCTTGGAGAAATTCTCGATGAAGCGGCGGTAATAGCTCGCTAAGCCAAGGAAGCTCCGAACTTGCTTGGCCATCTCAGGTGGAGTCCAATCAAGGACGGCTTGAACTCGCTCGGGATTGACAGCAATACCCTTACCAGAAATTACATGGCCTAGATAGGTCACTTCTGGCAACCAAAATTCACACTTGGAGAATTTGGCATAAAGGCGATGCTCTCGAAGTTTCATCAATACCAGCCTTAGATGTTCGGCATGTTCCTCTTCATTCTTGGAGTAGATGAGTATGTCATCGAGGTATACTACGACGAATTTATCCAAGTACTCCATGAAAACCGAGTTCATTAACCGGGAGAAGGTGGCTGGGGCATTGGTTAAACTGAAGGACATAACGGTGTACTCGTATTGGCCATAACGAGTAACAAAGGCCGTTTTGGGAATGTCCCCGTTTCTGATTTTGATTTGATGGTAGCCCAACCTCAGATCCATCTTGGAAAAGACTGAGGATCCAGCAAGCTGATCATACAGATCGTTGATCTTCGGAAGCGGATATTTGTTCTTGATGGTGACCAAATTGACAGGTCGGTAATCCACAACCATTCGATCCGTTCCTTCCTTCTTCTTAACGAAGAGGACGGGGCAAGCCCAAGGAGAGGAACTAGGACGGATGAAACCCTTTTTCAAGGACTCGTCGAGTTGGTTCTTAAGCTCGGCTAGTTCTAAGGGTGCCATCTTGTAGGGTCTTCTAGAAATTGTAACGGTTCCTGGAACAAGGTCTATCACAAACTCAACATCCCTGTCAGGTGGAACACCTGGCAGTTCTTCTGGAAAGACATCCGGAAAGCCTCGGACTACCGGAACATCCTCAAGGTCTGGAAGAGGGTTGCCATTTAGGGAGTAAAGCTGGCGCTTGGCCACTCGAGTTAAGACATTGACTGTCTTGCCCGATGGGTGAGTAAGTTGAACGGTTCTAGTGGCACAATCGATCTTAGCATAATGAGCTGACATCCAGTCCATACCCAAGATGATGTTTATGTCCGTGGACTTGAGAGCTATTAATGATGCAAGGAAGACAAGTCTATCGACAAGAATTTCGTTCCCATGGCTTACTCTAGAAGTTTGCCATTTGGAACCCGGAGTTTGAATTACCATGGAAGTGGGCATGTCACAGAATGTCGTGTTGTGCAATCGAGCATAGTTCTCGGATATAAATGAATGAGATGCTCCAGTATCAAAAAGAACAGATGCCGGATGGCAGTTAACAAGGAGCGTACCAAGGACGACGTTGGGATCCTCATGAGCCTCCTTGGCTGAAACATAGTTGACATGGCCACGGCCAGTAGTGACCGGCTTGGCGTAGAATGTCTTTCCCGCGGGCTTACCACAGCCAACAGACTTTCCAGTTTGAATGGGGTTGTTGTTCTGGGGACACTCTCGACTATAGTGACCCGGCTCTCCACACTTAAAGCATGTCACCACAGTGGGGCGTGGAGCAGCATTAGCAGCGGGGCCACCATAGGGCTTGGGCGGTGCAAATTGCTGGTTGGGACGAGGCGCCTCAAAGGATGGCCTCGGGATGAACCTGGGTGGCAGTGCCGTGCTTGGGATCCACACCCGACGCTTCTGAGCTCCAGAGCCGGATGAAGAGCCAAAATCACGGGAGTGCTTGCGTGAAGCGTCATAATCAGTCTGGCCTGTCTCAGCACTGATGGCTTTATTGACCAACTTGTGAAAGGATGTGCACTCGTGCAGACGGAGATCGCGGCGAAGCTCAGGGCTAAATCCCTTGCGGAACCTTGCCTGCTTCTTAGCGTCAGCAGATACCTCCTCAAGGGCATAGCGTGCCAGATTCCCAAATTCACGACTATATGCATCCACAGTCAGTCTTCCTTGGGTGAAGTTGCAGAACTCCTCCCTCTTGCGATCATGAGACCTTCCGGGATGTGATGCTCACGGAAAGCCTCACTAAATTCAGCCCAAGTAGTAATTTGGCCGACCGGGCGCATAGCTTGAAAATTCTCCCACTAGAGGCTAGCAGGGCCTTCGAGGTGGTAGGCAGCGTAAGTAACCTTGTCGGCTTCGGCTACGTTGGCAGAACGTAGCTTGTGAGTAATGCTGCGAAGCCAGTCATCCGTGTCGAGGGGTTCGACGGAATGGTTAAACTTTGGTGGGTATAGCTTGATAAAGTCATTGATTGACACCAAGTCATTTCGTGGGTGGCGTGCAGTGTTCTGCTCAATCCGCTCTAGCAGGTGGTTAGTCTCACGCTTGTTTCTTTCCGCCTCCAGCATTACTTCGGCCAGAGAAGGCGGGTGAGGCAGATTTTCACCCCTAGCTGCACTGGCTTCCCCCTGCTCCGAGGCAGCAGGGTTGCTGCGGGTGTTGACCATCCTAGGAGAAAACAAGACAATGGTTTAGATAAGGATGGCTCAAACTTAGCAAGGAAGTGCAGAATGTAATGGATAACATGGAATGCAGAGATGTTCATCCGTATGTCATGGTAATATAAAACTGCCATATATATACCAACGGTCATACCCATCATACATAGTTTAGTACAAGCCCAGGCTACAGTACTACTATGATGAAAGACGTTACATCTCATCGGAGGCATTCCAAGCTCCTATACATTATTTGTCTACACCTCCAGAATTGATTACACACTAAGTCGTAGTCCACCAGTCATGCAGGACAGTGAAGATACAACTATTACAATACTAGTGGTACTACTACTAACTCAGACAGCTCCGTAGTAGTCCTCATAGAAGTCACCTCCATAGCCTGGAAGTTCAACGTGACCATCCGGAAACAGACGTCCTGAGGAGCCTGTGGACCATAGGGGCTAGGATGAGGTCTTGGACCAACAAACGGTGGCCTGCGGGGACCACGGGGTGGGGTGATGCCTCCCACATCACGCCAATCCACCATGTCTGGCAGAGCAGATCTCACAGGATACAGATCCCTTGTATCCATACATCTAGCTTGCACCGCAGGTGCAAACCGAGTCAATGTGGCCCAATGATCAGCACGGGTATTGAAAAGCTCCAGCCTCAAGGCCCGATTCTCTCGGTCCTTATCTTCGAGCATCTCGGCAGTGGTACGAGTTAATGAGTCCTCCTGAGTGGAGTCAGCATAGATAGCCTGAAGATACCCTTGCACTCCCAGAAGTGAAGCTGGCATGTAACGGAAGTCGATGTTCCGAAGCAGGCCAGTCCGGACTCGCATAATGGTCATCATGGAATAGGCAGCATCCTGCACAGCCATCTCAACAGTAACCCCGAGTCCATAGGAACAGTGAAGGGGCTCGATAGATCCAGGATAAGAAGGAAATATCCTGACGGTGCAGAAATATTGGCTTTGATTAAAGTCTCGGAATTGCTCTTCGACCGTGTATTCGGGATACCAACGGTAACCCGTCTCGATCATTACCCGGACTAACATAGCAGTATGACCGGGCACGTCAAGGCACCGGGTCAGGCGAACCACTTGGTTTTGAACACGGTTGGCCATCTGAAAGCACAACCACAATGCAAAGACATCAGAATTTCTAGGGAAAATTGGACAGCATAACAGCTGTAAATGCTCAGAAAAAGATTTGAGACATCCACAACAGTTCGCAATACCACTCAACAACATCATATCAAGGTTCTAATCCAATTAGCAACATACTAAAAGTAGTAGAAACTGAACTGGGACTTGTAACAACAATCCTATAAGCTACTACGGATTAGTAACATGTGAACCTGATAGAAGAAGAGAGCCTAGTCCTTAACCCACGTTGAATGAGAAGAGAATGACTCAGATCAGGGGCATAGGGTAAAGGAGTAAAAGAGACTTACGTTCCCTCCCACAATCAATTCCCCTACATATAACTAAAGCATTTCTAGACTCGACATCGACCAGCTTGGCTCAACGAACCTACAAGCAGTCCGGCTCTGAAGCCAACGCCGTCAGGACCCCGATTCCAAGCCACATCGATCTAGCCGGTAACACCTCATATCACTTTGCGGCCTCACGCACGGTATCCCATGGGTGTCGCCTTACCATGGCCCGGGACCGTTTGCGCCTTTTGGCTCATGTATATGGTAGTGTCGCTAGCATCCATATGACAGAGAACCCGGGCCGACATGGCTAGTCGTGAACCCAAAGCGACACAGACCTATGGAGACAGGCATACATGAATCACAACGAGCATGTCGATCATCAGCGAGTGATTCCGGGCTGTAGCACTGGGCTAACAGGACTCCGGGGAACCCGGGCTGTAGCAGGCTAGGCAGGACTCCGGAAGTCACCGCGTGACATTTCCCCAAAGGGACAGACATAGGAACGAAGTGAAACACATGCCGGCCAATCAAGCATCCTGAACAGTAGTGCTGGGCTAGCAGGACTCCGGTGAACTGGGCTGTAGCGGACTACTATGGCTCGAGGAACACTAAACTACATTTCCCCATAAGAAAGGCTGCCAAGGATAAACAACTAGATTGTCGGATCCCACTCATACCAAGCATTTCAATCATACACACAATATGCCCGATATGAGTACATACAACATGGCATCACAACAAAACTCTACAACTCAAGTACATTATTTAAAGGCTCCAGGGAGCCATACATAACAAGTTCATACAGATAGGGGTCACATGACCCGACACTCAAGTCATACAATCATACAAGAAAATGCGAAAGCAACTAGTATGAGTACAGACTCTAGAAAGAAAGAAGGCTTCTCGAAGCCTGTCTATCTACATAGGGCCCTCCATGGCTAGGATCACCACCTGGGTGGCTAGTCACTCGTCGACGTCAAGGTCTACGTAGAACCCATCGGAGGGGGCGGTGTTGTCGTCTGAAAACAGTAATTAAGAAAACATGAGTACAAAGGTACTCAGCAAGTCTTACATCAGAACCTACTATACATGCTTATTCTCAAGAAGGTGGTGGGGTTAATGCAGCAAGCCAGCTTTGACTCTTGGCTAAGCTATCCTATGGAACTCCACTAGTAAAATAGTTTTCGCACACGAGTCCACTACTCACCAACACAATACTCCACCAGGGATCCTCCCTCGTCATCCTACGAGAGGGCCATCCTCGGTACTCACACTTATCTTGTGTCTTTTAGTAGTATCCATTAACTTGTCTATGAACTGTATAGGCAACCAAGTAGTCCTTTACCGCGGACGCGGCTATTCGAATAGTTTTATACCATGCAGGGGTGTACTTCTTCATACACGCTTTCACCACTTACCGCCGTTTACACGACATGTACTCGGCATCCTTCAAGCGGAAGCCCAGCGAGGGTGTCGGCCACGGCCTACCTAAACACTTAAGTCTCTTGTCCAGGTTTATCGCCTATCCAGGTTCCATCCGCAGGGAGTCTGGCCGAGGTTTCCACATACGGCCCCGAACGATGTGTACAGGGTTCCCGAGACACCAAACGGGTGATTCGGTACACCGTGCCACGGTGTATCTACCGCAACATAGCCCACCCCTAGGGTCAGCGCTACGCACGGCCGCCAACACATAACCTACAAGCACCAGAAACTATTTGCAACTCCTGGACAGAGTACTAGGGTGACTAAGAAGCCGAGAGGGTCCATTGGTTTCGGGCCCAATGTACGGTAGTAACTGCATCTTAAATCACACATACAGATCTCAGTTCTTATGGACGGCCTCAATGAAACAACCCACCATGTACTCCTATATGGCCTCTCATCGATACCTTTACCAAAACATGTTCAACACATCCCTCATATTACCGACACAAGCATTTCACTCTAGCCCATCACCCAGATGAACCAGACCTGACACAACTCTAAGCATAGCAGGCATAGCAAGGTAGTAATCACATACATGGCTCAATCAACTCCTACACATGCTAGTGGGTTTCATCTAGTTACTGTGGCAATGACAGGTCATGAAGAGGATAAGGGTTCAACTACCGTAACACACAGCAGTTTGAATCGCGTTGTCTTAATGCAGTAAACTAGAGCAGAAGCGAGAACATGGGTTTGTATCGAAATGATCAATGGGTTGCTTGCCTGATGGAGTGGTAGTGGGATACTGCCCTTTAGTTGGATACTCGTGAATATCCTCGGAGGCAGAACCTACCACGAAGAACACATCGGAACACAATCAACACAGGACGATATGCAACAATATGATGCATGCTATGACATGGCAATATGAATGTGTCTTGGCCTAATGCAAGTTATAACAGAAAGGAATGAACTCATTTGAATCAAAGATTCAAATATTAGCTCATTAAACATGGCCTTAATAGTGCATTTCCTTATTCTGCTTAAATAGCAAGATAAACTTGTTTTGTCATGCATGAAACCATAGATGGATAGATTGAAGTTTTCTGATCATTTTTCATATATAAATCTTTGCATTTGGAGCTATGGTTGATTTTCTATGATTTTTAGAAGTTTTGACTATTTTCTGGAATTTCCTATTAAAGAATAAATCCAGTAATTTAATTACTGCGTCAGCATTACATCAGGGTGACGTCAGTGGTCAACGGGGACGTCCAGGTCAAACCTAACTGGTGGGTCCCGCGTGTCAGTAGTTAATTAAGCTAATTATTTTTAATTAAAACTAATCTGATTTAGTTAACAAAGGGGGCCCACTTGTCATTGACTCAGGGGAGTCAAACTAGGGTCAAACCCCTGGTCAGCGGGGCTAATCCCGCCGGTGACTCGACGCCGGCGAGGCCCGAGACGGTGGCGCGGCTCGGAAAACACCCACAGGTCACGGGCGAGGCCGTTCTTGGGCATGTTGGAGAGCTCATGCGGGCGCGCATCTAGTGGTGGTGGAGGCCGGGCCTATGGTGGCCGGAGACAACGACGACGAGCTCCAAGGCGGCGGCCGGAGTTCGGCCATGTGCGGGGTTTGGGCTGCGGCGTGCAAACACGGAAACTGAGGCGCTAGCGAGGCACTACGCGATGCGGCAAGCACGTTGCATAGCACGGGATGACCAAATGGTCGCCGGAGCGACGCCGGCGACAACCTCGAGTGGAGACGAGCTTCGGCCATGGTGGAACTATGGCCTAGAGGGTGCAAACGCGTGGGAAAGAAGAGGGGAAAAGCGGCGGAGCTCACAGGGAGGTCGATGAGCAGATCAGTGGGCTCGGGGGCGACCGGAGCGAGGCGAATCGATGAACGGCGTCCGGCGGGTACCGAGGTTGAAGACGGCGCGATAGCGGCGATGCAGGGCCTCCGGCGAAGCGTGGCTCGGTGGGGAGGGCGAGGGCGCTGTGGCGGAGCGATTTGGCTTGTCGGAGGGGCGAGGGGGTGGCCCTGGCGTCGTCTATGGCGAACGGCGGCGAGGAACGCGCTCGGGCATCACGGGAGAGAGTGAGGGAGACGAGGGGGAGAGTGAGCGGGGATGAGAGGGGGACGTGGGGGTCGCGTGGCATCCCTGGACGTCTCCAGGATGTCGGTAGAAGCAGGAGGTGGCCGGCGTGTGGCCGCGGGCGCCGGCCACGCGCTCCGCGTCCTTCTAGCGGGAGGAGGACGACGACTGGCAGCCAGTCGGCTGGGCCGAGCCAGGTGGGCTGGGCCAACACAGGTAAGGCCCAGGTAGCTTCCCTCTCTCACTTTTATTTTTATTTGTTTCTGTTTTTCTATTTAACTGCAAATGTTGGGCTTTAATTAAAATACTAAAACGTTTCCAAAAATCCTGAAAATAATTTTGGGCTCTGTTTAGAATATTTCCAACAGCAACCATTTATTTCCAGAATTATTTGAGCATTTAAATTATTTTATAGCATTTAAATGCCCAAATTCAAATACTTATGATTTAATTCAATGACCTTCTATTGACCTAGAAAATTGTGCACCAATTTTGCCAGAGGTTTTAACCCAAGATAAAGAGGATGAACTTTTTAGAAGGGCATTTCAGGTTCATTGAAAATAATTTTAGTAAACCCTAGTTGTTTCCAGGGGGGTGTTGGGGGTTTCTGCTTTCCCCATTTCAAATTTAAGAGAAATTTAAACATGATGCACACTCTAATGCTTGAACTAGCTAGGGTGTGACATTTCAGATCACGCGGATAGAAAAAGACTTTAGTGATGCCTAACACTCTTTGGCTCTGGGTGTTTAGGGCTTTGTCCTCACAATGATCTCTCTCTCAAATGCTTCGGAGGTGGATTGCTCTCAAACGACCAAAGTCGTGCACTAACTCTGAGCAGCCACCAATTTATGGTGTAGGGGTGGGCTATTTATAGCCAGGAGGCAACCCGACCTAATTTGTCCGAAATGACCCTGGGGTCAGCTTGACTTGGGCTACAAGTAAAGCTCACTCATCCAGCTCTTGATAAGATTTGCTCTCATTGTCTTCGCTCCAAGACATAGGATTTGGTTGAGCATCACTTCAGTCATTCTGACTTTGTTCACTTGGACCCTACTTAATAGTGCGGTGTTTCCTATGACTCAACAAAGAAGAAAAGGAAACTACGAAACAACTATGTATTCTCAATCCATAGTCTTCATGCGATGTCTTCTCATGTCATTGTCTTCAATGTGAATCTCTTTACAGACCACCATTGTCTTCAATGTCTTAACACATTTTTAGGGGTCATCTCTGGTAGCTAAACCAAATCAATGAGGGACTACTACCTGTGTTATCCTGCAATTCTCACAAACACAGTAGTCCCTCAACCAAGTTTGTCATCAATACTCCAAAACCAACTAGGGGTGGCACTAGATGCACTTACAACTAGAGATTTGTCATGTTCAAGTCACAAAGTATTGAGACAGACATTAAGTTGAAACCAAGGGATTCAACAAGCATCACTTTATCCATGTGCTGATCCCTTGAGATTGCAACTCTACCTAGACCCAATACCTTGCTTTTACCAGTGTCAGCAAATGTGATGTGACTCTTGTCATATGGTCATAGAGTTGAGTCCATGTGAAGACTTCGATCACCAGTCATGTGGTTAGTGCATCCACTGTCCATAATCCACTCAGAAGCCTTTGGTGTCGTACCCTATAGTGCAGTTTGGGGGATAGGCTTCACCATGGGAAGTGTGAAGCATAAACATTTGTCAAACAAGCATATTATCAAAGTTCAGATCCCTGTTAGGATAAATAGGATGTATATCAAGGAATCCTGGGACGAAATACATAGTGAGACCATTTGGGCATTTTATCTTGCATCCCACAAGATGTTTAATGTCCCCAGCATAATCATCAGACGCCTTTGATTTCTGGCTAGAGACCTTTCCCTGCAAAAGAGAGTTAATTTTTCTTAGCCACCCACATCCTCAGGGGTGGCTTCGAAGCAATAAGTCTAAGTGCAGCATCTGAGAACTTTGGCTTTGGAGCCCATGCAAATAGCCTTACAGGAGGTGAATAATACTCATAAGAATAAGCAGAATAGTTCTTGGTCTTATGAACATGGCGTTTTGATGAAACACGCTCATATTCATAGGCATGACTATGGTTCCCCTGCAAAACATAGGCGTTAGGGTGACTCTGGTGAGTCCTCTGTCTGTATGAAGCCTTTGGACCATATGAAGCCTTTGGTCTAGGGTTTGTATTCTTCTCAGGTGGTGTCATGATGACATTCACCTGAAGATTCTCAAGACAACTTTTGGGAACCCAGATCTTCTTCAAAGGTGGTCCATTCCTGCAGTTAGTACCAATATACCTGGCAAACACTTCACCATTCTGATTCTTAAACAGTTTATAGTTTTCATCAAAGGATCCATCAATGATAATCGGGTTAGCAGAAGTGAAGCCAGATAAGGTAGATGGATCCACTGAAGGTCCCTTTGTAGCAACCCATGTGGTTTTGGGGTACTGCTCAGGCTTCCAGTAAGAACCATCAACATTCATTTTCCTCTCGAACCCTACACCCTCTTTCCTAGGGTTTCGGTTCAGAATCTGTTTCTTGAGGACATCACAAAGTGTCTGATGCCCTTTGAGACTTTTGCACATTACTGTCTCAAGCAATGTCTTCAACCTGGCATTCTCATCAGCAATAGTAGTGGTGTCCTCAACAGAGGGGTTAGTTACCACATCAGCAGTTGAAGATATTGCAATAGTAGCAGCAGTAGAACATCCAGCAACAGAGACAGCATTGTCACGCTCAAGACATTTTAGACATGGTGGTTCAAATACTTCCTGAGTGGGACTGATCTGTTGAGCACGGAGTGACTCGTTCTCTTTCTGAAGATCTTCATGAGCCGATCTCAAGTTCTCAAGATCTTGCTTCCTTTGAAGATAATCATAGGAAAGCTTTTCATGAGTAGTTGAGAGCGTCTCATGACGACCTTCGAGTTCCTCGTACTTAGCATGAATATTTTTGATGTCTTCAATTAAGGACTGAGATCGGGTCATTTCCGAGTCCAATAGGTCATTGCTTTTGTCTAACAGTTTTTGAATATGTTCCATGGCATTCTGTTGTCCAGTTGCAATTTTAGCAAGTGTTTTGTAGCTAGGTTTAGACTCACATTCAGAGTCATCTTCACTTGATGTTTGAAAGTAAGCATCACGTGAGTTTACCTTGGCACTGCATGCCATGAAGCAGTAGGTGGGTGCATAGTCATCCTCATCATTGGCATCAGCGTTGGTGACGAGGCCATTGTCTTCAGTGTTGAAGATGGACTTGCCAACATACGCTGAAGATAGAGCCAGGCTTGCCACGCCTGAATCAGACTCCTCTTCAGACTCCACCTCCGCCTCCTCAGATGTAGACTCCTCCTCTGAGTCCATCTCCTTGCCAACAAACTCACGAGCCTTGCCGGATGAGTTCTTAATGAAGACTTGTGAGCCTCTATGTGATGAAGACTTTGATGAAGACTTGGAAGAAGACTTTGAGGATTTCTTCTTTTTCTTGTCATTAGAATCATATTCATTGCTCTTCTTCTACTTTTTCTCATTGTCCCATTGAGGAAATTCAGAGATGTAGTGACCAGATTTCTTGCACTTGTGGCACATTCTCTTCTTGTAGTCACGGGAGGAAGCTTCATCATTTCTTGAGCTGGATCTCGAAGACTATCTGAAGCCTTTCTTCTTGGTGAACCTCTGGAACTTCTTCACCAGCATGGCGAGTTTCTTTCCAATGTCTTCAGGATCCTCAGAACTGCAGTCAGATTCTTCTTCAGATGAGGAAACAGCCTTTGCCTTCAAAGCGCGAGTTCGGCCATAGTTGGGACCATATATATCTCTTTTCTCAGATTGCTAAAACTCATGTGTGTTGAGCCTCTCAAGTATGTCAGACGGATCAAGAGTCTTGAATTTGTGGTGCTCTTGAATCATCAGGGCCAGGGTGTCAAATGAGCTGGCAAGTGATCTTAGAAGTGTTTTTACGATTTCATGCTTGGTGATTTCAGTAGTGCCAAGTGCACGAAGCTCATTTGTGATATCAGTGAGGCGATCAAATGTGAGCTGGACATTCTCATTATTGTTTCTCTTGAAGCAGTTGAAGAGGTTGCGAAGAACACTAGTCCTTGAGTTTCTCTGGGTTGGGACGCCTTCGTTGACCTTGGAGAGCCAGTCCCAGACTAGCTTCGCAGTTTCCAGAGAACACACAGCCATACTGTCCTTTGGTAAGATGACCAAAGATGATATTCTTGGCAGTCGAGTCCAGTTGAATGAACCTCTTGACATCAGCAGCAGTGACACCTTCACCGACCTTGGGAACGCCGTTCTTGACGACATACCAGAGGTCGACGTCAATAGCTTCAAGATGCATACGCATCTTGTTCTTCCAGTATGGGTAATCAGTGCCATCGAAGACTGGGCATGCATCAGAGACTTTGATTATTCCTGCAGTCAACATAGCTAAAACTCCAGGTGGTTAAACCGAATCACACAGAACAAGGGAGCACCTTGCTCTGATACCAATTGAAAGTGCTAGTTTGTAACACCCACAATGCGGCTATATCTCCCACGTGTCGGAGCATGACTTAGAGGCATAGTCGCATGGTAGGCTTGTCGCAAGAGGGGTAATCTTCACACATCCCATGTACTGAATAAGAAAAGGATAAAGAGTTGGCTTACAATCGCCACTTCACACAAATACAAGTTAAACATACATCATCCAGAGTACAATCAAGGTCCGACTACGGAACCAAAATAAAGGAAGACAACCCCAAATGCTAGATCCCCGATCGTCCCTACTGGGCTCCACTACTGATCAACAGGAAATGAAACAAAACAATGATCAAGATCTTCATCGAGCTCCAACTTGAGCTGGGTTGCCTCACCTGCACTGGTATCATCGACACCTGCAACTGTTTGGAAGTATCTGTGAGCCACGATAACTCAGTAATCTCACACCCGCGAGATCAAGACTATTTAAGCTTAAGGGTAGGAAAGGGTAGTGAGGTGGAGCTGCAACACTAAGCATATATGGTGGCTAACTTACGCAAATAAGAGCGAGAAGAGAAGCAACGAAACGGTCATGAACTAGAAGTGGTCAAGAAGTGATCCTGAAACTACTTATGTTCAAGCATAACACAAGAACCGTGTTCACTTCTCGGACTCCGCCTTGAAGAGACCATCACGGCTACACACGCGGTTGATTCATTTTAATTAAGTTAAGTGACAAGTTCTCTACAACCGGATATTAACAAATTCCCATCTGCCCATAACCGCGGGCATGGCTTTCGAAAGTTCAAACCCTGCAGGGGTGTCCCAACTTAGCCCATCACAAGCTCTCACGGTCAACGAAGGATATTCCTTCTCCCGGGAAGACCCGATCAGTCTCGGAATCCCGGTTACAAGACATTTTGACAATGGAAAAACAAGACCAGCAAAGCCGCCCGATGTGCCGACGTATCTCGTTCTCATGGCACACCGGATGGGCAAGACGTCGGGTTGGCATAGACCCTGGTTGCCCAGGGGGCGCCAGACATCGCCCAGTTTGGACCAACACTCAGAGGAGCACTGGCCCAAGGGTTTAAAATAAAGATGACCCTTGAGTCTGCAAAACCCAAGGGAAAAAGGCTTAGCTAGCAAATGGTAAAACCAAGGTTGGACCTTGCTGGAGGAGTTTTATTCAAAGCAAACTGTCAAGGGGTTCCCATAACACCCAACCGCGTAAGGAACGCAAAATCAAGGAACATAACACCGGTATGACGGAAACTAGGGCGGCAAGAGTGGAACAAAACACCAGGCATAAGGCCGAGCCTTCCACCCTTTACTAAGTATATAGATGCATTAATTAAAATAAAGAGATATTGTGATATCCCAACATATCTATGTTCCAACATGGAACAAACTTCAGCTTCACCTCCAATTAGCAACGCTATAAGAGGGGCTGAGCAAAAGCGGTAACATAGCCAAACAAAGGTTTGCTAGGAAAGGTGGGTTAGAGGCTTGACATGGCAATATGGGAGGCATGATATAGCAAGTGGTAGGTAGCGTGACATAGCAATAGAGCGAACAACTAGCAAGCAAAGATAGAAGTGATTTCGAGGGTATGGTCATCTTGCCTGAGATCCCGCAAGGAAGAAGAACGAGTCCAAGAAGATGGCAACCAGACGTAGTCGAACGAATCCTCACAACTCCGGAACGAAACCGAAGCTAACGAGAGAAGCAACCTGGAAAGAAGCAAGAAACATAGTAAACAACCATCACATCAACATGGCATGATGCACAACCAAGTATGATGCATGTCCGGTTTAATGAGGCATCGCATGGCAAAGTACACAAGCAAAACTACAAGTTAAGTGGAGCCTAATATGCAACGAGTTGCATATTGATGGAACACCACATCAATTATTTAGTTCACTCCCGGTTAGGTACTCAAAAATATTAAATGTTGGTTAACATGGCAAGAGGTGAAGCATAATAAAAATATACCATCTAAACAATTTGAATGGGGCCGGATATAACAGACAACAAATCCGGTAAATCCCCATATGCATTTAGCAAATTAATGCAAAAAACAATTTAAACATTGTTGCTGTTGTTATCATGATGCGAATGAGATTTGCAAGATTTAAGCAATTTTTATTAAAAGTTGATATGAACATGATAAGAAGCATTGTCGCCATGGCAGAAGGAAAAAGGGGGCCACGACAATGAATCCGAAAATGATGCCACGGCAACATATCGGTTCCGATAGCTCACGGAGATACCGGTGCAAAAGGTAGTGTGACAGGAGCGTGTCATGCAAGATGGTGGGGTGATCCCGGTAACTGGGTTCCCACGGGTTAGCGGCAAACGAGGAGGACCGAGCAAGCAGCGATTCGACCATGGTGCAAACATGGGCATCTCATACAATACATCACATGCATACTGTTAGGGATATTACTACTGGACATAAACCGGCCAGGAATAGCCGGATTAGCTTTATGAAGATTAGAAGCCCATGAAGACGTAAGAATGATGACGCTTTACGAAGGCCCAAGGCCCAGAGGCGAGTTAAGGCCTGTAGATGTAAACCGACTTAATTGTGTAACTTGCTTTGTAAGATAGGAAGTGTGGAGACCGAACCGGACACATTTATGATCCGGCTTTGGGACTCTGTAAACTGGTGGGCGTCTACCTGTGTATATAAAGGGACGACCCGGCGGCGGTTGAGGGACAGACAACAACTCGAGAGCCAGACAAAGTGGATTCGCTCCCTGGCCTTCGAAACCCTAGCAATACCAATCACAACTAGACGTAGGCTTTTACCTTCATCGAAGGGGCCGAACTAGTATAAACTCCCCGTGTCCCCTTGTCCGGTCTAACCCCTTTAAGCTAACCCGTTGCGATGGCTCCACCACTAAGTCCTTTCACAAGGAAATCTGCCGTGACAAATCCACGACAGTTAGCGCCCTCCGTGGGGCTATCGCACGACGGTTTCAAGTTCTTGAAGGGCAGCTTTGATGGACTCAAGGGATACGTTGTGGGCTGGAAGATGAAGAGTCATCGCGGCAAGCTCTACATTGGCAATGCAGGATGGGGTCTTGAGGCCGATTCAACCGAATACGAGTACCGGGTCCCCTTTGGTGGGATTCACGTCTTCATCGGCAAGATTGGCGAACCGGCCCCTGAGCCGGACATCTGCACCGACATCATCGAGACGGCTCAGCGTGCAAGCCCTTCGCCGGTTCAGCCCATGGCAAAGCATGTTTTCGTAGGCGTCGTCCATGGAGCAGAATACGAGGACGGACCGGCGTCCGATGGAGAAACTGTTGTCTATTCCGACGACGAGTCTTCTGGAGAGACCGAGTCGCTCTATCAGTTGCAGGATGGCCGGATTAGTGGAGCATCCGAGGGCAACAGTATTCCGGACTCCCCTGATCTGCCAAACCGGGCCGCTATCTTCATGGCCGGTACACAGTCGGCGCCTCATTCGTCAGCTGCCGCAACAATACTCTCCAGTTCAACAATGGCCATGCCGGCAGGGGCAGGAAGCTCTGCGTTGCCTCCGGCTCAAGTCCTGTGTCGGAGTAAATGACCACGGGTAGCCTAGCCGGCTCCCCCTGGCCCTTCTGAAAAAATTACGAGCCAGTCCGGCCCTCAAAGAGTCCAAGACGTGGGGCCGCCTTCCCCTCGCCGGCTGTCTCCCAGGCCGACTATCGGAAGGCGGCCCAGCTTTAGCCCTCATGAAGAAAGCCGTGGGAGGGCCGGCTCCAAGAATCCGGCCGCGAGAAGGCCGACTCCAAGAAGCCGGCTCCCACAAAGCGGACAAGATCGTACCCTCGAAGTCTGCATCCACATAACGGCGATGTAACGGGGCGTGGCTACAGTAAAGCCTGCCACCCCCGAATCCCGGAGCACGCCTGGCACAGTGCGCCGTATGGGGTGGCCATGACCCGTCCGGCGCGGCACTATTGCCATGCTGACCCTGATGCCACCCATGACGAGCCGTCAGCACGGCCCACGGGCGGTGGGCCCTATCGGGCAGAGATTCACCCGAAGGCGGCCAGGCCTCCCCCAGTCGGCCCAAGACAGGGCCGGTTCCCCACAGCCGGCCTGCCCCCTCCCTCGAAGGGGACGCCCCATTAAGGAGACAAGACGCGATGAGGCTACAGCGATCGCCCGCCGGGCGGCGGCACTGTAGCCACGCCCACCTCGGCGAAGCCCTCGTCACCAGGATTGAAGCAACAGTAACCAACCACTGACAAGGCCCCTGACAGTGGGACCTGCCTGTCGACCAACGAGCCGGCAGCCGGCGGGACCCACCAGCCGGCGGGCCCCAGCAGCCGGCGCAGAAGCCGGCGAGCGTAGACACAGACAGCTGGGCCCCACGTCCAGCCGGATTACCATTGTACCCCCGGGGGGTAGGCCTATATAAACCCCCCGGGGCACCCATGCAAAGGGTTGATCCAAGCTAGTTCTAGACACCACATAGAGAGGAGAGGAGAGCTAGCCGTGCCCTACTTCTTCTTCTCACCAAACAGCTCAAGGAGCATCGTGTAGCTACTTGTTCATCTGGTGATCATGCGGAGACCCCGCAGAGCAGCAGTAGGGGTGTTATCTCCACGGAGAGCCCCGAAGCTGGGTAAGATTCACCGGCATGCATGTCTTCGCCTCATCCCGTTTCCAGGCACCGGCGACGTCTTACTGGCTCCCACAATGATAAGCCACCCGTTGGCATATGTCGCACCTACCACCCGACATTTGGCGCCCACCGTGGGGCCAGGTGCACCGTTGTCCGAAGACCTGTTCTAGACGGGAACCCTCTTCCTCCCCAGCGAGCGTAGCCAGCCCGGCACGCCCGATGGCGCTTGCCACGACGTGCTGCAAGGCGTCGCCAACGCCTGCGCAGCGAGCGGCCTCGCCGATCTCCTTGACAAGACCCTCATCTCCGACGAGCTCGCCTCTGACGCGGGCACCGACCACCTCGTCAACCTCCTCGGCCAGCTCCACGTCTCCGGCGAGCCTGCTGTGGACTTGGAGTCTGTTGGCTCCACCGATCCGATGCCTGTCGACTACGACATGGCCTCGCTCGACACTTTCCCCACCGACGTCACGATCTACAACGACCTGCTTCCCCGGGCCGATGGCTGCGACGCTGTCACCACCGAGGTGATGGTCATTGGCCACGGCGGCACTTCTGGCGAGAGCGCCCACGACGCCCCGCATGCGGCGGTCCACGACTTGTCCATCCCCCTCCCGGCCGATGCCGACGCCGAAGCACTGGAGGCTCGCCGCCTCGCCCTCCTCGCGGAGGGCTGGAAGTTGGCTTCCATGAGACGCCTCACTGAGGCCCACCGGCGCGAAGCCGACCGCGCCGCCTTTGGCACGCCGCCCCCAGGTGGGCCAAGCCGGGCCGGCATTGTGAGACAGCGCGACGCTGCCCTCACCGACACACTAGGAGTTGACCGCCCAGTCTTCGCCACTCCACTCGAGAACCTGCGCGCCGCCTAGGCGGCCGTAGACGAGCTAGACGAACTGGGGGCCGAAGAACTCCCCCACATGACCAGACGCATCCAGCAGCTAATCGATGCAGCCGCGCAGCGGCACGAAGCCGATGCCCACGCGGAAAGCCCTCCCCCACGCTGAGATCACGGCGCGACGTCCCAGACGCTGACTACGGGCAAAACCCGCGCGCGGCATGAGAAAGAGCCGGCTGCCAGCCGAAGCCGAACCCGGATCTGCATCGAGCGAGACGCAGAAGGCCATCCCCGGGCCATGGAGTGGCGGGGCAACCCGCCTCCGCCTCCGCCCCGTGGGGAGAGATATCCCACCCCATCGCCTGTCGCGCATCCGACTCTCAGCGGCCGACTAGGTCGCCGCGAAGAAGTCGGCGAGAACGACGCCCGCCATCGGATCGACCGCCTAGCGCGATCCCTGGCGCTAGAAGAAGAAGATGATGTCGGTCCGCCTTGCTTCGGCCCCCGCATCCGCGACGAGCCTTTCCCCAAAGGGTTCTCGCTCCCAAGAGACAGGCCTAAGTACAACGGCTCCGTGAAGCCGGAAGATTGGTTGATCGACTACTCCACAGCAGTTAGCATAGCAAACGGCAACAGGCGCGTTGCCGTGAAATACGTGCCCCTCATGCTGCAAGGCACGGCGCGGACCTGGCTTAACAGCCTCAAGCCATACAGCATCAACAGTTGGCTAGACTTCAGAGAAGCCTTCGTCCGCAACTTCACCAGCACCTACAAGCGGGCTTCCAAGCCCAGACAGCTCTCCTTGTGCATACAAGGCCCCGCCGAGTCCACTCGCGACTACCTCACGCGTTGGGCCGAGCTCCGCAACTCTTGCGAAGGGGTGCACGAGGTGCAAGCCATAGAATACTTCACTACCGGGTGCCGAGAAGGCACCCTCCTCAAGCACAAGCTCCTCTACGACGAGCCGACTACCCTCGACGAGCTTCTGGACATAGCGGACAAGTACGCCACCGCCGACTCCTCAACGAAGATTGAGCTCCAGGCAGACGCGTCCGGGAAGGTACTCAACCCGGCGCCCAAGACGCCGGCTGGGGACTCCGGCCGACGCCCACACGAGAACGACCACAAGCGCAAGGGCCCCGTGCCGCCCTCCACCAATCGGCAGGTGGTCACAGTCGAAGACGAGTAGCCCGAAGGGCGGCCCGCACCCAAGAAGCAGAGGGGCGGCAAGCCGGCTTGGCAGCCGGCCTTCTCCTACGAGCAAACTCTCGACGCCCCATGCAAGTTCCATAGCGGCGCGAAGCCGTCCAGCCACACAACCCGGAAGTGCCACTGGCTCACCCGAATCTCCAAAGGCAAAGGGCTCGCGCCGCCTCCGCCTGCTGGTCCGCCGCCTCCGGCTCCACAGCCGCTCGGCCAGCAGTCGGAGCTGTGCGCGACGAGTTCCCCGACGAGCATGCCGCCTATGTCTTCTTTACAAGCCAGCCCGAAGACCGGTGCAGCAGATGCCGAGAGCACCAGGAAGTCAACGCGGTCACTACCAACCCTGCCGAGCACATGCACCGGTCAGAAAAGCCTATCAGCTGGAGCCGGGCCGACCACCCAGAGGTGATGCCATCTCCCGGCTCTTATGCGTTGGTTTTGGATGCCACCCTTGCAACGGACAGACGCGCCGCCCGTTTCTCCCGTGTGCTGATAGACGGCGGGAGCAGCATCAACATCCTGTACCGTGACACCCTGGAGAAGCTGAACGTCAAGACGAAGCAACTCATGCCTACTCGGACTGTGTTCCATGGCATTGTACCTGGCCTGTCCTGTGCCCCCATTGGCAAGATCAAGATTGATGTACTCTTTGGGGACAAGGATCATTTCCGCCGGGAAGCGATCTGGTTTGAAGTGGTGGACCTGGAGAGCCCCTACCATGCATTGCTTGGCCGTCCTGCCTTGGCCAGGTTCATGGCTGTTCCCCACTATGGTTACCTCAAGATGAAGATGCCGAGCACCAAGGGCATCATCACCATAGCCGGCGATTACAAGAAAGTGCGCAGCAGCCAGCAGCCGGCTGGCCGAGTCCCTTGTGATTGCCGAAGAAAAGAAGATGTTGGACCGGGTCATGGCCATGGTCGGCAAACAGCCGGCCCTGTCCCCCGATCCCAAGGAGTATGATGCCCAAGGATCTTTCCAGCCGGCCAAGGAGACAAAGAAGATACCTCTTGACCCCGAGCACCCAGAAAGGTTTGCCGTCATCGGGGCAAACCTAAACAGCAAATAGGAAGGCAAGCCACCGATTTCCTCCCTGAGAATCGGGACATCTTTGCATGGTCCCCCAAGGACATGTCGGGTGTTCTGAAGGAATTCGCTGAGCACAAGCTACATGTCCGAGAAGACGCAAAACCAGTCAAACAACCCCTCTGTCGACTGTCGAAGGAGAAAAGAAGGATTGTAGGAGAAGAGATAGCCCGGCTTCTGGCGGCCGGCTTCATTATGGAAGTCTTCTTTCCAGAGTGGCTCGCCAACCCGGTCCTCATGCTAAAGAAGAACAACAAGTGGCGCATGTGCATAGACTACACGAGCCTCAACAAGGCCTGCCCCAAAGATCCCTTTGCCCTGCCCAGGATTGATCAAGTGATAGACTTCACGGCCGGATGGGAGCTGTTGAGTTTCTTGGATGCTTACTCAGGATACCACCAGATAAAGCTAGATCCGGCTGACCGCCTGAAGACCGCCTTCATCACACCATTCGGAGCCTTCTGCTACCTGACTATGACATTCGGCTTAAGAAATGCCGGTGTCACTTTTCAGCGTTGCATGCAGAAGTGCCTCCTCAAGCAGCTCGGCAGAAATGCCCACGTCTACGTAGACGACATTGTGGTGAAGACGGAGAAGCGCGTCACCTTGCTGGAAGACCTCAAGGAAACATTTGAGAACCTGCGCCGGTTCCAGATCAAGCTCAACCCCGAGAAATGTGTGTTGGGAGTGCCAGCCGGCCAGCTCCTAGGCTTCCTGGTCTCCGAACGCGGCATCGAATGCAAACCAGTAAAGATCAAGGCCATTGAGAGAATACCGATTCCCACCAAACTTTGAGACGTCCAGAAGTTCACCGGGTGCTTGGTCTCCCTGAACCGCTTCATCAGCCGGCTCGGAGAGAAAGCTCTCCCCCTCTACCGCCTCATCAAGAAGACCAATCACTTCGAGTGGAATGACCAAGCCGACCAAGCTTTTCACGAGCTGAAGAAGATGCTGGCCACGCCGCCTGTCCTGGCGGCGCCGACTGAGAAAGAGCCCATGCTCCTCTACATTGCTGCAACCAGCCGGGTGGTCAGCACCGTCGTCGTAGTCCAGCGCCCAGAAGAGGGCCGAGCCCAGCCGGTCCAGAGGCCGGTGTACTATTTGAGTGAGGTGCTGTCTACCTCGAAGTAGAACTACCCGCACTACCAGAAGATGTGCTATGGCGTGTACTTCGCCGCCAAGAAGCTGAAGCCCTACTTCCAAGAGCATCCCATCACGGTCGTATGCACTGCCCCGCTGGCCGAGATCATAGGCAGCCGGGATGCATCCGGCCGGGTGGCGAAATGGGCCATCGAGCTGGCCCCCTACACGATCTTCTACCAGCCTCGCACCGCCATCAAGTCCCAAGCATTGGCCGACTTCCTCGTCGACTGGGCCGAGACCCAGTACCTGCCGCCAGCTCCCGACTCCACTCATTGGCGCATGCACTTCGACGGGTCCAAGATGCGCACCGGCTTGGGAGCCGGCGTCATCCTCACCTCTCCCAAAGGCGACAAGCTCAGATATACGCTGCAAATTCACTTTGCCGCCTCCAACAATGTTGCCGAGTACGAGGCGCTCATACACGGGCTCCGGCTTGCCAAAGAACTCGGCATTCGCCGGATCCTATGTTACGGCGACTCGGACTTGGTAGTCCAGCAATCATCCGGCGACTGGGACGCCAAGGACACAAATATGGCAAGCTACCGCTTCCTCGTTCAGCAAATCAGCGGGTACTTTGAAGGATGCGAGTTCCTCCACGTACCGTGAGCCGACAACGAGCCAACTGATACTCTGGCTCGAATAGGCTCCACTCGGCAGGCGATACCAACCGGTGTCTCTCTACAACGCCTCCTCAAGCCATCTATCAAGCCGTCTCCAGAGTCTGGTTCCATCTTCATGCCGCCTGACCCCGACACAGCCAGGTCTGGCTCGAAGAACCAAGCAAGTGACCCGGGGACTTCGATAGTCGGCCTGGGGACATCAGTAGGCGGCTTGGGGACTTCCGTAGTTACGCCCGACCCGGGGACTGCCACACCCGGCTCGGGGACTGCGGTAGTCGGCCCGGGGACTGCACCAACACAACAGCCGGCGGCCGACTCCAGCATTTCACCACCCAGCCCGCCCGCCCTGGTCGCAGTAGCCGTGTTGGCAATAGAAGAAGTCACAGCTCCATCATGGGCACAGTCCATCCTCAACTTCCTAATAAACCAAGATCTGTCGGCTGACGAAACAGAGGCAAGACAAGTCCAACGCCGAGCCGGAGCATACACAATCGTCAACAGAGAGTTCGTCAAGCGCAGTGTCACTGGAGTCTTCCAGCGATGCGTCGAGCAAGAGAAGGGCATTGCAATCCTCAGAGACATCCACCAAGGAGAATGCGGCCACCATGCGGCCTCAAGATCACTCGTCGCCAAAGCTTCCCGCCATGGTTTCTTTTGGCCGACTGCTTTGGATGATGCCAAGGAGTTAGTTAAACATTGCAAAGGGTGCCAACTCTTCAGCTCCAAGCAACACATGCCGGCTTCGGCACTCAAGACCATTCCCCTCACTTGGCCCTTCGCCGTTTGGGGACTGGACAGGGTGGGCCCATTCAAGACGGCGCGCGGCGGCACGACACATCTGCTTGTCACCATGGACAAATTCACCAAATGGATTGAGGCAAAGCCGATCAAGAAGCTGAATGGGCCGACTGCCGTGACATTCATCGCAGATATAACAACTCGGTACGGCGTGCCACACAGCATCATCACCGACAACGACACGAATTTCGCCAAGGGAGCATTGGCACGTTTCTGCGCGACGCAGGGCATCCGGTTGGACTTAGTGTCCGTTGCCCACCCGCAGTCAAATGGCCAAGTTGAGCGAGCCAACGGCCTCATCCTTTCCGGCATCAAGCCCCGACTGGTCGTACCACTGGAGCGTTCGGCCGGCTGTTGGCTCGATGAGCTGCCGGCCGTCCTCTGGAGTCTGCGCACTACCCCAAACAAGTCAACCGGCTTCACTCCTTTCTTCCTCGTGTATGGTGCCGAGGCGGCCATCCCAACTGACATCGAGTTCGACTCGTCTCAGGTAACCATGTACATGGAGGCGGAGGCCAAGGAAGCACGAGAAGACGGCGTCGACCTTCTGGAAGAAGGCTGGCTGTTAGCCCTCAGCCGGTCCGCCATCTATCAGCAGGGCCTGCGCCGCTACCACAGCCGGAAGGTCAAGCCAAGATCCTTCCAAGAGGGTGATCTTGTGCTCCGGCTGATCCAGCGAACAGCCGGCCAGCACAAGCTCTCGGCCCCTTGGGAGGGCCCCTTCGTCATCAGCAGAGCTTTAGGCAACGACTCCTACTACTTGATCGACGCACAGAAACCGAAGGCACGCAAGAGAGATGATTCCGGCAAGGAGTCGGAACGACCATGGAACGCCAACCTCCTCCGAAGATTTTACAGTTGAAATGCAGTATGTATCACGCTAACTTTTGTACTAAGTACGAGACAATAGGCCCCCCGAGGAGAGCTCGAGGACTGCCATCTTTTATCTATGAATGAAGAGTATCATGCTTATGATCATGTCATTACATTTACCTTTTTCGTCCGGCACCGGGTTCGACTAGTCGGCCCGGGGACTGGCCGCCTTGAGTTATATTAAAAGTCCTACCCGCGGTCAGACAAGTAGTGTGCCGGCACCCAAGCCTTCTCTTGCCAAAAGTCGCAGTTCGAAGAACCGGCTGTCCGGCTGGCAAGAGTTAAAGGCAGGAAAGGACGCCCACACGAAAAACGGCTAGGGACTAACGGACTAATATAATAAAAGCCGGTTTTTCTCCCACCAACTGACTACCAGAGTAGCCGGCCGACTGGCTTCCATTCACCTCGCTTCAATCTAACAAAGCTCGAGTACTTGCCTTCCCAAAAGGGGAAGGCGGCAAAGGAAACAGCCTAAGGATAAAAAGCATACACGAATGGAAGCCAAACACACACACGATCATATTTACACAAAAGAACTTCGAAAGGCCAGCATTCAACATAGTTTAAATACACCCCCAGTGGGTGGAACTGCGCAAGTTTAATAAAAATTGTTCAAAGGGTAACAAGCAGGAAAAGAAAGGACGGCAGATTAAGCCAAGGGAGCGACTGGCGAGTCGGGCAGGTCGGTAGAGACGGCAGTGCCGGCTGGAGGAGTGGCCGGCTGGCGAACCTCGGCATGATCACCACCTCCCGCAGAGGGCGCGCTAGCACGCGCCTCGTTGCTGGAGGCACGATCAGGCTGAGGCTGGCTGGCCGCTTCACCGGCCGGCTCGACGTCTTGGCCTTCCTCTCCTTCGTCGTCTTCGCCTTCATCGCTGGAAGCGATCTCCTCCGCCGAGTCCTCACCCTCTGCCGGGTTCAGCCCGAACCATTCCTCCGGCTGGGCAACATCGTCGTCATTTATATTAGGAGCAAAGGTGCTGATGTCGGTGCACTCGGCGACCGTCGAGGCACGCTGAGCGATAGCCGGCCGCACCTCCTCCATCTCCTCATCGGCTTCCAGCCGCCAGGTGCGCAGCTGGTCCAGGTTCAGCCCGGGATACCAGGCTCGGACGAACTCCAGCGCCTGTCCAGCTCCAAGCGGGGCTGCCGATGCCTTCCAGGCCTCGAAGCGGCCAACCCCAACCTCCAGCCAGTCGGCAGTCCGACTCGGGGTGCAAGGAATCGTCCCGCCTGGCCAGAGGGCGGCCAACACCTGCGCCCCGGCGCGCTGGAGGCAGCGGAGCATGCGGTGGGCCGGCTGCAGCCGAGCTTGGACCGCCAAGAGTTTCTCCTCAAGCGTCCGGCTCGCGTCCGACGCGATTTCAGCCCCCGCTTGCCGGCGCGCCTCGCAGTGGGCCTTGATGGTCTGGGTGGCAAGGACGGAGTAGCCGGGGAAGTAGTCTGCACAAAGAGCAAAAAGCAGCACAAGTCAGAACACAAATCAGGGGGCAAGGGGCAAGTAAGGAGTGAGGAAGACGTCCTACCATTGATCAGATCCTCAATCCGGCCGTAGCCCTTGATCAGCGCTTGTTTTGCCTCAGCCCAGCCCGCCGCTTTGGTCTCGAACTCAGCTTTGAGGGCGTCCTCGCTGTCCTACGCCTTCTTCAGGGCCGCCTTGTGGCTCTCCTCCTGGTCGGCCAACTTCTTGGCCAGGCGGTCGTGCTCCAGGACTAAGGCGTTGTACTCGGCTTCTTTGGCGCGAAGGGCGGCCTGGGCCCCGCTGAGCTGCTCCCTCAAGTCGGCATTGGCTCCTGCAAGCATGAAGACAAAGGAAAAATTAATAAGGAAGAAGTCGTCGGGGAAGATCCGACCCGACTGCTCAGCAGTCGGCCCGAATCTCGGGGACTACACCCAGTGGGTGCACTGACGCGCCCCCACAGGAGATGAACAAGACAAAGCACGCACTCCGGCTGTTGGTCAGGTCCGCGGTCTTCTGGCCCAGCTCCTGAGCCTGGGAGTTGAAGGCAGCAGCGCGGAGGTTATGGTATTCCTGAAAGAGCAGGCAGGATGCAAGAATAAGATAGTTGTCAGGACCTAGTAAGTTCCAAGCCACCTGCTCAGCAGCCGACTCGGAACTCGGGGACTACACCCAGTGGGTGCGCTGATGCGCCCCCACGGAAGAAATCAAAAAAGCAAAACAACCAAGGACAGAAGACTCACCCAGATGACGGCCCGCGTTGTGAGGAACTCTTGGGTATACCGCTGCAGTGAAGCGGCCTGGGCTTGAAGCCGGTTCTGGACCTCCTGGGCCGCCGTGTTCAGCTCGGCTGTCCCCCTCTGGGCATCCACTCGGACGTGCTGGCGCTGGCCGCCTCCAGGGCCTCCGCCGTCCGGTCGGCGCCCGCAGCTCTGTGCGGCTCCGACGCGAAAATAGCTCCCTCTATGCGTCGGCGAAATGCCGGCTGCACCTCGAGGCCGGCTCCTGCCTCCGGCTCGCCCCCGGCCGGCTGCTCTGGCGCCGCGGCTAGTCGGCCACCTTGGCCCGCTCCAGTCGGCGCCGTGTGCGGCGCCTCCTCCACGAAGACCACGTGGTCCTCCCTCCTCTCCATCACCGGTGGATCTCGGTCGACCTCCTCTGACGGGGGCACGGGGATGTCGGGGGCCACGGCGTGGAGGGGAATGACGAGCTGCGGAGGTTGGGTGCGCAAGGCCTCCGCCTCCCTCTCCGCGGCCGCCACCTCCCCCCGGGCCTTGGCCGCCGCGCCGGCCTGCTCCTTTGCCGCCTGGGCGGTCCTTCGCTCCGCCGCCTCCCGCTCCTCCCGCGCCTCCCGTGCGTTCCGCTCCGTGGCCTCCATGAGGTCGGCGCGGGGATCCACGCGGCGGGAGCCTGAGGACCCTCCAGTCGGCCCGACTACGGAGCTGCCAGGACCTCGCTCGAGGGAAAGTGGTGCCCTTCCCGGCGAGCAAAGAAAAGTTTAGAAGAGCCTCAATCGAAGAAGACAACAAAAAAATACAAAACGCTTTACACTTACGCCAAGATCGCCTACGGCTGTTTCACCGCCTTGTGGAAGCAGGCCGCCTTCACGGCCGCCTCCTCCCGCTTTGTCGCCGCTGTGGAACCTTTGGACTTCTTCAGCCGGCTGCCGAAGTAGGTCGACACGGCCCGGCGTTTCTGCGTGCCGCCACGGGCAGTCGGGGCGGCAGACGGGCCCGCGCCTTGATGATCAGGCGCCGGCTGGCGGTGCGGAACGGCTTCGACCTCGTCATCGTCCGCCCAGTCCTCAAGGCCGGACCCGAGCCTCACGCCACCTGCCTCGTCGCCTTCGGCATCTTCCATGGCGGCCGCTCCCAGGTCCGGATCATCGACGTCGTCCACCGTGCGGTCGGGGAGGAGCTGGCGCTCTACCCCTGCGGCCCCGGCCGTGCGGAAGAAGAGGGTTCTGCCAAGGGCAAACCAATCGATTAGAAGTCGGCTGTCATGGGGCCGGCTACCAAAGGAAGAAAAGAAGAAAAACTTACAACAGGTGGGGCGTTGGCGCGAGAATACGGCCCCTTGCCGTATCGCCAATCCTCGGCGAGCTTGCAGTTGGAGATGTAGTTCACCATGTAAGACACCTCGACATGAGGCATCTCCCTGGTGCTCAGCCGGCACGGGTCGAAGCGGCCGCTCATCTAACAAATCATGTGGGGCCGGCCTTGGAGCGGAAGTATTCGGCGCTCCATGAAGGCGGCCACCAGGTCGGCTCCGGTCAGGCCCTCCGACTGGATCATCACCCGGAGCTGGGCGACGGCTGCGTTCCCGGCCTGAGACAATGACCTGGCCCGGTAGCTCCACGAGGGTTGCCTCCCAGCCAGCGGGCCAGCTACGTAAGCCGGCAGGTTGACGAAGTCGCCTTCCTGGGCGACGTTCTTCATGTAAAAATAAGACTTCTGCCAGAGCTTCACCAACTGGATTAGTGGGATGGGCGGGAACGGATTGTTCTCGCCCGTCCGCCTCATGGCGATGAAGGCTCCGCAGGGGGCGGGCACGCCCGCGACCACGGTGCTGAGCTTATACTGGAAGAATTCTCCCCAGAGCTCGAGAGTGGGGAGAACCCCAAGAAAGCCCTCGCATAGGGTGACGAAAGCCGACGGCAGCATCACCGTGTTGGGGGTGAGGTGATGCGGCTGGAGGTGGTAGAACTCAAGAAAGGCGCAAAGGAATCCGCTCGCCGGGAGGCCGAAGCCGCGCAGGCAGTGCGAGCGGAAGATTACCCGCTCGCCCTCCTCCGGTGCCGGCGAAATCTCCCTCGCCGGCGCACGACGAACCTGCACGTAGTTCACGCCCGGCAGACGCCGCATCCGGCGGAGGAACTCAACGTGGTCCTCCTGGACGTTGGAGCCGTCCCACGAGCTCGACAACGCCATGGGAGCGACGCGGCGAGGAACAAGACGATGCGACGGCGGAGACGCGCACGACCCCGCTACGGCGGGACCGAAGGAACCGAGAGGTCCAACGGCGGAGCGGCGCGGCAATGGGTCGCTGAGGCGGCGGAAGGAAGGAGACGGAAGATGAGAAAGGGTGGGGTGAGGGAGAGCGTGCGAGCCTCTGCCGCTCCCTCTCCTCCCCCTACTTATAGACCCACGCGGCGGAACCGAGGAGGCGTGGTGTGGGGGAACGTGGGATCAACTGCGCCCACTCCCCCACGTCCTGCGTTTATTGCGCACTGATGACGTGATGAAACCACCGCGGGAAGGCGAGCGGTCCGTTGTGGGCCGCAGAAGATCCGC
The DNA here is from genome assembly GCF_056163025.1 of Triticum urartu. NCBI lineage: Eukaryota > Viridiplantae > Streptophyta > Magnoliopsida > Poales > Poaceae > Triticum > Triticum urartu. Next base: position 86,165,304 of record NC_141874.1, read on the forward strand.
GCTTGGGCCGAGGCCTAGAAGTGGCGGGCCCGGGCCTGCAGCGGCGTCCCATCGCGCGCGTGCGTTGGCAGGTTTTCCTTACCACATGGCCCGCGGCGTGGCGTGCGGTCAGCTCGCAGGCCGACCCACGTTCCCGCTTACAAGATACGGAGCTTTTCGAAGACGGCGCGCATAAGCAAAGCCGGCTCCTCCGGATAGGAAGCTGACCCAGCTTTTCGTCCCTTTGTCAGCCTCGAAGCTCGATCAGCTTCGGGGACTACTGTCGGAGTAAATGACCACGGGTAGCCTAGCCGGCTCCCCCTGGCCCTTCTGAAAAAATTACGAGCTAGTCCGGCCCTCAAAGAGTCCAAGACGTGGGGCCGCCTTCCCCTCGCCGGCTGTCTCCCAGGCCGACTATCGGAAGGCGGCCCAGCTTTAGCCCTCATGAAGAAAGCCGTGGGAGGGCCGGCTCCAAGAAGCCGGCTGCGAGAAGGCCGACTCCAAGAAGCCGGCTCCCACAAAGCGGACAAGATCGTACCCTCGAAGTCTGCATCCACATAATGGCGATGTAATGGGGCGTGGCTACAATAAAGCCTGCCACCCCCGAATCCCGGAGCACGCCTGGCACAATGCGCCGTACGGGGTGGCCATGACCCGTCCGGCGCGGCACTGTTGCCATGCTGACCCTGATGCCACCCACGACGAGCCGTCAACACGGCCCACGGGCGGTGGGCCCTATCGGGCAGAGAGACACCCGAAGGCGGCCAGGCCTCCCCCAGTCGGCCCAAGACAGGGCCGGTTCCCCACAGCCGGCCTGGCCCCTCCCTCGAAGGGGACGCCCCATTAAGGAGACAAGACGCGGTGAGGCTACAGCGATCGCCCACCGGGCGGCGGCACTGTAGCCACGCCCACCTCGGCGAAGCCCTCGTCACCAGGATTGAAGCAACAGTAACCAGCCACCGACAAGGCCCCTGACAGTGGGGCCTGCCTGTCGACCAAGGAGCCGGCAGCCGGCGGGCCCCAGCAGCCGGCGCAGAAGCCGGTGAGCGTAGACACAGACGGCTGGGCTTCACGCCCAGCTGGATTACCATTGTACCCCCGGGGGGTACGCCTATATAAACCCCCCGGGGCACCCATGCAAATGGTTGATCCAAGCTAGTTCTAGACACCACATAGAGAGGAGAGGAGAGCTAGCCGTGCCCTACTTCTTCTTCTCACCAAACAGCTCAAGGAGCATCGTGTAGCTACTTGTTCATCTAGTGATCATGCGGAGACCCCGCAGAGCAGCAGTAGGGGTGTTATCTCCACGGAGAGCCCCGAAGCTGGGTAAGATTCGCCGGCGTGCATGTCTTCGCCTCATCCCGTTTCCAGGCACCGACGACGTCTTACTGGCTCCCACAATGATAAGCCACCCGTTGGCATATGTCGCACCTACCACCCGACATCCTGTCTAACTTGTTCGACGCTTTGGCAACATTGATGGCCGCAGAGGTGGATGCAGCAGCCCGGTATCAACACAATGTGGAGATTGCAAAGGTGAAGGATCAGATAGCTCAGGCTAAAGCGGACCTAGCGGCAGAGAACGCTAGGATGGCTACATAACGGGCCGAGTTGGAAGCTCAGGCCTACCAGATTAGGATGGATCAGAACACTTCCAAAGAAGTCATGAGAAGAAGGTACCGACCGCACCTCTCGTCGGGTTATGAGCCACGAAATCTCTTCAATACGCTAGGAGCAGGAACTAGTAACCAGAAAATATTAAACCGGACGGAGGCACCAGGAACAGGAGCGCCGGTTCAGCCGCGCACGATGGACCCGCCTCGTCAGAATAACATTGTGCCACAATATGTTCCAACACCTCTCGGGCATTACTCCAACCCGTTGGACAACATTGTGGCCGCCGCTTCACGTTTGGCAGCCCTCCCAACCAACGGCGAGTCACTAGTTGCGGTTGAAGCACGACGGGCCAGAGATCTCCTTCAAACAGCTCTAAATCAGCAGCAGGCATATTCGCACAGTCGTGAGAGGATTCATTCCACCCCACGTCCAAGCCGGAGCTACAGCAGGCATGTTGAGGATGAACCGGCCATGTCAAGCAGTGCACGTCGCCGTAACTCGCCGCGAGGACACAACCCGGCAGAGGGCGGTGCCAACGCGCAGGATGTGGTGGATCATGGTCACGCACGTCGGGAGGCCGAGTTAGCGGCTCTGAACAGGGCCCGTCAACCTACTCCGGTTTGCCCCTCCGCTTCAGTCGAACCAGGGGTAGTATTCAGTTCCTTAGGGGTGTCGTGCCTTACCCCTGCTTTGCATAATGTGAGACTGCCCAAGGATTTCAAAGGACCTCGTAAGGTACCCTATTATACCCCCGATCTGCAGCCAGAGGCGTGGGTTGAAAGCTACGAGATGGCAATGGAGATGTTGGATGTGGATGAAGCAGTATGTGCTAAATACTTCACCATGATGTTGGAAGGAACATCTCGTACTTGGTTGAAGAGGTTACCAACTAACTCTGTCGGATCATGGGCCGAATTGAAGCACTGGTTTATCTAGAACTTCAAATATACTTGTAAGCAGCCCATGTCAATTGTGGATCTGGCCGCTTGTGTCCAAGAGGAGGGGGAGTCCACGACCCATTGGGTAAAGCGGGTCTCAGCAATTTTGCATTCATCGGATCGTATCAATGCAGATACCGCAGTACTAACATTGGAGGGCAATTGCCGTTTTTTGCCGCTCAAACAGAAGTTAGGAAGGCTCAAACATCACTGCAATGATATGTCGACGCTTATGGCCGCTCTGGTTAAATACGCCGATTCGGATACTACTAAAGACCCTGACTCAGAGGAGGACAAACCGGGGAAAGGGAAAAAGAACGGCAACACCAAGGGGCGGCAGCATAATCCGGCCAACCATGGCAACAATGGTAAGCGCAAGGCCGACAACAGTTTGGACTTTGTGGCTAACACCAACGCTCAGGAGAATGGTCAGCACCGTAAGGGAAGCAGCCCCAGAAAGGCGGCGGTTCAGGCCCCAATTTGGAGCGCCCGTTAAATCAACCCTGTCCAAAGCATGGATCCAAGGAGAAGCTAGCTTCGTATCTTTGGAAGGATTGCTATATCATGCGAGATTTTAAGAACTCCAATATGTTTCAGTATGACAATGGCCTGCCCGGCGGTTCAGGAGGTGGTTTCCACAGGCCGGGTTACGGAGGTGGCAGTTCCAGTTCAGGATTTCAGGGCAATCAAACCGGATACAACAATCAAGGGAATCAGGGCAACCAGGGAGGTTACAACCATCAGGGGAGCCAGCAGCAGCAACAACAGTCGGGTTATCAGAGCAATCCTAAGCAGTTAAATAGTGGGCAGTATCATGTCTTCACCACTAGCTTGTGTAAGCGTGATCAGAAGCTTCACAAGAGGGCAGTAAACTCTGTTGAATTGGCGGTGCCTCAGTATTTGCGCTGGTCCAAGCAACCCATTTTCTGGAGTAGAGAGGATCACCCCCCCCCCCCCCCCGGGTTGACAATCCGGGTCATCTGGCTTTAGTGGGGGCCCCTCAAGTCGGGGGATTCAAGTTCACTAAGGTACTCATGGACGGGGGAAGTAGTATCAATATTCTATATTATGATACCTTCCGCCGTATGGGGTTGACAGATAAGAATCTTAAACCGTGAAATACCGTTTTTCACGGTGTGGTGCCTGGTAAGTCTGCATATCCAGTGGGCAAAATAGCCTTAGAGGTGGCTTTTGGAGATGATCATGATTCAAGATCAGAAACATTGACCTTTGAGGTGCTGAAAATCAAAAGTCCGTATCATGCTTTGTTTGGGCGGCCGGCTTACGCTAAGTTCATGGCAAGGCCCTGTTATGTTTATCTGCAGCTTAAAATGCCAGGTCATAAGGGGACCATCACAGTACAAGGGAGTAGGAAGATCGCTTTGGAATGTGAGGAAGGTGATGCAGCTTATGCTGAGTCGGTTTGTGCCACGGAGGAGTTGAAGTTTTATAAGGACCAAGTTGATCCGGCAGACATGACTTATTTGGAAAAGCCAACTACGGAAGACGATCCAGCGTTGAAGTCTAAATCAGCCACAGATACTAAGATGGTTGATTTTGTTCCTGACGATTCATCCAAACAGTTCAGTATCAGCGCTAACCTAGACCCCAAATAGGAAAGCGCGCTCATCGAGTTCATTCGGGAGAACCGGGACATCTTTGCATGGAAACCTTCTGACATGCCAGGTGTACCGAGGGAACTCGCTGAGCACACACTTAACATTGATCCTAAGTTTAAACCGGTCCGGCAGTTTCTCCGCCGCTTCAATGAAGAAAGGCGTAAGGCTATCGGTGAAGAGGTAGCTCGGTTGTTGGCCGCAGGGTTTATCGTGGAGGTCTTTCACCCAGAGTGGTTGGCTAATCCGGTGCTGGTTCTTAAGAAAAACGGCACATGGCGTATGTGTGTAGATTACACAGACTTGAACAAAGCTTGTCCTGCAGACCCCTTTGCCCTCCCTCGTATTGATCAGATCATTGATGCTACGGCAGGTTGTGACCGTTTGTGTTTTCTGGATGCTTAATCTGGTTATCATCAGATCAAAATGGCAGTTAAGGACCAGGAGAAGACAGCTTTCATCACTCCCTTTGGAACCTCCTATTATGTCTCCATGCCCTTCGGGCTTAAGAGTGCCTAGGCGAATTATCAACGCTGTGTTCAGAATTGTCTTCATAAGAAAATTGGGCGCAATGTTCATGCATGTGTGGATGATATTGTGATAAAATCCAGAAAGGAGGAAACATTGATAGATGATTTGAGAGAAACCTTTGACAACCTCCGGGTTTACAAGATGATGCTCAATCCGAAAAAGTGTGTCTTTGGTGTCTCGGCAGGCAAACTCTTGGGATTTCTGGTATCGAACAGAGGTATTGAGGCTAATCCAGAAAAAATCTCAGCAATCACATCTTTGGCTAAACCGATGTGTATCAATGACGTTCAATGTTTGGCCGGCCGGATTGCGGCTTTGAGCCGGTTTATCAGTCGTCTTGGGGAGAAGGCTATTCCTTTATATCAAATGCTGAAGAAAACAGATGATTTTGTCTAGACCGAGGCGGCTGATAAAGCGTTTGAGGATCTGAAGAGGCAGCTAGTTGAACCGCCTGTGCTTGCAGCCCCGATCGATAAAGAGCCGTTATTGCTATATGTTGCTGCTAATGCCCGAGCTGTTAGCGTGGCTATTGTGGTGGAGCGCAAGGAAGTTGGAAAGGAGTATCCGGTTCAACGACCGGTTTATTATATCAGTGAAGTGCTCATTGAGTCAAAGCAGAGGTATCCACATTGGCAGAAGCTAGTATATGGAGTGTTTATGGCAAGCCGGAAGCTTAAACATTATTTCCAGGGCCATCCTATCACAGTGGTCAGTTCAGCACCTCTGGGAGATATCATTCAAAACAGAGAAGCAACTGCCTGGATTGCCAAGTGGGCTATTGAGCTTGGACCTGACGGGCTCAAATATATACCTCACACAGCGATCAAATCCCAAGCACTCGTGGACTTCATCAATGATTGGACGGAGTTGCAGGCACCAGAGGAGAAGCCAGATAATACATATTGGACTATTCACTTTGATGGATCCAGACAGTTGGAGGGCTCGGGGGCTAGAGTCATACTAACCTCCCCAAGAGGTGATAAGTTTTGTTATGTCCTCCGTTTAATGTTCCCTTGTACTAACAATGCAGCGGAGTATGAGGCTTTGCTCCACGGTCTTCGGATGGCTAAGGAAATTAACTTAAGCCGGGTCAAGTGCTTTGGGGATTCAGATCTGGTGGCTCAACAGGTGTCCGGCACTTGGGATTCTAAAGACCAACTCATGGCTTCATATCAGCGAGAGGTGGACACAGTGGCTGGTCACTTCAAGGGTTATCAGGTGGACCATATAGACCGGCGAAAGAATGAAGCGGCGGACGCTTTAAGTCGCCTTGGTTCTCAGCGTAAACCGGTTCCACCAAATGTCTTTCTTGACGTGTTGCTTAATCCGTCAGTCAAGGTACCAACAGAGGAAGAGTTGGCTATTCCTGATCCGGAGGCTCAATTGGTGGCGGCTTTGCATGTCATACCGGATTGGACACTCCCATATCTGGCTTACATGAACCGGGGTGAGTTACCGGACGATGAAACCTTGGCCCAACAGGTAATCCGGCATTCCAAGTCCCTGACCATAATCAACGGGGAGTTACATCGTTACAGCGTCTCAGGAGCAATTCAGCGTTGTGTCTCTCCTCAAGAGGGTTGTGAGATTTTGCAACAAATCCATGAAGGGGATTGTGGTCACCATGCTAGTTCAAAGTCTTTGGTTGCTAAAGCTTTTCGCCATGGTTTTTATTGGTTAACAGCTCATGCTGATGCGGAGGATTTAGTCAAGAGATGTGACGGTTGTCAAAAATTCGCACGCCATGCTCACATTCCGGTCCAGGAGTTGAGGATGATTCCAATAACTTGTCCGTTTGTGACTTGGGGGCTTGATATGGTTGGACCCTTCAAGCGATCCAAGGACAAAAAGACCCACTTGTTAGTGGCAGTTGATAAATTCACCAAATGGGTGGAAGCAGAGCCAGTCAGTAAGTGTGATGCGGCCACGGCGGTTCAATTCATCCAAAAGGTGATATTCTGGTTTGGTTTTTCACACATCATTATAACTGATAATGGTACTAATCTGTCAAAGGGTGAGATGGAGGAATTTTGCCAACGTGAGCACATCCGGCTTGATATAGCATCGGTGGCTCACCCCAGTCTAATGGTCAAGCGGAGAGGGTAAATCAAGAAATTTTATGAGGTATCAAACCCCGGCTTATGGTTCCTTTGAAACGGACACCGGGTTGTTGGGTTGAGGAGTTACCTTCTGTGTTATGGAGCATCAACACCACACCCAACAGGTCTACGGGTTACACACCTTTTTTCATGGTTTATGGAGCAGAGGCAGTTCTTCCTAGTGACATCCGTCACGACTCGCCCCGTGTGACAGCTTACGTTGAAGCTGACAATGAGAAGGCACGTTAGGATTCCCTGGACCTGTTAGATGAAGAGCGTGATCTTGCAGCAGCACGTTCAGCGATTTATCAACAAGATCTCCGACGTTATCATAGCCGTCGGGTTAAGACCATAACCTTTCAAGAGGGCGATTTGGTGCTCCAGCTCATCCAGGATCAGACTGATATGCACAAGTTATCCCCACCTTGGGAAGGACCATTTGTGGTCAGCAAGAATCTGCACAACAGGTCATACTACCTCATTGATGTTCGAGAGCACAAAGACTCATGTAAATCGGAGGAGGAGACCAAGCGGCCGTGGAATATAGCTCTTCTTCGGCCTTACTATACTTAAGCCACAGTCTCTTCATATGTACATATTTATGACAATGTATATATTATATAATAAACCGGAGCCTCGAATAAAGCGGGGTCTCTGTTCTTTTTACATCATGTGTGCCTATAAGGGTTTCTGCTAACAAAGCAAAATTTTGTTAAACCAGTCTCTGCAGTCGCACTGATACAAAGGGATTTCACTAGGGGGCTTGGTTGTTATCACACCATAGCTACACCTCTTGATAGGCGTTAAGCCACAAAGGAAATTATGTGGAGCCAAAGAGAGTGTTGCACAAAGCACAAACTCAAACATGGGCACCCACTGAGCACAGCTCACAAAGTTACTTGGGGGGTCTTTGTGCAAAGCAACAAAGAGTTTGAAAGGACCCTTGTAATTGGCTATCAAGCCACGGCTTGGAAGCCTGGTGTATTCACCTAAAACCCCGGGTTAACCTGCCTTCATCAAGTAAGCCACTCCTGTCCAGGTAATCCTGGTATGACCCGCCGAACGTTTGACAAGTCAATCTTCTACAGACCCTGAACTTGTCAAAGTTAAAACGACGATTGGTTAATTGGAGGCCCATCTTAAAAGGCTTTGTTAAACGGTTTATCTCAGAGGCCTCGCAGCCCATGAAAAGCCTCGATTTGGAGCCTGGCAGCTCGTAAAAAGCCTCGCATATTTGTTTTTTTTGAGTCCTATTTGCTAAGTTTTCTGCCTTTATTGAGGTTCATAATATGTTCTGATAAACCGGTGTCCTTGGCCCGGCTTGACTTTCAACTACACGTTGTCAGTACATGATCAGTTACAAGCCGGCGTTCCTTACCCCTGTCTGGTTTGACTAAATCGCCAGTGCTATAAAGAAAACCCGGTGATTATTATATCCTAGTACGGTTTATTATCATAATCCGGCAAAATAAGGACAGAGTTATCAACACTCCGGATTAGTGCTGACACCTTTACCATACAAGCAGTTGGTCAACCAATGAGGTATGTTGCACATATTACTTTTTATACAAAAACTTTGATTATTCATCTAAGTATTGTATATTTGTTGCCGCCCAGTGGTAAACCACTAGGATACTTTCAATTTCTTGTATCCAGGAACACAACTCATCATGGGCTATGCATAAATAGATCCCAAAAAGTGGAACAAATTTTCACGAAGTGTCACAAAACATGCTCGATGGCATGACAGATAAAGGAGTTTTTGCTATCCTATTACAAGAAGCTTCAAAGCGGCTACAAGTGCATAATTGTTTTTTGGCATTGGCATACAATATCTGGTAAACCGGCTGCCGGTTTAAGACGCTTCGTCTGGATGGTTTGACGGTTGAGGGTCAGTTGGTGCGATCACTTCTTTTTCATCCCTCCCCAGACGCTGGAAATCAACCGTCGACCAATCGATTCCAGTTAAAGCTTGAAACACGGCCTCTTCGTGGATAAGGCTGGAGGGGTTAATATCAGGAGCAAAGGTGTGCTTACGGATTGGAGGCACAAGTTCTTCGACTTCATGGATTTCAGCAGGCTGTCTCTTCCCTTCAACTTCATAAGCCGGTTGGAAATGAGACAAGTCTGTGTCCTCTGCCAGTATGCTGGCTATTAGCCGCATTTCTTTGGTCAGCCTTCGGAGGTCATCATTGTCGAAGTTTGAACCGTCCTCCTTTACACCTGGGTATCCTTTAATGATGTCCTCCGCTTCAAGATCTGGAATCCATGCCTTGGCTCAAATTAGTGCGGTTAATGCGCCTGCTCTTGCAACTGCCTTCTTCAGTTCGGTAATCCGGGCTGGTAACATGGCCAGCTTCTCAAGAGTTTCCTTTATCAGTGATGGTGCTGGTTTATTGTAAGCCGCAGTCCAAATAGCCCGCTGGGACCCAGAGTACAATTGTTCAATCAAGGTATACGCCGCTTTAAGCTTCATCTGCATATTTGTGCCCAGATGAGCAATATGGGTGCCTGTTACAGTTTAAAATCAGTGTTTTGGTCAATGATAAGGTTCCATGAATTGGACAAACTGCACAAGGAGGTACTTACCAAAGACAGCAGAAGTCATGGCGTTGATTTGCCATTTCAAACTGGCTAGTTCATCTACAACTGGTTTCAGGGCTGCCTCGGCATCCTCAGCTCTTTTGGTTAAACCGGTTTTCTCAGTTTCCCAGTCAGCACGATCTTTGTTAAAAGACTCTTTCAGCTTTTCCATCGCTGCCAGGGCTTTGGTCAGCTTCTCTTTGGCTTTCACGGCTTCTTCTTGTTGGGACTTCACATTCTCTTGCAAATCAGCGGTCCGGGCATCTCTATTGCTTAGTTCAGCCTACAACAGTGCAGAAATGTCAAACAACAGGATATATATTTTCTAAGTACAAAGCGTATAACAAGTTATACACTTCGTACTTGGGGGCTAATGCCTATTTGCTCTGTTTCACTACATCTTTTATAAAGTCTCCAGAACAATGCAAGCATTATCCTTGACACTTGGGGGCTAACATCTGTTCAAAACGGACGCATGGACTAAAACTCGGATTACCTTGAAAAGCTAAACCGGCCTTTGGGGGCTACGCTGAGGAAAGCTATATCATTACATTGGTAAAGTATCGCCCCTGGTTTTCGCTAAGGACCTAACATTTTGAGGGTCAGTGGGAGAGACTTAAAGTGTTACAAAGACCCGGTTTACGATTAACATCATAAAACGGCCCTTGGGGGCTACTTGGGCTAGCATTTCAACTTTGGAATCAAGAAGTAAAGGGAGATGAAAATACCTCATAGCGTTCCTTCATCAGATTCACCAAACTAGCTCCATAGTCACGGTTTGAGTGCAAACGGTTTAAGAAACCGGAATGAATCTCTTCAGCGTTGAGATGGGCATAACTTGATAAGTCAGTATTCCATTTGCTCTTTTCCCTAGCAGCACGCTCTTCTTTGGCACTATGTTGGGCCAAGATTTCTGTATGACTAGGAGAGCTGTGGCCCATGCCAGTAACAATAACATCATCTCCTTGGCCTTCAGTGGTTTTTGCGGGTGATGACGGAGTTTCCGTATCTCTCATCGGACTAGCCCGGTTTGGAGCTGCTAGTTCAGTGTCAGGCACGGCAGGATCATCTTCTGGTGGTTCATCATTATTCCGATCTTGAAGGGGCGGTTCATCAGAGGCAGCTTCAGGATGAGGACCCTCCGGTTCACGAGTTTGGTCCGGTTCACCTCTTTGCTCTTCTTCAAAAACTGCCTGGTCTTCTAACGGATTGTTGACCCGAGCTTTCTTGTTGGGTCTGGCTTTGGCTCTGCAAATAAATTAAAAGAAGGTTAGCATCTTATTCAAGATTTGTAACGCATTGGAAGAAAGGGTTTGAAAACTTACCCAGCCATAGTTTTTAGAGGAGGGAGTTGGGTTGCTGTCGACTCGCCAGAGGATGAGGGAGGTGTCACCTGATAATTTGAATCGTACGGATTAAGAGGTTGTCTAAAATAACCTGCCTTGGAATAAGAATTGTCAGAAGTGGAAGAGACCTCAGACCGGCGTTTCCAAACCGGGGTATCAGGTAAACCGGTCGAAGCGACCTATTGGCCACTGTGCCGGGTTGTCCGGCGAGCTTCATGCTGCTGCGTCTTCAAAATAAATGTTGGGTCCAAGTAAGCGAGAGGATGAGAAAAGCTTACTTTCCGGACTGCTTGATGGGTTTTTTGTGTTGGCATAGAGTCTGAACCGGAGGAAAGGGTAATTACCTCTACATCATCAGCTTGGTTGCCTTCTATGTCCTCCTGATAAAGATCATTGTTAATGAGGTGCATGAAAAGGGAGCCAAGTGAGTCAAGTTCTACCTCAACTTCCGGATCATCAGCATCTTCATCAAGTTCCATGTTGATCCGGTCAGCCGTTTTCCGCTTTGAGGTCCGCTTGATGGCTTTGGTTTTGGGACGGGATGGTTTGACTGCTTTATCCCCGGTTGGCTTTACCGCTTTATCTATGGATTTCTGTTTCCAGAAGGGATCATCACCCTATTCATACATAAATAGAAGAAGGATTACAAGTTGAACAAGTTAAAGATATCAAAGATGAAAGGAAGTATAGTGCTTACAACAGGCGGTTTGTTCTTAGTATAGAAGGGGTTCAAGCCGGTTTGATGACAGACTGATTCCGATTCATTCAAAATTTTCTTTACGCTTTCAGTGACCTCTTCATCGGTCACCTGAATGTTGATATGGCGTTGAGGGTCTTTAACATCACCGGTGTACTCACACATTAAACCGGGGCGGCGGCTTAGCGGCAAGACGCTCCAAGATATCCAACAGCGCATGAAATCAATGCCTGTTAAACCATTGGCCATAAAGGCCCGGAGCTTGGCGAGTTAAGGGGCATATTTGGCCCGTTCTGTAGAACTTAAGCGTTGCGGCATTGGATGGGTGTTGGAAAGCCGGTGATCACGATAGCCTAGAAGGGGATTCTCATCTTCAGGAGAAGTATCTCTGCAGTAAAACCAAGTCTGGTTCCATTCCTTAGGGTGGCTGTGCAGTTTGGCGTGAGGGAATTCAACTTCCTTCCACTTTTGAATTGAGACACCACCAAGTTCAGTATTGGGGCCATTTACAAACTCTGTATGCCGGTTCAGATGAAAAAAGTCCCGGAATAGCTTAGCAGTGGGCTCTTCTTGCAAGTACGCTTCACAGAAAACTTGGAAGTTGCATATATTGGACACTGAGTTGGGTCCAATATCTTGAGGATGGAGTTGGAAACTGGCAAGAACATCCCAGGAAAACTTTGACCCTGGCGGTTTGAAGCCACGGCCTATGTGGTCGACAAAGATCACTACCTCACCCTACCTCGGGGTAGGAGGATTCTGTTCCTGGAACTCGCCACCGGATCTCCGTCTTCTTTGGCAAGGTGCCGATACTAACCATTTCGTTCAATTGATCTTCGGTGATCCGGGAGGGAGCCCAGTTGCAAGCGGCAAACTGTTTGGCCATTGTGAAACGAAAAGCTGAAAAGGAAATGCTGGTTTACGAGTCATTCATGGAGGACCGCAAGATGTAATGGAATAAACATATACCGGTATGGGAAAATGCGTAAAGCGGGGACTAATATAATAGTAAATGACAAGGTCATATAAAGGGCATACATGTGTTGTTAAAACCATACTATTACCATCAACGTGCAGAAGGTTTGCCGGTTTACTAGGGGACTAATGGTATGAGATAGATTGTTTTTACAAAGGTAAACCGCCTAGATGGTAAAGAGGATACAGATCTAAGGCAAAGAGGGTTAAGTAAGGTAAAAACAGGTTTCACATGATCACAGGGGCATTTCGGATCTACCACAAGTCAGGAAAAGAAAAATATTTAGACCTAAAAAGAAAAAAGGTTGGTCCCGAAACAGTTCATAAAGGACTGGATCAGTTTTTTGCACATAAGGGCTTGTGGTGGTAACAGAAGGTTACCCATGGCATGGGATATGTCAAGTGTGAAGTGTCCATCTATAGACTAAGGAGGAACAGGGAAGAACAGCACCGAAGCCCCGATGAACTTCAAAGAACTGCGAAGAACAAGGAAACCCTAATGGATCTAGAAAGGAAGGAGGAAAGGACTTACTGCGGCCGCGGAAGCAACGGAGGTGTGCTGCGGAGCTCTGGTACGAATAGGTTGATGCAGCGGCCAATGGTGAGGCAGAGGCGAGGCTTGATGATGGCGGCAGCGCTCAGGTGCGGGGACGTCACGAGGAAGAAGAAGGGATGAAGGGGTAACGGAAAGAAAAGAAAGGGGTCCTCTGCCCCTATTTATAAGGCGAAGCGATAAAATGGCAAGTGCGGGAATCGAGGAGCTCGAAAATGGATAATTAATAATGGTGTCGCCTCGATGACTAGATATGCATTAATGAAGGTAATCCTCAGCTTCAACGAATAGATGATGTCAGGCGGTTTGTTATGGTCCTGGAACATGACATCACGGTGGTTTACAAGATCAAAGTGAAAATGCAAAGGAGGAATTTTTCTAAGTGATGAAGATTGACATGAACCAGTTCAAACAAAAAAAGCCTAATGTTAGGGATATTACTACTGGACGTAAACCGGCCAGGAATAGCCGGATTAGCTTTATGAAGATTAGAAGCCCATGAAGACGTAAGAATGATGACGCTTTACGAAGGCCCAAGGCCTAGAGGCGAGTTAAGGCCTGTAGATGTAAACCGAATTAATTGTGTAACTTGCTTTGTAATATAGGAAGTGTGGAGACCGAACCGAACACGTTCATGATCCGGCTTCGGGACTCTGTAAACCGGCGGGCATCAACCTGTGTATATAAAGGGACGACCCGGCGGCGGTTGAGGGACAGACAACAACTCGAGAGCCAGACAAAGCGGATTCGCTTCCTGGCCTTCGAAGCCCTAGCAATACCAATCACAACTAGACGTAGGCTTTTACCTTCATCGAAGGGGCTGAACTAGTATAAACTCCCCATGTCCCCTTGTCCGGTTTAACCCCTTTAAGCTAACTCGTTGCGATGGCTCCACGACTAAGTCCTTTCACAAGGACATCTGCCGTGACAAACCCACAAAACATACGGTCCACGGGCATCGTTCCGGCAGTTATACCTTCCCAAAAGTGCAATTACGGAGTGGTTCGAGTTCGTCGAGGGAAGTAGAGGAAGTAGACGTTCACGGGTCGTCGAGGGAAGTAGTTGTTCATGTCCGTAGATGTTCGGGGTCACGACACGGAACTTGACGTCCACGGGGTCTTCAGCGATGGTCTTGGTACATGTTTCGTAGACGTTCGGGCGGCGGTAGTGGTACACGTTTTGAAGGGGAAGTAGAGGTTCATGTTTCGTAGTCGTTCGAGGTCGCCGATAGTTGTACACAGTCGTTTTTGGACTTGGCGGATCCGAGGACTTCGGGGTTCACCGTTGAACTTGACGAAACCCACGGAGATGGAGAGGTACGCGTTAGCGGTAGTCGTTCGGGCGGCGAGCGTCGTCGAACTTGGCGGGCGTCGTGTAGTCGTACACTTCGATGGTAGTCGTTCACGTTCGTATTGGTACTTGGTGCCATTGTGTCTCGAGTGCTTATGCTTTTGGTCCGGACAGCAAAACGTAGTCGATCGTGAAGATGTTTCGGTGCGGAACTTGGCGAACCAAAACAAGGCAGTACCAGGTGGTCTTGGCGGCCAACAAAGGGGTCACGGTGACAACGACGATGAACAGGGGCGCGGCACCATAGCGGGGAGGTGGTGTGCCCGTTTCGTTTGTCACGGGAAAACCACGGCAGCAGCAGCAGCGCCTCCTAGGAGTCAAGGGCACGGTCGATGGCAAGAGTGAGGACGAGGCGGCAGGGAGGCACAGGTGCAAAGGAGGGAGGCGTCCATGGCGCACAGGGGCCCGGCTTCCTGGTGGTACTCCGGCGAAGATGGCCGGAGCGGCGGTGGTCGACGGGCGCGACGCAGCTAGAGGACTCCACGGCGCGCGCGGGAACAGGGTAGCAGAGAGGCGCGGAGGCGCTGGAGGAGGGCGCCGGCAGCGGGAAAACTCCAGGGCGGCGTCTTGGTCGCGGGACAGAGCTTGGTGGCACAAGGTGGAGGAGAGGAGCGTTGGTCGTCGACGAGGGCGACGGGGAGGTCCGGCGGTGAGCGAGAAGAGCAGCAGCATAGCATCTCGGGCGCGGAGGTTGGTGCTCGCCGGAGTTGATGGCCAGCGCGGCAGCAATGGGAAGGAGGAGCGGGTGAGGAGGTGGTTGAGGCATGGAGGAAAGAGGCATGGGAGCAGGCGGGGCTTCGTGAGGAGGACGAGAGGGAGCGGGGGAAGGAGAGGCCGGCGCAGCGGAGAAGGGGATCGAGCAGCGCTCTCCTGGTGCGATGCGTGTGCGTGTGGCGGCGTGAGGGGAGGGAGATGGAGAGTGGATCGAGAGAGAGGGAGGAGTCAGGCTGGGAAAGTATCTAGTGCTCCCAGGCTTGGGGTGCTCCCAGTGCTCCAAATGACCGAAAAACATTTTTAAAATTTTCAAAAAATTCTGAAAAAAATGCAGCACATCGATGGAACATCGATGTCTCTTGTCACAAATTTTCAAATCAAAATTCGAAACATTGCTCGAGATACAAAAATGACAAATTTTTGTACATAACATAAGTTGGGCTTTAGTTTTGGCCCATTATCACATTGATGTCAAATTTGTCATTTTTGTATCTCAAACAATGTTTCGAATTTTGATTTGAAATTTTGTGACAAGAGACATCGATGTTCCGTCGATGTGCTGCATTTTTTTCAGAATTTTTTGAACATTTTAAAAAATGTTTTTCGCATTGGAGCACCAGGAGCATCCTAGGGCTGGGAGCACTAGATACTTTCCCGAGTCAGGCTCCCTGGTGGCTAGGGTTACCGCGGATCTGCTGGCCCAGGGGAGGTTTGGGCCGGTCTGGGCTGTAGATGGGCCAGCCAGCTAGGCTCTCTCTCTCTCTCTTTCTTTAGCAGAAAAGAAAAATAAAGAGAGGAAAAGAAGAGAGGGTTAGGGAAAGATTTTGGGCATGGGGATAATTTTCTCGAGCTCACAAAAATATGCTTGTTCCGAGAAAATAGAAAAGGCCAGATCGAACGATAAGAATTCAAACTCATTTGAATTTAATTCAAATGGGTTTGAACTAGGACGAGGTTTTAGGAGTATCCAAAAATGTTGAGAATTTTGGTAGAGCTCCGGAAAATGGTAAAAGAATTATTAGCAAGGCTAGAGAGTCGAAACTTGAAGAAGAAAAGGCCAAGGGATTTAATATGCAAGTGGGTTCATGGGTGATTCCACAACAATGGAATATTTAATATAGCTCCATAATTATTAGGAGGCTATGTTTTAAAGAGAAGCCACCATGTGAGTTCCCTTAATTTAACTGGATCGAAGATCCATACGGTTTATTTAGTTGAGTTGGAAAGATTAAAGACATGATGACATGATGCAATGCACATGATGCAATGATGAATGTAATGAACCAAACAAATCACATGACAAAAACCCGGAAACCCTGGAAGGCATCTGAAGCTCCGGTCTTGGGGCGTTACAACACTCCACCACTACGAGGGGATCTCGTCCCGAGATCTAGGATGGCACCGGAGGGAAACGGAAGAGGAAGAGAAGAGGTAAAACTAAGTTGCTTCTTTGACAAACGAGTGAAACCAACGAGCCTTGAGAGGTTAAACAATTTGATAAAAGAATACAACGGAGATGAACGAAGTTGAAAACACTCCGTTAGAAAGAGGAACAAGGAATATTACTAGAACCTTGTAGGTTGAAAGACATAAGAAAAGTGTTACAATGGACAAGAGGTAGATGCAAGCACTCCGATTATAAATGGAAGGAATTGAACATGATCTTGACAAAAAAGGGATGAAAAGAATGGAGAAGAGAAAACATCCTCCCCCACAATTAAATTGGAAAAGCATCCTTACGAAGAAGGGTTGAACGGAGTTGTTGGAAAATCAACAACAAAAAGAAAAAGCTTGTAGTGGCCTTATGGAAAACGTCTCAAAATTATGAGGTGAAATTCTGCCACTAACGGAAACAATAGATTGGATTGATATCAACAAGAAGACGGGCAACTTATTTCACTGGGAGGATAAATGAAGAACTAGGGTCGTTTATAAGCACCATAAATAGCACAATCCTTAGGGAAAGCTTTACGTGAAATGTAATCCAAGATAACTCCAATGAAGAGATTGATGGATTTAAGATACCTCATTCCTGACAACTTGTCCATCATGAAACATGAAGGAAACTGTCAAAATGACATAACACCACCTCAAAAAATAAGATAGAAAGAATTGCACTTCGGATGCAAGATGAAGAATTCTTGAACTCCTCAAAACAAGACATGTGTTGAACGCCATGTTTATTTTGGAGTAAATCTTGACAGATCTTAACTCCGAGAGGAATCTTGAAGAACAATTGAAGAATTAAAAGAATCCTTGACGAACCACCTTGTAGAGCCTCCGTGAAGAACTCTGGTAATAAAAGAATGATAAAAAAGAAAGAGAAGTTGAGAACACAAGGTGAAGCCTTGCGATGATTTAGATGGAGCTTCGCGACGAGATAAAGCGGAAAACTTGAAACTCCGGAAAACAAAATATGAAGCATCTCGAACCGAGAAATGTGACATGAAGAACAACTCTGGAACGAAGAAACTAGATCACTTGGATGAAACAATAATAAGAATTACGTTATACGCATTCTTCACCAATTAAATTGATGACAAGCAACGGATTTGGCATACTACTTATTGCCGTAGAAGTATTAAGATAGATATGGCGCAAACTTGAGAAGGTCTTGATGGATCCACCAGTAGGATTTGGAAACAACGAATGAATTGATATGAAAACGAAGGAAGAAGAATCTTGAACAAACCACCGTAAGAATTGAAAACGATCAAAGGAAAGATAGCGAAACACTGGGAAGAATTAACAAATGAACGAAGATACTTGAGAGAATTTAGATACAAGTGAACGAAGAGATCCCGAGATAATTAGAGAAATTTGAATGATGCACCGATAAGATTTGGGGAACAATAGCTGAAAGCTGAGAATGAATAAATCTTCTAAAATGATGGCCTTCGGAGAATCAAACTGAAAAGACTCCTGAATTGCTCCTGATGGTTGAAAAGAATTGTCACAATCAAAAACAATTATGAGAGGATGGCATCAAGCTTGAACTACGCATCTCTGAGAGAATGGATAAGATTTGGAGGAAAAACTCTTCTTCGGTCTTCAAATGATGAGAATGATGATGAGAAACACCACCAAATTGTTGAGACACTCCGGAATAATGAAGAATATAAAGGTTGAACCAACAATGAAAAGAATTTGAAAGATCTTGGAGAAAGACATTTGACTGATGACAAATCATTCTTACGTCAACTTGTAGAAGAATTCGAGAGTAGCTCCGGAAAAATTAGAAGAGTCAGGTAAGATCCTGGACAAAAGACATGTGGGTTAGGGCCCACTCAAAAGAAACACCGTTGAAATGTTTTAAAAGAGAGATTGCAGCAGTTGAATAAAATGGCTTGAATGAGATAGCAACCTTGAAATAACTTGAACGGATCGAGAATGTAACCGTGAATCTTCTGAGATATCCTCAGCACTCCGGAACAATTGAATAGCGAGAAGTGGATTATTAAGAGGTGCACCGGCATGGGAACGCATTTGAAACAATGAAAGGAATATGATCAACACCGAAAGCTTGATTTGAATCCACCAGAGAAGATAAAAGAAATGAAGAATGATGAACTTGAAGCTCCATTAGTATCTTCCTGGGAATCACCGGATAAGAATATTGACGGAAAAGAATGGAGAGACTTCACATCAATAAGATGGATACTTGATTAAGAAATCTTAGTCCTCAAAGAAAAAGGGTGGGAGGGAGGGAAAACAAAGGCAACTTGGGACGGATGAAACAAACAACGTTGATAAGACTTGAGTTGATCTTGCGAATGTTGAAAAAGATCAGATCCACTTGAAGAGAGAGACACCGGTTCAGAAGAAATTGAGATGGCAAACTTGAAGATCAAGAAGGATTTGTATTCACATAGGAATATGAGAACACCGCTTAGGAAAGGTATGGAATCAACATTTGACTTCGAAGCAACTCGAATACCACAACTGAAAAACAAAACAAAGGATTGGCTTGCAAAATAAGCCGGAAACAAACATATGATAGACCCCATATCGTATCATGTGTCTGTTGGAAAGAATTCCTACGTGATACTTGAATTCCCACTTATAAACTCCGGAAACTTTCTGGTTATGCAATCAGGTGTTGGGGATACAGGGGAAGCATACTATCTCACCCAAACTAGCAATTCCTACATCCAGCTGTATCCATCCTTCAACAAATAACCAAGAAACCTTTGGAAATAATTTACCTCAACCTTCGAAAAGCATCCGTTATACGAGTTATGGCAATACTCCCGAACTCCCGCCCTAGTACTGGGTGGCGTCGAGGTTATCTCACCAACAACTGCATAAAAGAGATTTTCGATGTCGGCGAACTCAGGTATTCCAGAACTGCAATGATAAAATTGTGACGACAACACCTCGGAGCTCAACTCCCCGGGACACTGCCACAACCCCTAAATGTCAGGAGGCACCAAGAACAATGTTCTCGTCACAAAACTATCGGAACGATTCCAAGATACCCGCGTGATCCTAATTTTTTTCATGAAATTTGAGGAGAGAAGAGTCAAAACTTCTACGTCAGGAGGCCTCACCAGAGCGATGAAGGGGCTGAGGAGTAAAAAGAATCCTACTCTCCGATATATATATATATATATATAATCCTAAGACTCAAAACATTTTGAGCTAGACTCAACAACGTCAGCGATTCGATCAAGCAGGGGGCTCCTAAGTCGGGGATGGCTCTGATACCAACTTGTAAAACCCACAATGCGGCTATATCTCCCACATGTCGGGGCACGACTTAGAGGCATAGCCACATGGTAGGCTTGTTGCAAGAGGGGTAATCTTCACACATCCCATGTACTGAATAAGAAAGGGATAAAGAGTTGGCTTACAATCGCCACTTCACACAAATACAAGTTAAACATACATCATCCAGAATACAATCAAGGTCCCACTACGGAACCAAAATAAAGGAAGACAACCCCAAATGCTAGATCCCCAATCGTCCCAACTGGGCTCCACTACTGATCAATAGGAAACGAAACAAAACAACGATCAAGATCTTCATCGAGCTCCCACTTGAGCTGGGTTGCGTCACCTGCACTGGTATCATTGGCACCTGCAACTGTTTGGAAGTATCTGTGAGCCACGAGGACTCAGCTATATCACACCCGCGAGATAAAGACTATTTAAGCGTAAGGGTAGGAAAGGGTAGTCAAGTGGAGCTGCAGCACTAAGCATATATGGTGGCTAACTTACGCAAATAAGAGCGAGAAGAGAAGCAACGCAACCATCGTGAACTAGAAGTGATCAAGAAGTGATCTTGAAACTACTTACGTTCAAGCATAACACAAGAACCGTGTTCACTTCATGGATTCCGCCGAGAAGAGACCATCACGGCTACACACGTGGTTGATTCATTTTAATTAAGTTAAGTGACAAGTTCTCTACAACCAGATATTAACAAATTCCCATCTTCCCATAACCGCGGGCACGGCTTCCGAAAGTTCAAACCCTGCAGGGGTGTCCCAACTTAGCCCATCACAAACTCTCACGGTCAACGAAGGATATTCCTTCTCCCGAGAAGACCCCATCAGTCTCGGAATCCCGGTTACAAGACATTTCGACAATGGTAAAACAAGACCAGCAAAGCCGCCCGAGGTGCCGACAAATCCCGATAGGAGTCGCACGTATCTCGTTCTCAGGGCACACCGGATGGGCAAGACGTCGGGTTGGCATAGACCCTGGTTGCCCAGGGGGCGCCGGACATCGCCCAGTTTGGACCAACACTCGGAGGAGCACTGGCCCGGGGGTTTAACATAAAGATGACCCTTGAGTCTGCAAAACCCAAGGGAAAAAGGCTTAGGTGGCAAATGGTAAAACCAAGGTTGGGCCTTGCTAGAGGATTTCTATTCAAAGGGAACTGTCAAGGGGTTCCCATAACACCCAACCGCGTAAGGAACACAAAATCAAGGAACATAACACTGGTATGACGGAAACTAGGGCGGCAAGAGTGGAACAAAACACCAAGCATAAGGCCGAGCCTTCCACCATTTACCAAGTATATAGATGCATTAATTAAAATAAGAGATATTGTGATATCCCAACATATCTATGTTCCAACATGGAACAAACTACAGCTTCGCCTGCAACTAGCAACACTATAAGAGGGGCTGAGCAAAAGCGGTAACATAGCCAAACAACGGTTTGCTAGGAAAGGTGGGTTAGAGGCTTGACATGGCAATATGGGAGGCATGATATAGCAAGTGGTAGGTAGCGCGACATAACAATAGAGCGAACAACTAGCAAGCAAAGATAGAAGTGATTTTGAGGGTATGGTCATCTTTCCTGAGATCCCGCAAGGAAGAAGAACGAGTCCAAGAAGAAGGAAACCGGACGTAGTCGAACGAATCCTCACAACTCCGGAACGAAACCGAAGCTAACGAGAGAAGCAACCCGGAAAGAAGCAAGAAACATAGTAAACAACCATCACATCAACATGGCATAATGCGCAACCAAGTATGATGCATGTCCGGTTTAATGAGGCATGGCATGACAAAGTGCACAAACAAAACTACAAGTTAAGTGGAGCCCAATATGCAACGAGTTGCATATTGACGGAACACCACATCAATTGTTTAGTTCACTCCCGGTTAGGTACTCAACAATATTAAATGTTGGTTAACATGGCAACAGGTGAAGCACAACAAAACTATACCATCTAAACAATTTAAATGGGGGCGGATATAACAAACAACAAATCTGGTAAATCCCCATATGAATTTAGCAAATTAATGCAAACTAAAATTTAAACATTCTTGATGTTCTTATCATGATGCGGATGACATTTCCAAGATTTAAGCAATTTTTATTAAAAGTTGATATGAACATGATAAGAAGCATTGTCGCCATGGCGGAAGGAAAAGGGGGGCCACGACAACGAATCCGAAAATGATGCCACGACAACATATCGGTTCCGGTAGCTCACGGAGATACCAGTGCAAAAGGTAGTGTGACAGGAGCGTGTCATGCAAGATGGTGGGGTGATCCCAGTAACCGGGTTCCCACGGCTTAGCGGCAAACGAGGAGGACCAAGCAAGCAGCGATTCGACCATGGTGCAAACATGGGCATCTCATACAATACATCACATGCCTACGGTCCACGGGCATCGTTCCGGCGGTTATACCTTCCCAAAAGTGCAATTACGGAGTGGTTCGAGTTCATCGAGGGAAGTAGAGGAAGTAGACATTCACGGGTCGTCGAGGGAAGTAGTGGTTCATGTCCGTAGATGTTCGGGGTCACGACACGGAACTTGACGTCCACGGGGTCTTCAGCGATAGTCGTGGTACATGTTCCGTAGACGTTCGGGCGGCGGTAGTGGTACACGTTTTGAAGGGGAAGTAGAGGTTCACGTTTCGTAGTCGTTCGAGGTCGCCGATAGTTGTACACAGTCGTTGTTGGACTTGATGGATCCGAGGACTTCGGGGTTCAACGTTGAACTTGACGAAACCCACGGCGACGGAGAGCTACGCATCGGCGGTAGTCGTTCGGGCGGCGAGCGTCGTCGAACTTGGCAGGCGTCCTGTAGTCGTACACTTCGATGGTAGTCGTTCATGTTTGTTTTGGTACTTGGCGTCATTGTGCCTCAAGTGCTTATGCTTCCGGTCGGGACAGCAAAACATAGTCGACCGTGAAGATGTTTCGTTGCGGAACTTGGCGAACCAAAAGAAGGCATCACCCGGCGGTCTTGGCGGCCAACAAAGGGGCCGCGGTGACAACGACGATGAACAGGGGCGCGGCACCATAGCGGGGAGGCAGCGTGCCCATTTCGTTTGTCACGGGAAAACCACAGCAGTAGCACGCCTCCCAGGAGTCAAGGGCACGGTCAATGGCAAGAGCGAGGGCGAGGTGGCAGGGAGGCACAGGTGCAAAGGAGGGAGGCGGCCATGGCACATAGGGGCCCGGCTTCCTAGTGGTACTCCAGCGAAGACGGCCGGAGCGGCAGTGGTCGATGGGCGCAATGCAGCTGGAGGGCGCCACGGCGCGCGCGGGAACAGGGTAGCAGAGAGGCGCGGAGGTGCTGGAGGAGGGCGCCGGCAGCGGGGAAACTCCAGGGCGGTGGCTTGGTCGCGGGACGGAGCTTGGTGGCGTGACGTGGAGGAGAGGAGCGCTGGTCGTCGATGAGGGCGATAGGGAGGTCCGGCGGTGAGCGAGAAGAGCAGCAATAGAGCAGCTCGGGCACGGAGGCTGCTGCTTGCCAGAGTTGATGGCCAGCGCGGCGGCAATGGGAAGGAGGAGCGGGTGAGGAGTTGGCTGAGGCATGGAGGAAAGAGGCATGGGAGCAGGCGGGGCTTCGCGAGGAGGACGAGAGGGAGCGGGGGAAGGAGAGGCCGACGCAAGGGAGAAGGGGATCGAGCAGGGCTCTCCTGGTGCGATGCGTGTGCGTGTGGCAGCGCGAGGGGAGGGAGATGGGTAGTGGGGAGAGAGAGAGAGAGAGAGAGAGAGAGAGGAGTCGGGCTCCCTGGTGGGTAGGGTTACCGTGGGTCTGCTGGCCCAGGGGAGGTTTGGGCCGGTCTGGGCTATAGATGGGCCAGCCAGCTGGGCTCTCTCTCTCTCTCCCTCATATTTCTTTAGCAGAAAAGAAAAATAAAGAGACGAAAAGAAAGAGAGAGAGTTAGGGAAAGATTTTGGGCATGGGGATAATTTTCCCGAGCTCACAAAAATATGCTTGTTCTGAGAAAATAGAAAAGGCCAGATTGAACGATAAGAATTCGAACTCATTTGAATTTAATTCAAATGGGTTTGAACTAGGACGAGGTTTTATGAGTATACAAAAATGTTGAGAATTTTGGTAGAGCTCCGGAAAATGGTAAAAGAATTATTGGCAAGGCTAGAGAGTCAAAACTTGAAGAAGAAAAGGCCAAGGGATTTAATATGCAAGTGGGTTCATGGGTGATTTCCACAACAATGGAATATTTAATATAGCTCCATAATTATTAGGAGGCTATGTTTTAAAGAGAAACCACCATGTGAGTTCCCTCAATTTAAATGGATCGAAGATCCATACGGTTTATTTAGTTGAGTTGGAAAGATTAAAGACATGATGACATGATGCAATGCACATGATGCAATGATGAATGCAATGAACCAAACAAATCACACGAGGAAAACCCGGAAACCCTGGAAGGCATCTGAAGCTTCGGTCTTGGGGCGTTACATAGTTATCGACTAGAGGGGAGTGAATAGGCGATTTTATGAACGTCTTCAAAACATGGGGGTTTCGAAGACAAACAGTAGAAATGAACCTATTGATATGCAGCGGAAGGTAGACTACACTAGACAGGCCATAGTCAAGTAAGCAAAGAAGTGAAGGCACGGAGACTATTAGCAGCTAGGTAGTAATGATCATGATGGAAGATAGTATGAAGCCAAACAACAACAGTCTTCACATAGTGAAGCCAATCATATCATGCAAGCAGGCAATGACTTCATGAAGACAAACTGTAAGTAAAGAGAGGTAAGAGATAGAACCAGTAGCTTGGTGAGGACAAGGGTTTGTTGGACCAGTTCCAGTTGCTGTGACAAATGTAAGTCTGGTTAGGGAGGCTTCCAAACCCCTTGAGCTAAGGACACATAGGCCAATCACTCTGGTAAGTCTTCAAGGTAGACTTCCAAACCTTCACAGACTTCATTCACCGGCAATCCACAATGTCTCTTGGATGCTCAGAACGCGACGTCTAACCAGCTGGAGGATTCACAGTCCTCAAGTGTAATACGTCTTCAGATCACGCGGACAGAAAGACTTCAGTGATGCCTAACACTCTTTGGCACTGGGTGTTTAGGGCTTTGTCCTCACAAGGATCTCCAAGGATCTCTCTCTCAAATGCTTCGAGGTGGGTTGCTCTCAAACGACAAAAGCCGAGCACTAACTCTGAGTAGCCACCAATTTATGGTGTAGGGGGTGGGCTATTTATAGCCAGGAGGCAACCCGACCTGATTTGTTCGAAATGACCCTGGGTCACTAAGGAACTGACACGTGTCCAACGGTCAGATTTCAAACACACGCGGTAGCTTGACTTGGGCTACAAGTAAAGCTGACTCATCCAGCTCTTGATAAGATTTGCTCTCATTGTCTTCGCTCCAAGACATAGGATTTGGTTGAGCATCACTTCAGTCACTCTGACTTTGTTCACTTGGATCCCACTTAACAGTACGGTGGTTCCTATGACTCAACAAAGAAGAAAAGGAAACTACGAAACAACTATGTCTTCTCAATCCATAGTCTTCATGCGATGTCTTCTCATGTCATAGTCTTCAATGTGAATCTCTTCACAGACCACCATTGTCTTCAATGTCTTCACACATTTTTAGGGGTCATCTCTGGTAGGTAAATCGAATCAATGAGGAACTACTACCTGTGTTATCCTGCAATTCTCACAAACACATTAGTCCCTCAACCAAGTTTGTCGTCAATACTCCAAAACCAACTAGGGGTGGCACTAGATGCACTTACATGAACCTAGACTAACTACTGGCTGTTGCTCCGAAATCGGAAACCGGTACACCTGGGCCTGACACTCCGGCCACTCGTCGTATACTCCTGGCGTAGCACTTCTTCGTCATTGATGATCTATGCACCTGCATCGTCACATGAGTCGATGATATGCAACATATATAGTTGAGCAACAGAAAGAGACAGACTTGGCAAAAATAGAAGCAACATATCATAAGCATAAATAACAAAGTTCATCGTACCCAAAATGCCCTAACTAGAGTGATCTTTGCTAGTTGAGGAGGATGGTTTAATTACATCACAAATAAAGTTCCGTCGTGCATAAATCAAAGTTTCGCCATTCAGAAAGTATGGACTAAACAGACACATTATCATATATCGGCAATCACTCCAACATGTCGTGCCATCCATCCAAGTTAGTGATATATTCCCCAAGCTTAGTGAAAGGCTTCAGGTCGAGACCTGAGCAGCTACGCGTGTTCGGACGTCTTCCCGCGACATCTGCCCTTCCTTGTAGAACATCCCTGTTTTTTTAGGGCCTCCTTCATGATGATTTGGGCAAGTTCACGCTGGATGTGATAGAACTTAGCTCGAAGTCAATGATCCGGGATATCTCCTACGTTCTTTGCCCATTGGAGAATATGGGCATCGCCGGATGTAGGTGACATGCGAAGGTTCTGCTGATCCTGTCTGTACTCCAAAATGTGGTGTAGGACATAGGATCCATCACTAAGAGTATCACTCAGTTACTGGATGCAGCAGAAGTCAGCCTACAAAGACATGTCTACGACGTGAGACATCCGAAAGGCAACGGAAACGGGAGATTATACATTTATTGAAGAGGCCGGTGTGACAAGTACCGTGAGGGCGTCGAGCTATTCCTCTCCTTCTCTCTCTCAAACACACACACACACGCGCGCGCGCATTATTTTCCCTAACCCTTCTCTGCCTAGGACAGAACCCAATTAAATTGCAAAGGAACTCCATTTTCTCTAACCCTTCTGACCTAATGCTCTAAATTAAATTTTTGCTCTAACCTAGCTAGTTCTTTGTAAAAGCCCTAACTAATTTTTTGCACTAACCTAGATAATTAACCTAATTAAACTAGTTAACCTAACTAGTTCTCTGTCAAAGCCCTAACTAAATTTTTGCACTAACCTAGATAATTAACCTAATTAAACTAGTTAACCTAGTTAGCTAGTTCTCTGTCCAATGTTTTTGCTATGCATGAGAGAGAGGAGGGGTGGGGGCTTACAGGGGATGGCTCCGGTGGTGGCGAGGGAGGCTGGGGCGTCTCCGGTGACGGCAAGGGAGGCAGTTGTGGCGAGGGAGGCAGGGGCATCGAGGGTGGCTCTGGTGGCGGCGAGGGCGGCTCCGGTCGCGTTGATGAGGCCGCACGGCTCCGGTCGCGTCGACGCACGCGGTTCTGGTGGCTACAGGGGCATCGACGTCGGTAGGAGACGGCGGCGAAGTGGGGCGACGACGGGGAGACGGTGATGAAGTGGGGCGAGGGATTTGGGGGAGAAGTGGTGGCCAGGGGGGAGGGAAACCGTGCGGGGGTTAAGTCAAACGTAGCAGGAGCGCTGGAAGTAAGAACGCAGTATAGCTAAGTTAGCTATAGCGCTTTTTACAAAAACGGGCTACTGCTATAACTATTTATTTTCCTTTTCTTTTCTTATTTCTTTTTCCCTTTCTATAGCGGGGGTCTAAAAAATGCGCTGCTGCTATATTATCTATAGTGCCTGTTAAGAATAGACGCTGCTGCTATGCCTTTCTTCTTTATTTTCCTTTTCTTTTTTTTTCTTCACATTTTATTTTTTCCTTTCTCATTTTCTATTTCTTTCATTTTCATTTACTTTTATATTTTCTTTTCATTAGCAGTAGCGCTTTTCATGAAAAATGCGCTGCTACAATAATCTTAGCGGTAGCGCAGTTTTCCAAAGATCGCTACTATTATTCGTAGCCTATCGGCTTAATAGTGGGAATTTTAGTAGTAACGCTTTTTCCTGGAGAAGCGTTACTGCTACACCCGTATCTGTAGCGTGGTTCACGTGCACGCGCTACTACTATATATGTAGCACTAGCGCCCCATTTTAACCAGCACTACTGCTAAAGATCTGTGTATAAGGTTTTCCTTGGTAGTGGGGTGCCAGAGAGGTTTTTACCTAACATGGTTAGCAACATAATCTCTGGATCGGTCTCCGCCTCCTTCGACATAGACATAGTGTCAGTCCTATATGGCTATTGTTGCACATATGCATTTTTCTTATTTTTTTTGTCAGACTGTTGATGTTTGGCTATGTGCGCTTAGTTATGCAGATGCTGGGTGTGACTCATCATGCTTTGTATCTACTTGATGCTTTCTTTTGGGTTAATAAAAGCGCCTTTTATCAGAAAATCTGTCATTGCCAGATACAACAAATGAAGGTCGGACCTAGGGGTTCACCCAATCAAGACTCAGTGCCCAAAAGAACAGCACCCCAAACGATGTCACCTTGTGTTACTGCCCCCACTTGCCGAGAACACAGCTAACCGATTGTCGGTTTTGGCGTAGATACACGGAAATGAAACCGTGTGAGCAGTGAAGCGTCGCCTTCTCCCATCCGTTGGGGGTGCTTTCTTCTCTAACCCTCCACATGGTGAATAGTGTGCGTTTGATGCCGCTATAATGTACGCTCTACAATTGTTTCTTTTATTCTTTTATTCTTTTATTCTTTTTTATATTACTATATATATATAGGGTTGCCTCATTCGTCATCCTCGGTGAGGAATAATTAGTTTTCACCCTCCTCTATTTTAACATTAATTCTTCGTATTTTCATGCCATACATTTTATCTAATTTTATACATAAAAAGATAATGTAAGAATATATATATATATATATATATATATATATAGTGTAAAATGTACATCAAATGCATTTTTCCTGGTATGATGACCTATATTTTTGTTATCTTATGTCAAAAATTACATAGTGAATCAATATAAATGTAACTATTTGTATAACAAATACAATTTATTTATGAAAACAGTCGTAAGATTACCTCGGGTGAAGAATAACTTATTTTGCGCCCTGGGTGATGAATAGTATTCAGAGAATGGACGTTTGGTGACCGAGATCACTGGAGCTCGAAATTTTGGAAAAATTCTAAGTTCAATCTTTTCAGTTTCAAAAAAAAACTGAAAAAATTATGCAAGTAAACAAGGATATTATGTGTATGTGTGTAAATTGTTAGGATGAAATAGTTTGAAATATGATCCGTACAAAAAAGACAAATTCATGGCCTGAAAGGATTAAATAGTATCATGTGTCAAAAAGTCCTAGATTTGTTTTTATTAACACAATGGTTTAAAAGTTATCAAAAAATACAAAATAAACAGGGGAGCATCTCTCTAATGTAAAAGATGATCTAACGAAAGGATTGTAAAAATATGTATTTATGTGTCCTCGGTGAAAAAAAATAAGCATTTCAGCTCACAGCCACATAAATATATACTGAAGTACTTGTTATTTTCTCCGGGACACATAAAGTTGTATTTTTTCAATCGCTCCATTGGATCATGTTATAACTAGGTAAAGTTTTCAACGATGTAAAGTTGTCAAAAATCCTAAAAATATATTGAAACAACACCCCTATAATATAACATACAGGGATTGACTATTCGTCACCTCGCGTGAGAAATAGTTATTCTTCACCCCCTTTCTATTTTAATATCAATACATCGTAATTTTACGTTCCGTAATTGTTTTCTTATTTCATACATAAAAAGGGAACATAAGAAAATATATAATCGCTGTAAAACATAATTTCTGTTAGGTAAAATTACGAGCGTATAAACATAGTGTAAAATAAATAAATAAGTATATATAGGCAACATATTCTATGCATCCAGCGGTTTCCTGTATCCGTGTGTCCATCTATACTGAGCCTTCTCCATCTGTCACTACTAGAAAAAGGCCTACTAATGGCGCACCAGTTTTATCTACTAATGGCGCATCATCGGTGCGCCATTAGTATCACGCCACTAGTATTTATTACTAATGGCGCACGCCATTAGTATCTGGTATACTAATGGCGCACCACCCAGTGCGCCATTAGTATATAACACCATGCGTCATTAGTATGCCTCCCAGGGCCATATTTAACCATGTGCTTTGGCACACTAATGGCGCACTCTGTAGTGATGCGCCATTAGTATGAATATTAGATTTTATTTTTTTTTACTTTTCTAATTTTTGCACAGGTTACAAAATATATTATTTGACTGAATATAGACAATAGCACACAGCAACAGCAGATTCATCGAATACAATAGAAGATTAGTCTCCGAATACAATTCATCATATTAGTCTCCGAATTCAAAAGACCGAACAAAGATAAAACATTACAAGTATCGAGACCGCGAGTATCGAGTTTGTCGGAAGTAATACTAATCCTAAGAAGTCCTACTAATCATCATCATACAACTTCTACTCGTTATTCATAACAAGTCATACGATCATCATCTTGATAGTCATCGAACCAACCATACGGTGGAGGGAGAGGGACGAAGTAGTCTGGCGAGAGGGAGGGACGAGGGAGGGACGAAGTGTATGGATGGGGGAAGATTACTAATGGCGCACCCCCAGGCGGTGCGCCATTAGAATGTTTTTTTCATAGCAATGGTGCACCAGCGGGACAGTGCGTCATAAATATATATATATACTAATGGCGCACTTTTACAGGATGCACCATTAGTAGTTTAAACTAGTAATGGCGCACTGTGAGGCGGTGCGCTATTAGTAGTTTTGTAAAAAAAGAATAAAAAAAATTCAATACTGGCGCACTCCCTGTCTGGTGCGCCATTACTAGTTAGAACTAGTAATGGCGCACTTCGGTAGGATGCACCATTAGTATGTATGTAAAAATGAAAAAAAATTATCACTAATGGCGCACCTATTTTCTGATGCGCCATTAGTGTCTTCCACACTAATGACGCATCACCAACTGGTGCACCATTAGTATATAGTAGTGGCGCACTACTTTCCTGGTGCGTCATTAGTGTCAATCTTATCTATAGCCCTTTTCCTAGTAGTGTGTTATGGGCCTTCTGATTCAAATCCCATGGCCAACGTCAAAAGCGAGACTAATTTGTAGATAGACGCCCGCCTAACCACCTAAGACACTGCATCTTTGTGGTAAACCCCTTTCGATTAATAAACAACGAGTACGTTCATCTCTGGTGGAATCCGATTCAAACTAATAAGGTGCAGACGAATCTGATTCGATTGAAGTCATAAATTTTTGCAAAGGTCAAATACAATGGTGGAACTCGGCAACATCGATATGGCAGATTGTGTAGATATGTCAGTTCAAATTAGAACCGTTGATTTCAAACATTGTCCAAGAGATGCCAACAGTGTGGCCCATGAACTAGCTAGCTTTAGTTTTCATAATAATATTTCTTGCGTTTGGGGTGATGAACCCCCTAGTTGCTTAATTGTATTCCTTGCAAATGATGTAAGTGTTTCTTAATTTAATAAGCTAGACATGATGGTTTTTTTCTTAAAATAAAATAAAAATAATAAACAGCGAGTACGTTCATCTCTGGTCCCGAGAGGCATGCAACAAATTAGATCTGACTAATTCAAGCCCCTTCACAACAGCCGGATCGCAAGCACATGTAATGGGCCTGATTAGCCCTACACAACAGCCGGATCGCAAGCACATGTAATGGGCCTGATTAGCTCTAGGTAGAACGTGAGTTTGCATGCATGTGACGAGTCTTTATGGAGTTGTTGGCCGCCGCCGCCACCGTGTTGTGTGGCCGTCCGCCGGCCTGCCGGGTTGTATGGTCATCTAGTGGCCGCCGCGTCGTGTGGACGGCTGGTGGTCACCGGTCACCGGCCGCTGCGTTTTGTCTTGTGTGGTCGCCGCCGGGCGCCGGCCGCTGCGTTTCGTTAATAATGATTTTTCTTTAGGATTTGGATGCTTGATTGGCCCACTTACTTCTATTATATTAATACTAATTATTATTGTAGGAATCCTGATTTTTATTTATAATGATGGTTATATGTCTCATGATGGAGGATATTTGAATTTTTTTTTGTTATGCCAAATTTTACGTGTTGAATCAACATGAATGCTTTCTTGCAAAAAAAAAAGAATCAACATGAATGTAAATATTCGTATTACAAATATAATTTATTTATGAAACGATCATAAGATTACCTCGGGTGAAGAATAACTTATTTTACACCCTAAGTGATGAATAGTATTTTTAAACATGAATTGACATAGTTACTTTTAAACTTCTATCATGTACTAAAAATTTCTCATTAAATATAAATTTATTCGGGTAATTTTATAAACATTTAGATCACTAAAAATCCTTGTATCATTTTAAAATGTTCTCATGTTTAAAAATATGCTCATAACATATTAACATTTCTTTAAAATGTTCAAGATCTTCCTTGCTTCCTTGTCCACCATTGAAGAATGCGGAGTGGATCATGCAGTCCTATGAGGAACGACTGAGGCAGGTCGCCGGCGCCCCACTGATTACTTCCGCTTCTCACGTGAGTTGAGGGCACAGTCTCCGGCCATGGAGGTGAGGACGTGAGGAACCACAAGGAGGTTACCAACGGGCATGCATGGTGATGGCGACTGCGGCGGTAGCGACGGCATGAGGATTGGAAAGATGGAAGATATTGGTTGTGTGATAGGAACGTGGACGTGAAGCTTTATACACTTTTTTTTGGATTGATGGTTTTGTCTAGATCGTGTGTAGGTTCTGTTATATGGTCATGGGTCCACCCTTGTATTTAGATCGTGTATAGGTTTATTTAGATTGTGTATAGGATTCGTTCTGGTCATGGGTCCACGCTTGTTTTTACTTTTCTTAGGGGTACCCTTGTTTTTACTAATATCTAATATCTAATGGTTATAGTTCGCTGATTACAAAAGGCCAACCTAATTAATGGTTAGATCTTTCTAATTATTGTGGGAATTTCTACTCTATTTCTCTTTTTTCTAGCGAGTCTATCAAATACTTTTTATATATAAATAGATGTAAAAAATGGATTATTTTGTAAAAAGAAAAATCTTGTCATTCATTTTTTGTGACACTTTAAAATGTCAGGCATTGAAAAATATGTTCATGACATTTTTAAAAAAGGTTCATGAAATGAAAAAAATAATAGTTCGTAAAATTTTAAAAAGTGCTCGTAACATGTAAAGAAATGTTTGTGTCATTTTAAACTTCATAAACACTTGAGGAAACTGTTCATCATTATTGAAAATGTTCATTAATTTTTTAGAAATGTTCAACGTATGTTTAGCAATGTTCACTGCGTAGTAAAAATATTTGAATAAATGTTCAATGAGAAGTTTAAAAATGTTCTCCATGTATTTAAAACATATTTTACATGTATAAAAAAAGTCTGGTCATATATTAAAAGGTTGGCATGTATTGAAAATAGAAAAGGTGAAAAAGGAAAGAAAGAAAATAGAAAAAGAAACACGCAGAACCTTTCCAAAACCGAGCAAAAGGAGGTTCCTCAAATCAGTACCCACCAGCATAGAAGGTTCCTAAAATCACTCGCAAACCACTTGCACACATGTTGTTGGGTCGATTCATCAGAACTTTGCTTGATGCGATGCGATGTTCCCTCTCGTAGGCAATTTCTAGCATTTGCCTAAGAAGGGGATACAAGGGCCAACTATCAGGTGTGCTGACCCTGGAACTCTTGGGCTTGGCCTTTTCTCCCGGTTGTCAACGTGTAGTTGGTTCTAATTCAACACCAATGGGCTTGGTTCATTTTTTAGGATGGCTACGTCGAGCCCTACACCCTCCATTTGATACAACCTACTGAATGGAAATGCATTAGAGCAATTAATACAAGTGGCATGATCCTAGCATGGAATTCTGGTGGTGGTGACTATCGAATGATCCACCATCAAGACGTTGACTGAAACATTGTTTCACATCTGAGGTAAAAACT
This sequence comes from Triticum urartu, assembly GCF_056163025.1. Taxonomy (NCBI): domain Eukaryota; kingdom Viridiplantae; phylum Streptophyta; class Magnoliopsida; order Poales; family Poaceae; genus Triticum; species Triticum urartu. The sequence continues at coordinate 86,198,762 of NC_141874.1, forward strand.
CTTGACCCGACCTCTATTGGTTGGGCTCAGTAGCTTGTAACTTGTGTCGTTACCTTGTTGAGGTGTTCTATACTTGATGTTGTGTTGGTCTTCATTGACTGGTCTCAGCAGCTAGCTAGGTTGAAAATCCTTGTCTGGTTCGTCTCCGATCGGACATGACGAGATGGCATGAGGATGTTTATCCCTTGTTGAAGGCATTGTCGCGGAAGAATTCAATTTAGTCGTAGGTGCTAATCTTATATATTGTAATGATTTGGTCTTGATTTTCTTTGTTATGTACGATACTTAATAATTAATAATATGGTTGTGTGATCACAATGATACAGAGACCGAGAGTTTGAACCTCCTTTTTGAGAAAATGTTCATGTCATCATATGATATCTCATTATCTTGAAAGGTGAAACCAAGGAGAATTCAACTCCAGTTTTAAGTGGTAAATCACTCAAAACTCGTTCAATTTACCCAAAATGCCCGTCACATAAACTGTAGGTATTTGGCAAGAGCTTCATATATGTATATATGTACATGCTCTATATTATCATGGTTTGGGATGGTTTAATTAAGTGGTAGAACAAGGGTCTATTTACAAAGAGGGAATTTACTTGGTAGAATCTTTTGAATTTTTTATCTGGTATTTAAATAATATTATGAAGCTACAGTAAGGTTTCAAGAGTTATAGAATTCAAATTCAACCACAAGAAATTCCGGTTTGAATCAACCCTAGTTTATAGAAATATAAACTAAAAGCCTCTAGGTTATATTTTATTTGGACTTAGAATAATTCATGAAGCAATGTAAAAATTTCCAAAAGGTTTGGACTTCATTTGGATTAGACAAAAAAATTGAAAAACAGTTTGAACTTCAAAAAAAAAGAAAAAGTGAAAATATTGTACATGTTGGGACGGACCTATGCAGCCGAGCCTAGTCATGCATCGTCGCCCACCTCCCTGGCTCGAAGTAGCTCGCTGTCGAGCATGTAGAGTGTGTGGCGCCACCCGCTCATTGCAACTAGGAAAGATATCGTTGTCGTCTAGGAGTATATGACAGATCATTGGTATTATCCACACGACGCGTCAAACACATCCAGTAGAGCCCTGATTCATGCACCGCGGCCGACACGAGTGAGCCGCAAGTCATCAACGACGTCCACTGCCGATCGCCTCCCCGACAAGCGAGGTTACCTTTTTTTGAGTAGCGAGCGAGGCTACCTAAGACCTTAGAGAATGTTCAATGGTTCCCCTAAAATTTCTCCCCTATATCTCAAAATCGAGGACTCCCCTAAAAGATTATTCCCTAAAAATTGCTCAACTCCAGAAGTTCCCCTAAATGTATCTGTTATTCTATATTTTAAGAATATTTCATAACTACGAGCGGCTAGTATTCAACTCTATAAATACATGATCACCTCCATATCTCTCACAATTTTGATTCTGCCTGCTCTTCTACTTCTGTTTCACCATCTCTCCACAACGAAATGAGTCACTGTCGAAGCTTGGCCTGACAATTTTGCGAAGGTTCCTCCTCCGAAGATGAGGAACTCATGATGGCTGCAATCATAGCAGAGGAAGAACAAGCCCGATTGGATGCTCCACGACGTGGAGGTTCACAACCGGGTTGTCAATCTCTTCAGCACGATTTTGCGGAACGCTTTCAGAACCTCCACAAGGACCTTTTTGTACATAACTGTACCTTCACCCCAAGGTTGTTTCGCAACAAGTATGAAACCAGTGTATCTGCTTCGTTTTCACCATAATAAATTTAAGTTTTTCGTCACAGGTATAGAATGCATCTCCTCTTTTTCTGCGCATAGCAAGTGCTATAGAGGCACATGATAGCTATTTTTCCCTGAGAAGAATAGTGCTGGTGTTCCTGGTTTACACATTTTTATCAAACATTGACCTCAATATTTGAAACCCCGGCTTATGGGATATCAGCTGATCTTACCGATGAGTATTTTCGACTAGCAATTTCCACTGATTTAGATAATCTTAGAAGATTTGTGTGTGGTGTGGTCGAGCTCTTTGTGGGTTAGTACCTGAGATCTCCAAATGTTGAAGATACCGCTAGATTACTTGCAATTGGAGAGCAAAGGGTGTTTCCGAGTATGCTCGGAAGCATCGACTGCATGCATTGGAAGTGAAAAAAGATCCCTACCACACAAAGGTTTTTTTGTCGAGTATAACCATGTACCCACAGTCATTCTTGAAGTTGTTGCTTCACAAGACATTTGGATTTGGCATTCTTTCTTTGGTTTAATAGGATCTCATAATGATATAAATGTTCTTCGTCGTTCACCCGCGTTTGCAAATCTAGTTGAAGGACATGCTCCAAAAGTGAGTTATACCATCAATGGTCACAACTAAAACACGTGGTATTACGTTGTAGAAGGCATATATCCGCAATGAGCAACATTTGTGAAGACAATTCCAAATCCTAAAGGTGAAAAGAACAAAAATTTCTCCCGGTTCCAAGAACCATGTCGGAAGGATGTCGAATGAGCCTTTGATATTCTGCAAGCTCGTTTTGCTATTGTATGTGGACCAGTAAGGTATTGGGATCTGGAGACACTCGGTGAAGTCATGACAGCTTGTATCATCCTGTATAACATGATAATAGAAGATGAGTGTGGAAGTCGTGTAGACTACCGCTATGATAATATAGGAGATCTAATGACACCTTATCACTAAGAGGCGGCTACATGAACTCAGTTTCTTCAAGCTCACAATGATATTCGAAACAAACAAGTTCATTGTTAGTGTCAACTTGATCTAGTTGAGCACCTATGGTAGATCTGTGGACTAATGTAGCTTTAATAATTATCAGGTGTTAGCAATAATGTAATCTATGTCATCATTTTAGAATATGTAAGGGTGTTATGTTTTTCGATTATGGTGGGGGTGTAAGCAGTACTTACTCCCTCTGTCCTTGAAAGGGTGTACTTCCAACTTTGTTGGAAAGTCAAACTTTTTTATATTTGGTCGTATTTATACAATACTAGACCAACATTTATGCCATCAAATTAGTAGCATTAGATTCATGATAAAATATTTTTTCTTCATATACCTATTTGGTTTCACAAGCATCGATATATTTTTGCACAAACTCGGTCAAACTTTGAGATAGTTTGACCCTCCAACAAAGTTGGAAGTACACTCTTTCAAGGACGGGGAGAGTATATCATAATGGAAGCAATTATCTTGTTTATATAGTCAGGCAAATGTTTCAGAGACATAATACAAATTAAAGACAATAGTTCATCATCCCAATGGTTTGAAGATAATAAGTAGTACATATTAAAACACATAGTTCATCATCCAAATGGTTCAAAGATAATAAGTAGTATAGATTACAACACATAGGTCAGCATCCAAATGGTTCAAAGTAGTACATATTACAACATATAGCTCAAGCCGACGAGTGGCGATGTTGGTTAATGATCTGGCTCTTTCTTAATTTGTAGAATTCTTGTTTCACTCGTCCATGCCAATAAGGTCCATGCACTAGTGCAGAATTGGGCTTTAGTACTGGTTCGTAAGGCCCTTTAGTGCCGGTTCTGGAACCGGCACTAAAGGCTGGGGACTAAAGGCCCCCCTTTAGTCCCGATTCAACACGAACCGGGACCAAAGGCCCACCACGTGGCACGAGCACGCGCTGGGGGGCTTGGGCCTTTTAGTCCCGGTTGGTTACACCAACGTAACCAACCGAGACTAAAAGGTTTAGGGGTTTTGGGTTTATGGTTTATTTTTCCTTTTAGTTTTGTGTTTTCCATTTAATTCTTTTTCATTTCAACCTATTTAATTCTTTTATTCATTCTTTTGTGTTTCGGTCCAAAATGGGCCCTCAGTTGGGCTTGTACTTCGGCTTTGTTCTCCTCTTCGGTCAGGTCGTAAGGCAACCTCGGAAGAGGCTTGAGGCTTGGACCAAATTGGTATCTCTTGCCTCCTGTTGTACAGCTAGCCGCCGTAGCTGCAGCGCCTCTCTTCCATTGTTGCTTAGGGGGCGGAGCCCACTGAGGCGGCAGAGACGGCTAACGTAGTGCCTGACTTGGAGGAGGAGGACTGGGCTGATGCGATGCCGGACTTGGAGGTGGAGGAGTGGGCTGACGTGGTGCCGTACTTGGAGGAGGAGGAGTGGCCTGACCCGTTGGCGGACTTGGAGGAGCAGGACTCTGCTGAGGCGGTGGCTAACTTGGAGGAGCGGGAGTCTGCTGACGCGGTGGCGGACTTGGAGGAGGAGCCGGCTGACGCGGTGTCGGTGGGCTTGGAAAGACGATGCAATCCTTTCTCCATAGAATTATACGATGTATGGCCTCTCCCAGTGTGCGCTCGTCGTCACCTCCAGGAATGTCAAGCTCTAGCTCCGAATATTGTGCCACCACTTCATCAACCGCGACACGAGCATAGCCAGCTGGAATTAGATTTCAATGGAAGGTTGCTTCAGGGGGATTTGTATAAGCAACGCCATCTGCCACCTTCATGGATATGTTTTCATTTTAAAGTGTAGCTCACAATTAGTGTTATCCATGTTGTCATCCACAGGGTATCTATCTAGAAGTGCCTCAACGCTCGGGGCAGAACCCATGCTGCTTCTCATCAAGGATGGGATGGTGCTATCCAATGCTGGATAGCTGCTGCCGCTGCTAAGACCCTCTTTCCTGACTAAGTGAGTCGATCTGCTGCTGCTGCCGCTGGAAAGTGAGTGCCAACTCCGCGTGCCTTGAAGGCCTTGAAGGCGGTCTGCTTCCTGCTTCCTCTGCTCCTCCTCCAGCTTCCTCTTCTTCTCCTCCTGCATCTTCTTTCTCGCACGGCTTCTGTAGTCGGCGTTCCAGTCCGCAAACCCCTCAAACCACGGAACAACGCCTTTGCCTCGTGTTCTTCCCGGGTATTCAGGGTTCTTCAGGGCGCGAGTAAGCTCATCGTTCTCTCTGCTGGGTGTGAACACCCCCATTCGAGCCTCTTCTATTGCAACAATTAAATCAAGGTCGGCTCCTTTAAGACTTGCCTGCTCCAAAACTTGGCCTGTCTTTGGGTCCAACGTCCCCCATGCGCATAGAACTAAGTCCTGGACCTGGCGGGGGCAGCTCAATGTAATTGGAGTGACCCCTGCATCCACCATCTGTTACTCAGCGAGATCCCACTTAGGCCGGGGGCGGCGAGGCGGTGGCGATGTCGATCGAAGTAGAGGAGACGAAGAAGAGAAGAAGAAACTGAATTTTTTTGAAGTGTCAGTATATATAGGAGGGACCTTTAGTCTCGGTTGGAGCCACCAACCGGGACTAAAGGTGAAATTTGGCCAGGCCAAGCAGCGGGAAGCGCATGCCTTTAGTCCCAGTTGGTGGCTCCAACCGCGACTAAAGACCGCTGAGGGAGTCCTGGATTAGGGGGTGTCCGGATGGCCGGACTATACCTTTAGCCGGACTCCAGGACTATGAAGATACAAGATTGAAGACTTCGTCCCGTGTCTGGAAGGCAAGCTTGGCGATATGGATATTCAGATCTCCTACCATTGTAACCGACTCTATGTAACCCTAACCCTATCCGGTGTCTATATAAACCGGAGGGTTTTAGTCCGTAGGACAACATACACATCAACAATCATACCATAGGCTAGCTTCTAGGGTTTAGCCTCTCTGATCTCGTGGTAGATCAACTCTTGTAATACCCATACCATCAATATTAATCAAGCAGGACGTAGGGTTTTACCTCCATCAAGAGGGCCCGAACCTGGGTAAAACTTCATGTCCCCTGCCTCCTGTTACCATCCGGCCTAGACGCATAATTCGAGACCCCCTACCCGAGATCCGCCGGTTTTGACACCGACATTGGTGCTTTCATTGAGAGTTCCTCTATGCCGTCACCGTCAGGCCCGATGGCTCTTACGATCTTCAACAGCGATGCAGTCCAGGGTGAGACCTTGCTCCCCGGACAGATCTTCGTCTTCGGCGGCTTCGCACTGCGGGCCAATTCACTTGGCCATCTGGAGCAGATCGAAAGCTACGCCCCTGGCCGTTAGGTCAGATTTGGAAGTTTTAACTACACGGCTGACATCCGCGGGGACTTGATCTTCGACGGATTCGAGCCACTGCCGAGCGCGCCGCACTGTCCCGACGAACATGATCTAGATCTGCCGCCGAACAGTGCCCTGGAGGCCGCACCCGCATCGGCTCCGGTCCCTAATTCGGAGCCAATTGCGCCGATCGAGGATGGGCGGTTGGACGCCACCTCGGGGGCTGCGATCCCAACGGCGATTGAGCCGAACACCAGCCCCGCACTCCGCGAGACTCATGACTCCAAAGAGGCGGACTCCTTTCCGGACTCCGAACCCTCCGCGCCCCGGCCTATCGAATCCGATTGGGCGCCGATCATGGAGTTCACTGCTGCGGACATCTTTCAGCACTTGCCTTTCGGCGATATTCTGAAATCACCGAAGTCTCTCTCTTTATCAGGAGAGCCCTGGCCGGACTGCGGCCAGCGAGATTGGGATGCGGACGATGAAGAAATTCAAAGCCCACCCACCACCCACTTTTTTGCCACTGTCGACGATTTAACCGACATGCTCGACTTCGACTCCAAAGACATCGACGGTATGGACGCCGATGAAGGAGACGAGGAAGAACCTGCGCCTATTGGGCCTTGGAATGCCACCTCGTCATATGACGTATACATGGTGGATGTGCCAAAAGATGATGATGAGGAGCGGAAGGACGCACCGAAGGCTGGTTCCCTCGAAAAGCAGTCAAAGCGGCGACGCAAGCACCGCCCCAAATCCCGCCTCGACAGAAATAGCGATCACACAGACCCAGCGCTGGAGCAGGGCAAACCGCTACCGGACAACGGTAATCCGGATAATCAAACCGAACAAACAAATCCTATCAAGGATAATGGTCCGGATGACATAACGCCGGACAGACACCCGGAGCAGCAGACTGCCCGTAAAAGGCTTATTGCCACCACGAGGAGTCTGAAAAAGCAGAAGCAAAGGCTCAAGGCTGCGCAAGACACACTCCACATTAAATGGAGCAAAATACTCAACACAGCAGCGATGTATGGCGACAATCGCCCCTCCAAGAGCTACCCAATGCGGAAGCTGCTACCCGAATTCGATGAGGAGGCCTCAGACCCCCCACAACCAAATATCAAAGTAGCCACCTGGTCGAATAGACAACCCCTCTACCAACACAGAGCGGCATACAACGCCGCTCACAATACAATACGCGACCCATGCGAGGGCTCGCACCCAAAGGACGGCGCAACAAGATCCATCTATGGACCACGCAAGCGCGCCCCAGCATACAATGCAACACAACAAACACTCGAACAACGTGGTACACCCAGCTACAGGGGTGCCGCACACCCCCTATGTTTCACCGATGAGGTGCTGGACCATGAATTTCCAGAGGGATTCAAGCCCGTAAACATAGAGGCATACGACGGAACAACAGACCCTGGGGTCTGGATTGAGGACTACATCCTTCATATCCAAATGGCTCAAGGAGATGATCTCCACGCCATCAAGTACCTACCCCTCAAGCTCAAAGGGCCAGCTCGTCACTGGCTCAAAGGCCTCCCCGAAAGCTCCATTGGAAGTTGGGAAGAGCTCGAAGACGCCTTTCGGGAAAATTTTCAAGGGACTTATGTCCGACCTCCGGATGCGGACGATTTGAGTCATATAACTCAACAGCCCGGAGAGTCAGCCCGAAAACTTTGGAACAGGTTTCTTACTAAAAAGAACCAGATTGTCGACTGTCCGGATGCCGAAGCCTTGGCAGCTTTCAAGCATAGCGTCCGTGACGAATGGCTCGCCAGACACCTCGGACAAAATAAGCCGAGAACGATGGCCGCATTAACAAACCTCATGACCCGCTTTTGCGCGGGTGAGGACAGCTGGCTAGCCAAATGCAGCACCAGCGACCCCAGTACATCTGAAGTTAGAGATGGAAACGGGAAATCACGGCGCAACAGCAATAACAAACGCTGGATTAAAGAAGATAGCACGAAGGGCACGAAAGTAAATGCTGGATTCAAAAGCTCTCTGCCAGGTCAAAAGCCGCCCCCTAAAGGCACCAGGGATGAACCGTCCAGCCTCAACAAAATTCTGGACCAAATATGTCATATTCATAGTACCCCTGGTAAACCTGCTAATCATACCCACAGAGAATGTTGGGTCTTCAAGCAGTCCAGCAAGCTCAACGCCGTAAACAAGGGGGAGGATACACCAAGTGAATACGAGGACGAGCCCCCCAAGCAAGACACGGGGGAACAAAAGAAATTTCCACCCGAAGTCAAAACAGTAAACGTGTTACACGTGATCAAGGGAAAACACAACGCGGCACTCCCAGGAAAATATACCCAAGTGCCTGTCACCGCGGAATCCTGCCACTAGTCGTCTCAACCGATCACTTTCGACCATCGCGATTACTCAGCAAGTATCCGGCACGCAGGATGGGCTGCCCTGGTATTAGACCCAGTAATTGGCGGATATCACTTCGCACGAGTCTTGATGGACGGCGGCAGTAGCCTAAACCTAATATATCAGGATACAATCCGCGGGATGGGGTTAGACCCAACACAAATTCGCCACAGCAATACTACCTTTAAAGGAGTAACACCAGGCCCAGGGGCTCGTTGTACGGGCTCCCTCTTACTACAAGTTATATTCGGCTCCCTCGATAACTTCCGTTGCGAGCATTTAACTTTCCACATCGCTCCGTTTCAAAGTGGCTATCAAGCACTGCTCGGACGTGAAGCTTTCGCTCGCTTTAATGCAATACCACACTACGCCTCCCTTACACTCAAGATGCCCGGCCCACGTGGCGTCATTACAGTGTACGGAAATATCAAGCGATCTCTGCGCGCCGAAGAGAGTGAGGCTGCCTTGGCAGCCGCACATTAAAGGCGCCCGGACTAGCGAAAGCATCCAATAGGTCATCAAGACCTCAGACGCAACCAATCGAGTCCGGCGCCGCTACTTATACCGAATAAATGGTTACACCCCTATTTGTCAATACAAGGGGCTCAACACGCGCAGACAAGTGGCAATTTCTTCGCATCGTGAATTATACATGGTTTCTTTAACAAACTATCTTTTTGCATGACAACTTTTTCACCTAAGTTCCTCTCTTTTACAGATGATCACCGTGCTACACCCGTCCAGGATACGGCACAATGGAGACACAGGCGCAGACATGCAGCTGGGACCCGCTCCAAGGATTCTTTTTAGATTAAGACCCTGCGTAAACCTTTTTTACTGTCTCTTGTTGATACATATCCAGCGTTGAGAAGGATGCTGACGTCTTGGCATGTGGCCACGCCAGAATAATGCGCGTACCTGGTCACGAGGGGCTTCTTACAAAGGCCATTATTTAGGCCCGGTTTTTACCACAAAGACCGAATACCTTAGGGAGTGTTCGGCATCGCGAGTTTGGCCCTATATGCATCAGCTCCGAATCATTGTCTTTGGTCAAATGTTGGGTTTGCCCAGCTCCTGTGTTTTGGTGCCTTACGTTCCGCTTTACCGGCTAAGGTAGCACTAGGAGAACTACTGCGATTGTGCCCTGGTTCATCCGGACGAGCACCTTAGTAGAGAAAGCCGAAAACTGACTGTCATGATGTAGCGTGAGACTGGTCAACCACTCGATGACCTGTGGGAATGTTAGAATTCCTCCGCCTTAACGAAGGGCCGTTTTCCGGCCAGGCATGTCCGCACCCTGAGATCGGGAGAGCGCGGAGCTACCAGGGGCTATCTAGTAGCCCCACTGTCAAACTCCTATGGCTAAGTGAAAGTGTTAAAGCATTATAGTCCGGTTGCCTCGCTCGCTCCACTATCACCTCCTTAATAGGACCAAGACGTTGGGTTAAGTGTGAACGCGTGTTTTTGCGAGCACCTCCGCATTATATGCGTGGGAGTTGAAGCCGACGACTGCAATCTTTCAGGTTATACACATGTATACAAAAACGGCCGCCCAGGAGGCATCATATTACTTTCAGGCAAAAGTATAAAAATAGCCTTATAAACATTTATAAAAGCATCTCGCTTACAATGAGATTACATATCACTCAAACATAATATTTTTTGAGCATTGGGCCTCTACCAAACGGGCACCCTCAAGAAGTTCTTCAAAGTAGTGCTCAGCAGCCTTTCGGCCTATGGCCCAATCCCGCGCTGCAACATTGGTAGCATCCATCTCCGCCCAGTATGCCTTGACACGGGAAAAGGCCATCCGTGCGCCCTCTATGCACGCCGACCTCTTCATCACATCAATGCACGGCACCACATCAAGTAACTGCTACACCAAGCTGAAATAGCTGTTCGGTTTTGACCCTTCCGGCCATAACTGATCCACAACAGACCTCATGGAGAGTCCGGACAACCTATTTAGTTCGGCCCATTAGGCTAATTGGTCAGTCAATGACAGCGGACACTCGGGAGAATGGAATTGTCTTCAAAACAGCTGATCTACTTTACGGTCCGTCTGACCCTGGAAATACTTGGCCGCATCGGCAGCGCTCGCCGCCAAATCCATATACACATCCTCCGAACTCCACAGCCGATCCAGAGGGGCATACCGTGGATCTCCGAACCTCCTCTGCAACATAAAGGATTTCCCAGCTACAATATCCCCGGCTTCCCGCAGCTCCTCCTTCTTTTCCCTCATAGCAGAGCGGTGGTCTTTTCTTGTCGCAGCAGCCTTCTCAAGGTCCAATGCCTTCGCCTGGTTTTCCTTTTTCAAGAACCGGGCAACGGTCGGCGGCGGCTTTTAATTCTTTGGCCATCTTGCCTCAGCTCTCGCCATGTGCGGCCTTCTCGGCTTGCAACTCTTCGGCCGCCTTCAAAGCAGCCGCATTACCCAACCTCGCGTGTTCCTTGGCTCGGGCAAGTTCTTCCCGCAAGGCTTCAACAGTGGCAGCTCCATCTGCAGTCACAACATATTAAAGATGCTGGCATCATACTGCCCTTCCTATTGTGGCGTTTATCAGATAATGACACTTACCCTATGCCTTGTCAAGCCTTTTGTTAACAAGCTCGATGTCGGCGTCTGCCGCATCCAACTGCCGTTCTAAATGGGAAAACTCGCTAGTTCGGCTAGCCACCGGAGCTTCCATCACCTGCACATAGAGGCAGTATGGTTATTACCTGGGAATATGATCCTCTGTTCGTCATCATTTCCGACGACAACCAGAGTCTCAGGGGCTACTATCTACACAGGGCACACCTAGTATGTGCAGGACTATCATACATTCTTTTACGTACCTCAAAGCCTGTCAGTAGACTCATAAAAGCTTCATGCAATCTGCTTTCGGCGGACGATATTCTCTCCATCACCGTATTCATCAGCACACGGTGTTCATCTGAGATGGCCGCTCGCCCCACCAACTCCCTCAGAACATCCGATCGCACACTAGACGGTGCCGGACTCTTTTGTCTGCTCTCTTCGGGAGCCGGACACTGGGAGCTTCGAGGGTCAATGGGATTATCTTCTGTCCTCACCGGACTCGGAGAGGCCCTCCGCGACGACACTTCAGGGTCGCCCGCTTCCGGAGCGGAGGAGTCCGGAGGAGGCGTTTCGCTCTCCATCATCTCTAGAAGAAGATCCCCCGAAGACGAGCTCATTTGAGAGGGGCTAAGGCCCGAACTGCAAAAATATAGGCGGTGGTTATCTTCTCAGAAGAAAAAGATGGCATATCTGTACTATTAAAGTATTTCGAGTCACTTACGACTCGCGGGAGAATTGATCCCCCCGCGGACTTTGTGCGGCAATAGCGCCCCCCAAGGCAGGACCCTCTGTGGGAGACTTTTTCTCCCGTTTGGAAGCTTCAGCTTCCGAATCCCTGGGCGTAGTCCTTTTCCTCTTCAGGTCGTCTTCCTTCATGGAGACGCTCGCTCCCTCGGTTAGAATGGGCAGCGTTGGGGGCCCGCGTCCACCCGCATTATCCTCCACAGTATCTTCCTTCAAGGGCTCTTAGCAAGGTGCGGTCTGGAGCATCTTTTCCAATACCGGGTTTTCCAAACCCTCAGGGAGGGGGGCCGAACACCGAATCAACTTCGCCTTTGTTAGCCAGTCCTGGTCAAAAAGCAAACTCTCAAAAAAATAACTTCGTAACAAAAGAGAGATAGTATGTTCGGCTGGAGGATACCTTACCTGTTCAGCGGCGCGGTTACTACTCAGGCCCACATCCTCGGTGATTTCCGGACACTCCACCTGAGGTCCGAAGAATGACTTGTACATCTCCTCGTGCGTCAGGCCGAGAAAATCTTGAATGACACGCGGTCCCTCGGGATTGAACTCCCATAGGCGAAGAGGCCGGCGTTTGCAATGCTGGACTTGACGAACCAGCATAACTTGTATTACCGCAACCAAACTGAAATCTCCATTGAAGAGATCTCGAATGCGGCTTTGCGGTATGGGCACGTCCTTGGCTGGCCCCCAGCTCAGACCCCTACTGACCCATGACATCAGTTGTGGTGGAGGGCCCGAGCGGAAAACAGGGGCGGCCGCCCACCTGGCACTTCTAGGAGCCGTGATGTTGAACCACTCCTGTTGCCACAATTCAGACACCTCTGGGATGGAACCTTTGGGCCACGGGGCTCCCGTCATCCTGCGTATTGAGGCACCTCCACACGCTGCATGTTGCCCCTCGATCATCTTCGGCTTCACTTCAAAGGTCTTGAGCCAGAGGCCAAAGTGAGGGGTAACCCGGAGGAAGACCTCGCACACGACAATAAATGTCGTGATATGAAGAAAGGAGTCTGGAGCTAGATCATGGAAGTCTAGCCTGTAATAAAACATCAAACCCTTGACAAAAGGATCCAGAGCAAGGCCTAGACCTTAGAGGAAGTGGGAGACGAACACGACGTTCTCGTTGGGTTCGGGGGTGGGAACGACCTACCCTCGAGGAGGTAGCCGATGCAAAATCTCGGCGGTCAGATATCTGGCCTCCCTCAACTTTTTGATGTCCTCTTCCGTGACGGAGGAAGGCACCCATTGGCCTTGAAAGCTAGATCCGGACATGACTGAAGGTTCGGAGCACCTGACCTGAACGTTGGGCGTTTGAGCTCGAGGTGGGGGAAGGATTTGATTGAGCACGGGAGGGAAAAATAAAAGCCTTGTCCCCTTTATAAAGAGGGTGAATATCAAGCATCCTCTCCGTGTCCGTTTGGACTTGCCTATAATCTAGGAGTCCTAGAAGCGGTTGGGTTACCCACGCCCGTATTGATGAGAATCCCGGAATAAGGGGACACGATCTCTACTTTAACAAGACGTGCCAAGGAAACCGCCTCGCATAACGCGCTGAGATGGGACAGTAAAACGGTTCGAATAAAAGCTTGGCCGTGGTGTGATGTCACACTACGGAGTGCGTGAGCAGATTAGATTTGTGTAAATATTATACTCTCTATGGCAATATGTGGAAACTTATTTTGCAGAGCCGGACACTACCTTTGTGTTCAAAATTTTCTATGAAGTACCTGGAGGAGGAACCCTCCTTGCAATGCCGAAGACAATTTGCGCGCCGGACTCGTCGTCATTGAAGCCTGGTTCAGGGGCTACTGAGGGAGTCCTGGATTAGGGGGTGTCCGGATGGCCGGACTATACCTTCAGTCGGACTCCAGGACTACGAAGATACAAGATTGAAGACTTCATCTCGTGTCCGGAAGGGACTTTCCTTGGCGTGGAAGGCAATCTTGGCGATACGGATATTCAGATCTCCTACCATTGTAACCGACTCTATGTAACCCTAACCCTATCCGGTGTCTATATAAACCGGAGGGTTTTAGTCCGTAGGACAACATACACATCAACAATCATACCATAGGCAAGCTTCTAGGGTTTAGCCTCTCTGATCTCGTGGTAGATCAACTCTTGTAATACCCATACCATCAATATTAATCAAGCAGGACGTAGGGTTTTACCTCCATCGAGAGGGCCCGAACCTGGGTAAAACTTCGTGTCCCGTGCCTCCTGTTACCATCCGGCCTAGACGCACAGTTCGGGACCCCCTACCCGAGATCCACCGGTTTTGACACCGACAACCGCCCCCCCTTAGTCGCGGTTGGAGCCACCAACTGGGACTAAAGGCATGCGCTTCCCGTGTGCGAGGTGTAGAAGTTTAGTCCCACCTTGCTGAGCAAAGGGCAGCCGCACTGGTTTATAAACCCAGCTGCGGCTGCTCCTTCGAGCTCCTCTCCAAAGCAGGCTTCTGGGCCTAACTCTGTTGCGCTGCCCTGTGAGCCTACTGGGCCTTGCCAGCCTGCATCCTTGCCCAACTACAGGTTGGGTTTCTAGTCGTATGCAGGCCGTTGTGGCCAAGTAGGAGGGCTTTTTTCATTTTTTTTATTTATTTTCTTTTATTTCTGAGTTGTTTTTTTGCTTTATTTAGAGTTTCTTTGTGAATATTTTTGCTTTAGGTAAAAGAAATATAAACTTTCTGTTAGTGCCAGTAGTTTCAAATTTGAAGAGTTTAAATTTGAATTATTTGAAAATTGTGTGAATCACTAGTTTGTGAATAACTTTACTTTAAAAATAGATTTTCAATGATTATTTTTTATTATATTTAATATTAGTGTGTTTTATCATTATATTCAATTTGGTAATACTTAGGTTATATAAAAAATGAAATGCCTTTGTAACAGATGAGTTTTCGTCCTAAACCCTAATACTTCGAAAGAGATTGTCCATTTTGTACACGAAGTGGATCCAGTTTTACCCGTAACCCTCTCAACTTTTTAGCACATGCTATGTGGGTGAAATGATGATACCATGCCAACTTTCAACCTTTTCAGAGTTCATTTGTAGTGCTTTTCAATTTCAGGGTCCTTTAGCTAAAAAATAGTAAATGCAAGAAAAATAGCAAATGAAGTCAGAAAGGGTTGAAAATTGATGACGTGTCTTTGAATGGTGCATATTGAACGCACAAAAAGTCTAGAGTTGAAATAAGTTTAAAAAATGAAATGCCTTTGTAACAGACGAGTTTTCGTCTGAAACCCTGATACTTCAAAATAGATTGTCCATTTTGTACACGAAGTGGATCCAGTTTTTGCCGTAACCCTCTCAACTTTTTAGCACATGCTATGTGGGTGAAATGATGATACCATGCCAACTTTCAACCTTTTCAAATGTAGCGACCCGATCCCAATGGATGGAAGTCTCTGTGCTTAAGTGTCATCCCTAGATCGGTATGCTGACACACACAGTACTCGAGGATTAATAACAGAGTGGAATCACATGTAAAAGTAACGTAAATACTATTACCTCAATCCAAATAGCAGAAGTAAAAACAAAGCTGTGGAGTCCCAACAACACTAACGGCAAAGTTGAGTGTAGACATCGTAACCCTAACGTATCACTTACTCGTCGTAAGATTCCTGCAACATGAAACGTTGCAGCCATATAGGTCAGTACATTGAATGTACTGGCAATTTCACACCATAGAATAATAATGAGAATTGTCTATCTCTATATGCATATTTGGCTGGTGGAGGCTCTAAGTTTAAATTTTGCATAAAGCTAATTTTTTCCTACAACAAAGGAATAAATTTTATTTACTACTAAGTTAAATTACCCATATTGAGAAGGTAACCCCAACTCAATCCCAAAATCACCAAATCATCAATAACCCAACAATTTCATTAAATAGAGTGATGAGATCAACCAATAATTCAAACACTAGATACTCAAAATGTCCATAACCAGGGACACGGCTAATCATGATTAGTTTGTACACTTTGTAGAGGTTTGCACACTTTTCCCCACAAGACTCGACCGCATCCATGATCGGAAGATTGAGACATAGCCTTTCTGAAGAGGCCCCCTTAACCGATATATAGGCTGGTACACCTACAATCCCCTACATCTACTAGCCTATCATGGAAAGGTTTCCCACAACTTACTCAACTATGCTAGAGCCCATAATGGCTTGTGGTTGCACACGGAAGTTTCTAGCATGAATAATCTTATGATCCCTTTGAGCCTGGGTGGCATTCCATAGGGTGATCGCACGGGTACTCTGGGATCCCCTTGGGCAAGCACTGGGTTCTCCAGGTGCCCGGGTAAGCCACTAGGTTCTCCAGGGTGCCCCAACCATTCCACCTATAGTTGTGTTAATGTTGCCACCTTAAGTTAACCCATAATTATTATATCTCTCTCGTCTTTCATGAGTCACACATACCAATCCCGTCTACGACCATGGCTAAGCAATATGAGCATAACGTATATTCTCGGGGTGTATCAAAAAGGTAATAGGTTCCGACCTCATCAACTACATAGCAAATCCCAATTCCTAAATCCTATTCATGCAAATATTTGAGGGGTGTATCTAATGCAAGTAAAACTGGGTATAGGAAGAGTATGATCAAAGTTTGAACTTGCCTTGTACGTATGACGAAGATTCTTTGCACTCATAACTCCTGATATTTCTACTCGTCACACTCCGTTCAATCTATCGCAAGCAATCAATTATAACCACACATAAGCAATCACTCAAAGATCCAAAAGAACGAAGAAAATACTTTGGAAAACTTCAAAAATCATCAAATAAAGCTCATGGACACAAACATATTTTTAACAGCAGCAAAATTGTGTAATTTTGATCTTAACAGTAAGTACATGTCAAGAGCTACGATTTGCAAAAAGAATCGAGTAAATCAAAGTTATAAAACTCAAGTTATAGCCAAAACAAGTTTGAATTCAAATCTGATCTAATTCAAAATTTTGAAATTTCAAAAAGTTGATTTTATATGTTCTCTGGATAGATGAGATCATGACGAAGAAGTGGGCGTTGGTTTCCTTGGATTTGGGTAAACGGTGTAAACGTTGTGATCGTTTGAAAACCAGGGGCTAACCTATAAAAGAAAACTAACGAATAGGTCCTTGGCAGAAACTAAAAGAAAAAGAATAAATCTAACAAACGAACGTTTGCTACAGAACCTAATCTAATGAATATGTTCGCTATAGAACCTTAACAAATGAACGTGCACTAAATAAAAACGAAACAAAAAAACAGAACGATCTGGATCGTTGGATCCAGATCTGACGGTGAGGGAGGGTGGCGGTTACCATGGCGGCGGCAGGGTCCGGTAAGACGGCGGCAGTGGTGAATTGGATCGGGGACGGCGGCACCGGGTCGGCGACTTCAGGTGGAGACGGCGGCGAGTGCGGCGCGGGGCGGCGGAGCAGACAAGGCGGCGGTAGCGCGAGGCGAGGGTTGCGGCGGCTCCGGCGAAGTCCGATGGCGGCGGGTGCCATGGCTTGCTGCTGCTGCTGGTTGGAGGAGAAAATTGGGGGAGGGTGCTCCAACTTGGAGAAGGGGTGGCCGGCGCCATGGGCGTGGCAGACTCCGGCGAGTCCGGTCGCGCATGGGAGGAGGAAGGCGGCGCGACAACTGGGCCGACTGGGCTTCGACCCAGTTCGGTCCGAAAGGAATTTTTTTACAAAGGGAAAAGAAAAGAAGGAGAAATAATATAACATATTATATAGGCATATTATATATCAAGATTTTCAGAAAAAGATCTTCTACAACTTGAACATTTTCTTAGCGCCAAATAAATTCCACAAAAAAATTAAATAAATCAAACAGTACTACTGGTTCAATTAAAAAGCAAATAAAAATATTTTTAAAATACCAAAATAATTTCAAACTCATTTTTCTCCAATTTTCTACTGCAGTGAATCATTTTACCCTATTTTCCATATATTTTATTTTTGGAGAAAAATAATTTGAATAAAACAAATAACTCCAAATTGAAAGTGGGTTTCAAAATAATTTCAATGGGACTTTCAATTTGATTATTTGAAACTTCCAACTCATATTTCATAGCATTTGAAGAACTTATTTTATCTTATCTCATGAAAATCATTGAGTTGCATAAAGTTTCCGAATTTGAAATATTTTCAAATGTAATTCAAACCTTTTCAAAACCCCTTTTTCATTTAATTAAATGCAAGAAGGCATATCATCTTCTCTCTAGGGTTTTGTGATGAAATGAAATTTGAATTCATGGAGATCATAAATGCAAGGTGAAAGTTTGGGAAAGTCATTTTATTCCCTCTCATTCAACTTTCAAAAAAGATTCAAATTTCACTCGATTTCACACAAGCAACCACAACATAATCAAACAAACAATCAAAACTATTTATTTAATATAACATTCCAAAATTTAGGATCTTGGGATGTTACATCACAGTTCATTTGTAGTGCTTCTAAATTTCAGGGTCCTTTAGCTCAAAAAAATCAGTAAATGCATGAAAAATAGCGAATGAAGTCAGAAAAGGTTGAAATTTGATGTCGTGGGTTTGAATGGTGCATACGGAACACACAAAAAGTCTGGAGTTGAAATAAGTTAAAAAAAGTGAAATGCCTTTGTAATAGATGTGTTTTCGTTCGAAACCATGATACTTCGAAAGAGATTGTCCATTTTGTAAATGAAGTGGATCCAGTTTTTGCTGTAACCCTCTCAACATTTTAGCACATGCTATGTGGGTGAAATGATGATACCATGCCAACTCTCAACCTTTTCAGAGTTCATTTGTAGTGCTTTTCAATTTCAGGGTCATTTAGCTCAAAAAAATAAGTAAATGCATGAAAAATAGCAAATGAAGTCAGAAAGGGTTGAAAATTGATGACGTGGCTTTGAATGGTGCATACTAAATGCACAAAATGTCTAGAGTTGAAATAAGTTTAAAAATGAAATGCCTTTGTAATAGATGAGTTTTCGTTCGAAACCCTGATACTTCGAAGGTGATTGTCCATTTTGTACACAAAGTGGATCCAGTTTTTGTCGGAACCCTCTCAACTTTTGAGCACATTCTATGTCGGTGAAATGATGATACCATGCCAACTTTCTACCTTTTTAGAGTTCATTCTGAAGTGCTTTTCAATCTCAGAGTCCTTTAGCTAAAAAAAAATCAGTAAATGCATGAAAAATAGCAAATGAAGTCAGAAAGGGTTGAAAATTGATGGTGTGGGCTTGAATAGTGCATACGGAACGCACAAAAAGTCAGGAGTTGAAATAAGTTAAAAAAAGTGAAATTCCTTTGTAATAGATGTGTTTTCGTCCGAAACCATGATACTTCGAAAGAGATTGTCCATTTTGTAAA
Organism: Triticum urartu; assembly: GCF_056163025.1. Lineage (NCBI taxonomy): Eukaryota > Viridiplantae > Streptophyta > Magnoliopsida > Poales > Poaceae > Triticum > Triticum urartu. The sequence goes on from NC_141874.1 coordinate 86,217,852, forward strand.
TGAAGTGGATCCAGTTTTTGCTGTAACCCTCTCAACATTTTAGCACATGCTATGTGCGGTAAATGATGATACCATGCCAACTCTCAACCTTTTCAGAGTTCATTTGTAGTGCTTTTCAATTTCAGGGTCATTTAGCTCAAAAAAATCAGTAAATGCATGAAAAATAGCAAATGAATTCAGAAAGGGTTGAATTGATGACGTGGCTTTGAATGGTGCATACTGAATGCACAAAACGTCAAGAGTTGAAATAAGTTTAAAAAAATGAAATGCCTTTGTAACAGATGAGTTTTCGTCCGAAACCTTGATACTTCGAAGGTGATTGTCCATTTTGTACACAAAGTGGATCCAGTTTTTGTCGTAACACTCTCAACTTTTGAGCACATGCTATGTGGGTGAAATGATGATACCATGCCAACTTTCAACCTTTTCAGAGTTCATTCTGTAGTGCTTTTCAATCTCAGGGTCGTTTAGCTCAAAAAAATCAGTAAATGCATGAAAAATAGCAAATGAAGTTAGAAAGGGCTAAAAATTGATGACGTGGATTTGAATGGTGCATACGGAAAGCACAAAAAGTCTGGAGTTGAAATAAGTTAAAAAAGTGAAATGCCTTTGTAATAGATGTGTTTTCATCCGAAACCATGATACTTCGAAAGAGACAGTCCATTTTGTAAATGAAGTGGATCCAGTTTTTGCTGTAACCCTCTCAACATTTTAGCACATGCTATGTGGGTGAAATGATGATACCATGCCAACTTTCAACCTTTTCAGAATTCATTCTGTAGTGCTTTTCAATCTCAGGGTCCTTTATCTCAAAAAAAAATCAGTAAATGCATGAAAACTAGCAAATGAAGTCAGAAAGGGTTGAAAATTGATGACGTGGGTTTGGATGGTGCATACGGAATGCAGAAAAAGTCTGGAGTTTTAATAAGTTAAAAAAGTGAAATGCCTTTGTAATAGATGTGTTTTCGTCCGAAACCATGATACTTCGAAAGAGATTGTCCATTTTGTAAATGAAGTGGATCCAGTTTTTGCTGTAACCCTCTCAACATTTTAGCACATGCTATGTGCGGTAAATGATGATACCATGCCAACTCTCAACCTTTTCAGAGTTCATTTGTAGTGCTTTTCAATTTCAGGGTCATTTAGCTCAAAAAAATCAGTAAATGCATGAAAAATAGCAAATGAATTCAGAAAGGGTTGAATTGATGACGTGGCTTTGAATGGTGCATACTGAATGCACAAAACGTCAAGAGTTGAAATAAGTTTAAAAAAATGAAATGCCTTTGTAACAGATGAGTTTTCGTCCGAAACCTTGATACTTCGAAGGTGATTGTCCATTTTGTACACAAAGTGGATCCAGTTTTTGTCGTAACACTCTCAACTTTTGAGCACATGCTATGTGGGTGAAATGATGATACCATGCCAACTTTCAACCTTTTCAGAGTTCATTCTGTAGTGCTTTTCAATCTCAGGGTCGTTTAGCTCAAAAAAATCAGTAAATGCATGAAAAATAGCAAATGAAGTTAGAGAGGGCTAAAAATTGATGACGTGGATTTGAATGGTGCATACGGAAAGCACAAAAAGTCTGGAGTTGAAATAAGTTAAAAAAGTGAAATGCCTTTGTAATAGATGTGTTTTCATCCGAAACCATGATACTTCGAAAGAGACAGTCCATTTTGTAAATGAAGTGGATCCAGTTTTTGCTGTAACCCTCTCAACATTTTAGCACATGCTATGTGGGTGAAATGATGATACCATGCCAACTTTCAACCTTTTCAGAATTCATTCTGTAGTGCTTTTCAATCTCAGGGTCCTTTATCTCAAAAAAAAATCAGTAAATGCATGAAAACTAGCAAATGAAGTCAGAAAGGGTTGAAAATTGATGACGTGGGTTTGGATGGTGCATACGGAATGCAGAAAAAGTCTGGAGTTTTAATAAGTTAAAAAAGTGAAATGCCTTTGTAATAGATGTGTTTTCGTCCGAAACCATGATACTTCAAAACAGATTGTCCATTTTGTAAATGAAATGGATCCAGTTTTTGCTGTAACCCTCTCAACATTTTAGCACATGCTATGTGGGTGAAATGATGATACCATGCCAACTCTCAACCTTTTCAGAGTTCATTTGTAGTGCTTTTCAATTTCAGGGTCATTTAGCTCAAAAAATCAGTAAATGCATGAAAAATAGCAAATGAAGTCAAAAAGGGTTGAAAATTGATGATGTGGCTTTGAATGGTGCATACTGAATGCACAAAATATCTAGAGTTGAAATAAGTTTAAAAAATGAAATGCCTTTGTAACAGATGAGTTTTCGTCCGAAACCCTGATACTTCGAAGGTGATTGTCCATTTTGTACAGGAAGTGGATCCAGTTTTTGTCGTAACCCTCTCCACTTTTGAGCACATGCTATGTGGGTGAAATGATGATACCATGCCAACTTTCAACCTTTTCAGAGTTCATTCTGTAGTGCTTTTCAATCTCATGGTATTTTAGCTCAAAAAACAGTAAATGCATGAAAAATAGCAAATGAAGTCAGAAAGGGTTGAAAATTGATGATGTTTGTGCGAAGCACAAAGTACATGTTTCAAATGCCAAAACACATAAGCACCCTAACTATTACAAAGATTCCCTACGGTTTTTCCAAAGTGGGAATTTCCAGATATATAAGTCCGGAATCTAACTAGAGAAGAAAGTGATGATAGTGAAGCCGGTCACATCCCAGAGTGGGATCTTTGGGTGTGAAACTTTTTCTTCACGTGTGTCCCTTTGTGCTGTAACCATGGACAATCTTCATCATTTAACTGGATGCTCTGGTCAATATTCACTGTGAAGGGAGCAATTTCATGAAACTTTTCATAATCTTCTGACATGTCTGTCTTGTCATCCAATCCCACAATGTTTCTTTTCCTCGAAAGAACTATCTGGTGCTTTGGCTCATCGTATGATGTATTTGCTTCCTTATCTTTTCTTTTTCTCAGCTTCGTAGACATGTCCTTCACATAGAAAACCTGTGCCACATCATTGGCTAGGACGAAGGGTTCGTCTGCGTATGCAAGATTGTTGAGATCCACTGTTGTCATTCCGTACTGCGGGTCTTCCATTACCCCGCCTCGTATTAGATTGACCCATTTGCACCGAAACAAAGGGACCTTCAAATCACGTCCATAGTCAAGTTCTCATATCTCCTCTATGTAACCATAATATGTGTCATTCCCCTCTTGGTTGCTGCATCAAAGCGGACACCACTGTTTTGGTTGGTGCTCTTATTATCTTGGGCGATCGTGTAAAATGTATTCCCATTTATCTTGTACCCTTTGAAAGTCATTATATTCGAAGATGGTAACTGGGAAAGCAAGTATAGGTCATCTTCAACAGGGTCGTCATGCATGGCACGTGTCTGCAACCAATTGGCGAAAGTCCCCGTTTGTTCATGTGTAGTCCAGTCGTCATACTGCTCTGGGTGTTTGGAGCGTAGAATATTCTTGTGTTCTACATATACGGAGCCACCAAGGTGGAATTTTGTAGAACTGTGTAGTGTGCTTGAGTGAGAGAATGCCTATCCATACATATTATTTGTTTCGGCCCTAGCGTGCCATTTCCACCTAGTCTGCCCTTATGCCGCAATTCAGGAACACCACTCGGCTTAAGGTTAGGAATAAAGTCAATACAAAACTCAATGACCTCCTCATTTTCATGGCCCTTGGAGATGCTTCCTTCTGGCCTGGCACGGTTATGAACATATCTCTTTAAGACTCCCATGAACCTCTCAAAGGGGAACATATTTTGTAGAAATACAGGACCAAGAACGACAATCTCTTCGCATAGGTGAACTAGGATGTGCGTCATGATGTTGAAGAAGGATTGTGGGAACACCAACTCAAAACTGACAAGACAGTGCACCAAATCATTCTCTAACCTTGGTATGATTTCTGGATCAATTACCTTCTGAGAGATTGCATTGAGGAATGCACATAGCTTCACAATGGCTAATCGAATGTTTTCCGGTAGAAGCCCCATCAATGCAACCGGAAGAAGTTGCATCATAATCATGTGGCAGTCATGAGACTTTAGGTTCTGGAACTTTTTCTCTGCCATATTTATTATTCCCTTTATATTCGACGAGAAGCCAGACGGGACCTTCATACTGAGCAGGCATTCAAAGAATATTTACTTCTCTTCTTTGGTAAGAGCGTAGCTGGCATGACCCTGATGTATGCCGTCTTTTCCGTGCATACGTTGCTGGTCCTCCCGTGCCTCTGGTGTATCTTGTCTTTCCATACACGCCCAAGAAGCCAAGCAGGGCCACACAAAGATTCTTCGTCACGTGCATCAAGTCGATTGCAGAGCGGTCCTCTAGGTATTTCCAATAGGGTAGGTCCCAAAATATAGATTTCTTATTCCACATGGGTGCACGTCCGTCAGCGTCATTCAGAACAGATTGCCCGCCAGGACCCTTTCCAAAGATTACCTTCAAATCCTTGACCATATCATGTACATCATCACCAATGCGGTGGCGAGGCTTCGTTCGGTGATCTGCCTCACCTTTGAAATGCTTGCCTTTCTTTCTTACGGGATGCCTGCTCCGAAGAAATCGACAATGTCCCAGGTACACATTCTTCTTACAATTATCCAAATATATACTATCGGTATCATCAAAACAGTGCGTGCATGCGCAATATCCCTTGTTTGTCTGCCCTGAAAGATTACTGAGAGCAGGCCAATCATTGATGGTCACAAACAGCAACGCATGTAGGTCAAATTCTTCCTGATCAAGCTCATCCCACACACGTACACCTTTTCCATTCCACAGATGTAATATTTCTTCAACTAATGGCCTTAGGTACACATCAATGTTGTTGCCGGGTTGCTTAGGGCCTTGGATGAGAACTGGCATCATAATGAACTTCCACTTCATGCACAACCAAGGAGGAAGGTTATAAATACATAGAGTCACATGACAGGTACTATGATTGCTGCTCTGCTCCCCAAATGGATTAATGCCATCTGCGCTTAGACCAACCCATACGTTCCTTGCGTCATCTGCAAAGTCCCTCCACTTCCTCTTGAATTTTCTCCACTGCGACCCGTCAGCGGGCACTCTCAACTTCCCGTCTTTCTTACAGTCCTCTTTGTGCCATCACATCAACTTGGCATGCCCTTTGTTTTGGAACAAATCTTTCAACCGTGGTATTATAGGAGCATACAACATCACCTTGGCAGGAATCTTCTTCCTGGGGCGCTCTCCCATGACATCACTAGGGTCATCGCGGCTGATCTTATAGCACAATGCACCGCATACCGGGCATGCGTTCAAATCCTCGTACTCACTGCGGTAGAGGATGCAGTCATTAGGGCATGTGTGTATCTTCTGCACCTCTAATCCTAGAGGGCGGGCAACCTTCTTTGCTTCGTATGTACTCTCGGGCAATTAATTGTCCTTTGGAAGCATCTTCTTTAACATTATCATCAAGTTTCCAAATCCCTTGTCAGATACACAATTCTCGGCCTTCCATTGCAGCAATTCTAGTGTGGTGCCCAGCTTTTTCTTGTTAGCTTTGCAATTTGGCTACAACAATTTCTTGTGATCCTCTAACATGCGCTGCAACTTCAGCCTCTCCTTTTCACTGCGCAGTTTCTCTTTGCATCGGATGGCCCGACCTAGATCATCGCGGGCTCATCTGATGCCTCTTCTTCAGCTTCTTCCCGCATTGCCGGCTCAACCTCTTCCCCCATTGTTGTACCATCGTATTCAGGGAACCAATGGCCAGGATAGCTATCGTCATCCTCTTCTTCTTCATTGTCTTCCATCATAACCCATCTTTCTCCGTGCTTGGTCCAAACATTATAGTGGGGCATGAAACCGGACTCAAACAAGTGCCAGTGAATGGTTCTTGAGTTAGAGTAATTGTGATCATTCTTACAGCTAGCACATGGACAAGACATAAAACCATCCGCCCGCTTGTTTGCCTCGGTCGCAAGAAGAAAAATACGTACGCCATTAACGAACTGGGGAGAGCATCGGTCATCGTACATCCATTGCTGGCTCATCTTCATTACACAGCACTGAAAAGACCAAATTAATACAAGTTCATACACACTTATTCTCATAAAACAACATACAAACTCTCTAGCTAAAGCATTTAAATGCAACAACAAATGCGATCAAGATCGCAACTAGGGTAACAATTGATCCAACAGCAATGATACCAAGCCTCACTATCAATGGCATATTTTCTAATCTTTCTAATCTTCAAGCGCATTTTCTCCATCTTGATCTTGTGATCATCGACGACATCGGCAACATGCAAATCCAATTCCATCTTCTCCTCCTTGATTTTTTTCAATTTTTCTTTCGAATACTCATTTTATTTTTCAGCTAAATTTAACCTCTCGACAATAGGGTCGATTGGAATTTCCGGTTCACATACCTCCTAGATAAAAATATCTATGTCAACTTGATGGGCAAAATTTATCATAAATATGAAATGCAACAAATAGTTATAAAAGAGAATATAGCACATCCGAATCATAAACCAGACGAGGGCCGACGGGGACACATATCAAAACCATGGCACTACGTATAACAAAGAACATACATGTAAGAAAATTATACAAGTAACTATATATCTAAATCACACAAACATGCTTTTTTTAATATAAAAAAGATAAGAACAAGAGGCTCACCACAAGGTGGTGCCGGTGACGGGACGATGCGGGCGATTGACGGTGGTTAGGACGGAGACAGAAAGGCATTAAGTAAACCACACCTACATATGCAAACTAAGAGTTATTTTGAGCTCAAATTGCATATAAATCAAATAAACTACCACATATAATTCCTCCCAAACTAAAAACCACAAACCACTATACTAATAGAGCATTGCAATAGCTAATCTAGCAATGAGAGATGAAAGGACAAAGTTGCTAACCTTTGTGATCACTTGGATGGATGGGGTGCCTTAAAATCTTGACAAATTTTGGCAAAAATGGAGGATGAGCTCGCGAGGAGAGGAAGAAAATAGAGAGGAGAGTAAAGGGGAAGATTAGAGAGCTCAGACTCGACGAAGGGTTTATATAGGATGATCTTTAGTCCCGGTTGGTTATACGAACCGGGACTAAAGGTGCATCTCTAGTCCCGGTTTGTGCCACGAACCGGGACTAAAGGTGTTGGTGGGGCCCCAGCCTGCCACCACCTCTTTAGTCCCGATTCGTGGCACGAACCGGTACTTAAGCTCGGAGGTGAGCAGCAGGTCGACCATGTCGGACGATGGCCTCGGGAGCTCGCAGGAGGGAGGCTAGAGGCAGAACATGAGAGGGGGATGTGAGATAAAATGCTCAGGGGCACACGATGGTGTCGGCAGGCTGGTCGGTGGGCTTGGGGGAGGCTTGGAGCAGTCGAATGGACGGTGACGAGTGACAAACAGATGCGGCGGTGACGATCTCGAAGGCGATGTCACATGGCGTCATGCAAGGTGATCTTCGACGTGCAGATGCGGTGAGCGTCACCGGAGCTGTGGGAAACGATCACAGGGCGAGGAACGTCTGGTGGACATGGTGGCTAATACGTCTCCGTCGTATCTATAATTTTTGATTGTTCCATGCCAATATTATACAACTTTCATATACTTTTGGCAACTTTTTATACTATTTTTTGGACTAACATATTGATCCAGTGCCCAGTGCCAGTTCCTGTTTGTTGCATGTTTTATGTTTCGCAGAATATCCATATCAAACGGAATCCAAACGGGATAAAAACGGACGGAGCTTATTTTTGAAATATTTGGAAAATCCCGGAATAAAAATCCACGCGAGACAGTGCCCGAGGTCTCCACGAGGCAGGGGGTGCGCCTGCCCCCCTGGGCGCGCCCCTGACCCTTGTGGGCCACCCATAAGGCGGTTGGTGCCCTTCTTCGGCCGCAAGAAAGCTAATTTTTGGTAAAAAAATCACGACGAAGGTTTCAGCCCAATCGGAGTTACGGATCTCCATATATATACAAAACGGTGAAAGGGTAGCAGAAGAGAACGCAGAACCAGAGAGAAACAGAGAGACAGGTCCAATCTCGGAGGGCCTCTCGCCCCTCCCATGCCATGGAGGCCAAGGACCAGAGGGGAAACCCTTCTCCCATCTAGGGAGGAGGTCAAGGAAGTAGAAGACAAAGCCCCCCCCTCTCCCCTTGTCTTCCGGTGGTGCTGGAATGCTGCCGTGGCCATCATCATCATCACCGCGATCTACACCAACACCTCCGCCATCTTCACCAACATCTCCATCACCTTGCCCCCTCTATCTACAATGGTCCACTCTCCCGCAACCCGCTGTACCCTCTACTTGAACATGGTGCTTTATGCTTCATATTATTATCCAAGGATGTGTTGCCATCCTATCATGTCTGACTAGATTTTCGTTGTCCTATCGGTGCCCGTCATATGAGTGCGCGCATGGATCACACCATAGGGTTAGTTGTAGGTTGATAGGACTACGTATTGGAGGGCAAGAGTGACAGAAACTTCAGCCTAGCACAGAAATTGATGCATACGGGATTGAAGGGGGACCATTATATCTTAATGCTATGGTTGGGTTTTACCTTAATGAATGTTAGTAGTTGCGAATGCTTGCTAATAGTTCCAATCATAAGTGCATAGAATTCCAAGTCAGGGATGGCATGCTAGCAGTGGCCTCTCCCACATAAAACTTGCTATCGGTCTAGTAAAGTAGTCAATTGCTTAGGGGCAAACTCGCAACTCCTACCACCACTTTTCCACACTCGCTATATTTACTTTATTGCTTCTTTACTTACAACAGCCCCTACTTTTTATTTACCTGCTCTTTATTATCTCGCAAACCTATCCAACAACACCTACGAAGTACTTCTAGTTTCATACTTGTTCTAGGTAAAGCGAACATCAAGTGTGCGTAGAGTTGTATAGGTGGTCGATAGAACTTGAGGGAGTATTTGTTCTGCCTTTAGCTCCTCGTTGGGTTCGACACTCTTACTTATCAAAAACTGTTGCGATCCCCTATACTTGTGGGTTATCAAGACCTTTTTCTGTTGCCGTTACCGGGGAGCAATAGCGTGGGGTTAATATTCTCGTGTGTGCTTGTTTGGTTTATCACTAAGTAATTTTTATTTGCTGTTCTTAGTTGTTTTCTATCTTTAGTTATGGGTAGGAAACGCAAAATACCAAAAAAATTAGTTGTACCTACTAAACCAATGGTTGAAGAACCACTCAAAATCTATCACACTGCTGAAGCCTATTACTTGGATCATCTTCGATCCCTATGTGCTCGTGTTGAAACCCAACTAGCTTAGTTGAGGGAAAATCTTTAGATGAGCATGCTTGTTATGTGCGACACCGAATATCTGAAAAAAGGGAAAATTTTACTGGGTCAAATTCATCGTTTGCAATGTTATGCTTGGAATTTATGCGAAATATATGATATTACTTGTTGTTCTGAAAACCCTAAGAAACACCTTCCCTATCAATGTGAGTTTAGTGATAATGGAATCGTATCTTCGTATGCTAAGGGTGTTTATAGTTACTATGATGTTCAACAAATTGAAGAATTTGTTGCTTTTAAGGGTGCTTATGAAATTGCTTCTTTGATTGAAACGTATGATGCTACTCTTTACAAATCTAAATTTTTTGACATACTTAAATATTGTTATGATAATTATGCTTCTAATGCCTATGTTCAACCATATATTGAGGACTACCCCGCTGTCCAAGAAGAGACTAATATATTGCAGGAGTCTATGGAAGAAGAAATTGATGAAACTGTGAGCTCATTGGATGAAAAAGATGAGGAGGAGAGCGAAGAACAAAAGGAGGAAGAGCGGATTAGCTACCCGTGCCCATCTTCTAATGAGAGTAACTCTTCAACTCATACATTGTTTAATTTCCCTTTGTGCTTACCGAAGGATGATTGCTATGATGATTGTTATGATCCCGTTGATTCTCTTGAAATATCCCTTTTTGATGATGCTTGCTATGCTTGTGGCCAAGATGCCAATATGAATTATGCTTATGGAGATGAACTTGCTATAGTTCCTTATGTTAAGCATGAAATTGTTGCTATTGCACCCACGCATGATAGTCCTATTATCTTTTTGAATTCTCCTGACTACACTATATCGGAGAAGTTTGCACTTATTTAGGATTATAATGATGGGTTGCCTTTTACCGTTACACATGATGATTTTGATAGATATAATATGCATGTGCCTGCTTCTCCTACTTGCAATTATTATGAGAGAGGAACTATATCTCCACCTCTCTATGTTTCCAATACAATAAAATTGCAGGAAACTGTTTATACTATGCATTGGCCTTTACTTTGTGTGCATGAATTGTTCTATTATGACATGCCGATGCATAGGAAGAGAGTTAGACTTCGTATTTGCTTGATATATGTTACTTTGTGCTCACTACTAAATTACAAATCATGGTTAATTAAAATTGGCTTTGATATACCTTGGGATCCGGGTGGATTCATTACTTGAGCACTATATGCCTAGCTTAATGGCTTTAAAGAAAGCGCTGCCAGGGAGACAACCCGGAAGTTTTAGAGAGTCATTTATTTCTGTTGAGTGCTTTCATATAGTTTAAAAACAACAAAAATAAAGAGGGGAACCCAAAACTTTTTCAAAAAGGAAAGTGAAAGTGAGAAAGACAAGCATTGTTGAAGTGGGAGAGCTCCTTGAACTTTGTTCATGCTCACGGCAACTTTGTAAATCTTGATTACAGAAACTTTTCAACAAAAATAATTATCCCCTTGTACAATTCCATTGTATTATAAAAATAATGTGCCAAGGTTTGCCTTTAGGATGTTTACTTTGCTTGTTGGTTTGTACGGTGCAGGACAGAAACTTTGGCTGTAGTGCGCGATTTTACATTTTTAGCTGGAACGTCAAATGGTTCTGATTATTTTTGCACTGTCTTTCTATACAAATTTTCTATTTTCCTAATTTTGGAAGAATTTTTCAAGTATCAGAATATGGTGAATGTTCATATTATTACAGACTGTTCTGTTTTAGACAGATTCTGTTTTTGATGCATAGTTTACTTGTTTTGATGAAACTATTGATTTGTATCAGTGGATTAAGCCATGGAAAAGCTATATTACAGTAGACACAATGCAAAAACAAAATATGAATTGGTTTGCAACAGTAATTAGAGTAGTGATTTGCTTTATTATACTAACGGATCTTACCGAGTTTCTGTTGGAGTTTTGTGTGGGTGAAGTGTTCGATGATTGAGAAGGTCTCGATGTGAGAAGAAGGAAGAAAGGAAAGAGCTCAAGCTTGGGGATGCCCAAGGCACCCAAGTAAATATTCAAGGAGACTCAAGCGTCTAAGCTTGGGGATGCCCCGGAAGGCATCCCCTCTTTCTTCAACAAGTATCGGTATGTTTTCGGATTCGTTTCGTTCATGCGATATGTGCAATCTTGGAGCGTATTTTGCATTTAGTTTTCATCTTTCTTTTATGCACCATGCTGGTATGATATAGTCCTTGGTTGATTTATAGGATGCTCTTTGCACTTCACTTATACCTTTTGAGTATGGCTTTATAGAATGCTTCGTGTGCTTCACTTATATCATTTGAAGTTTGGATTGCCTGTTTCTCTTCACTTAGACAACCGCCATTTGTAGAATGCTCTTTTGCTTCACTTATATTTGTTAGAGCGTGGGCATATATTTTGTAGAAAGAATTAAACTCTCTTGCTTCACTTATATCTATTTAGAGAGATGACAGGAACTGATCATTCACATGGTTAGTCATAAAATCCTACATAAGACTTGTAGATCACTGAATATGATATGTTTGATTCCTTGCAATAGTTTTGCGATATAAGATGGTGATATTAGAGCCATGCTAGTGGGTAGTTGTGGATTAGTAGAAATACTTGTGTTGAGGTTTGTGATTCCTGTAGCATGCACGTATGGTGAACCGTTATGTAACGAAGTCAGAGCATGAGGTATTTATTGATTGTCTTCCTTATGAGTGGCGGTTGGGGACGAGCGATGGTCTTTTCCTACCAATCTATCACCCTAGGGGCATGCGTAGTAGTACTTTGCTTCGAGGGCTAATAAACGTTTGCAATAAGTATGTGAGTTCTTTATGACTAATGTTGAGTCCATGTATTATACGCACTCTCACCCTTCCATCATTGCTAGCCTCTCTAGTATCGCGCAACTTTTGCCGGTACCATAAACCCACCATATACCTTCCTCAAAACAGCCACCATACCTACCTATCATGGCATTTCCATAGCCATTCCAAGATATACTGCCATGCAACTTCCATCATGATCATCATATACATGACTTGAGCATTCATTGTCATATTGCTTTGCATGATCATAAGATAGCTAGCATGATGTTTTCATGGCTTGTCCGTTTTTTGATGTCATTGCTACGCTAGATCATTGCACATCCCGGTACACTGCCGGAGGCATTCATATAGAGTCATATCTTTGTTCTAGTACCGAGTTGTAATATTGAGTTGTAAGTAAATAAAAGTGTGATGATCATCATTAGTAGAGCATTGTCCCAGTGAGGAAAGGATGATGGAGACTATGATTCCCCCACAAGTCGAGATGAGACTCCGGACTTTAAAAATAAATAAAAGAGGGCAAAGAAGTCCAAATAAAAAAAGAGGCCAAAGAAGCCCACCAAAAAAAGAAAAAAAAAGAAAAAAAATGAGAGAAAAAGAGAGAAGGGACAATGCTACTACCCTTTTTCCACACTTGTGCTTCAAAGTAGAACCATGTTCTTCATATAGAGAGTCTCTTGAGTTATCACTTTCATATACTAAGTGGGAATTTTCATTATAGAACTTGGCTTGTATATTCCAACGATGGGCTTCCTCAAATGCCCTAGGTCTTCATGAGCAAGCAAGTTGGATGCACACCCACTTAGTTTCAGTTTGAGCTTTCATATACTTATAGCTCTAGTGCATCCATTGCATGGCAATCCCTACACACTCACATTCATATCTATCGATGGGCATCTCCATAGCCCGTTGATACGCCTAGTTGATGTGAGACCATCTTCTCCTTTTTGTCTTCTCCACAACCACCATTCTATTCCACCTATAGTGCTATATCCATGGCTCACGCTCATGTATTGCGTGAGGGTTGAAAATGTGAAAGCGCATTAAAAAGTATGAACCAATTGCTCGGCTTGTCATCGGGGTTGTGCATGATGTGAATATTTTGTGTGGTGAAGATGGAGCATAGCCAGACTATATGATTTTGTAGGGATAGCTTTCTTTGGCCTTGTTATTTGGAAAAGACATGATTGCTTTATTAGTTGGCTTGAAGTATTAGTGTTTTAAGTCAAATGATAGACTATTGCTTTGAATCACTCGTATCTTAATATTCATGCCATGATTAGATATGTGATCAAGATTATGCTAGGTAGCATTCCACATCAAAAATTATCTTTTTATCATTAACTACTCGAGGATGAGCAGGAATTAAGCTCGGGGATGCTGATACGTCTCTGTCGTATCTATAATTTTTGATTATTCCATGCCAATATTATACAACTTTCATATACTTTTGGCAAATTTTTATACTATTTTTGGGACTAACATATTGATCTAGTGCCTAGTGCCAGTTCCTGTTTGTTGCATGTTTTATGTTTCGCAGAATATCCATATCAAACGGGATCCAAACGGGATAAAAACGGATGGAGCTTATTTTTGGAATATTTGGAAAATTCCGGAAGAAAAATCCACGCGAGACGGTGCCCGAGGTGGCCATGAGGCAGGGGGCGCGCCCCTGACCCTCGTGTTCCACCCGTAAGGCGGCTGATGCCCTTCTTCGGCCACAAGAAAGCTAATTTTTGGTAAAAAATCACGGCGAAGGTTTCAGGCCAATCGAAGTTACGGATCTCCATATATATACGATACGGTGAAAGGGCAGCAGAAGAGAACACGGAACCAGAGAGAAATAGAGAGACATATCCAATCTCGGAGGGGCTCTCGCCCCTCCCATGCCATGGAGGCCAAGGACCAGAGGGGAAACCCTTCTCCCATCTAGGGAGGAGGTCAAGGAAGAAGAAGACGAAGGGGCCCCCTCTCCCCTTCTCTTCCGGTGGCGCCGGAACGCTGCCGTGGCCATCATCATCACCGCGATCTACACCAACACCTCCGCCATCTTCACCAACATCTCCATCACCTTGCCCCCTCTATATACAACGGTCCACTCTCCCGCAACCCGCTGTACCCTCTACTTGAACATGGTGCTTTATGCTTCATATTATTATCCAATGATGTGTTGCCATCCTATGATGTCTGAGTAGATTTTTGTTGTCCTATCGGTGGTTGATGAATTGCTATGATTGGTTTAATTTGCTTGTGGTTATGTTGCTGTCCTTTGGTGCCCATCATATGAGTGTGCGTGTGGATCAAACCATAGGGTTAGTTGTATGTTGATAGGACTATGTATTGGAGGGCAAGAGTGACAGAAACTTCAGCCTAGCAAAGAAATTGATGCATACGGGATTGAAGGGGGACCATTATATCTTAATGCTATGGTTGGGTTTTACCTTAATGAATGTTAGTAGTTGCGGATGCTCGCTAATAGTTCCAATCATAAGTGCATAGAATTCCAAGTCAGGGATGACATGCTAGCAGTGGCCTCTCCCACATTAAACTTGCTATCGGTCTAGTAAAGTAGTCAATTTCTTAGGGGTAAACTCGCAAATCCTTCCACCACTTTTCCACACTCGCTATATTTACTTTATTGCTTCTTTACTTACAACAGCCCCGACTTTTTATTTACTTGCTCTTTATTATCTCGCAAACCTATCCAACAACACCTACAAAATACTTCTAGTTTCATACTTGTTCTAGGTAAAGTGAACATCAAGCGTGCGTAGAGTTGTATCGGTGGTCGATAGAACTTGAGGGAATATTTGTTCTACCTTTAGCTCCTTGTTGGGTTTGACACTCTTACTTATCGAAAATTGTTGCGATCCCCTATACTTGTGGGTTATCAGTGGCAGCAAACGGCGGCGGCGAGCGCGCTCGGGGTGGGTGAGGGAGTCCTGGATTAGGGGGTCCCTGGGTGTCCGGGCTATGTGACATGGGCCGTACTGGTGGGCCGTAAACATACAAGATGGAAAGCTTCCCCCCGTGTCTGGATGGGACTCTCCTTTGCGTGG
Organism: Triticum urartu; assembly: GCF_056163025.1. Classification (NCBI taxonomy): domain Eukaryota; kingdom Viridiplantae; phylum Streptophyta; class Magnoliopsida; order Poales; family Poaceae; genus Triticum; species Triticum urartu. The sequence continues at coordinate 86,233,022 of NC_141874.1, forward strand.
ATGGCAAGCTTGGCGTTAGGATATGAAGATTCCTTTCTCTGTAAACCGACTTTGTCTAATCGTAGTCCCCTCCGATGTCTATATAAACTAGAGGGTTAGTCCGTAGAGGCAATCACAATCATACAGGCTAGAGATCTAGGGTTTAGCCTCTATGATCTCGAGGTAGATCAACTCTTCTAACCCCTGTACTCATCAAAGTCAATCAGGCAGGAAGTAGGGTATTACCTCCATCAAGAGGGCCCGAACCTAGGTAAACACCGTGTCCCCTGCCTCCTGTTACCTTCGATCCTCGGACACACAGTTCGGGACCCCCTACTCGAGATCGGCCAGTCTTGACTCCGACATTGGTGCTTTCATTGAGAGTTCCTCTATGTTGTCGACAAAAGGTTCGATGGCTCGTTCGATCATCCACAATGATGTTGTTTTGATACGTCTCCAACGTATCTATAATTTTTGAGTGTTCCATGCTATTATATTATCTTTTTTGGATGTTAATGGGCTTTATTTTACACTTCTATATTATTTTTGGGACTAACCTACTAACCCAAGGCCCAGTGCAAATTGCTGTTTTTTTGCCTATTTCAGTGTTTCGCAGAAAAGGAATATCAAACGGAATCCAAACAGAATGAAACCTTCGGGAGCGTGATTTTTGGAACAAACGTGATCCAGAGGACTTGGAGTAGACGTCATGCAACCAACGAGGTGTCCATGAGGTAGGGGGGGCGCCTACCCCCTGGACGCGCCCTCCCCCCTCGTGGGCCCCTCGTGGCTCCACCGATCTACCTTTTCCTCCTATATATGTTCATATACCCCGAAAACATGCAGGAGCACCACGAAACCCTATTTCCACCGCCGCAACCTTCTGTACCCAAGAGATGCCATCTTGGGGCCTTTTCCGGTGCTCCGCCGGAGGGGGAATCGATCACAGAGGGCCTCTACATCGACTCCATGGCCCCTCCGATGATGTGCGAGTAGTTTACTTCAGAACTTCAG